>NC_133654.1:258349479-258982978 GCF_009905375.1 Apium graveolens | reverse complement strand
GTCGTAAATTGGATGTTCCAATATTTTCCGTCACAAATATTTCGTCGTAAATTTAGATGAAATTTTTTTTTATTTAATTTCAAGTTAAAATTTTAATAATAATATTTAACTTACGACGAAATGTTCAAATCGTCGCAACTTCAAATGATTTTTGTTTTCCCGCCAAATTTTTTTGGGAAAAAGTTAAATTTCCCTCTTTGATAACTTACGATGAATTTTAATTTCCGTCATAAATTTGACGATCCGATTTTTTCCGTCGCAAATATTTCGTTGTAAATTTAGATAAAATATTTTTTTATTCAATTTCAATTTAAAATTTTAATAAAAATAATTAACTTACGACAAAATATTTAAATCGTCGCAACTTCAAATAATTTTTATTTTTGTTTAATCGTGTTGTGGATAATTTTATTATTAAAATACTAAACTTCCGACGGTTTTGGTTTTCGTCGTAAATAATTACGATGTTTTACATTTTTCCGTCGTAAGTTGGGCGCGCATTTTTTTCCGTCGTAAGTTGGCCGTCGTAATTGGCCTATTTTCTTGTAGTGATCCCATGGCTGAAAAAATACATACATAAAAATTGCATACAAATAGTAAGGACGTTGCCCTTTTTGTAGTAGGAGTATTAATTCAAGAAGAGATAGGCTAAGGATTTACATTTTCCAGAGTTTGGTGATTTTTGTTGCAGATCAAAGTATAATTGTATTATGCAGACAATAGAAACACAGAGAAGAATAAATCTTTTGGGGAACTCACTTTTTTATTAACTGAACTACACCCTATATAGAAAGTGCATACAAAGTAAACAGCTAAGAACTAGGAACTGGAAACAACTACTTTCCTAAACACTTGGACTACTACACATTTATTTTGTTCAACTCTCCTAAACCCATGCCACTACTGCAGGACCAAGTCTAGCTCGACTTAACAGACAACTGGGACACCAATTAAATTCAAAACAACTAGATAAACAAACACACGCTTGGATTAATATGCTAACATATTCTCGCTTTGCAGCATTCAGGTGCATCAGAGTTGGCCTTTCCATGAACCTACTGACGATTCCCACAGAGTACGCAATATCTGATCTGGTATGAACCAGATATCACAGACCACCAATTAAGCTTTTAAAGAATGTCACATCTACCTCCTTTCCCATTTCGTCCTTAGTAATAACCTCCTTTAGGTCCATAGGATACTTAGTCGAGTTACATTCAGATAGGCCTGCCTTCTCCAATATTTTCCTCGCATATGCAGTTTGCTTTATCACTATATGCCCTTTGTGTTGCTTTACTTCGAGACCCAAGTACTGTGACAACAAACCTAAATCGCTCATATCAAACTTCAGACTCGTTTGTGCCTTAAACCCTTCAATGACTAAAATGTTTGTACCAGTGATTAGCAAATCATCGACGTACACTGCAATTATCAGCGTTTCTCCTCCAAATTTCTTGGTGTAGACGGCATGCTCATAGGGACATTTTCTAAAACCAAGCTCCTCCAAACATCTATTTAATTTCGAGTACCAGGCCCTTGGGGCTTGTCGAAGCCCATAGAGCGCCTTGTGAAGTCTGTATACCAAGTGTTCTTCTCCTTCTTTGACAAACCCTTCAGGCTGAAACACTTTGATTTCACCATTCAAGAACGCTGTTTTTACGTCAAGATGGAGTACCTCCCAGCTGTGTTTTACAGCAAGTGCAAGCAATAAGCTTACTATTTCGAGGCGCATTACTGGGGCAAAAATCTCCTCAAAATCTACTCCCTTTCGTTGCACATAACCTTTTGCAACGATTTTCACTTTGTGTTTCACTATGTTTCCATCCGTATCCTTCTTTAGTTTGAAAATCCACTTTAAATCTATAGCTTTCTGTCGAGGTGGTAGTGTACACAAACTCCGTGTTTTATTTTGCTCAACTGCCTCTATCTCTCTCTTCATGGTTTGTCTCCACAATCGGTGTTTGGAAGCTTTTTTATAGTTTGCAGGCTCATTAGCAGCCACTAGAAGCAATTCTTCATCATTTAAATCGACTCTTTCAGCATATGCACACACCTCCGAAAGTGTTTTATACCTTAATGGTTCTTTACTACTAGGTTTAGAGTTTCGGTTTGCTTCAGAGTTTGTGTTTGACACAAACGAATTCTCTGCAGGTGGGGACTTTGGTGAGATTCTGAGTTTGATCCATATCCAGACTCCTGAACACTTCCTTTCTCAGTAGTTTTGGAATGATTGCTTGCCAAGGATCTTGTTCTTGCGAACACCGCCAACAGCCTTCACCCACAGCTCCAAACTAGTCGTTGTGGGATCAATGTTCTTATCAACATAAATCTTCTCATAGCAATCCTGTTCAACAGATTAAAGTAGACATATATATGTAAAATGTAAAAGCATATGTAACAAATTATTTCTACGTGTATTTGAGCAACATAACTTGGAAAGTAAAAATAAAATCATTTACCATAATGTTCTTTGCCTCAGGGGAAGTCAAAGCACCATTCTCACGGAGTGAATGCAATTCCTTGAAATGTTCTAGGACCGAAGGTTCCTTTTTGTTTTTAACCACATAGTCCTGTACACAAAATTTTATTAATGTTTTAAGCATAATATATAATTCTATGTTCCTCTTGACATGGCTTGAGCTTGACCACTAAAATGTTCATCTTAATTATAAATAGATGTTAGTCTACTTTAATTCATTTTAAGTGAAAATTCAAGAGGACGGTTAAAATAAGATACACATCGATGTCGCTCAATTGAGTGGGATCCAGAAGTATGAGGGATTCTGATTTTCCCTCGACAACCCCTTGTAGCAACAGACCTCTTACGAAACTGGTCGGTCCTCCACCATTCACAAAACTTTTTCCAAACCACCTCCCTCAAATAAGCAGGCCTGTAGTTCTCATATGTGCCCGCGTGTTCCCTAATCTTTTTGTCAGCCCTTGTTTTTTCACAATTGATGATTTTATGAACATTATTTCGCATATGATGCATAATTGAATCCCGGGCATTCTCTTGAGTAGCATAATCAGGATTAAACGCATAGTATCGCTGTAAGAAAAAATGGATTAAAATAAATTAATGAAAGCAGAATCTTCTATATGATCTTTTCTGAATATTCTTTTATAACAAGGGCTGAGTTACTGTTATTCAGATCCCACATATAAATTCAACTCACCTAAAACTCAGTTAGAACATGATTCCACCATCTATGCTGCATCTGGTCAATATCCGTTTGCGATATGACACCCTCTCGCCAGAACCTATGCATAATAGCCAATAGTGTGTGAGATGCCGGACCAGACTCTATCCTGAAATTACTACAGAATTATTGAAAAATGAGAAAATTGTTAACAAGGTAGAAAAAAAAGTTTTAGTGAAATGTGAAGACATTTGTGAGGTGCACCAATTAAAACTCATTTTTACATAAATTTTCTTTCCATGTTCTAGTCATGAAAACAAGACGAACGACTGCAATTATGATTTATTATGTCACACATAAACATATAATCTGGACATGAAAACTTAGCTCACAATGATTCTTATAATATTTTAGATAAATGTTAGATAATAAAGCAGTCTTATACTAATAACTAACCAAGTAAAGATGCAGTTAATTTATTCATTTTAATACAAAGACTTACTCATTATTTGCTATCCTGGTGACGATCGGCTGATTTGGTAAACTACCGAACAAGCCCGGTGAATAACCACGTCCTCAATAATTCTGAGGGAGAACAACCTAAACCACCTGCTCTATATTCTCCTCCTGATTACCATTTTTATGACCCTCATTTTTACTGTCACCTTGATCTTGAGCTTGGTCATGATCCTCATCCATCGTATCTTAATTACGATCTTCATCATGTCCATGGCCTTCATTGCCCCTTAAAAAAATTAGACAGGTCACAAAGTTCTTTGTGGATATCATTCGGAAGAAGCTCATGAAGAGAAGAAGGCTACAACTTCTGCATGAATACATGACAATCATGTGACTTCATTCCGTGAAACTTTAATTGTGATACCTTGCAACACCTAGCAATATTTGAAGAACATCCATCCGGTAATTTTTATTGAACCACCTAGTTATATAAGAGTTTTAGCTGATCTCGAGTTAGAGTGTATTTAGCCTTAGGCTTACGAGAACCATTTAACCATAACTCAGGCATGATGTTCAGGACTTCTAAATCCTTTCTTGCAGCTATTGTGCCATTTAAATTAAAATTACCTATCACGGTGTGAAAGATATTTTCAAAAACATTCTTCTATGTGTGCATCACATCAATACAATGGCGCAAAAGAAATATATCCCAATATGGTAGATCAAAGAAACTGGTGACGTGTGTCCAATTATGTGTAACCCCATATCCATCAGCCCTTTCTTTGTTGTGCAGCATCCCAAGTAGCGGAAAATGTATTCTCGCAAACTTCCTGCGCACTGTGAAACCTGTTGGAAGCCGTGGACGTTTATTCAAGAACCCTTTATGCAATATATAAAAACTACTCTTCCTGCTGTGCAACAACTATTTGGCCTTGACTTCTCCCATACAAACATGACAACATAGCTTGCCCTTTCGTTAACCACCCGCTAACCATTGCTAAACCCAGGTAGTCACTAATAGTCCAAAATAAAGCCGCTCTCAATATAAAATTAGTCTTTGTAGAAGCATCATATGTCTCCACACCACACTGCCACAACTGAATCAACTCATCAATTAAAGGCTTGAGATAAAGATTTAATTTTTTTCCAGGATCATTAGGCCCAAGTACTAGTAAATTCATGAACATGTATGGATCCTTCATGCACATTGAAGGAGGAAGATTATACAAAAAAATTACAAAAGGCCAGACCAAGAAGATTCCTGAAGTACCATTGCTATTCAAAGGAAATCCATCTGTTGCAAGGCCAAGTCTGACGTTGTGAATATCCTATGAAAATCTGGATATATTTATCAAATTCTTTCCATTCCTCTCCATCCGCAGGGTGAGTAAGAACCCCTTTAGTGACAACTCGATTCTTATACCATTTCATATATTCAGCAGTGCGGGCAGACATATACAATCGCTGTAGACGCGTTGTGAGTGGAAAATATCTTAAAACCTTTCTCGGATGGTATTGTCTCACCTTCTTTGGCATCTTTGTATCGACTTATTCCGCAATATATGCAACAAGAATTATCCTTATCATCACCAAAATATAACATACAATCATTCTCACATGCGTAAATTTTTTCATAGCCTAAATTAATCTTCTTGACCATTTTCTTAATATCTTGGTACTTCGATGGAAGTGTGTGCTCTTCAGGCAACACATCAGCAATTAGGCTAAGCAATTCATCAAACCCCGTGTCACTGCAATTATTTTGACTTTTGAAGTGCACTGATCTCATGACAAACATGAGCTTGGTGAACTTGGTATTTCCCGGATATATTGGGGCATCAAGATTGTGCATATTAGTGTAAAATCTGCTTGCTTCAAAGTTCGGCTCCTTATGAGTATGATCTTGGTCACCAAAATCTTCAGGATTTGTATAATCTTGTTCACCAAAAGCATCCCTCAACATTTCATATTGATCGAACACATCTTCATGATCAATATTCATATGTTCATTACTTGACCGTCTACCTTCACCATGATGATGCCACACGGTGTAACTCTCAAGAAATCTGGTAGCAAACAAGTCAAACTCGACATCTCTAATACTTTTGAAGTATCTATTTCTACATGCATTACATGGACAACTAATTTCCCCATTCAATTGCTCACAATTTTTTTCTGCAAATTTTAAAAAATATTTCACACCTTCACAATATTCTTTCGTCCAGCCATATCCGGTGGGATTAGTTCTTCGATTTATCCAACTCCGATTATTAAACATCTACAATATAACATAAAAGAAAGAGTATTTATAAAAATCAGATTTTTTACTTTAAAAATGTACACTTGTATAACAAACTTATAAATAGAACACATCATTTCATAAAAAGAATATAAAATTGAAATGGCTATAGTCATAAGCAATGATGTGCGAGTATGTGTTCATATTTGTGCATATATATAAACACATCTTATTCAAGAAATATAAATATTTAAATTGGCTTAAAATTGCAGAATACTGAAAAAATTAGATTGCAAAAGAATGCTTACAAGAAGAGCATGAGCGAAGAAAAGAGACAAAAGCTAGGAAGAAAGTTTGAGAAGCAGGGGAATGGGAATTCAATGAGTCAGTAAAGCTACTTTACCAAATAAACTGATTCAGTCCTTTAGACGGATAATACCATTCCTCAAAAGTATGATTTAATTTTATAATTTAAAAATTGGATTATAATTATTAAATATATGAACTTTTGACTGATTACTGTTCGTCGAAAGCTAGAGGTCCAAAGTTAAAATTCCGTCACAAGCTCCTACTTATGTAGAATCCGTCAAAAGATTCCCGTCAAAATACGGCTGATGTGTTGTAGTGAATTTTTTTCAAAATTTTTTCTCTAGAGTTTTTGTTTCGTAAATACTCAATTAAGAAGATAATAAACATGGATACTATAACTTATGTCTGTCTCACAAGCAAAAGCAATCGAATTTATATCAATACAGACACATAACAAGTAACTTTATCCACCAATAGTGTTCATTATTACAACATAATAGTGTTTATGAGTGCATTAAATGCACCTACCATGTATTTACAACAATCCTATTCCAACCAAGTTCACTTGTTTTTATATGGTAATATATATTTCCAACCGATTTTAGTCCCCTTTTAATCACATAACCGTTTTGCCCTCAAACGGGACCTGAAAAAAACATAACCAACCAAAATAGGTTGACTATGATAGTATTTACAACCAATGCTTGGTGGGCTGGTACTTGATTGGTTATGATAATAATAGCGAGCAACCATATTGGTTCGTTATGCTTCATTGAAAATGATGATCAAACCAATGGACACGTGACAATCATATGGTTATAAGTTAATTACTTACACCAATATATAATGTTCAATATAAAATTCATATATACAGAGAAAAGTTCTATGGAGAACACATTTTTATCAGAGATCTCGGAGACCACCTATATTCTGCATTCAAAATAATATGAAATATATTTTATTGTGATGTATATTCTACGAATATCACTAATTAAAATTGTTGAAGATCTATTTAGTTTAATAAATATAATGTGTATGTTCTGCAATTTGAACAAAAGTTCTGTAAACTAAATATATTTCGCGGAATAAAATATTTTGTAATGTTCTGCATGCAGTATATGCATGATATTCAAGATTTTCAATAAAATAATGATCTTTGTAGAACATAATTCGCAAAATATTACATTTTGTAATATTTTTATGCAAGATTTTAGTTGCAGAACATAAGTGGTCTCCAAGGTCCCCAACAAAAACAAGGTCTCCATAAAACTTGACTAATATATACATATATATATATATATTTAAATTAAATTATAGGGAATCAGTTAATGATATTAATTGCTAAACCACACTAATATTAGAAATATTATTTTTGTGTCAGGTTCAAAATTTATATAATTCGTCTTTGGATCTCCTGAAAGGCATGCTGAAGCAACCATTTCTAATTACTCTGTTTGTACGAATCCTTTTTTAGATCCTATGCAGCAAATATATGCAGCAAATACGGACATTTTTTCAGAAGGATCTGTATAAATTATGCATATAAACAGCTGGGACGTTGCCCTTTTTGTAGTGATAATATTAATACAAGGACGGACACGCTAAGGATTTAGCTTTTCCATCAATGAGTTTGGTGATTTTCAATTTATGTTGTTTATAATTAAATGGTATGATTTTATATGCATTTCTTTTGGTAACTAACTAATTAAAAAGGATTTACTTATTGATGTGGCTATTCATGACTGGTCCCTTACACGGTATTTATACTGATCCATTATTTTTCCAAAAGAGTGAAATTTAAAGAAAAAATATTTGAAGGAGAATCCAAGTAAAATGTCATTAGTTGATCAAGCAATTTCTTTACTAATTTCTTTAATTTTTCATTTATTTTATTATTTTCATTCATTGAAAGGCAATTTAGGCCTTAAAGTGATGAAAATGATATGTATGGGGTGTTAATTGCAAACTTATTGTCTATTGAAGATATTGCAATGTTAATATTATAATAACATTAATGAATCATGATTTTTTTACAGTTTTACATTTGTTTCTTTTTTTCCAGTGAGAAATTCATCTACTGCTAATGAGTTCATGTAAGATGAAAGTGTTGAAAACTTATTGGTATAGCCGTAAACAATTGTAAACTCTAATTAGTAGATTGAACAAAATTTTGTGATAAAAGAACGGGAGATAAAAATTATATGCTGGATCAATCTTATTTTAATTAAAAAAATATCAAGTAAAGTGTAATTATTTAATTATGAACTTAACAAAGTATATATCTCAGAAATCATTGTTCATAAATTAGCAAAGAGAATACCCTTCTATCATTAAATAATTTGTAAACTTTTATTAGATCTCAAACTACCGATCTTTTTGACTTAAAAATTAACCCAATAAAAGAAATATTGTCTAGAAGCCTTTTATCTAAATACACGGGTTGTTGATTCAATATCTAAAAGGGAGGCCCTGGTGCAACAAAATTATTTGGCAAATCTATAGCAGGCCCTGCATTAAACAAAGAAAGAATAGTACCAACACTTCCTATCACGGTAAATGCCTGAGATATCAGTGGCTGAACCTCCTGCACCTGATTAGCACCATTTGCTGCATTTTCCCGCTCTGCTGCCCCGTGCCTCTCCGATGGTATACGCACAAATACCGCATTAGCAAAAGTAGCCACCATCAAAATAACTGCACCTTTGGCAATCAGCGGACCTACCATTTTTCCCCCAAGAACCTGCCCTTGTCCTCCTGATAAAAAGATCGATAGGCTCCCGAATCCTGGTGGAGCCGGGGGAGGAAGCACTGTCCCAGTAATCGAAATAATCTCAAAAGCATCTGGCAGTGTAATAACGCTCCCAGACAAGGAAGAAGAAGCATGTTGGTGGATGATAACATTCCAAACTGTCCCCTTCCCATTAAAGATACACACACCTCTGCCTCTCTGCATTGCATATGTGTTAAGGGTCTCCATTATGTCAGCGCTCGATGAAATTTCAAGAACGTGTGCCTCGAGAACATTGGAGCTCTCATAATTGCAGACAACAGGAGTCTTAGGCTTGTTTTTGGAGCTACGAGGACGACCTCGTGGACAACTTTTTGGGAAAAAACCGCCACCCCCTGTAGAGTTGTTGTTCTGGGGATTGGTGTTGTTCAGGGGATTGGTTTCAAAATCAGAGTGGTGCGGTTCATGAGGTGGGAGTAACTGTTGAACCATTTGGGAAGAGTCTTGGCTTTGGTTGTTATCGCCTTCCATCTGTAAATGTAACATAAAACTCTAGATCATTACTGATTTACTATATCACAACATGTTGGTAGTGCCTTATATTTATATGATTTAAAATACAGTTTTGATTTAAAACCGATTAGGCAATAATTATGGATTTCAAAATTATTTTATGTAGATATTAATAAGATATTGGAGTAAATTAATGACTAAATTAAAAATTAAAATCCAATAGATTTTGACTAGTTTTTATTTTCTTTGATTTGTATGTCACCGGTCTGTTACAAATATAGCAACTGACTAAATTGCTACTCAGATATGGGTTTTGCATATATTTACCTAGTGGCATACTCCTAGTTGCTTGACTATTAGTTACTAGGTTTTTTAGCACGTGGGATATAAACATGATTATTAGTTGCTAATTTTATCGCACGCGCACGGACAAACTCTAGTTGCATAATTACGAGGCGCGTACCATACCCATATCATGTTTGTTAATTGCTAGTTATTTAGTGAAATAATCTTTTAATACGTGACATGCACATATATTATACTGTTAATTTGTGCGACAAACATTTATTTTTTAGGATAATAAGCACCACAAAGATCAATGATATTATTCAAAATAATTGGATTTTATTATCTTATGGTGGACATGATTATTAGTTGCTAATTTCCTAGCACGTGAGTTGCACGGACAAACTCTAGTTGCATAATAGGTGGGGCGTACCATACCCGTATCATGATTGTTAATTGCTAGTTATTTTTAATGAAGTAATCTTTTAGCACGTGACATGCACATATATTATATTGTTAATTTGTGCGGAAAATATTTATTTTTTAGGACAATAAGCACCGCAAAGATCAATGACATTATTCAAAATAATTGGTTTTTATTATCTTACGGTGTCTGTGTACATTATGAAGATTTGATTATTAGTGATTAGCTAATTACACAGTGAAAAAATAAGTGATCAGGTGAATGAAGATATCGATCATAAATATCAAATGTAAATGGGAGGATTTTTATTATATAAATTTATAAAGTAAATTAGGATTTGATTGACTTATTAACACTAGAGGTAGCGCGTATGGCGATTAACATTAAAAATTATGGGCATTTTTAGTTATATTAACGAAGGTGTATTTAATTAGGAATATAACATATATTTTTGAATATTAAAAATTTGTGACCGTTTGATAGACTTTTAAAACATTCATTAAATTTGTCATATCTGGTTAAAAATTTATTGATTTTTATTGAAATATTATTGTATTCACATTTCAGAGACAATCAATTACTCCATCCCTTCCACTAGGTTCTTAACGTTTGAAATAAAAAGTTTGGCACGTATTTTAAGGTTCTTATTTACTATAGTTCCATAACTTGTTTTTAATTTTTTTTCAATAGAAGTATAAACGTTAAACTTTTATTCAAAAAAAGAAAATTTTAAATATATGTTATAAAACCATACTAGATAAAAGTATTAAAATGTATGTCGATACTCCATTTCAAATGTTAATAATCTAGTGAGACGAAGGAAGTAATATTTTATAAATTTTTAAAGTCGATGATATTCAAGTTTATTTCATAAACTTTAAAAAAATTTTGTATTGTAATGAAATTTTTATGAAGTTTTCTAGAAGATTATGGTAAATTCATTATAATTTAAAATATGTTACAAAAATTTATAAATTAGATAAAACACATTGAAATCATTATATAACTGGACCAAGACATTAAGCCACGCTTCACTAGACCAAGACATTAAGCCACGCTTCACGGCGGCACTATACAAATATTTTTAAGAAATTAATAAATATTTATTATTAAATATGATAGCATTTACTTATATACGTGCTCCATTGAAAATAAAATAAATATTTTATAATTACAATAATAAATACATGCGAAAATGCAATAATATATAAAAATTATAGGTTGTTTTGTTGTACTCGTGATTATTAATTTCGGAAATTAGAACTATTTGGTTTAGTTATTGATATGTGATTTATCGTGCGATTTTTGACAAATCGAATGATTTGGTAATTTAGCAACCCGGTAAAATATTGGACGGGTTTCTTAGCGATTTATTGATGATTTTTGAAAAATTGGCCGATTTCTATAATGGGCCGATTTCTATAATGGGCTTATACTTGTCTTTTGCTAATGTATGTAAAATTTATTATTACCCCTGTAGCATATATTGTGCTCCACTATATTTCTTAACTACATCAAAAATACTTAAATATAAACTTTGAGTAACATACTTTTAACCAAATAATATGAAACGAATCACTAAGTCTAGTAGCATCCATAATTCTTTCTTAAACAAAATGATACACTCTGAACTCATAAAAACAATCAAACAATTAACACAAATTTAAAGGCTTAACAAAATGAATAGCCGAAAAATTACAATAACATGAAAAATAAAGTTTGAAATTGTAATAGAAAATTATTTTTGAAGTCAAACGATTGGCATTTATGTATATAATATAAGATTATTTACTTGCTTTTTACATTGCCAAACTTGTTAGTCAAGACTTTACTCAATTAAATATTAAATATTTAACTTGTCAGTCAAGACTTCTATTAATTATTTTTCTTATAAATTACAAAAATTTTAAAGAAAAGAATATTACGAACGATAATAATATATTTAGAAGAATATATGTAACTGTAATTTTTAATATTAACTAATTCAGAAAATTAAGAAAATTAGAAAAATAAAATAAGATTGAGGAACATCACATAAAGGCTTTGGTCTTCCATCTTCTCCACTATATATATTAATTTACCACCTATACCTATATTGAAGGTGAAAACTAGCTTGAGGATTATAATTTATGGTTAAGATTTTTGGGGTAAGATTAGGGCTAAAACTTAATTTTTTTTATAATTTTTTGAATAATTCATCCATGATCTCACGAGTGAACTAGTCATGTATGTCAAGTGTTGTGATTTTTAAAGTTCATTTGCGTAATATGTATTGATTAATCTTTTTAAAAAATTCCTTGAAGGATCCAACAGGAATGAAATACACATGTGTGTAAATATTATGATTTCTACTACTCATTTGCAAATATTTTAATATAATTTTTTTTTGAATAATAGTTTGTATTGATTATTTATAATTTTTGGGTGATCCAATTGTAATATTTAATATAAATATATATTAATTATATGTACAAAAAAGTGTGATTGGTAAAGCACATTTGGATTGAATTTACAATGAAAAATCGATTATAATGATTCACATAATAAAGTTTCATAAAAAAAAAATTCACAATTTTGATAATTTCCTAAATTTTTTTAAAACCGGGCTTATATGTGCAAATAAATTAAAATGATGACCAAAGTCTTAACTTACCACAAGTTGATGGTAAATAGAAGATATCGTTGAAAATTATAGTTTACAAAAAAATTGAAATTGGGCTTAAAGTTAAATATTCAATATTGAAGTCAAAACTTATAACCTACCCCATGCAGGAAACCATAATTCTATAAAAAAATTAAAATGAGGGCTCTAATCCAAAACTTCAAAATGAGCATCTAAATTTAAAAAGTTAAAAATGACGCCCAACTTTATAATTGATATTTAGGAAATATAAGTCAAGCATAGTACAAAAATTTGTAATTAATATTTATAAAGCTATAGTTTTCTCCCACGGATTTTCATTTTCATTTTACAACTTTTCATCTTCTTCCTCTGCTACTTGCACATCTGTTTCATTTTTTAATGATATTTGAAGGCAGGAGGCTTTAGCTTTAATAGACAACAGAGAACATTAATGCATATAGTGAAGAGATAAGGCCACAAAGGATCACCTTGGCTAATTCCTTGAGCACCATCAAAGTAACTGTGAACAATGCCATTAAGTTTGATAGAAAACTTTGTTGTACAAATGCAAGCTTTAATCCAAGAGATTAAAGGGGATGAGAATCCCATTTTTTCCAAAGTAGCCAAAACAAAAGGCCATTGGAGAGATGTAAATGTAATATTTGATATTTTATAGTTTAGGGTTTTAGGCTCGTACTTCACACATGTTACCAACTGGTATAATAGACTTTCGTATAATTTGTAAACTATTATAAAAAATAACAACTCTAGTTGACAAATAACAAATTTAAATTATTTTTATTTATAGTTTATATAATTTTTTTGACCAAAAACTGGACCCAACATTATGTCGGTTTTGTAAATCACAAGGAGTTATGAAATACTTATTAGTTGAATGTAACTACATTGCATCAAATTTTCTTAGGTATTTATTGGATTATATGATAAATTAATGGAATATTATGTGTTATTAAGGTTTTTTTTTCATAGAAGAGATGTGAGAATAATTCTGTTTTAAAATAATTAACTTTGTTGATTAAAAATATTAACACATTGCATAAGTAAATTTTGTTTTAGAGATATGACCAATAGATTATATCTTGATTAAGCTAATATGGAATGATGAGTTGGTTATTAGTTCCAATTAAAACGGCATATTTTCTAGTAAATAAATTAATTAATTAAAAAAATATCAAGTAAATTGTAATTATTTAATTATGAACTTAACAAAGTATATATCTCAGAAATCATTGTTCATAAATTAGCAAAGAGAATACCCTTCTATCATTAAATAATTTGTAAATTTTTATTAGATCTCAAAGTACCGATCTTTTTGACTTAAAAATTAACCCACTAAAAGAAATATTGTCTAAAAGCCTTTTATCTAAATACACGGGTTGTTGATTCAACATTTAAAAGGGAGACCCTGGTGCAACAAAATTATTTGGCAAATCTACAGCACGCCCTGCATTAAACAAAGAAAGATTAGTACCAACACTTCCTATCACGGTAAATGCCTGAGATATCAGTGGCTGAACCTCCTGCACCTGATTAGCACCATTTGCTGCATTTTCCCGCTCTGCTGCCCCGTGCCTCTCCGATGGTATACGCACAAATACCGCATTAGCAAAAGTAGGCACCATCAAAATAACTGCACCTTTGGCAATCAGCGGACCTACCATTTTTCCCCCAAGAACCTTCCCTTGTCCTCCTGATAAAAGGATCGATAGGTTCCCGAATCCTCGTGGAGCCGGGGGAGGAAGCACTGTCCCAGTAATCGAAATAATCTCAAAAGCACCTGGCAGTGTAAGCCCCCAGACGAGGAAGAAGAAGCATGTTGGTGGATGATAACATTCCAAACTGTCCCCTTCCCATTAAAGATACACACACCTCTGCCTCTCTGCATTGCATATGTGTTAAGGGTCTCCATTATGTCAGCGCCCGATGAAATTTGAAGAACGTGCGCCTCGAGAACATTGGAGCTCTCACAATTACGGACAACAGGAGTCTTAGGCTTGTTTTTGGAGCCACGAGGACGGCCTCGTGGACAACTTTTTGGGAAAAAACCGCCACCCCCTGTAGAGTTGTTCTGGGGATTGGTGTTGTTCAGGGTATTGGTTTCAAAATCAGAGTGGTGGTGTTCATGAGGTGGGAGTAACTGTTGAACTATTTGGGAAGAGTCTTGGCTTTGGTTGTTATCGCCTTCCATCTATAAATGTAACATAAAACTCTAGATCATTACTGATTTACTATATCACAACATGTTGGTAGTGCCTTACATTTATATGATTTAAAATACAACTTTGATTTAAAACCGATTAGGCAATAATTATGGATTTCAAAATTATTTTATGTAGATATTCATACGATATTGGAGTAAATTAATGACTAAATTAAAAACTAAAATCCAATAGATTTTGACTAGTTTTTATTTTCTTTGATTTGTATGTCACGGGTCTGTTACAAATATAGCAACGGACTAAATTGCTGCTCAGATATGGATTTTGTATATATTTACCTAGTGGCATACTGCTAATTGCTTCACTATTAGTTACTAGGTTTTTGATTATTAGTTGCTAATTTTCTCACAGGTGCACGGACAAACTCTAGTTGCTTAATTAGGAGGCGCGTACCATACCCGTATTTAGTGAAGTAATCTTTTAGCACGTGACATGCACATATATTATATTGTTAATTTGTGCGGCAAACATTTATTTTTTAGGATAATAAGCACCGCAAATATCAATGACATTGTTCAAAATATTTGGATTTTATTATCTTATGGTGGACATGATTATTAGTTGCTAATTTCCTAGCACGTGAGTTGCACGGACAAACTCTAGTTGCATAATTAGATGGCGCGTACCATGCCCGTATCATGATTGTTAATTGCTAGTTATTTTTAGGGAAGTGATCTTTTAGCACGTGACATACACATATATTATATTGTTAATTTGTGCGGAAAATATTTATTTTTTAGGACAATAAGCACCGCAAAGATCAATAACATTATTCAAAATAATTGGTTTTTATTATCTTACGGTGCCTGTGTACATAATGAAGATTTGATTATTACTGATTAGCTAATTACACACTGAAAAAATAAGTGATCAGGTGAATGAAGATGTCGATCATAAATATCAAATGTAAACGGGAGGATTTTTATTATATAAATTTATAAAGTAAATTAGGATTTGATTAACTTATTAACACTGGAGGTAGCGCGTATGGCGATTAACATTAAAAACTAAGGGCATTTTTAGTTATATTTACGAAGGTATATTTAATTAGGATTATAACATATATTTTTGAATATTAAAAATTTGTGACTGTTTGATAGACTTTTAAAATATTCATTAAATTTGTCATATCTGGTTAAAAATTTATTGATTTTTATTGAAATATTATTCTATTCACATATCAGAGACAATCAATTACTCCATCTGTTTCACTAGGTTCTTAACGATTGAAACAAAAAGTTCAGCACGTATTTTAAGGTTCTTATTTACTATAGTTCCGTAACTTGTTTTTAATTTTTTTCAATAAAAGCTTAAAGGTTAAACTTTTATTCAGAAAAAGAAAATTTTAAATATGAGTTATAAAACTATACTAGATAAAAGTATTAAAATGTATGTCGATACTCCATTTCAAATGTTAATAATCTAGTGAGATGAAGGAAGTAATATTTTATAAATTTTTAAAGTCGATGATATTCAAATTTATTTCATAAACTTTATAAAATTTTTGGATTGTAATGAAATTTTTATGAAGTTTTCTAGAAGATTATGGTAAATTCATGATATTTTAAAATATGTTACAAAAATTTATAAATTAGATAAAACACATTGAAATCATTATACAACTAGACCAAGACATTAAGTCACACTTCACTGGACCAAGACATTAAGCCACACTTCACGGGGACTATACAAATATTTTTAAGAAATTATTAAATATTTTATTATTAAATATGATAGCATTTACTTATATACGTGCCCCATTGAAAATAAAATAGATATTTTATAATTACAATAATATATACATGCGAAAATGCATTAATATATAAAAAATATAGGTTGTTTTGTTGTACTCATGATTATTAATTTTGGAAATTAAAACTATTTGGTTTAGTTATTGATATGTGATTTATCGTGCGAATTTTGACAAATCGAATGATTTATCGGTAATTTAGCAGCCCAGTAAAATATTGGACGGGTTTCTTAGCGATTTATTGATGATTTTTGAAAAATTGGTCGATTTATATAATTGACCGATTTCTATAATGAGCTTATACTTGTGTTTTGCTAATGTATGTAAAATTTATTATTACCCCTGTAGCATATATTGTGCTCCACTATATTTCTTGACTGCATCAAAAATACTTAAATATAAACTTGGAGTAACATACTTTTAACCAAATAATATGAAACGAACCACTAAGTCTAGTAGCATCCATAATTCTTTCTTAAACAAAACACTCTGAAACTCATAAAAAAATCAAACAATTAACACAAATTTAAAGGCTTAACAAAATGAATAGCCGAAAAATTACAATAACATGAAAAATAAAGTTTGAAATTGTAATAGAAAATTATTTTTGAAGTCAAACGATTGGCATTTATGTATATAATATAAGATTATTTAGTTGCTTTTTACATTGCCAAACTTGTTAGTCAAGATTTTACTCAATTAAATATTAAATATTTAACTTATTAGTCAAGACTTCTATTGAATATTTTTCTTATAAATTACAAAAATTTTAAAAAAAAACAATATTACGAACGATAATATTATATTTAGAAGAATATATGTAACTGTAATTTTTAATATTTACTATTTCACAAAATTAAGAAAATTAGAAAAATAAAATAAGATTGAGGAACATAAACGCTTTCGTCTTCTATCTTCTCCCCTATATATATTAATTTACCACATATACCTATGTTGAAGGTCAAAACTAGCTTGAATATTATAATTTATGGTTAAGATTTTTGGGTATGATTAGGGCTAAAACTTAATTTTTTTTAATTTTTTGAATAATTCATTCGTGATCTCACGAGTGAACTAGTCATGTATGTCTAGTGTTGTGATTTTTGAAGTTCATTTGCAATGCTTTAATTGTAATATGTTTTGATTAATGTTTTTAAAAAATTCCTTGAAGGATCCAACAGGAATGAAATACACATGTGTGTAAATATTACGATTTCTACTACTCATTTGCAAATATTTTAATATAATTTTTTTTAAATAATAGTTTGTATTGATTATTTATAAATTTTGGGTGATCCAATTGTAATATTTAATATAAATATATATTAATTATATGTACAAAAAAGTGTGATTGGTAAAGCACATTTGAATTGAATTTACAATGAAAAGTCGATTATAATGATTCACATAATAAAGTTTCATAAAAAAATTCTTTCACAATTTTGATAATTTCCTAAAAAAATTTAAAACAGCCTTATATGTGCAAAAAAATTAAAATGATGACCAAAGTCTTAATTTACCACAAGTTGATGGTAAATCGAAGATATGGTTGAAAATTATAGTTTACAAAAAAATTGAAATTGGGCTTAAAGTTAAATATTCAATATTGAAGTCAAAACCTATAACCTACCCCATGCAGGAAACCATAATTCTATAAAAAATTTAAAATGAGGGCTCTAATCCAAAACTTCAAAATGAGCATCTAAATTTAAAAAGTTAAAAATGACGCCCAACTTTATAATTGATATTTAGGAAATATAAGTCAAGCATAGTAGAAAAATTTGTAATTACTATTTATAAAGCTGTAGTTTTCTCCCACCGATTTTCATTTTCATTTTTCAACTTTTCATCTTCTTCCTCTGCTACTTGCACATCTGTTTCATTTTTCACATCTTGATTGTTTAGGTAAAAAATTTCTTCCCTTCATTACTTTTCTTAGTTTGTTGTCCATCATTTTTCAATTTTTAAATGAACTTAGGTATTCATTAATACTAACAATTTATATTCATGTTATGTAAATTGTACGTACTGGACAATGACATGAGATAACAAATAATTTTAGGATCTTAGAGTGTTTAGGGTGGGACCAAGAGACCTCTCAAATACTTATTTTCTCATGGTAGTTCTTTCACAAAGACTTGCTATTGTAATTAACAAGGGAGGAACAAGCACACTTGGAGAGCGTATGAAGAGTTGTATGCAAAAAGCTACTCTAAATGAATTTAAATTCACTAATGAAGGCAAAAAGACAAGGTTGCCAAAGACAATTGTGATCAAAGATTATGACATAAAAGAATGCATGCTAGGATAAAGATATAAGAAATGCTAAAATAATGAAGACTCTCAAGATGATTAATTAAGTTTTAAAAAAATCTTCTAGATATGTTGTTTAGGTTGTTATTGTTAGTATTTGTGCCCTACATATAACCCTATTATATTTTGCTTATGATATTTGGATTATTAATATTTATGTTCTATCGATTATTCTTTCATAGTTTATTATATCTTAATTTACTGCGATATAAATATTAGATTAATAAATGTCCTTTTAATATTATATGAATTCTATATCTCTAAGTACGTCACTAGTATTATATCCTAAATATCCCTAGTCGACTGTTATTATTATGGGACAATAATAATGCATTAAGACTAGTGTGTTTATTGACTGATAATCACATCTTATTGATCATAGGTATAGTGATAGTAAAATCGAAAACACGGGTAGATGTAAATATACATGGTGCTGGAGAGACCAAATGTGAGATTTTACATGTGGGTTGATAAGTAATTCTCACAATGATAATGATGTAATGGTCCTTCCACTTGAAATCATTATATTTGTATATGATGATTAATATACTCTTATATTACATTAAAAGTTGCCTTTGACCGGGTAATGATGAAATTGGACTTTAGATGTATAAAAAATCAAATGAGAAATATGAATGATCTAGAAATGATTTAACCTTCCTATTGGGAGTAATAATATTTGCCTCTTGTGCGAGCTAGACTATGAAATGCGTGGCGCCGCGCTCAAATGTTGATTTGGAATGATAGTCTACTCATTGATCAAGGAACCCGCAATTAAACCATGAAGAGGATGATACATAACATGCCTTTAGTTTAATCTATAATATATAGTTAGATGGATTATATTATAAGGTTTAATCGATCACCGATTTAATTATTATTACTTGCGTAGCAATGATGTATTTTTGGATGCCACTCATTATTTATGATTTTAATATGAGATATTTAATAATTTGCCAACATAATAATAACCTATAGGGTCAACGCAAAAAGAAAGTTTGGAGTAATATTTAATTTAAACTCAAATTTGAATTAAATATGAATTTTTTATTATTTAATTTTAATTAAGTTGGAATTAATTAATAGATTAAATGAAATTCAAATATATTATTATTAAATTAGAAATTTAGTTATTGGATAATTAAGTGAGACTTAATTAGACAATAAATTAGAATTTAATATTTAATATGACTATATTGTTGGATTAGGGTTATAACTCATTTTTTTTCTTTCATATATAATCTCTTTTAGGGCTGAATTAGGTAACTACGTTTTTATAACAAAACCCTAGTAGAAGAGGGAGAGAGAGAAGAAGAACGAGTTCAATTTCTGGTGCTAGTACACGCCTCCTCCGTACCGGATTTCGTGTGGATATCTATACGACGTAGATCGTTAAGGCGAGATACGTGGTGTTGGGTTGAAGTAATGATCTCTTTTTGACAACCATAATCGTAAAATACTTTAAGGTAAATATCTCATCCACAAATTAAATATTTTTCGCATGGATCCTGCGGTGGGTTTCAGTTTTTATCTGTTTTTATGGTTTTATTTATTGTTCCGTTGTGTTTTTATATCCCGAAACCCAACAATGGAATCATAGCTACTTGCGAAAGGTTTTAATTCATTTATGTGTTTACTGATTTTGATGATAATATCATGTATACATTCTGTCATGACTATATGTTTCCGATTTGTATATTATGCATGTGTTGATAATCTTCCATGATAGATATTATGATATTATGCATGTGTTAATGATTATCCATGATAAATATGATGATATTATATATGTTGATGATCTTCCATGATATATATGAAGATATTATGCATGTGTTGATGATCTGAGATGACTTTTATTATGATTAATTGTGTATGGACACAATAGGGGACTGGAACATACTGTATGTACATGATACAATGATACTGAGATGAAGAATCAAGCAGAAAGTTTCTATTTTGATTATGATATTTTTTTCAAAATTTTCAGTGGAGTTTGTTCTGTAAAATAGTGTTTCATATATGTTGCACTTGATATGATTAATTAGATTAATAATAATAAGTATATAATAAAATATATTAATATATGTTATTTAAGCATGGTGGATGGTTATGACCTTTAGACATTAGATTAATGTTTTTTAATTGTGGTTTTAGTTTTTAAATACGACTTGCATGTCGTTTTGATTCATGCAATATTAAATCTCGAATGTAACTCGAGTTCTTCTTGTAAGTTCATTAGATTAGTCTTTTATATTTCATTTATGTAATGCACCTGAAGACTTGAAGACTAGAAAAAGGAGTCCATTGAATGTGATTCAAGAAAGCTATACAAGGAAGCAAATAAAGTAAGAAGACATATAATGTAATAGATAGTTGTATTTATTTACTTAACCATCTTAGATTGACCATGATCTTGATCATGAGCTTGATGAAGATCACATAGGATGGGGCCATAACCTACCACATTTATTTTATTGCACTTTACATATATCATGTGATGAATGAATCTGTAGAGTAGTTAGAATGATGTATGCTTAATTAGATTAGCAATGTATGTATATATTAGATAATTCACCCATGCAATGCCTGCTAAAGAAGATAAAATTTATCACGATTCAAGATTTTAAAATTTAACAAACGAACATGAGATTCTTGTATTTTAGAAATACAGAATAAAAATAAGAATTTTCTTTATTTCTGATATGGGGCAATTTTGTCAAAAAGCAGGTACATTGAAATTGTAAGGTTGTGGGTTTTAAGAGAGACCGTTGTGACTCCCTCTCTACTGGGAAATCAAACCATTGACATATATTGATTTGAAGTATATTATTCAACGAACAATTGATAATCTCTTTATGATAGGATCATGATCGTTTTAATATTTACAAAACCCTAAAGCTCATATTAAGTTGTTCACATGCCTTCCAATATGTCGAACGCGTTAACCCCTATATCGATAAGGAGTGGGTTCACAAGAGCGAAGTACTCCCATTTATAGTGGGAGATGCGTTGAAGTATATTAATACTTTCTGACTATTATGTTTGACTTAACTAAGTTACCACAATAAGATTATGAACTTAGAGGCATGGAGTTTGGCGAGATTTATAAGATAAATATGAACAAATGTTGTTCCATCGAACTCTCCAAGAGTTACATAGTTGATATAATTAACAAATACTGTCTATCTTATTGAATCATATTTTTGGAGTAAAGCCAAAGCTCAACTAAAATGTTGTGAAATTTGGATCATGGCTCACCAGAAAGGATATTGAAGATTTTCTTTCCGAATTAATAGTTAGGGCTATTGATTTGATAAAAATAGTAGGAGATATATATTTTGAATATATATAAATAATCACTTGAACATAATCTAATGATCATCTGTAGACTAATTCATTTTATGTATTTTAATATTATAGATATCAAATGGTAAATAACTCAAACAACTTCTCCGTGTGACCAGTCCTTGAGAAGGACAAGCTGACATGAATAAACTTCCTTCATTGGAAAAGGAACCAGAGGATAGTCCTCAGGAAGGAGCGAAAGTTCCATGTCATTAATGTTCCTCGCCCTGAACCTCTTCCTGAAGGTGCAACACATGTTCAACAGGCTGCTTATCAAAAGCATATAGATGCTGACATGTATGTCACCTATTTGATACTAGCGACTATGAGTCCTGAGCTTCAGAAACAATATGAGCATATGAATGCTTATATCATGATTGATCACCTTACATATATGTTTGAAGAACGGGCTCGTCAAGAGAGATTTGATACAAGCAAAGCTTTGTATTTATGCAAACAGGGTGATCGTGATTTGGTTGGACCGCATATTTTGAAGATGATTGAATATATGGAGTACCTTGCTACTATGGGTTCCGAGATTGGGACGGAAGCCTAGATAGATCTGATCTTACAATCTTTGAACAATAACTGTGCTCAATTTTTAATAAATTACTACATGAATGAGAGACAAGACACCTACCAAATTGTTGGCTATGTTGGAAACTGCCGAGACCAACATTCAGACGGTGTCCCCTGCTCCCATAATGATGGTGATCAAAGAGAAAGATAAAGGGAAAGGTAAATGGAAAGGCAAGAAGAGGATGGGATCCAAATCTGGTGCTGCTCCCAAAACTTCTCCCAAATAGGCTTTGAAGCCTGGAGGCGGTATTGCAAAGGGTGATACTTGTCACTATTGCAAGAAACCGGGTCATTGGAAGAGAAACTATCAAGCTTTTTTGGAAAATCTGGATAAATAAGAAGGCTGTCGGCGCTTCTGATTCAGGTATTTATGGTATAGAAGTTAACTTTCTACTTCTAGTTCATGGGTATTAGATAATGGATATGGTTCTCACATTTGTATAAATATGCAGGAACTGCAGGAAAGTAGGATATTGGCGAAGGGAGAAGTCGACCTACGTGTTGGGAATAGAGTAAAGATTGCTACTTATCATTTATCATTACCCACTGGGCTTATTTTAGAACTAGATAACTGTTTTTACGTGCCTGCGATTTGTAAAAACATTATTTCGGTTTCTTGTTTGGATAAGAAAGGTTTTTCATTTTTGATTAAGAAAAATGTTGTTCCTTTTTATTGAATAATGCTAGCTATGAATTTGCACATTTGTTTAATAGTTTATATGTTCTTGATCTTGGTACTCATGTATATAACATAAATAGTAATGACAATAAACGCATTAAGATGATAGACTCAAATCAAACATACCTCTGGCATTGTCATTTAGGCCACTGAAATGAGAAACGCATTTCTGAGTTACATCAAGATGGCTACCTGGATAAATTTGAATTATGAATCATACGAAGAATGCAAAGCTTGTCTCATTGGTATAGTGATAGTAAAGTCAAAAATATAGCTAGATGTAAATATACATGGTGTTGGAGAGACCCAATGTGAGATTCTACATACCTGTTATGTCATAAGTAATTCTTTCAGTGATAATGATGTAATGGTCCTTCGACTTGAAATCATTATATTTCTATATGATGATTAATATATTTTGATTACATTAAAAGTTGCCTTTGATCGGGTAATGATAAAAGTGGACTTCAGATATATAATGAATTGTATGAGAAATATGAATGATCTAGAAAGGGATTAATCCTCTTATTTTGGAGTGATATTATTGGCCTCTTATGCGAGCTAGACTATGAAATTCGAGGCGCAGCGCTCAAATGTTGATTTGAAATGATAGTCTACTCATTGATCAAGGAAACCTGGATTAACCCATGAAGAAGATGACACATAACATGCCTCGAGTTTAATCTATAATATATGGTTAAAGGGCTTATATTACATTGTACATTATTCATGAAATGTTTAATTAATCACCGGTTTAATTATTAGGGAAAATTGATTTTTTTGTCACCCAACTTATCGTGTTTTTAGGAACTTACCATTCAGCTATTATATTTTTTCTTTTGCTCACTAATGTTAGGTTCATATTTGTTTTTAGTCAGTAAAGTTAGGTTCAGATTTGATTATTAGCATTATGTCAATTTTTTATAGCATTAATAAAATATAGTGGTTATTTGTAATATTTTAATGATTTGATATATGTCTATATATTTATATATAATACTCAATTTGTCCCCCAAGACGTTTGCCTTGGTGATGAGAGTTTGACAAGCATTTTAAGGCTCCTAAAAGATTTAGTTTCATGAATTATTTTAAATTTTTTCTTCTGAATAATAATTTAACATTTAAATTTTTATATACAAAAAAATCTTAAAAATAAGTTATAAAACTATGTTTGTAAAAAATTGTGAGAGTTGTTTGATTTCATACCAAATTCACATTATTACAACATTATTCTATTTTTATGTTTATATATATACTTGTTTCACAATTCTATTAGAGTGGATAGGTTTATAGTTTTGATTTTGGGTCGGTAAGAGTTGCATGAACGAGGTGTGATTAGTGATTTCATTTGGTTTTTAAAAGTAGGTTTTTGAAAGTGTCGTTTGGTAAAATATTGATATGTAATTTTTTAATGTTTTCGGTACTTTATGATCAATTTTCTAATTTGATTATATTGAATTTTTTATTTTTTTTATTTCCCGGAAAAATGAATTTTTTCGTCACCCAACTTATTGTGTGTTTAGAAACTTAGCACTCAACTATAATTTTTTTTGTTTTACTCACTAATGTTAGGTTCAGATTTTTTTTAGTCACTAACGTTAGGTTCGGATTTGATTATTATTATTTTGTCAATTTTCTATAGCATTATTAAAATATAGTGATAACTAATACAAAAAGTGTCATATGTGTCTTATAAGAAAGCTTATATGTGTCTAAGTTTGCTAGATTCATATGGAGAAGTCATATAATATCTGAATTATATACGCATGTTATAGGAAGAACGCTTATTTTTTTAAACATCCGGTCAGAACATATGTATATACATTGTAAACAGACACATAAAATCAGTTCATATACGTCTGTTACTTTTTAGGTGGAGTACTAAACTCAAAACAATAATTATTTGGAAGAGTCATCGCAATGTACTAAAATTATTGGGAAATAAAAAAATAAAAAATTCAATATAATCAAATTAGCAAACTAATCATAAAGTACTTATAAAAAATTAAAAAATTACATATCAATATTTTACCAAACGACACTTTCAAAAACCCAATGAAATCACCAATCACAACTCCTTCATGCAACTCTTACCGACCCAAAATCAAAACTATAAACCCATTCATTCTAATAAAATTGTGAAACAAGTATATATATAAACACAAAAATATAATAGTTTTGTAATAATGTAAATTTGGTATTAAATCAAACCACGCTCACAAGATATTTATCTTACAAACATAGTTTTATAACTTATTTTTAAGATTTTTTTTTGTATATAAAAATTTAAACGTTAAATTATTATTTAGAAGAAAAAAATAAGAATAATTCATGAATTTACATTTTTAGGAGTCTTAAAATGCTTGTCAAACTCTTATCACCAAGGTAAACGTCTTGGGCACATATGAAGTACAATATATAAAGATACATACATATATTAAATCATTAAAATATTACAGGCTATCACTATATTTTAATAATGCTACCAAAAATTGACATAATGCTAATAATCAAATCTGAACCTAACGTTAGTGACTAAAAACAAATACGAACCTAACATTAGTGAGTAAAAGAAAAAAATAATAGTTGAATGGTAAATTCCTAAAAACACGATAAGTTGGGTGACGAAAAAATCCATTTTCTCTTATTTCCCAATAATTTTAGTACGCATTGGGATGCCTCTTACTAATAAATTTGGTTTTGAGCTTAGTACCCCACCTAAAAAGTAACAGACATATATGAACTGATTTTATGCGTCTGTTTAGAATGTATATATATTTGTTCTGATCAGATGTTTAAAATAATATGTGTCCTTCCTATAACATACGTATATAATTCAGACATTATATGACTCCTTCATATGCATCTAGTAAACTCAGACATATATAAGTTTTCTTATAAGACATATATTACACTTTTTGTATTGGTTATCACTATATTTTAATAATACTATTGAAAATTGACAAAATACTAATAATCAAATCCGAACCTAACGTTAGTGACTAAAAAAAATCTGAACCTAACATTAGTGAGTAAAACAAAAAAACTTATAGTTGAGTGGTAAGTTTCTAAACACACAACAAGTTGGGTGACGAAAAAATTCATTTTCCCTAATTATTATTACTTGATGTATTGCTTGATGTCACTCATTATTTATAATTTGAATTTGAGATATTAAAATTATTGCCAACATAATAATAACCTATAGGGTCTCACAAAGAAAGCTTGGAGAAATATTTAATTTAAATTTGGATTTGAATTAAATATGAATTTCGAATTATTTATTTTTACTTAAGTTGGAATTAATTAATAGATTAAATGAAATTCGAATTTATTATTATCATTAAATTAGAAATTCAGTTGTTGGATGATTAAGTGAGACTTAATTAGACAATAAATTGGAATTTCAGATTTAATATAACTCTAATGTTAGATTAGGGTTAGAACTCATTTCTGTCACTCATATATAATCTCTTTTAGGGCTTAATTAGGTAACTTCATTTTTATAACAAAACCCTAGCAGTAAAGAGAGAGAGGCCCGAGTTCGATTTCCGGTGCTAGTACACACCTCCTCTGTACAAGTTTTCGTGTGGATACCTCTACGTCGTAGATCGTTAAGGCGGGATACATGATGTTCAGTTAAAACAAGGATCTCCTTTTGACAAGTATAATCGTAATGCTCTTTAAGGTAAACATCTCATCCATGAATTAAATATTATTTTTCACATGGATCATGTGGTGGGTTTCAGTTTTTTATTTTTATTTTTACGGTTTTATTTATTGTTCAGCTGTGTTTTTATACCCTCAAACCCAACTATTATTTGTTAGAAATTTTATTTGATGTTGTGATAGTTTAACCATCAGAATTTGGTCACCGATATTTTATCATCAGAGTCTACTCAGTCATAGTGTATTCATAAGAGACGCCTATAGTCCTAGATATCTGAAGAAGATTGATTCCGTTTTTAAAGACCATATTTGCAGAGATATGTCTGTTCCCACAAATCAACAATTGTAGCTAACACACATAATTGTCAGACTAATTTAATCTAAACATATATTTTGAATTAAGTATATTTTGTAGTTGTTAAATCAGCTAGACTAAGTCAAGTAGGACTGTAGATAAATCAAGAAGTCTTGACAAATAATAGTAACGGAGTAGAGTTAGGAGTCAATTAAGTAGTTGTGCAATTTTCTTGCCATTACCTATTGTGTGTGACTTATTTAGTCTCTGTAGTATTGCTGAATTCATTAGATTAATCCAATTTAATTTTCTCAGTTTAATGTCTTTACAACAAATCACCTGTAATATATATATATATATAACAAATCACCTGTAATATGTAATATATATATATATATATGTGTGTTTTAGTTTCTATATCTAGTATCAGAACCTTGTTCGTTTATGTCCAAATATATGCCTAGAGATACAACCATGGATACATAGAAAGGGAATAACGGAGCAATAGGCTTAAGCTATCCCATGCTAGCTAGGAACAACTACACAGCTTGGTCGTTGAAGATGAGAGTATTTATGCAAGCCTAGGCTGTTTGGGAGGCAGTGAAACTCAACGATCCAAAGAAAGATGTTGTAGTAAAGACGGAAAAAGTGGCCTTTACAGTAATATACCAAGGTATTCCTGAGGATGTGCTTTTGTCAGTTGTCGAAAAGAAAACCACTAAAGAAGCTAGGGAGGCGATTAAGTCGTTATGTATGGGCGCTGAGCGGGTGAAGGTAGCCAAAGTGCAAACACTGAAAGCCGAGTTTGAGTCGCTCAATATGAAGGAGACTGATAATATCGAAGACTTTTGTATGAAAACTGAATGGCATTGTTACTAATATTCGTGTTCTAGGTAAAAGTAGTGAAGAAACTAATGTGGTTAAAAATTTGTTGCGTTCTGTGCCTCAGAAGTTCTTGCAGATAGCCTCGGTTATAGAATAATTTGACGATTTGGAGAAGATGACAGTTGAGGAGGTAATGGATCATTTGAAGGCTCATGAAGAAAGAATGAAGGGAAGTCATAGAGACAATTTAAGTGGAAAACTGTTATTAACATAAGAGGAATGGGAAAAGAAGGAAAACATAAATAGAAGCGGATTCCAGATTAAAAAAGGTTAAGGTGGATATATTCAACGAGGTAGAGGACGAGTAAATTACAGAAATGGAAATGGTGGAAGAGGCCATCAGAATTCTATGGAGAGAAACTACAATTCCGGGGAACAGGAATCGAGGTACAAATTTTGGAAGGGAGAGAAGTAAAGTGTAATTTTATAATTGTGCAGGATACGGTCACTATGCTTTCGAGTGTTGAAAACCTCGACATGAAAAAGAAGAACCAAAAGAGGCAAACTATACAAGGCGCAAGAGGATGAAACAACACTCCTATTAACGGAATGTACAAATAATGACATCAACATGGTTCTCCTATATAAAGAAGGAGTTGTTCTAAAATTGAAAAGTAACAAAATGAAAGGTTTGAGTCACAATTATGGTACCTGGACAATAGAGCTAGAAATCATATGACCAGATAACGAAAAAAATTCAAGAAGCTAGATGAGAACGTGACATGCAGGATCGGTTTGGTGATGGTTCTACCGTGAGAATCGAAGGAAAGGGTACTATTTCATTTAAATACAAGAATAGTGAAAATAAACTTCTCCGTGAGGTGTATTACATTCCGACTTTGTACAATAATATCATAAGTCTTCGGAAAATGTCTGTAGATGAAAAAAGTGGTACTAAACGGAGAATAAATGTGGATCTATGATAAATAAGGAGGTTGTTGGTGAAGGTGAAATGATCCAACAATAGATTATACAAGATAAGCCTGGAAGAAGCTGAGAATATGTGCTTACTATCGAGAACAGACGAACAATCATGGCTCTGGCACGAGAGGCTTGGTCACATTAATTTTCAAGCTCTGGCATTAATCAAAGGCATGGTAGACCGAGTTCCAAAATTAATATAGCCTAAAAAAATGTATGAAGGTTGTCTGATGTCAAAGCAGTCAAGGAAGGCATTTCCAATGCAATCAGAGTACAAGGCCAAGAAAATACTAGAGCTGGTACATGGTGGCATTTCCGGGCCCATAACACCATCCACACAAGCGAGAAATCAGTATTTTATTTTACTAGTAGATGATTTTTCATGAAAAATGTGGGTGTACCTGTTGAAGGAAAAGAATGAAGCATTTAAAAGATTTAGAGCAGTCGTTGAAAAGGAAACCGATAAGGCGATTAAAGTGTACAAGACAGAGAGAGGTGGAGATTTTTGCTCGTTGGAGTTCACAAAATATTTTAAAGAAGCAGGCATAATACGACATTATACGATGCCCTAAAACCCTCAACAAAATGGGGCAGAATGGAGGAATAGAACAAAGGATGCCATGACTACAACTTTTTAAAGGGTGCCAACTTGCCATCTTATTTTTTTGGGGGAAGTCGTACGTCATTGAATTTATGTTCTGACTAGGTTGCCAACACATTCTTTGTCCAATAAAACTTTCTACGAGGCGTGGACAGGTAACAAGCCTAATCTCGAGCGTATACGTAAGTTTGGTTATATTGCTTTCATTAAAGTCCCACAGGTACATGTTGGAAAATTATATGACAGGAGCAATGAAGTTATATATATTTGGGAAAGAAACCTGGAAGTTAAGCCAGTTATTTATTCGATCCTCTGACGCCCTCAATCTTGGGGTTAGGAAATGATAACCTACACACCATTAAACTAATATAATAACAGCAGATAAAATAAACCCCTATTAAACACTAACATGATCTAAACATGATTAAGTATGAGATAAGATTACAATTACCAACCAGAATAAATATATTATAACTCAAAATAATAATAAATTCAAATAATATTCGATTTTGACATAGAACTGACAGATAACCCATTGTATATGATCCAACTTATATATTCCTTCCAACTAATACACTTGCTCACACACACTGCTACCTGCTCTGGCATCTGGAAATCTACGACACAGTAGGGATCGCCAAGAACGCTCTTGCGAGCGGTGCGCCTAAGTCTGACCATCTTCTTTCTTAACTATCATGGTTAGATGAAAGAAAATAAATAATCACAAAAACTTAGCAAGTGACCATATAAACAGTTCAGTATGATAATATTAGGAAGATTAGACATATTTAAACATCTAACCCACAAGTTAAATATCAGCATTAACATTATTCTCAACAGAAAATGATGTGGGTGTATTAATATTAACATCGTTTCCGTAAAGTACCGATGTTTAAAGTGACACATGACAATGTTATTTGGATGTTTCTGATGTCTTTTTTAGTACCAGGCAAATAAAGGAATAATTGCAACTTCAGTATTGTAACATTACAAATATTAGGCTTCTTATTTAAACATTTAACTCACAAGTTAAAATACATGATTAACATCCATTATCAGTTAAAACATGATGTCTTTAAGTGATACTAACATCGGTTTCTTTATAATTCTGTTAACACACTACGTCATATATTGCATACTGCAACTTCCATTTAGCGTTGTTAAAGGCTAAAAAAATGCTGCTACAGGTGCCAAAATGGTTATTGCAATGTTTTGGGGTTGTAATTTTAGCCGTTCAGAAAGCACTCTATTGCAACCCGACACACCCTATTACAACCGCGCAACATGTGTTCTAGTAACAGCCTACTGCAACACTGCAATACTGACCAGAGTTCCAGTAGGAGTTGACAAATGTTCCAATAGATGTTTGACATTTAGTAAAATTTTGTGGACCCCACAATTGGGCTCTACTTGCGGGTCATAAGTGGAGCTCACAAAAGTTTCACAATTATTTTAATATGACGTATTCATCAATTTGCAATTCCCAATATATATATAGTATTCAGTTCATTACCAAATCGTACCAAACACAAACAATATTCATTAAATCAAAATACACAATTAACTTTCATCAACTATTCCTAATCAAGCACAACGATTAAATTAAATTCTTAAAAAATTAAACACCTAATCTACAATATATAATTGTAAAACTGTATTCCTTGCACTAGTTCGTTAAAATATTTTACACAGCATCGTCCACACAACTATTCTTCTACTTCCTGGTCTGCTCTTCAATCATAATTAGGAGATATTCCATGCCTGCTTTGCTCATGAAGATAATTGACTTACTGGCCTACTTTTCTTATGCCGGTTTCTAAAATCAAGGTTAGATGGATTTTAGAACTTAAAAGAAAATAATAAGCAAAGAAATAAAATTTTATTGAATAGAGGCAAAGTTTAAAAAATAGTAGTAGTAGACTAAAGCAGATATTATGATTAAGAACTTTCCAGTAAGTACATAATTATTAATGCCACAACATTGGAAACAGAGAATAGTTTCAAGTTTTTTCTAGTAAGATTTGAGTTTCAAACATACCAGTTACCAGTGCATAAGCTTGTCAGTCTCCTCGGATGTAAAGATTACAGTAGAATAGACAGTAACACAAAGACTACAAGTGCAAATGTTCAAATAAAATGCCCACAAATTGAGACACTAGCTTTAGCGATAGCCATAATACATTTTTAAAGAGACTGAAAATGAGAATAAGAAATCTGCAAGAGTGAAAATCTATAGAATAAGAATTTTGGACCCAGTGGTTCATGGAACTGAACTGTGTTATGAACTTTTAGCAAAAACACATATAAATTCACTATCTTGTACAAGTAAATGTATATCGAGCACCACTATCATTTTTATTCACTTTAATATGGCAGATACAAGTCATTTAAGAAGGCTGACAGTTTTGATAAATTCTATTTTGATTTAATGATTTCATCAAAATATATAAATATGTTAAGCAACTCAGTTAGATGTTTAAAGTTGACCCGAGAACTTACAAATGTTTTTTCAGTAGCAAAATATCCACCAAATATTGCAGCCACAACACATTGGTCTTTGGGAAGCTGTATGATGACAAACACAAAGAGGTTATCAGCAACTGCAAAGTATTGACCAGTAATATATTTCTTAAAATTTACGGACAAGCTAAGATCTTTTGTCCAGTAACTACTACTATATAGAAACATTAAGATGTTACTTGTTTCAACTTATAGGCAAGTTTAATTGTATTACAGAACCAAGAATGACAATAGGAATGTTTGTGACACATTTACAACTTAACAGAATAGTCTATACTTGACTTAACGAACCAAAAGCCTAAAAAATCACCCCCTTAACGAATACACATTGACACATATTTTTTATTAGACATCATCATATAAAGTCATTGCGTTTCATCCTTCAATATATCCATTCCAATTCTACCAGAGACCCTTTCCCTAGCAGTACCGCCCTCTATCAGCCCCTTCATGGGAAGTTGAGAGTTAATCCTTGTCAAATGCAAAAGTGGGTGTGGATGTTCGTTAACAGACAAAGAAAAAAACTCCATTTCTTTATCTCATATAATTTTTTGATAGGAAGCCTAGATAGAAGAATGCACTAAGAAAGGATTAATTAAAAAAAACTGAGAGTCCAACAGTCAAATGTGCTGGCACATTTCTATTAAGTATGAGGCTTAGCGGGTGCTGGTGGTAAATTGCTTAACAAATGAAAGCTATTTTTTAAGTAGCAGGACAACATCCAAATCATTGTTACATGAGTAATAATCTATGTAATGCACTTGATTTGATTATCATTTCCCCTTCTCTTTCACCAAATAAACACAATCAATAAACATAAAAGACATGCTTACTAAATTACTAATCTGTTCCTTGTAATCCTGTAACATTAGGAGATGGAAATTTACAGACATACCTTTCCTCCCAGCAATTTTGTGTAGCCTCCTTCATTTTTTTGTACGTATATCGGCCTACATACGAAATTTATATTGACAGAGATCCTTTCAAACTTCACCAGAAGTCCCATAATATTTCAGAATTAACCAAGCAATCCATCTAGCAATCTCAGAATTAACCATCACAGAATTTTATGAATTTTATTGTAATGCAAAATTTATCAATTCACAAACCCTCTATATATCACTTAGCAAGGATAATGTAGTGCTTGCACAGTATAATCAGACAAGTAGGCAAAGTTATTGCCACTAGAATTAATCAACATACTCAGTGCATGTAAATCTAAGCCGATTGAACACTAATCAAGACATCAATTATATATACATAACAACCAATCTCAAAAATAATTCAAATAATACAGAGAAATCGATTTACTTATACAAATACAAGGGTTTTGAGAATTTTTTACCTGAACCATGGCCTTAAGTCTCATGGAAGTACCTATATCTATACCTCAAAGTCCAGATTATCCAACAATTGCAGTAAAATTGGCCGTAGAAGCCGGACTTGGTTGAAGCCCTTGAGTTGACTCACTGAGTTTCATGGTCGAGTTGTCCAGTTTTGATGCAGCCATTGATTTGAGCTTGATCTTCGTGAGGAGAGCAATGGATCGTCTTTACTGCCTGGAATAGTCACCCGAGATGCAGAATCGCCATTGATGAACCGGAGAGCTTGGAAACTATGATCGAATGATTGATTTAAAGTTCTAATGAGTGAAATAAGTGTTTCAAAAATTGAATGACTTCATTCAATTTTTTTGTTGATGTAACAAAGCGGCAATTTTGCCCCCTCTAAAACATTTTCCGGCTATTCCTTTTTTTTATAAATATATTAATTTAATATCAAATTTATTAATTACTTTTATAAATTTTATCATTCAAATTTTAAATTATAAATTAAAAAATATTTTATAAATACTATCATAAATCACTCCTTTAATGAATAGTTAAATTTTAGAAATCAAAATTAATTATTTCCTATATATAAAGTATATGTTACTTTTTAATATTTTAATCCTTTTCAAAAAATTAAAAAATTATTATATTATAAAAATATCATAAATATCTCTAATAATACCCTATTAACTATCCGCTTAAGACCAATGTTGCAATTTAAATCATCAATTTCTCCTTTTTTGATAAATATTATTTTTAACATTTAATTATGAGAAACAAATAAATTAAATAATATGTAAATATTGTAAAATGATCAATATATATCAACTAATTAATGACTTGTTAAATTTTATAAAGCATTCAATTTATCAATATAATATTATAAATCACTACACTAGTATTATTAACTTTTAAAAATAATTATATATTTCAATTATTATTTCAATTCTATGTAAATAATTATTAATTAATTAAATTAAAAATATCATCTTTATATATATATATATATATCATTTTGGTAACACATTGTAACTATACGGCAACATAAAAAAAGAGTGGTTGCAATATACATTTGTTTAAAAGGCTATCATTACACTTTTCTTTCCAACCGGAGGATGAATGGTTGTAGCATGCAATACATGTTTTAACAACGAATTGCCCAGTATTGGCAGATGTGTTTGCACCATTTACACATCAGTTTTTTTCATTAGAATACTGTCAATTCCTGCTTTTTAACATCATTTTGAATATATGAAGTGATGTTTGTTTTTCCTGGAATTCAATGGTACCCTTGCTTTCATATGTACCAAAATAATATCTATAGCTACTAATAATACTATATACTCTAAAATGAAAATTCAACAAACCACAAAGGTATAAAAACTATATAAGTTAGCAAAAAGACTTAGCAACTAGAACCCAAGTTACATCCAACCAACAAGTCAAACAACCCAAAATTTATATCCCATATATATACCAACCAACACCGTCTACTTATACTCTCCAAACAAGTCAAATTCCTTACCAAAAACATAGTACTAACTTCCTAGAAACCAACTATCCCTAATTCAAACAAAATACTATATTGTTAAAATATAACCCCAAGATTACAAAAGCAGCTACAACATCTTACTACAACCTTTGAACCAAACTAATTTAATAGTAGCGAAACATAAGGAAATTCTTAATTACATTTTGTCCTCGATGAAATTGATGGCCTCCATGCGAATCTCGTCTAGCTCCTTTGTTGTGTAAGACTTGCGACATGGCCTCCCACTAAAAATTAAAACCCAAAAGATAACTTTAAACAAAATTCACCTATATATGTGCCATATATACCATAAATATTTACACAAAAAGTAAGATCAAGCATATATGAAGTCAATCGACAAAAATTCCATTTTGCGAGTCCTAAATGATTTTACATACTTTAGTAGTAAAAGACATATCTTTGGCCGCATTGATATCTTTAATGTAATTCATGACCACATAACCAAATTCCACCCTACCGCGCAGTTTTGGGGTTCCCTGTTCGAAGAAGAATACAAGTAAAGTCGACAAAAAACCGAACCATAAGTAGACAATACTATGACAATTTAAAATACAAAATACTTAATAAAATATTCCGGATTTTAGGTGCTCTATTTTCCCTTCCAGTTTGAGCATTAATAGATTTTATTATCCTACATATTATAATTACATAGTGTTAAGAATCGGTTTTTGAATAAAACAAATAAATAATACCAGTCGAAACATGAATATATTACTCTGATAAATCTTTTTCCAATTCATTGAAATATGTTGGATGCGGCAAATGATTGAGAATGTAAATGTCGCCATCCCATATTATGACCAGAATATAATGATACATGCATTATTATACTTTCCCACAAGTACAATTATTTTTAGAATAACTTAAAATATAAATTACTATATTATAGTTTTACTTAATTATAAATATTTACCGATGATTATGTGGCATGAAGTATATGTGATTGTGATCACCCTCTATTAACCGACTAGCAACAAAATGTTGAAATTCAGCATTCAAGGTAAACGTAGCTCCGGGATCAAAAACTCAAACATGAAAACATTATCATTCCTACCATCCTTCAATTCTAACAGTACTGATTCTAAGCCATATAAAATGGGAAAGAATTACTTACAATATGTAAGTAGATATCGCAGCCTGTCCAATCTGGTCAAACTTTAACGGGGCTTTCAAATTCTTATTATATATATATATATATATATATATATATATATATATATATATATATATATTGTCTTCCCAACTCCAAACACATCAAAATCACAAGAAATTGGGTTCAATTCCTGTTGTGCAAGACATGCCTGTACAATAACAAGACTAAGTCAAACTGACAACCCTAAATAAGTTGTATGGTAATTATCTATGTTTGCGTTATAAATTGTAACACTTAAGTCTGTAAAAATGTTCAACGGCAGACTCGAGTCTTTTTCTGTAAACAGTATCAATCCTAAGGATTCTATCTAGAAGAAGATCATGAAGATCATGCCTCAGAAGAATTATGAAGAAATTTGGAGTTGAATAAATTTGTTTTAAAAAAAATATTCTAAGTCAAGATCTCTACAAGTCACAGATTAAGTATTATAGAGAAGTCATTCGAGAACTCCAGAATGATTTATCGACAAGTCAAGAAAAGCTACTAGAGAACTTAGAGATATCGACAAGCCAATTTGAAGACATGAAGAATGAAAATATCGACAAGTCATTTCTTTAATAGAGAATTCAGAGTTATCGATAAGCCAAATTATCAGCAGAGAACTCAGAGTTATCGATAAGCCAAAGTGAAGACATGAAGATGAGAGATCTCGACAAGCCAAATTCTCTTATAGAGAACTCAGAGACTTTGATAAGTCAAAACAACTGTAGAGTGATTAGAGATCTCGATAAGCCAATATACTTATCGAGATGTCAACTTCTCTATATACCAAACTGGAGATCTCGAGGTAAAACTCAAAGTACAAAGTGCATACCAGTTAAATATCCAAGATTATCAATCAATAAATAATCTAATCAGTTGGATTGAAAAGTCTACAAAAACAGCTTGAAGAGTACAAGATCAAAGGCCAAGAGTAAAGTCACAGGCGTGTAAGATTAGATACACTAAGCCAGGAATAGAAAGATTTAGTTATCCAAAAATAGAGTTTAGTACATGTTATTGCATGCTGTGTAATAACCAGTGTTTACTGTTTTATAAAATAAACACTGGATGTTTTGTTAGAAGGAACAATTTAGATCAGAAAATCTTGTATTCTCTCAAGGAAGAAGCTAAGCTCTTTATTAATAAAGAGCCTAAAAAATTTATGGCAAAATATTTTTAATTTTAATATAAAATTAAATGAGGTTTGAAAGATTTGTGTTCACTATTTTTCTGTCTAAGTTCAGTACTAACACATTTAACTACACAATTTTAATTTACTTTATTCACCAGCATAATCACTTCAAGAAAAACAGAATAACACAAAAACACATTCACCCCCCTTCTATGTGTGATTCATTACTTAACAAGTGGTATTAGAGAAAATTATGAAAGTAAACAGATTCAAGATCTTGGAAGAATGAATACATAGAAAATCGGTAGCATCAAAATCTCTAGTTTGATAAGACTAACTACACTATATGAAAGAAGAAAATATTGTTGTTTATCAGGATGGCCAGTCCATTATATATTTAGATTCTCAAGAATGGGTCTTTCACTCATATGGTAAGAGTTAAGGAATCTATAGATGGAGACATGGTCATTCCAGCTCATTATGCTCCTAAAGATCCTTCAGAGTACATTGAGCCTGAGAAAGAAAAAGTCTATCTAGATAGTGGCTTGCAACTAATCTTGATAGAGTCACTTGACAATGTAATGTACAATAACATTATCAAATGTGACACTGCTAAGCAGATCTGGGAGAAGATAGAGATATTTTGTGAAGGAACAAAGAAAGTTAGGTCAAATCAAAGAAGGATACTGTTTTTACAGTATGAGGGTTTCATGGCTAAGCCATATAAAAGTATTAGTGATGTGTTTGAAAGGTTTAGCAAGCTGATTAATGACTTGCAGCTGCATGATAAATATTATGAAGCTGAAGAAGTGAACTTGAAATTTTTGCTCACACTCCTTGACCATTTGGAATAGAAAATTTCTGCAATCAAAGAAGGGAGAGACTTGAGTAGAATAACTCTGAAAGTTCTATATTGAATCTAAAAAACATATGAATTAGAAATGATTCAAAGGAAGTCATTAAGGGCTGGTCAAGGGCATGTTGTAGATGGTTCAAGTGCTCTAATTTTCAGTGAAATCCAGGTCTTTAATGATGAGCCAAGATCCCAGACTTCAGTTGCCTCAACAAGTAAGCAAAGAAATAATGATTCACAAGAGCAAGTCATACTGAAATTGGAAGAAGATGAGTTTTACACCCTGAATGAACTTGATGAGCTAGATCAGTCAATGGCCTATATGGAAAGAAAGTTCTCTAACATTAGATTAAAGAAGCCAAGATTCTTCAAGGGAAAAGGACAATCATTCAACAAAGACAACAGTTGTAAAGGAAAAGGGAAGTACACAACTGATAACAAAAATAGCTACAAAACTGGATTTGTTGACAGATCAACGATAAGGTGTTATAACTATGATGAGCTAGGCCATTTTGCTACAGAATGCAGGAAACCCAAGAAAGAAAAGAAAGACAAAGTTTATCTTGAACTAGAAGTAAAGTATGAAGCTCTTCTGAAGAAATAACAAAGCAAAGCCTGTTGGTGAGACTGCATAGCTGTATTAACAGTTACGTGATAACTCAACACGAGAATAACACTAGAACATGACAGGTTAATAATACTACGACTACACAAGAAATCATAAGAAATGAAGACAAGGCAAATACAAAGAATAAAAGGATTATAAGAAACCTTGTAGTCTGTTTAGGTCACTGAAAGAAGTTCATTAATATGATCATGCCTCAGTGAAGAATAAAGATTAAAGACTTTCAGGGTTTCAAAAATGATAAAGATTTAATGTATAAGTGTTATAATAAGATTTCAGTGTATTGTCATTGATGGAAGATAGACAGTGTTCGAAGTATGAAAATCTGAAGAATTGAAGACATGGTATAGATAGAGGTTAAAGAAGACAGCTGCAATCTTGAAGTTATGCTCACTGACGGGAGTTCATTTATATGTTCAAGCGTCGGTGAAGAATAGTGAATGAAGTATTCAAGATTGTAGTATCAATGAAGACGTTGTCTAAAGTACCAGAAAGGATTTCAGTGAAAGTACAGTTGTTTATTCACAGTCAGTGTTTGAAGCGATAAAGTTGTTGCAAGCTTAACAATGTAATCAAGGCTATAATACGAAGATTTGAATCGGGGCCAATCATCTGTGGACCAGACCAGTTGCACTAGGCGTCAACAGCTTGTGAAAGGAATCTGGAAATTATTTATAGAAGAATTTTTAAGTTGAGAAACATACTTGAATTGAACGTTTATCTGTTAAAGGAAGAGAAGAGGTTCGCGAGGTATAAACCTAAACCGAGGGACTACTGAAACTCAAAGTTTAATTGTTAAATTAAATAAATTTATTTAATAGACTTTAATATAATTTATTTAATAAACTTAAAATGATTTATTTTATAAATTTTAAATAAGTTTATTTTATAAATCTAAATTAGTTTATTTATATAAGTTATATTTTAAAGTTTATTTAATAAATTAATTTAGTTACAATTTAAACTTAAATAAAAAGAAAAAGAATAAAAAAGGAAAAAGAAAAGAAAAGAAAATACAAAAAGGAAAGACAAAAAAATAGAAAAAGGAAAAACAAAAAAGGGAAAAGGAAAAAGAAAGAAAAAAATAATAATAAAAGAAAAAAAGTAACCACATAGGTCGCAGGTTGGAAACAATCAAATGATCACATTTGATTGGTGGCACGTTGTGCAGTACATAAAGAACAAGTTAGTTTCTGTTTTGTTAGTCACCATCTAGTTTTTGTTAGTCGCACGTTATAACATTATTTCTCATCTCTCATCAATCACATATTATTGATAAAAAATTTATACAAGCAGCAGATCAGATTCAACAATTTTGAAGTTATTTTGTTCATCTTCTCTCCCAAAAGAGGTGAAGGACTGAAGCAAAGAGAAACATAGGAGATATACACACAAATCTATATCATTTATTCTTCCCACCGGAATAATGTTATAATGCCCCATTTAACTCTTGTATATTCATAGGGGCATTATAAACATTACCCGATAATTAAATTCTTAAACAAACAAAAGCTAGAACATTGTATAAGATTTAATTTGTTGATCTTTGTAGAAGCTAGGAACTTTATTGTTGTTAGATTGTAACCCGTTAATTTATTTACTTTGTTGTTCTTAAATAAATTTATTTTATTAATTTTTCATTTACATAAATTTATTTTATAAATTTGATTTAGAAAATTTATTTTATAAGTTTAATTTAAATAAGTTTATTTTATGAACTTAATTTAAATAAATTTATTTTATAAAGTTAACTAAATTAATTTAATACTTAAATTATAGTAAATAAAAATTTCTAATTTAAATTATTTATCTTCAGATTTTTTTCTTTCTCTTTTATAGCTGCCAATTTTTTAGACCGTTTAGTGCCATTTTTAAGTTTGTATACAGGATTTGGTACCATTCCTTTACCTGCCAATTTCTTATAATTAGCTGCAATTTGAACAAATAGCGAATGTATCCGGCGAAACCAAGCGCAGGATTACTACGCGGGTTGACAGATCGTGAAATGCACGCGTGGTCCTACTCCTAGACTTGCGAACGCGAGCCTGGTTTTCTCTTTCCTGCAATCTGTGCAGCTTGTAGTCGCAGGATACATGAATTATACACTATATTTCTTGACTACATCAAAAATACTTAAATATAAACTTTGAGTAACATACTTCTAACCAAATACTATGAAACCAATCACTAAGTCTAGTAGCATCCATAATTCTTTCTTAAACAAAATGATACACTCTGAACTCATAAAAACAATCAAACAATTAACACAAATTTAAAGGCTTAACAAAATGAATAGCCGAAAAATTACAATAACATGAAAAATAAAGTTTGAAATTGTAATAGAAAATTATTTTTCAAGTCAAACGATTGGCATTTATGTATATAATATAAGATTATTTACTTACTTTTTACATTGCCAAACTTGTTAGTCAAGACTTTACTCAATTAAATATTAAATATTTAACTTGTTAGTTAAGACTTCTATTAATTATTTTTCTTATAAATTACAAAAATTTTAAAGAAAAGAATATTACGAACAATAATAATATATTTAGAAGAATATATGTAACTGTAATTTTTAATATTAACTAATTGAAAATTAAGAAAATTAGAAAAATAAAATAAGATTGAGGAACATCACATAAAGGCTTTCATCTTCCATTTTCTCCCCTATATATATTAATTTACCACCTATACCTATATTGGAGGTGAAAACTAGCTTGAGGATTATAATTTATGGTTAAGATTTTTGGGGTAAGATTAGGGCTAAAACTTAATTTTTTATTTATTTTTTTGAATAATTCATCTGTGATCTCACGAGTGAACTAGTCATGTATGTCAAGTGTTGTGATTTTTAAAGTTCATTTGCAATGCTTTAATTGTAATATGTATTGAATAATTTTTTTAAAAAATTCCTTGAAGGATCCAACAGGAATGAAATAAACATGTGTGTAAATATTATGATTTCTACTGCTCATTTGAAAATATTTTAATATAATTTTTTTGAATAATAGTTTGTATTGATTATTTATAATTTTTGGATGATCTAACTGTAATATTTAATATAAATATATATTAATTATATGTACAAAAAAGTGTGATTGGTAAAGCACATTTGGATTGAATTTACAATGAAAAATCGATTATAATGATTCACATAAGAAAGTTTCATAAAAAAAAAATTCACAATTTTGATAATTTCCTAAAAAAATTTAAAACCCGGCTTAAATGTGCAAAAAAATTAAAATGATGACCAAAGTCTTAACTTACCACAAGTTGATGGTAAATAGAAGATATCGTTGAAAATTATAGTTTACAAAAAAATTGAAATTGGGCCTAAAGTTAAATATTCAATATTGAAGTCAAAACTTATAACCTACCCCATGCAGGAAACCATAATTCTATAAAAAATTTAAAATGAGGGCTCTAATCCAAAACTTCAAAATGAGCATCTAAATTTAAAAAGTTAAAAATGACGCCCAACTTTATAATTGATATTTAGGAAATATCAGTCAAGCATAGTAGAAAAATTTGTAATTAGTATGTATAAAGCTATAGTTTTCTCCCACGGATTTTCATTTTCATTATACAACATTTCATCTTCTTCCTCTGCTACTTGCACATCTGTTTCATTTTTCAAATCTTGATTGTTTAGGTAAAAAAATTCTTCCCTTCATTACTTTTCTTAGTTTGTTGTCGATCATTTTTCAATTTTAAAATGAACTTAGGTATTCATTAATACTAACCATTTATATTCATGTTATTTAAATTGTACGTACTGGACAATGACATGAGATAACAAATAATTTTAGGTTCTTAGAATATTTTGGGTGGACAAGAGACCTCTCAAATACTTATTTTCTCATGGTAGTTCTTTCACAAAGACTTACTTGGAGAGCGTATGAAGAGTTGTATGCAAAAAGCTACTCTAAATGAATTTAAATTCACTAATGAAGGCAAAAAAAGGCAAGGTTGTGATCAAAGATTATGACATAAAAGAATGCATGCTAGGACAAAGATATAAGAAATGCTAAAATAATGAAGACTTTGAAGATGATTAGTTAAGTCTTAAAAAAATCTTCTAGATATGTTGTTTAGGTTGTTATTGTTAGTATTTGTGCCCTACACATAACCCTATTATATTTTGTTTATGATATTTGGATTATTAATATTTATGTTATATCGATTATTCTTTTATAGTTTATTATATCTTAATTTACTGTGATATAAATATTAGATTAATAAATGTCCTTTTAATATGATATGAATTATATATCTCTAAGTACGTGACTAGTATTATATCGTAAATATCCCTAGTCGACTGTTATTATTATGGGACAATAATAATGCATTAAGACTAGTGTGTTTATTGACTGATAATCACATTTTATTCATCATAGGTATAGTGATAGTAAAATCGAAAACACGGGTAGATGTAAATATACATGGTGCTGGAGAGACCAAATGTGAGATTTTACATGTGTGTTGATAAGTAATTCTCACAGTGATAATGATGTAATGGTCCTTCGACTTGAAATCATTATATTTCTATATGATGATTAATATACTCTCATATTACATTAAAAGTTGCCTTTGACCGGGTAATGATGAAATTGGACTTTAGATGCATAATAAATCATATGAGAAATATGAATGATCTAAAAATGATTTAACCTTCCTATTTGAAGTAATATTATTGGCCTCTTGTGCGAGCTAGACTATGAAATACGTGGCGCCGCACTCGAATGTTGATTTGGAATGATAGTCTACTCATTGATCAACGAACGCGCGATTAAATCATGAAGAGGATGACACATAACATGCCTTGAGTTTAGTCTATAATATATAGTTAGATAGATTATATTATATTGTACATTATTCACGAAAGGTTTAATCGATCACCGATTTAATTATTATTATTTGCGTAGCAATGATGTATTTCTGGATGCCACTCATTATTTATAATTTTAACATGAGATATTTAATAATTTGCCAACATAATAATAACCTATAGGGTCGACGCAAAAAGAAAGTTTGGAGGAATATTTAATTTAAACTCAAATTTGAATTAAATAAGAATATTTTTATTATTTAATTTTAATTAAGTTGGAATTAATTAAAAGATTAAATGAAATTCAAATTTATTATTATTAAATTAGAAATTTAGTTATTGGATAATTAAGTGAGACTTAATTAGACAATAAATTAGAATTTAATATTTAATATGACTATATTGTTGGATTAGGGTTATAACTCATTTTTTTTCTCTCATATATAATCTCTTTTAGGGATGAATTAGGTAACTAAGGTTTTATAACAAAACCCTAGTAGCAGAGGGAGAGAGAGAAGAAGAACGAGTTCAATTTCCTGTGCTAGTACACGCCTCCTCCGTACCGGATTTCGTGTGGATACCTATACGGCGTAGATCGTTAAGGCGAGATACGTGGTGTTCGATTAAAGAAATGATCTCTTTTTGACAACCATAATCGTAAAACACTTTAAGGTAAATATCTCATCCACAAATTAAATATTTTTTCGCATGGATCCTGCGGTGGGTTTCAGTTTTTATCTGTTTTTACGATTTTATTTATTGTTCCGTTGTGTTTTTATATCCCGAAACCCAACAGTGGTATCATAGCTACATGCAAAAGGTTTTAATTCGTTTTTGTGTTTACTGATTTTGTTGATAATATCATGTATACATTCTGTCATGACTATATATTTGCGATTTGTATATTATGCATGTGTTGATAATCTTACATGATAGATATTATGATACACTACAACAAATTTAATATTTGCCTACCAATAATTTACCTACCATTGTATATTGGTAGATAAAAATAACTTTTACTTACTATTATTTGTATGCATAGATTATTGGTAGATAAATGTTACAGCTTTTAAATTTTTTTTGAAATAAACTATTTCTGGGCCCACCAGTAAATCTCCGTATCGAAGAGAGGCGGTTAAAAGTCCCCCCACAATATGTTATTCTGTTAAATGCCTATAACCTCTACAATATACCCCTAAACTTTTTACATTTGCACGAGACGTGTCAAATTTCTTTTAAAATATTATAGTTCCTCGTTATAATCACGCCATCCAATCCAAACTCAACTTTTATGTATCTACAATAATGACACAGCTTGCCAAAACATGTATTACAGGCAATTTTAATTATGAATTACCACTAGACTCTTTAGCCATAAAAGAAAATCACCATAAAATATTATAAATTGATTTTTAGAAGCGATTGAGTAATTCTAAATAATTTGATTGAGCTTGAATTTGTGAGATTTTAATATGCATGGATTTTAAAGGATTTTTAAGGAATTAAAAATAAGAAGAGGAGATTTAAAAAATTAAAAAATTAACTGATACGAAAATTACAAAACAAATGACATTATTTTTTTTCAAGAAATAATTAAATTTTGTTAGAGCTTTCATTTCTATAGTTAAAGGAAAATAAATTTTAATATATTTAAGTACCAGGTGGGGTATTTCAAAATATTGCACTCTTTACATTGTTTACATTGTGATAACTGATATGGTTCCCCCCAAATGTAGGGGACATGACTGGGGTCTGCACTCTCTGGAGTATAAAAGTTGCAACTGTCACGTCACTGGGTCTCTCTTTTAATTCGGGAGCTGAGCATCAAACATTTCCTTCTAAAAAAATTAATATAACTCTTTCTCTTCTCGTGATATTATCTAGAAAAAAGACGGGATTATAATCGAATCATTATTTGAGATCGGTTATAAAAATCAGGAATTCATTTAACTCAATTTTGTATCAAAAAATGAGTACTCGAATAACTAATCGGATATAATTTTTTTCATCAATTTTATTATTTCATATATAGTTATATACAAATAAAAAATAAAAATTATCTGATAATAATAATAGATTAATAACGAACTCTAAATAATAAAGTTCATATATAAATTACTTGTTTGATAATTTTTGGCAGAATTATCAAACATAAATTTTAATAATAAATCATGTATCATATTTAATAAATATCAATAAATTAGGAAAAAAGGTAAATCCAGTGATCAGAACCGTTTGATCCAAATCCAAATATTAAAAGAATATATACTACTCAACATTTTAGGTTCAAATCCCGCCAATAACAAATATTTATATTATTATTTTACACTACTCAAACTCTCAGGTTCGAACCCCGTCAACAACAAATACTTATATTATTATTTTTACAATATCCAACTTCCAGGTTCGAAATATTAATGAAGCACGGCTTGTAAAGTTAGTACTTATTAAAAAGAAATTTCCCGCTTCTTTTGGATGAAAAATCAAATGACCCCGCTTGTTTTTTTGTGAAAATATTTCAGGCGGCTAGTGTTCGTGGCTATCTTTCAGGGATTATGATAACCGTCACTCTGATCTTTCTCCCTAATATATGGCTTGACGCCTTGACCCACATCTATTAGACTACTAATATTTCCATTCTTAAAAGTCACAGATACGTATCATTTTTTAAAAACCAGTACGTCCCTATTACAATTGCTAAAGATGACATCCATTAGAATGAGATGTTGCCATGTTGAGATCGTCTATGAATTAGAGGTGATTTTTATCTTATTTTCTCTTATAATGCTGTTTTTACTTGCTAATGATAAAATTCTGGGCTTTTAAGTTTTTCAGAATTTTTTTGGCAATTGGCTTGCGATGAATAGGCTCTCATCTATAGTTGGACTGTATGATTTATTTGCCTTTATTCTATTAACCTGATTCAAAATAAATTTTGTTTCTTCATGTCATGTGGTTTGAAACGACAACAGAGTTCTTATTCAGTTTTTTAAAATTCTCCTCATTGTACAGGAGTTTAGGCATTCAAAAGTTCGGAACAACGGAAGGACAAAACTGAATTACCAATTAGTTTCTATTAATGGGCTCATTTAAATATTTTGTACCAAGGATGAGTCTGGAGATATGTAGATCAGGAGACATCAATACTTTTATCTTTGTAATATGCATAATTCAGAAAATTTCAATATATCACTTTGCTCTTAGTTCTCGAGCTCATCTTATTTTATTTGTGTAATTTGAAATTGTAGGACAAAGTAATATTGTATTAGTTTCTGCTGATTAATTTTTTTATGCAACAATTTAGAAATTTATGAAAAAGAAATGTTATTTACAAATGCTTCTTATTTATATCCAAGAAGAGTGGGGCATATACATGAGCAATGAAACCTAATATAATTTAAAAATTTATTTGAATTATAAAATTTATATATGTCATTTTTTGAGCTAATAAAATAAAATCTATTTACCAGTATAAATTATGATCTTCTGTTTCTTGGTGCCACATGGACCATACACAAGTTTACATGTGGCTCATCCGTAACATGCCATGTGGATCATCCTAGTTAACGAAGTTACTGACACATGCTGATTCACTATGATGACTTATGTGCGTGTGGGACCGTTAATATATTTACCTACCAATATACATTAGTGTAGGTAAATAGTCTTTCTTTACCAACTTTTACCTACCAACCACTGCCAATATTATATTGGTTTGTAAAACACTTTATTTACCAATAAAAGAGTTTTACCTATATTTAGAATTGGTAAGTAATGTCAAATTTCTTGTAGTGATATTATGCATGTGTTAATGATTAGCCATGATAAATATGATGATATTATATATGTTGATGATCTTCCATGATATATATGAAGATATTATGCATGTGTTGATGATCTGAGATTACTTCTATTATGATTAATTGTGTATGGACAGAATAGGGGACTAGAAGATACTGTATGTATATGATACAATGATACAGACATGAAGAATCAAGCAGAAAGTTTATGTTTTGATTATGATGTTTTTTTCAAAATTTTCAGCGGAGTTTGTTTTGTAAAATAGTGTTTCATATATGTTCCACTTGATATGATTAATTAGATTAATAATAATAAGTATATAATAAATTATATAAATATATGTTATTTAAGCATGGTGGATGGTTATGATCTTTAGACATTAGATTAATGTTTTTTAATTGTGATTTTAGTTTTTAAATACGACTTGCATGTCATTTTGATTCATGTAATATTAAATCTCGAATGTAACTCGAGTTCTTCTTGTAAGTTCATTAGATTAGTCTTTTATATTTTATTTATGGAATGTACCTGAAGACTTGAAGACTAGAAAAAGGAGTCCATTGAATGTGATCCAAGAAAGCTATACAAGGAAGCAAATAAAGTAAGAAGACATATGATTTAATAGATAGTTGTATTTATTTACTTAACCACCTTAGATTGACCATGATCTTGATCATGAGATTGATGAAGATCACATAGGATGGGGCCATAACCTACCATATTTATTTTATTGCACTTTACATATATCATGTGATGAATGAATCTGTAGAGTAGTTAGAATGATGTATGCTTAATTAGATTAGCAATGTATGTATATACTAGATAATTCACCCATGCAATGCCTGCTAAAGAAGATAAAATTTGTCACGATTCAAGATTTTAAAATTTAACAAACGAACATGAGATTCTTGTATTTTAGAAATACAGAATAAAAATAAGAATTTTCTTTATTTCTGATATGCGGCAATTTTGTCAAAAAGCGGGTACATTGAACTTGTAAGGTTGTGGGTTTTAAGATAGACCGTTGTGACTCCCTCTCTACTGGGAAATTAAACCATTGACAAATATTGATTTGAAGTATATTATTCAAGGAACAATTGATAATCTCTTTATGATGGGATCATGATCGTTTTAATATTTACAAAACCCTAAAGCTCATATTAAGTTGTTCACATGCGTTGAAGTATATTAATACTTTCTGACTATTATGTTTGACTTAACTAAGTTACCATAATAGGATTGTGACTATTAGATAAATATGAACAAATGTTGTTCCATCGAACTCTCTAAGAGTTATATAGTTGATATAATTAACAAATACTGTCTATCTTATTGAATCATGTTTTAGGAGTAAAGCCAAAGCTAAACTAAAATATTGTGAAATTTGGATCTTGGCTCACCAGAAAGGATATTGAAGATTTTCTTTCCGAATTAATAGTTAGGGCTATTGATTTGATAAAAATAGTAGGAGATATATATTTTGAATATATATAAATAATCACTTGAACATAATCTAATGAGCATCTGTAGACTAATTCATTTTATCTATTTTAATATTATAGATATCAAACGGCAAACAACTCAAACAACTTCTCCGTGTGACCAGTCCTTGAGAAGGACAAGCTGACATGAACAAACTTCCTTGATTGGAAAAGGAACCAGAGGATAGTCCTCACGAGGGAGCGAAAGTTCCATGTCATTAATGTTCCTCGCCCTGAACCTCTTCCTGAAGGTGCAACGTATGTTCAACAGGCTACTTATCAAAAGCATATAGATGCTGACATGTATGTCACCTATTTGATGCTAGCGACTATGAGTCCTGAGCTTCAGAAACAATATGAGCATATGAATGCTTATATCATGATTGATCACCTTAAATGTATGTTTGAAGAACGGGCTCGTCAAGAGAGATTTGATACAAGCAAAGCTTTGTATGCAGGAAAACAGGGTGATCGTGATTTGGTTGGACCGCATATTTTGAAGATGATTTAATATATGGAGTACCTTGCTACTATGGGTTCCAAGATTGGGACGGAAGCCTAGATAGATCTGATCTTACAATCTTTGAACAACAACTGTGCTCAATTTTTGATGAATTATAACATGAATGTGAGACAAGATACCTACCAAATTGTTGGCTATGTTAGAAACTGCCGAGACCAACATTCAAACGGTGTCTCCTGCTCCCATAATGATGGTGATCAAAGAGAGAGACAAAGGGAAAGGTAAATGGAAAGGCAAGAAGAGGATGTGATCCAAATCTGGTACTGCTCCCAAAACTTCTCCCAAATAGGCTTTGAAGCCTGGAGGCGATATTGCAAAGGGCGATACTTCTCACTGTTGCAAGAAACCGGGTCATTGGAAGAGAAACTATCATGCTTTTTCGGAGGATCTGGAAAATAAGAAGGCTGTCGGCGCTTCTGATTCATGTATTTATGGTCTAGAAGTTAACTTTTCTACTTCTAGTTCATGGTTTTAGATAATGGATATGGTTCTCACATTTGTATAAATATGCAGGAACTGCAGGAAAGTAGTATATTGGCGAAGGGAGAAGTCGACCTACGTGTTGGGAATATAGTAAAGATTGGTACTTTAGCTGTAGGGACTTACCATTTATCATTACCCACCGGGCTTATTTTAGAACTAGATAATTGTTTTTACGTGCCTGCGATTTGTAAAAACATTATTTCGGTTTCTTATTTGGATAAAAAAGGTTTTTCATTTTTGATTAAGAAAAATGTTTTTCCTTTTTATTGAATAATGCTAGCTATGGGGTTGCACTTTTGTTTAATAGTTTATATGTTTCTGATCTTGATACTCATGTCTATAACATAAATAGTAATAATAATAAACGCAATAAGATGATAGACTCAAATCAAACATACCTCTGGCATTGTCATTTAGGCCACATAAATGAGAAACGCATTTCTAAGTTACATTAAGATGGCTACCTGGATAAATTTGAATTATGAATCATACGAAGAATGCAAAGCTTGTCTCATTGGAAAAATGGCTAAAACTCCTTTTACCGGAAAAAATGAAAGGGCCGCCGAATGTTTATGACTTATACATAGTAATGTATATGGTCCAATGCGTATGATGGCAAGAGGTGGATTTTACTACTTCATTATGTTTACTGGTGATTTCAGTAGATATGGATATGTGTACCTTTTGAAGAACAAATCTGATTCTTTTGAAAAGTTCAAGACATACAAGGCAGAAGTGGAAAAGAAAACAGGGGAAAGTATAAAAGTTCTATGATTAGATCATGGAGGGGAATACTTAAGCCTCGAGTTTAAAGGTTTTCTGAAGGAGTGTGATATCGAATCACAGCATACTCCTCCTGGAACGCCTCAATGGAACATAGTTTCTGAGAGGAGAAATCGTACCTTGTTGGATATGGTACGATCGATGATGAGTCTAAAGGATATTCCAATAAATTTTTGGGGTTATGCTCTGGAAACGGCTACATATACACTAAATCGAGTTCTAACTAAATCGGTTCAAAAGACTCCATATGAGATATGAACTGAGAAACGTCATAGCATGTCATTTATGAAAGTATGGGGATGCAAAGCATTTGTGAAACACTTGGTCTCTGACAAGCTAGGACCAAAATTAGATAAATGTTATTTTGTGGGATATCGTGAAGAAATAAAGGGTGTAGTTTATATAATTCTACTGAGAACCAAGTCTCTGTTGCTCGGACTGCTGTATTTTTTGAAATAGAGTTACTTTACAAGAAAAATAGTGGGAGGACTATAGATCTCGATGAAGATCAATATGTATAAAATATCATTGAACCAGAGTTGGAAAGTAGGCATGATGTACGTCAAGATGTTCCTGCTCCAGAAACATAGGTTGGTCGTAGATCTAGTAGGGTTCGTCATGAGTGAGAGAGATATTATGGATTTTTATTGACTCAACATGATGATGTGATGCTTATAGACAATGATGAGCCTCTTATCTACCAAGAAGCTATGAACAGTCCATACTCCGAGAGATGACTAGAGGTCATGAAATCCGAGATGGAATCCATGTATCAAAATAAAGTATGGACTTTAGTTGATCCACCTGAAAGGATAAAACCTAAATGATGCAAGTGGGGTTTTAAGAAGAAAACTAAAATAGATGGTAAAGTACAGACCTATAAGGCAAGACTAGTGGAAAAATGTTTTAAACAAATTCATGGTATAGACTATGATGAGACTTTTTCACCAGTTCCTATGGTCAAGTCCATTAGTATTTTGCTAGCAGTAGCTGCTCAATACTACTATGAGATTTGGCAAATGGATGTTAAAACCGCTTTCTTAAATGGTAGCCTTGAAGAAGATGTATACATGATACAACCTGAGGGTTTTTTCAATCCAAAGTTTGTTAAGATGGTCTGTAAGTTGCTTCGATCTATTTATGGATTGAAGCAAGCCTCAAGGAGATGGAAACATTCTTTTGATGAAACCGTGAAAGAGTTGGCTTTATTCAAAAGGAAGATGAACCATGTATTTACAAGAAGGTTAGTGGGAGCCATGTGGAATTCCTAGTACTATATGTAGATGACATATTACTAATAGGGAATGACATACCTCCTCTACAGGCTATTAAGACTTGATTGGGAAATAGTTTCTCAATGAACAAGTTAGGCGATGCTACTTACATATTAGGGATCAAGATCTATAGAGATAGATCGAGGAGGTTAATCGGCCTATGTCTGAGTACATACATAGACAAAATATTGCATCGTTTTGGGATACAAGAGGCAAAAAGAGGATATGTCCCAATTTGTGATGGGATAGTGATCTCAAAAGATAACTGCCCTAAATCATTAGATGATAAGGGCTGTATTAGCAAAGTTCAATATGCTTCAGCTATTGGAATTTTTATATGCGATTATATATAATCGTCCTGATATTTCGTATGCCTTGAGCATGATGAGTAGATACTAGTCTAATCCAGGTGCTGGACAACTATCAAGAATATTCTCAAGTACTTAAAGAGGACGAAAGATTTATTCTTACTGTATGGAGGAGATGAGAAGCTAGTTGTACTGGGTTACACTGATGGTAGCTTCCAGATAGATAGAGACGATTTAATATCTCAGTTACGTTTTATGTTTTTCCTTAATGGAGGTGTTATAAGCTGGAAAAGTTTAAAATAAGAGAAATTAGCTGATTCTACAATGGAAGCTGAGTATATTGCTGCCAGTGAAGCAGCCAATGAGGCTGTTTGGATGCAGAAATTTATAACGGGACTTAGTGTGGTTCCATCGATCACATATCTAGTTGATCTTTATTGCGATAACAATGGAGCCATTGCACAGGCTAAAGAACCGAGGTCCCATTTCAAAGCAAAGCATATACTTAAAAGATATTACCTTTTTCTTGAGATTAATGAAAGATGAGATATACATATATATAGTGCATATTGATGATAATATTGCAGACCCATTGACTAAGCTTTGTCACAGTAGAAGCACGGCGGTCATACTAGTTCCATGGGTATTAGATACATGAGTGATTGGCTCTAATGCAAGTTAAAGATTGTTAGCGTTTGTGCCCTAGAGACAACAATATTATACTTTGTTTATGATATTTGGATTATTAATATTTATCTTCTATCGATTATTCTTTCATAATTTATTATATCTTAATTTACTTTGATATAAAAATTAGATTAATAAATATCCTTAGAATATCAGCCGTATTCATGATTATCTGATGGTAACCCGAAAAGGTATCAAGAAAGCCGAGGACTTCGCAGCCGGCCGTGGCATCTATCAGCTGGTCAATGCTCGACAAGAGGTAATGATCTTTCAGACATGCTTTATTAAAGTTTGTGTAGTCTAAAGACATCCTCCATTTCTTATTTGCTTTCTTGACTGCGACTACATTAGCAAGCCAATCATAGTATTCAATCTCAATGAACTTGGCTTCCAATAACTTTTCAACCTCGGCTTCCATAAGTTTCTATCATTCTGAGGCAAAGGTTCTCTTCTTTTGTCTCACAGGCTTGGCCTCGAGCTTCATATTAAGGCAATGCTTACCTGTCTTCGGATCTAGCCCGTGCATGTCTTCGGGACCCCATGCGAAGAAGTCTTGGTATTGCCTTACCACTTGGATAGCCTTCTCCTTCAGGTCAGGTTCCATATTTTTTCCTATACGAACCATCTTTCCTGAACATCCAGCGTAGAGCTCGACCTCTCCCACTTCGGTCGCGTGCTCGGTAATTGGGCAAGACATGGCGGCTCCAAACTTCTTCAGTTCAATATTCAGTAACTATTTATTCCCATTTGGTTCGGCTTCAGAACACTTTCTTTTCCCTTTTAAGTCATTCTCCTCGTACTCCTTGTCTTTGTTGAGGTCCTCGAGCATGATAATCCTCGTCATCTTCTGGTCCCCTCTCATCATACCAACCCCCTTTTCCGTGGGGAACTTCAGCTTGAGATGGGGTATGTACTCCATGACTTGGAAAACGGATAAGAAGGGTTAGCCAAAGAGTGGATTATACTGGCTTTCAACCCTCACAATATAGAACTTGACCTATATTTCAGCAGTACAAGGCAATTTAACGATAATAACAGGTAAAGTGATCGTACCTTCAAAGGGGATATGATGTCCGCCAAAGGCCCCGAGAGGTGTTTCGCGGCACGGTTCCATTTTTTGTCCCGCTAGGTTCATCTTAGTGTATGTCCGATGGAACAAGATATTACAAATGGTTCCACATGAGGGCATATGACATCCTCATAGTCCTCTTCGGTAAAGGAGAGGGGCATTGCCTTCCTGGCAAGGCTGAACTGACACATGTTATAAACTTGGGGGGCACCTCTTTCTGGAATTCTTGCTATCAAGATCGAGGGCACTACCACCTGAGATGGTCTTCACCTCTCCCTGATATCTTTCTTCGGTCCCTCTATTTCTTGCATCGTTTTGTTCCAGCTTGTCCCTCAGATCCCTAACAAACTTATTTAATTCTCTGGGCTTAATAATCTTCTCAATTATCTTCTTCAGGTGGAAGAATTCATCTGTATTATGCCCCTTATCCTGATGGTAGTCACAGTACTTGTCCGCATTCTTCTGGTGATCAGCCATTTTTATTTTGGCGAGATGGAAAAAGCATGTCTTTCCTTTAATCTCATGGAGAATCTTGGAGATCGACGCGTTAAGAGGTGTAAACGCGGTCAAATCTCCATCTCTTCACCTTTTCTGGCCCCGACCAGTCTATTTTTTATTATCATTCCTACGATCATCCCTTCGGTCACGGTTGGACCCTAGAGAGTACTCATAAGATCGGACTACCTGCTCCGGTCCTCTCTTCGTGGCTCTCTATACCCTTCCAGAATTTCCATTTTCCTCCGAATGTTCTCACCCATCACATATATGTCATTAAGATATTTTGGGGGATAATCATAAAGAGATGATATGAGTTTTTTTATCTTTGATTGGGTCCAGTCCAGTGGTTAGATATCCCAAAGCCTTTGTCTTGTTCAGATCGGTGACCATGTCTGCTTCCTCCTTAAACCTGGCTAGGTAATCACCCAGGGACTCGTTTTTCCACTGCCTACAATGGATGAGAGTCTCATTATCTTTGTCTCTTCGGCATAGGTGTGAATAGTGCATATATAACTTTTCCTTCAGCTGCTCATATGAATGGATCGAATATGGATGAAGCGATGTGTACCACATCGAAGCCCGTCTTTTCAGGTACGTCTTAAATATCTTACACAACATCGTCTGGATATGACCCACGCCAGTCATCAATAATTCATATTTGTCACAATTATCTTCAGGATCCCCCTCCCATTGAACTCATTCATTTTCAAAAACTGTTCTCTTCTCTTGGAAGAGGCCGATATGCCTCTATTTCTTAGGTCACAACCGGTTTACGGTTGAATTTCTTGTCCCCAAACATGGCCTTTTCTAGCATGGACAGCCTAGTGCCGAATACATCACCTTCTTCTTCCTGGTCAAAGTCCAAAGTCAAAACAACTTTTGACATCTTCCTCCCGTGGTGTGAGTTAGAGTCCGTGGAATCATCTTCCTTAACGTGGACTCGTTTCTCTTTTCGAGTACTCTTAGCCCCTTTGGTTTCTTCGAGTGATGCTCTAAGCACTCTCTCCTTCAGTTTTAACTCTTCCCTTCATAGCTTTATGACCTTGAGTTTCAGCGCATCGACTTCCCATTTTTTGGTCCTTTGTTCAGTCTCATCGGCCTATTTCGATTTTCCCTTTTGCTTTGGCGATCTTTTCTGCTCTCATCTTTCTTAGCATCTCCTGTTCTTCAGGAGTTGGGACTATTTCGGCTTCCTCATCAAAATTAGCTCCCGTATTTCGAGGGGTAATCACAGATTGCATCGTAGGATTATAAGAAACCTTGTAGTCTGTTTAGGTCACTGAAAGAAGTTCATTAATATGATCATGCCTCAGTGAATAATAAAGATTAAAGACTTTCAGGGTTTCAAAAATGATAAAGATTTAATGTATAAGTGCTACAATAAGATTTCAGTGTATTGTGATTGATGGAGGATAGACAGTGTCGAAGTATGAAAATCTGAAAAATTGAAGACATGGTATAGATAGAGGTTAAAGAAGACAGCTGCAGTCGTGAAGTTATGCTCACTGACGGGAGTTCATTTATATGTTCAAGCGTCGGTGAAGAATAGTGAATGAAGTATTCAAGATTGTAGTATCAATGAAGACGTTGTCTAAAGTACCAGAAAGGATTTCAGTGAAAGTACAGTTGTTTATTCACAGTCAGTGTTTGAAACGATAAAGTTGTTGCAAGCTTAACAATGTAATCAAGGTTATAATACGAAGATTTGAATCGGGGCCAATCATCTGTGAACCAGACCAGTTGCACTAGGCGTCAACAGCTTGTGAAATGAATCTGGATATTATTTATAAAAGAATTTTTAAGTTGAGAAACATACTTGAATTGAACGTTTATCTGTTAAAGGAAGAGAAGAGGTGCGCGGGGTATAAACCAGACTAGTGAAACTCAAAGTTTAATTGTTAAATTAAATAAATTTATTTAATAGACTTTAATATAATTTATTTAATAAACTTAAAATGATTTATTTTATAAATTTTAAATAAGTTTATTTTATAAATCTAAATTAGTTTATTTATATAAGTTATATTTTAAAGTTTATTTAATAAATTAATTTAGTTACAATTTAAACTTAAATAAAAAGAAAAAGAATAAAAAAGGAACAAGAAAAGAAAAGAAAATACAAAAAGGAAAGAAAAAAATAGAAAAAGGAAAAACAAAAAAGGGAAAAGGAAAAAAAAAAAAATAATAATAAAAGAAAAAAAGTAACCACATAGGTCGCAGGTTGTAAACAATCAAATGTTCACATTTGATTGGTGGCACATTGTGGAGTACATAAAGAACAAGTTAGTTTCTGTTTTGTTAGTCACCATCTAGTTTTTGTTAGTCGCACGTTATAACATTATTTCTCTCATCAATCACACATTATTGATAAAAAATTTACACAAGCAGCAGATCAGATTCAACAATTTTGAAGTTATTTTGTTCATCTTCTCTCCGAAAAGAGGTGAAGGACTGAAGCAAAGAGAAACATAGGAGATATACACACAAATCTATATCATTTATTCTTCCCACCGCAATAATGTTATAATGCCCCATTTAACTCTTGTATATTCTTAGGGGCATTATAAACATTACCTGATAATTAAATTCTTAAACAAACAAAAGCTAGAACATTGTATAGGATTTAATTTATTGATCTTTGTAGAAACTAGGAACTTTATTGTTGTTAGATTGTAACCCGTTAATTTATTTACTTTGTTGTTCTTAAATAAATTTATTTTATTAATTTTTCATTTACATAAATTTATTTTATAAATTTGATTTAGAAAATTTATTTTATAAGTTTAATTTAAATAAGTTTATTGTATGAATAACATACTTCTAACCAAATACTATGAAACCAATCACTAAGTCTAGTAGCATCCATAATTCTTTCTTAAACAAAATGATACACTCTGAACTCATAAAAACATTCAAACAATTAACACAAATTTAAAGGCTTAACAAAATGAATAGCCGAAAAATTACAATAACATGAAAAATAAAGTTTGAAATTGTAATAGAAAATTATTTTTGAAGTCAAACGATTGACATTTATGTATATAATATAAGATTATTTACTTGCTTTTTACATTGCCAAACTTGTTAGTCAAGACTTTACTCAATTAAATATTAAATATTTAACTTGTTAGTCAAGACTTCTATTAATTATTTTTCTTATAAATTACAAAAATTTTAAAGAAAAGAATATTACCAACAATAATAATATATTTAGAAGAATATATGTAACTGTAATTTTTAATATTAACTAATTCAGAAAATTAAGAAAATTATAAAAATAAAATAAGATTGAGGAACATCACATAAAGGCTTTCATCTTCCATTTTCTCCCCTATATATATATTAATTTACCACCTATACCTATATTGGAGGTGAAAACTAGCTTGAGGATTATAATTTATGGTTAAGATTTTTGGGGTAAGATTAGGGCTAAAACTTAATTTTTTATTTAATTTCTTGAATAATTCATCTGTGATCTCACTAGTGAACTAGTCATGTATGTCAAGTGTTGTGATTTTTAAAGTTCATTTGCAATGCTTTAATTGTAATATGTATTGAATAATTTTTTTAAAAAATTCCTTGAAGGATCCAACAGGAATGAAATAAACATGTGTGTAAATATTATGATTTCTACTACTTATTTGAAAATATTTTAATATAATTTTTTTGAATAATAGTTTGTATTGATTATTTATAATTTTTGGATGATCTAATTGTAATATTTAATATAAATATATATTAATTATATGTACAAAAAAGTGTGATTGGTAAAGCACATTTGGATTGAATTTACAATGAAAAATCGATTATAATGATTCACATAAGAAAGTTTCATAAAAAAATTCATTCACAATTTTGATAATTTCCTAAAAAAATTTAAAACCGGGCTTAAATGTGCAAAAAAATTAAAATGATGACCAAAGTCTTAACTTACCACAAGTTGATGGTAAATAGAAGATATCGTTGAAAATTATAGTTTACAAAAAAATTGAAATTGGGCCTAAAGTTAAATATTCAATATTGAAGTCAAAACTTATAACCTACCCCATGCACGCAACCATAATTCTATAAAAAATTTAAAATGAGGGCTCTAATCCAAAACTTCAAAATGAGCATCTAAATTTAAAAAGTTAAAAATGACGCCCAACTTTATAATTGATATTTAGGAAATATCAGTCAAGCATAGTAGAAAAATTTGTAATTAGTATGTATAAAGCTATAGTTTTCTCCCACGGATTTTCATTTTCATTATACAACTTTTCATCTTCTTCCTCTGCTACTTGCACATTTCATTTTTCACATCTTGATTGTTTAGGTAAAAAATTTCTTCCCTTCATTACTTTTCTTAGTTTGTTGTCGATCATTTTTCAATTTTAAAATGAACTTAGGTATTCATTAATACTAACCATTTATATTCATGTTATTTAAATTGTACGTACTGGACAATGACATGAGATAACAAATAATTTTAGATTCTTAGAATGTTTTGGGTGGACCAAGAGACCTCTCAAATACTTATTTTCTCATGGTAGTTCTTTCACTAAGACTTACTTGGAGAGCGTATGAAGAGTTGAATATGAAGAGTTGTATGCAAAAAGCTACTCTAAATGAATTTAAATTCACTAATGAAGGCAAAAAGGCAACGTTGTGATCAAAGATTATGACATAAAAGAATGCATGCTAGGACAAAGATATAAGAAATGCTAAAATAATGAAGACTTTGAAGATGATTAGTTAAGTCTTAAAAAAATCTTCTAGATATGTTGTTTAGGTTATTATTGTTAGTATTTGTGACCTACACATAACCCTATTATATTTTGTTTATGATATTTGGATTATTAATATTTATGTTCTATCGATTATTCTTTTATAGTTTATTATATCTTAATTTACTGCGATATAAATATTAGATTAATAAATGTCCTTTTAATATGATATGAATTCTATATCTCTAAGTACGTGACTAGTATTATATCCTAAATATCCCTAGTCGACTGTTATTATTATGGGACAATAATAATGCATTAAGACTAGTGTGTTTATTGACTGATAATCACATCTTATTGATCATAGGTATAGTGATAGTAAAATCAAAAACATAGGTAGATGTAAATATACATGGTGCTGGAGAGACCAAATGTGAGATTTTACATGTGTGTTGATAAGTAATTCTCACAGTGATAATGATGTAATGGTGCTTCAACTTGAAATCATTATATTTCTATATGATGATTAATATACTCTGATATTACATTAAAAGTTGCCTTTGACCGGGTAATGATGAAATTGGACTTTAGATGTATAATAAATCATATGAGAAATATGAATGATCTAGAAATGATTTAACCTTCCTATTTGGAGTAATATTATTGGCCTCTTGTGCGAGCTAGACTATGAAATACGTGGCGCCGCGCTCGAATGTTGATTTGGAATGATAGTCTACTCATTGATCAACGAACGCGCGATTAAACCATGAAGAGGATGACACATAACCTGCCTTGAGTTTAATCTATAATATATAGTTAGATGGATTATATTATATTGTACATTATTCACGAAAGGTTTAATCGATCACCGATTTAATTATTATTATTTGCGTAGCAATGATGTATTTCTGGATGCCACTCATTATTTATAATTTTAACATGAGATATTTAATAATTTGCCAACATAATAATAACCTATAAGGTCGACGCAAAAAGAAAGTTTTGAGGAATATTTAATTTAAACTCAAATTTGAATTAAATATGAATTTTTTTATTATTTAATTTTAATTAAGTTGGAATTAATTAATAGATTAAATGAAATTCAAATTTATTATTATTAAATTAGAAATTTAGTTATTGGATAATTAAGTGAGACTTAATTAGACAATAAATTAGAATTTAATATTTAATATGACTATATTATTGGATTAGGGTTATAACTCATTTTTTTTCTCTCATATATAATCTCTTTTAGGGATGAATTAGGTAACTAAGGTTTTATAACAAAACCCTAGTAGCAGAGGGAGAGAGAGAAGAAGAACGAGTTCAATTTCCGGTGCTAGTACACGCCTCCTCCGTACCGGATTTCGTGTGGATACCTATACGGCGTAGATCGTTAAGGCGAGATACGTGTTGTTGGGTTAAAGAAATGATCTCTTTTTGACAACCATAACCTTAAAACACTTTAAGGTAAATATCTCATCCGCAAATTAAATATTTTTTCGCATGGATCCTGCGGTGGGTTTCAGTTTTTATCTGTTTTTACGGTTTTATTTATTGTTCCGTTGTGTTTTTATATCCCGAAACCCAACAGTGGTATCATAGCTACTTGCGAAAGGTTTTAATTCATTTTTGTGTTTACTGATTTTGTTGATAATATCATGTATACATTCTGTCATGACTATATGTTTGCGATTTGTATATTATGCATGTGTTGAAATCTTACATGATAGATATTATGATACACTACAACAAATTTAATATTTGCCTACCAATAATTTACCTACCATTGTATATTGGTAGATAAAAATAACTTTTACTTACTATTATTTATATGCATAGATTATTGGTAGATAAATGTTACAGCTTTTAAATTTTTTTTGAAATAAACTATTTCTGGGCCCACCAGTAAATCTCCGTATCGAAGAGAGGCGGTTAAAAGTCCCCCCACAATATGTTATTCTGTTAAATGCCTATAACCTCTACAATATACCCCTAAACTTTTTACATTTGCACGAGACGTGTCAAATTCCTTTTAAAATATTATAGTTCCTCGTTATAATCACGCCATCCAATCCAAACTCAACTTTTATGTATCTACAATAATGACACAGCTTGCCAAAACATGTATTACGGGCAATTTTAATTATGAATTACCACTAGACTCTTTAGCAATAAAAGAAAATCACCACAAAATATTATAAATTGATTTTTAGAAGCGATTGAGTAATTCTAAATAATTTGATTGAGCTTGAATTTGTGAGATTTTAATATAACTCTTTCTCTTCTCGTGATATTATCTAGAAAAAAGACGGGATTATAATCGAATCATTATTTGAGATCGGTTATAAAAATCAGGAATTCATTTAACTCAATTTTGTATCAAAAAATGAGTACTCAGATAACTAATCGGATATAATTTTTTTCATCAATTTTATTATTTCATATATAGTTATATACTAATAAAAAATAAAAATTATCTGATAATAATAATAGATTAATAACGAACTCTAAATAATAAAGTTCATACATAAATTACTTGTTTGATAATTTTTGGCAGAATTATCAAACATAAATTTTAATAATAAATCATGTATCATATTTAATAAATATCAATAAATTAGGAAAAAAGGTAAATCCAGTGATCCTAAACCGTTTGATCCAAATCCAAATATTAAAAGAATATATACTACTCAACATTTTAGGTTCAAATTCCGCCAATAACAAATATTTATATTATTATTTTACACTACTCAAACTCTCAGGTTCGAACCCCGTCAACAACAAATACTTATATTATTATTTTTACGATATCCAACTTCCAGGTTCTAAATATTAATGAAGCACAGCTTGTAAAGTTAGTACTTATTAAAAAGAAATTTCCTGCTTCTTTTGGATGAAAAATCAAATGACCCCGCTTGTTTTTTTGTGAAAATATTTCAGGAGGCTAGTGTTCGTGGCTATCTTTCAGGGATTATGATAACCGTCACTCTGATCTTTCTCCCTAATATATGGCTTGACGCCTTGACCCACATCTATTAGACTACTAATATTTCCATTCTTAAAAGTCACAGATACGTATCATTTTTTAAAAACCAGTACGTCCCTATTACAATTGCTAAAGATGACATCCATTAGAATGAGATGTTGCCATGTTGAGATCGTCTATGAATTAGAGGTGATTTTTATCTTATTTTCTCTTATAATGCTGTTTTTACTTGCTAATGATAAAATTCTGGGCTTTTAAGTTTTTCAGAATTTTTTTGGCAATTGGCTTGCGATGAATGGGCTCTCATCTATAGTTGGACGGTATGATTTATTTGCCTTTATTCTATTAACCTGATTCAAAATAAATTTTGTTTCTTCATGTCATGTGGTTTGAAACCACAACAGAGTTCTTATTCAGTTTTTTAAAATTCTCCTCATTGTACAGGAGTTTAGGCATTCAAAAGTTCGGAACAACGGAAGGACAAAACTGAATTACCAATTAGTTTCTATTAATGGGCTCATTTAAATATTTTGTACCAAGGATGAGTCTGGAGATATGTAGATCAGGAGACATCAATACTTTTATCTTTGTAATATGCATAATTCAGAAAATTTCAATATATCACTTTGCTCTTAGTTCTCGAGCTCATCTTATTTTATTTGTGTAATTTGAAATTGTAGGACAAAGTAAAATTGTATTAGTTTCTGCTGATTAATTTTTTTATGCAACAATTCAGAAATTTATGAAAAAGAAATGTTATTTACAAATGCTTCTTATTTATATCCAAAAAGAGTGGGGTATATACATGAGCAATGAAACCTAATATAATTTAAAAATTTATTTGAATTATAAAAATTTATATATGTCATTTTTTGAGCTAATAAAATAAAATCTATTTACGAGTATAAATTATGATCTTCTGTTTCTTGGTGCCACATGGACCATACACAAGTTTACATGTGGCTCATCCGTAACATGCCATGTGGATCATCCTAGTTAACGAAGTTACTGACACATGCTGATTCACTATGATGACTTATGTGCGTGTGGGACCGTTAATATATTTACCTACCAATATACATTAGTGTAGGTAAATAGTCTTTCTTTATCAACTTTTACCTACCAACCACTACCAATATTATATTGGTATGTAAAACACTTTATTTACCAATAAAAGAGTTTTACCTATATTTAGAATTGGTAAGTAAATGTCAAATTTCTTGTAGTGATATTATGCATGTGTTAATGATTAGCCATGATAAATATGATGATATTATATATGTTGATGATCTTCCATGATATATATGAAGATATTATGCATGTGTTGATGATCTGAGATTACTTCTATTATGATTAATTATGTATGGACAGAATAGGGGACTGGAAGATACTGTATGTATATGATACAATGATACAGACATGAAGAATCAAGCAGAAAGTTTCTGTTTTGATTATGATGTTTTTTTCAAAATTTTCAGCGGAGTTTGTTTTGTAAAATAGTGTTTCATATATGTTCCACTTGATATGATTAATTAGATTAATAATAATAAGTATATAATAAATTATATTAATATATGTTATTTAAGCATGGTGGATGGTTATGATCTTTAGACATTAGATTAATGTTTTTTAATTGTGATTTTAGTTTTTAAATACGACTTGCATGTCATTTTGATTCATGTAATATTAAATCTCGAATGTAACTCGAGTTCTTCTTGTAAGTTCATTAGATTAGTCTTTTATATTTTATTTATGTAATGTACCTGAAGACTTGAAGACTAGAAAAAGGAGTCCATTGAATGTGATCCAAGAAAGCTATACAAGGAAGCAAATAAAGTAAGAAGACATATGATTTAATAGATAGTTGTATTTATTTACTTAACCACCTTAGATTGACCATGATCTTGATCATGAGATTGATGAAGATCACATAGGATGGGGCCATAACCTACCATATTTATTTTATTGCACTTTACATATATCATGTGATGAATGAATCTGTAGAGTAGTTAGAATGATGTATGCTTAATTAGATTAGCAATGTATGTATATACTAGATAATTCACCCATGCAATGCCTGCTAATTCACCTATACATCACCTTCTTCTTCCTGGTCAAAGTCCAAAGTCAAAACAACTTTCGACATCTTCCTCCCGTGGTGTGAGTTAGAGTCCGTGGAATCATCTTCCTTAACGTGGACTCGTTTCTTTTTTCGAGTACTCTTAGCCCCTTTGGTTTCTTCCAGTGATGCTCTAAGCACTCTCTCCTCCAGTTTTAACTCTTCCCTTCGTAGCTTTATGACCTTGAGTTTCAGCGCATCGACTTCCCATTTTTTGGTCCTTTGTTCAGTCTCATCGGCCTATTTTGATTTTCCCTTTTGCTTTGGCGATCTTTTCTGCTCTCAGCTTTCTTAGCATCTCCTGTTCTTCAGGAGTTGGGACTATTTCGGCTTCCTCATCAAAATCAGCTCTCGTATTTCGAGGGGTAATCACAGATTGCATCGTAGGATTATAAGAAACCTTGTAGTCTGTTTAGGTCACTGAAAAAAGTTCATTAATATGATCATGCCTCAGTGAAGAATAAAGATTAAAGACTTTCAGGGTTTCAAAAATGATAAAGATTTAATGTATAAGTGCTACAATAAGATTTTAGTGTATTGTCATTGATGGAAGATAGACAGTGTTCGAAGTATGAAAATCTGAAGAATTGAAGACATGGTATAGATAGAGGTTAAAGAAGACAGCTGCAGTCTTGAAGTTATGCTCACTGACGGGAGTTCATTTATATGTTCAAGCGTCGGTGAAGAATAGTGAATGAAGTATTCAAGATTGTAGTATCAATGAAGACGTTGTCTAAAGTACCAGAAAGGATTTCAGTGAAAGTATAGTTGTTTATTCACAGTCAGTGTTTGAAGCGATAAAGTTGTTGCAAGTTTAACAATGTAATCAAGACTATAATACGAAGATTTGAATCGGGGCCAATCATCTGTGAACCAGACCCGTTGCACTAGGCGTCAACAGTTTGTGAAAGGAATCTGGATATTATTTATAAAAGAATTTTTAAGTTGAGAAACATACTTGAATTCAACGTTTATCTGTTAAAGGAAGAGAAGAGGTGCGCGGGGTATAAACCTAAACTCCTCGAGGGACTAGTGAAACTCAAAGTTTAATTTTTAAATTAAATAAATTTATTTAATAGACTTTAATATAATTTATTTAATAAACTTAAAATGATTTATTTTATAAATTTTAAATAAATTTATTTTATAAATCTAAATTAGTTTATATATATAAGTTATATTTTAAAGTTTATTTAATAAATTAATTTAGTTACAATTTAAACTTAAATAAAAAGAAAAAGAATAAAAAAGGAAAAAGAAAAGAAAAGAAAATACAAAAAGGAAAGAAAAAAAAATAGAAAAAGGAAAAACAAAAAAGGGAAAAGGAAAAAAAAAGAAAAAAATAATAATAAAAGAAAAAAAGTAACCACATAGGTCGCAGGTTGGAAACAATCAAATGATCACATTTGATTGGTGGCACGTTGTGGAGTACATAAAGAACAAGTTAGTTTCTGTTTTGTTAGTCACCATCTAGTTTTTGTTAGTAGCACGTTATAACATTATTTCTCATCTCAGCTCTCTCATCAATCAGACATTATTGATAAAAAATTTACACAAGCAGCAGATCAGATTCAACAATTTTGAAGTTATTTTGTTCATCTTCTCTCCCAAAAGAGGTGAAGGACTGAAGCAAAGAGGAGATATACACACAAATCTATATCATTTATTCTTCCCACCGAAATAATGTTATAATGCCTCATTTAACTCTTGTATATTCATAGGGGCATTATAAACATTACCCGATAATTAAATTCTTAAACAAACAAAAGCTAGAACATTGTATATGATTTAATTTGTTGATCTTTGTAGAAGCTAGGAACTTTATTGTTGTTAGATTGTAACCCGTTAATTTATTTACTTTGTTGTTCTTAAATAAATTTATTTTATTAATTTTTCATTTACATAAATTTATTTTGTAAATTTGATTTAGAAAATTTATTTTATAAGTTTAATTTAAATAAGTTTATTGTATGAACTTAATTTAAATAAATTTATTTTATAAAGTTAACTAAATTAATTTAATACTTAATTTATAGTAAATAAAAATTTCTAATTTAAATTATTTATCTTCAGATTTTTTTCTTTCTCTTTTATAGCTGCCAATTTTTTAGACCGTTTAGTGCCATTTTTAAGTTTGTATACAGGATTTGGTACCATTCCTTTACCTGCCAATTTCTTATAATTAGCTGCAATTTGAACAAATAGCGAATGTATCCGGCGAAACCAAGCGCAGGATTACTACGCGGGTTGACAGATCGTGAAATGCACGCGTGGTCCTACTCCTAGACTTGCGAACGCGAGCCTGGTTTTCTCTTTCCTGCAATCTGTGCAGCTTGTAGTCGCAGGATACATGAATTATACACTATATTTCTTGACTACATCAAAAATACTTAAATATAAACTTTGAGTAACATACTTCTAACCAAATACTATGAAACCAATCACTAAGTCTAGTAGCATCCATAATTCTTTCTTAAACAAAATGATACACTCTGAACTCATAAAAACAATCAAACAATTAACACAAATTTAAAGGCTTAACAAAATGAATAGCCGAAAAATTACAATAACATGAAAAATAAAGTTTGAAATTGTAATAGAAAATTATTTTTCAAGTCAAACGATTGGCATTTATGTATATAATATAAGATTATTTATTTGCTTTTTACATTGCCAAACTTGTTAGTCAAGACTTTACTCAATTAAATATTAAATATTTAACTTGTTAGTCAAGACTTCTATTAATTATTTTTCTTATAAATTATAAAAATTTTAAAAAAAAGAATATTACCAACAATAATAATATATTTAGAAGAATATATGTAACTGTAATTTTTAATATTAACTAATTCAGAAAATTAAGAAAATTAGAAAAATAAAATAAGATTGAGGAACATCACATAAAGGCTTTCATCTTCCATTTTCTCCCCTATATATATATTAATTTACCACCTATACCTATATTGGAGGTGAAAACTAGCTTGAGGATTGTAATTTATGGTTAAGATTTTTGGGGTAAGATTAGGGCTAAAACTTAATTTTTTATTTAATTTTTTGAATAATTCATCTGTGATCTCACTAGTGAACTAGTCATGTATGTCAAGTGTTGTGATTTTTAAAGTTCATTTGCAATGCTTTAATTGTAATATGTATTGAATAATTTTTTTAAAAAATTCCTTGAAGGATCCAACAGGAATGAAATAAACATGTGTGTAAATATTATGATTTCTACTACTCATTTGAAAATATTTTAATATAATTTTTTTGAATAATAGTTTGTATTGATTATTTATAATTTTTGGATGATCTAATTGTAATATTTAATATAAATATATATTAATTATATGTACAAAAAAGTGTGATTGGTAAAGCACATTTGGATTGAATTTACAATGAAAAATCGATTATAATGATTCACATAAGAAAGTTTCATAAAAAAATTCATTCACAATTTTGATAATTTCCTAAAAAAATTTAAAACCGGGCTTAAATGTGCAAAAAAATTAAAATGATGACCAAAGTCTTAACTTACCACAAGTTGATGGTAAATAGAAGATATCGTTGAAAATTATAGTTTACAAAAAAATTGAAATTGGGCCTAAAGTTAAATATTCAATATTGAAGTCAAAACTTATAACCTACCCCATGCACGAAACCATAATTCTATAAAAAATTTAAAATGAGGGCTCTAATCCAAAACTTCAAAATGAGCATCTAAATTTAAAAAGTTAAAAATGACGCCCAACTTTATAATTGATATTTAGGAAATATCAGTCAAGCATAGTAGAAAAATTTGTAATTAGTATGTATAAAGCTATAGTTTTCTCCCACGGATTTTCATTTTCATTATACAACTTTTCATCTTCTTCCTCTGCTACTTGCACATCTGTTTCATTTTTCACATCTTGATTGTTTAGGTAAAAAATTTCTTCCCTTCATTACTTTTCTTAATTTGTTGTCGATCATTTTTCAATTTTAAAATGAACTTAGGTATTCATTAATACTAACCATTTATATTCATGTTATTTAAATTGTACGTACTCGACAATGACATGAGATAACAAATAATTTTAGGTTCTTAGAATGTTTTGGGTGGACCAAGAAACCTCTCAAATACTTATTTTCTCATGGTAGTTCTTTCACAAAGACTTACTTGGAGAGCGTATGAAGAGTTGTATGCAAAAAGCTACTCTAAATGAATTTAAATTCACTAATGAAGGCAAAAAGGCAACGTTGTGATCAAAGATTATGACATAAAAGAATGCATGCTAGGACAAAGATATAAGAAATGCTAAAATAATGAAGACTTTGAAAATGATTAGTTAAGTCTTAAAAAAAGCTTCTAGATATGTTGTTTAGGTTGTTATTGTTAGTATTTGTGCCCTACACATAACCCTATTATATTTTGTTTATGATATTTGGATTATTAATATTTATGTTCTATCGATTATTCTTTTATAGTTTATTATATCTTAATTTACTGCGATATAAATATTAGATTAATAAATGTCCTTTTAATATGATATAAATTTTATATCTCTAAGTACGTGACTAGTATTATATCCTAAATATCCCTAGTCGACTGTTATTATTATGGGACAATAATAATGCATTAAGACTAGTGTGTTTATTGACTGATAATCACATCTTATTGATCATAGGTATAGTGATAGTAAAATTGAAAACACGGGTAGATGTAAATATACATGGTGCTGGAGAGACCAAATGTGAGATTTTACATGTGTGTTGATAAGTAATTCTCACAGTGATAATGATGTAATGGTGCTTCGACTTGAAATCATTATATTTCTATATGATGATTAATATACTCTGATATTACATTAAAAGTTGCCTTTGACCGGGTAATGATGAAATTGGACTTTAGATGCATAATAAATCATATGAGAAATATGAATGATCTAGAAATGATTTAACCTTCCTATTTGGAGTAATATTATTGGCCTCTTGTGCGAGCTAGACTATGAAATACGTGGCGCCGCGCTCGAATGTTGATTTGGAATGATAGTCTACTCATTGATCAACGAACGCGCGATTAAACCATGAAGAGGATGACACATAACATGCCTTGAGTTTAATCTATAATATATAGTTAGATGGATTATATTATATTGTACATTATTCACGAAAGGTTTAATCGATCACCAATTTAATTATTATTATTTGCGTAGCAATGATGTATTTCTGGATGCCACTCATTATTTATAATTTTAACATGAGATATTTAATAATTTGCCAACATAATAATAACCTATAGGGTCGACGCAAAAAGAAAGTTTGGAGGAATATTTAATTTAAACTCAAATTTGAATTAAATATGAATTTTTTTATTATTTAATTTTAATTAAGTTGGAATTAATTAATAGATTAAATGAAATTCAAATTTATTATTATTAAATTAGAAATTTAGTTATTGGATAATTAAGTGAGACTTAATTAGACAATAAATTAGAATTTAATATTTAATATGACTATATTGTTGGATTAGGGTTATAACTCATTTTTTTTCTCTCATATATAATCTCTTTTAGGGATGAATTAGGTAACTAAGGTTTTATAACAAAACCCTAGTAGCAGAGGGAGAGAGAGAAGAAGAACGAGTTCAATTTCCGGTGCTAGTACACGCCTCCTCCGTACCGGATTTCGTGTGGATACCTATACGGCGTAGATCGTTAAGGCGAGATACGTGTTGTTGGGTTAAAGAAATGATCTCTTTTTGACAACCATAATCGTAAAACACTTTAAGGTAAATATCTCATCCACAAATTAAATATTTTTTCGCATGGATCCTGCGGTGGGTTTCAGTTTTTATCTGTTTTTACGGTTTTATTTATTGTTCCGTTGTGTTTTTATATCCCGAAACCCAACATTGGTATCATAGCTACTTGCGAAAGGTTTTAATTCGTTTTTGTGTTTACTGATTTTGTTGATAATATCATGTATACATTCTGTCATGACTATATGTTTGCGATTTGTATATTATGCATGTGTTGATAATCTTACATGATAGATATTATGATACACTACAACAAATTTAATATTTGCCTACCTATAATTTACCTACCATTGTATATTGGTAGATAAAAATAACTTTTACTTACTATTATTTGTATGCATAGATTATTGGTAGATAAATGTAACATCTTTTAATTTTTTTTTGAAATAAACTATTTCTGGGCCCACCAGTAAATCTCCGTATCGAAGAGAGGCGGTTAAAAGCCCCCCCACAATATGTTATTCTGTTAAATGCCTATAACCTCTACAATATACCCCTAAACTTTTTACATTTGCACGAGACGTGTCAAATTCCTTTTAAAATATTATAGTTCCTCGTTATAATCACGCCATCCAATCCAAACTCAACTTTTATGTATCTACAATAATGACACAGCTTGCCAAAACATGTATTACGCGCAATTTTAATTATGAATTACCACTAGACTGTTTAGCCATAAAAAAAATCACCACAAAATATTATAAATTGATTTTTAGAAGCGATTGAGTAATTCTAAATAATTTGATTGAGCTTGAATTTGTGAGTTTTAATATAACTCTTTCTCTTCTCGTGATATTATCTAGAAAAAAGACGGGATTATAATCGAATCATTATTTGAGATCGGTTATAAAAATCAGGAATTCATTTAACTCAATTTTTTATCAAAAAATGAGTACTCAGATAACTAATCGGATATAATTTTTTTCATCAATTTTATTATTTCATATATAGTTATATACTAATAAAAAATAAAAATTATCTGATAATAATAATAGATTAATAACGAACTCCAAATAATAAAGTTCATACATAAATTACTTGTTTGATAATTTTTGGCAGAATTATCAAACATAAATTTTAATAATAAATCATGTATCATATTTAATAAATATCAATAAATTAGGAAAAAAGGTAAATCCAGTGATCAGAACCGTTTGATCCAAATCCAAATATTAAAAGAATATATACTACTCAACATTTTAGGTTCAAATCCCGCCAATAACAAATATTTATATTATTATTTTACACTACTCAAACTCTCAGGTTCGAACCCCGTCAACAACAAATACTTATATTATTATTTTTACGATATCCAACTTCCAGGTTTGAAATATTAATGAAGTAGAGCTTGTAAAGTTAGTACTTATTAAAAAGAAATTTCCTGCTTCTTTTGGATGAAAAATCAAACACTACAAGAAATTTACAATCAGACAACACTTGACAGACAATGGTTAAAAAAAATACCGTCGTCCTAAAAAATCATATAACGGTGAATTGAATTTGCAAAAAAAACAGTTGTGTGAGCTCCAGAATAGACAACGGATATCCATCTTTTTTAAACTGTTGTACAAGTTGTATCCTCTCATCGAGTCAGGCAACGGATTTTTAAATATAGTGTTGTTGTAGATCTTTAACACAACGATTACAAACCGTTGTTACTGTGTTAACGTATAGGGTTAGAAGACAACGGTTTTAACATTACATTATGTAATTCAGACAAGGGTTTTTTAGAAAGGTTGTCCTCTAAACCATCAAACAACGGAATGAAAACAGTTGTTTGAGGAATTTCAATGGGTACCACGTATTGAGGTGGCAGCACGTGATAGGTGGTAAATCATTCACAAGGATTGCTGAGGTGGCGAAATGAGAGCCCTTCATTGAAATGAGATTTGATATCGGCCGTTAGATCGAAAAATAGCTAATATTCTTATACAACGGTTTTATGTTAAAACAAAAGTGTTGTCTTAGTTAGTCTCATACAAGCTTTTAGGTATTACGTTGTGTAATTCATACAACAGTTTTTAGAAGGGTTGTCTTAAAAACCTTCATACAACGGAATAAAACAGTTGTCTGAAATAGTTATTTTATAATTTAAATGGGCACCACCTGATGAGGTGGCAGCGCATGATAGGTTGTAAACATATTACTCGGATTGCTGAAGTGTCACAATGACAGCCCTTGATTGAAATGAGATTAGATATTAGCCGTTAGATTTAAAAAAGCTGATATACTTACACAACGGTTTTATAATAAAAAAAAGCGTTATCTTAGTTTGTCTTTACACAATGGTGTTTCGAGGAAACCATTGTAAAAGTATTACTGTATAAAATGAGATTCCCGATAACAAAGTTCAATTTTTAAATGATTTTTTCGATGATCCAACCGTACGGATGTTAAGATATATCAATTTTAGTCATATGAAAAAATTATTAAAAATTTTAAAATTCATCTTGCATGTCAGGATTAGAAAAATCTGGTAAAAGTACCCCTCCCGACAACGAGACTCGTTCCCGATTTACAGGATTAATTTTTTAAAATGATTTTTTGACGATCCAACCGTACGGATGTTAAGATATATCGATTTTAGTCATAAGAACAAATTATTAAAAAATTTGAAATTCATTTTGCATGTCAGGATTAGAAAAATCTGGTAAAAGTACCCATCCCGACAACGAGACTCGTTCCCGATTTACAGGATTAATTTTTTAAAATGATTTTTTGACGATCCAACCGTACAGATGTTAAGATATATCGATTTTATTCATAAGAAAAAATTATTAAAAAATTTGAAATTCATTTTGCATGTCAGGATTAGAAAAATCTGGTAAAAGTACCCCTCCCGACAACGAGACCCGTTCCCGATTTACAGGATTAATTTTTTAAAATGATTTTTCGACGATCCAACCGTACGGATGTTAAGATATATCCATTTTAGTCATAAGAAAAAATTATTAAAAAATTTGAAATTCATTTTGCATGTCAGGATTAGAAAAATCTGGTAAAAGTACCCCTCCCGACAACGAGACTCGTTCCCGATTTACAGGATTAATTTTTTAAAATGATTTTTCGACGATCCAACCGTACGGATGTTAAGATATATCGATTTTAGTCATAAGAACAAATTATTAAAAAATTTGAAATTCATTTTGCATGTCAGGATTAGAAAAATCTGGTAAAAGTACCCATCCCGACAACGAGACTCGTTCCCGATTTACAAGATTAATTTTTTTAAAAGATTTTTCGACGATCTAACCGTACGGATGTTAAGATATATCGATTTTAGTCATAAGAACAACTTATTAAAAAATTTGAAATCCATTTTGCATGTCAGGATTAGAAAAATCTGGTAAAAGTACCCCTCCCGACAACGAGACTCGTTCCCGATTTACAGGATTAATTTTTTAAAATAATTTTTTGACGATCCAACCCCACGGATGTTAAGATATATCGATTTTAGTCAGAAGAAATAATTATTAAAAAATTTGAAATTCATTTTGCATGTCAGGATTAGAAAAATCTGGTAAAAGTACCCCTCCCGACAACGAGACTCGTTCCTGATTTACATGATTAATTTTTTAAAATGATTTTTCGACGATCCAACCGTACGGATGTTAAGATATATCGATTTTAGTCATAAGAACAACTTATTAAACAATTTGAAATTCATTTTGCATGTCAGGATTATAAAAATCTGGTAAAAGTACCCCTCCCGACAACGAGACTCGTTCCCGATTTACAGGATTAATTTTTTAAAATGATTTTTTGACGATCCAACCGTACGGATGTTAAGATATATCGATTTTAGTCATAAGAAAAAATTATTAGAAAATTTGAAATTCATTTTGTATGTCAGGATTAGAAAAATCTGGTAAAAGTACCCCTCCCGACAACGAGACTCGTTCCCGATTTACAGGATTAATTTTTTTAAATGATTTTTCGACGATCCAACCGTACGGATGTTAAGATATATCGATTTTAGTCATAAGAACAACTTATTAAAAAATTTGAAATTCATTTTGCATGTCAGGATTAGAAAAATCTGGTAAAAGTACCCCTCCCGACAACGAGACTCGTTCCCGATTTACAGGATTAATTTTTTAAAATGATTTTTTGACGATCCAACCGTACGGATGTTAAGATATATCGATTTTAGTCATAAGAAAAAATTATTAGAAAATTTGAAATTCATTTTGTATGTCAAGATTAGAAAAATCTGGTAAAAGTACCCCTCCCGACAACGAGACTCGTTCCCGATTTACAGGATTAATTTTTTAAAATAATTTTTCGACGATCCAACCGTACGGATGTTAAGATATATCGATTTTAGTCATATGAAAAAATTATCAAAAAATTTGAAATTCATCTTGCATGTCAGGATTAGAAAAATCCGCTAAAAGTACCCCTCCTAACAACGAGACTCATTCTCGATTTTCAAGATTAATTTTTAAAATGATTTTTTCGATGATCCAACCGTACGGATGTTAATATATATCAATTTTAGTCATATGAAAAAATTATTAAAAAATTTAAAATTCATCTTGCACGTCAAGATTAGAAAAATCCCGTAAAAGTACTCCTCCGAACAACGAGACTCGCTCCCGATTTACTAGATTAATTTTTAAAATGATTTTTTCGACGATCCGACCGTACGGATGTTAAGATATATCAATTTTAGTCATATGAAAAAATTATTGAGATATTTTCCTATCAACATAGTAATTTTTTAAAATGATATTTTCAAAAATCCAATTGTATTGTGATATATCGATTGTAATCATATAAAAAATTATTCAAAAAATTATAAATTTATCTTGTATGATTTTATAATGAAAATTAAATAGAAGTGCAATTCCAAAAATTAAGACTCTTTCTTGATTAAATAATTAATTTCTTAAAAAATATTTTTAGGATCATCTTGCACAATGTTAATATATATTAACTTTAGTTATGTAGAAAAATAATTTAAAATTTTCAAATTTGTTTCAAATGATTTTATATAAAAAATTATGTGAAATTATTTAAAATAAAAATTATTCTGTTAATATAGAGTAAAAAAATAGGTATTTAATTATAATATATAATTAAGAAAAATAATTTATGATTTTTTCATTTTTCACAAAATTTTTTATTTCCCCCCTTTAATTTTCATTTCCCTCTCCCTTCTAATTTTCATTTCCCCCCTTACCTCTCCCCTTCTCCTTTGTTAGATCTGATCGGTTCTCTCTCTCCCTACTCTTTCATCTCTCTCCCACGACTCTTCTCTCTTCTCTCTTCTCTCTCCTCTCTCCACCTTCTACCTGGTTTTGCTTAAAATCACATGAATTAAGTGTGTATTATGATGGATTTAGGTTTTTGAGTTTTCAAACCCTAACCATCTCACTCACCCAATCTTGTTTCTCTTTTACAAAATTGCCTATGAATTCAGCTCAACTATTAAGATTCAGTTCAAGGTTAGGTTCTATATTTGTTGTGCTTAATTTACTCCATGGGTTTCGTCTTTTGAGGCCTTGGAGAAGAAAGAGACTGAGATTTTCCCTGTCCGAGATGGTACAAGTAATATTCTCAAGCACAATGAGATTCTGGTTCCAATTAGAGGATCCCAACAACTAGATGAAATTCTAAAGGAGTTGAAACAAAAAATCGGCAAATTAAAGTAAGCTAGATGTTGATTAAGCTCAATTTCTTTTGATATATGGTTACATTTTCTTCTCATCTACTGCTGTATGTTTTTGCTTTTGAAATGCTAGTGTTTTATGCTAGTGCCTTTATCCCCAAACCCTTAATGCTGCTCTTAATCCCCAAGCCATGGTTTTTCTCCAACAAGCACAGGTCCTCTTTCCATCTCTCTCTCTCTCACTCTCTCCCTCTCCACCCTCTCTACTCTCTCCCTACCCCTCTCCACCCCTCACGTATGTTGTGACTGTAGCTGTTTACACGCCCCCTGTTTACACGCCCCCTGATTGACTGTGGAACTGATACAACGATTAATGGACTTTTGTTGTTTGAGGGTATTGAAGGCATGTTATGATGCTTGTCATTCAACTTCAACAGCTAAACTTCTGATACCACAAGGAGAGTGGCTGACTGCTGAGCTTGATTCCTGCTCTTTCCGCTGCAATCGTTTTAATTAGAGTTTGAAGGAATACAATTAAATCAGTAGATTGTTCTTGATAATATTGGGGGAATGTTGTTGTTGTTTATCAGGTAGTAATATGTACTATTAAGATTATGTTTACTAGTGTATATCATGATATTTTTAGACATTCTTTTATTCATTTTAAGTATATTTTAGTTTGAAAATATATTTGAAGAAATTTATGATTAAGTAGTAATTGTTTAATTACTATATTTAATTTGATTACTATAATTTAATTTTAAGTAGCATATGAAGTAATATGAAGTATGAGTAGTTTTTTTTCTTTTATTAAAAAGTATGTGATTGTGGGTTTTTTAATTATATGTAGATTTACCGAGTGTCAAAAATTAAGTTCACGTGTCATTCTTGTCATTAGCACTGCTTATGTCTTGTACAGGGCATCTTTATTCCACTCATGAATGAAAGATGTGAACATTAGTATTCTACCTCATGGCTGCTCTTGTTGTTGTACATTGTTGCTGTAAGTTTTCGTGGACTTAAAGGACCTGAAATTCCAGGGGCACGGCGTGAAGGTTTGGCTGCAAACCACCCTGTTGTTTTGGTACCTGGCCTGAGTAATGTGTATCATGTTCAAATATAACCTAACAGGCTAACAAACTAAGGACCCAAACATAATAAATCAAACTATCAAAGCCCGAAATAGCCATGCTAAGATAAAATCCAGTTTATAGCCAAACCAATCTAATATGTGTCAATATATATAACAAAATAACAGGGATGATCCCCTTAAATTCTCATGTGATGTTTTTTTTAGTTCACGGTTTCTGTTCCTGATGCATGTATACATTTACTCTCTCGTCAATTGCTTTGAAAGAATAGAATTAAAAGTTTGATTGTTTAAATTAGTCATTGTTCATGTAAGGTGAATATAAGCTTTATATTTTGTATAGCCCATACATAAACTAACACAAATGTTTTTTTTTCTGATGAATGTTTAGGCAAGGCAATCACTTATCATCAGAGTACTTTTTCCTATGCTTGCTCATCCCCGTCATCCTGTAAGTTCTTATTCTCTACTTTATCTTCATGTATAAACATATACAGATTAATGTTTGAATCATTTCTTGAAGAAACTAATATTTTAACTTCTACTAAAATCTAGCCAATATTGGAGAAACTAATTAAGGTCAGAAATAACTTGTAAGATATCGTCAAAACAGAAAAACAATCGCTAATAAATTAATAATGGTGATTTAAGATGTTAGGCTGCTTATTAATGGCTGTAATTTCCGCCAGAACCTTAAGATTAATTTAAAAATGTGATTTTGTTAATGTTATATATGTATCAGCTCTGGAGAAGAGACATCGAGTCCCCTCTGCCTAGAATCGGTTTAATAAGTGAGTATCGATCAGACCAACATTGTCAGTATAAATGCATACATAAATATATATCTGTGATGATATATGTGGGTGTGAATATGCAGGGATGAAATTCAACGAATCAAAGCAGCAAATCCAGATATCAGCCACAGAGAAGCATTTAGTGCTGCGGCTAAATGTAAGTATCCCCTTGTTATAAATGAACATCAGGGTTCGGACTTCTTGATACAGTGATTAGGCTAATATGAAAAAAGAATTCTCTCTTTTTACCAATTTCACTTCATCAGTGGGCACATTTTCCACCCATCCATTTTGGTCTCATGACTGCTGATCAAACTACTGCCAAGAAGATCTTGAGTTTTAGGTTGAGTTGAACATTGCAACCTTTATATTATTATTTTTAGCTTGGAGAGCAATGTCGGTTTAGAATAGTGATAATATTTATTGTTTGCCCAATACTGCAACTTTCTGATGATGGTTGATTGAAATTTAAGTTTAAGAACAGTCTTAATTCTTTATGATTGAGATTCTGTTTCAGGAATTTGAGCCACCTGTACCTGTTCATCCTGAGGTAGACCCAAAAACAGTAGCTTAAGTTATTCTGGGGGGAGGTGCTGGAACTTGTCTGTTTCCACGGACTAGCAGAAGAGCTAAACCAGCTGTAAGTGATTATTTCATGTGTGTTTGTGAAATAGTTTTTCCTGTGGTTGCTTATTATACATTCAGTTTCTTTTAGGAAGTATGTATTATTTGAAATGCAGAAATTGTTTCACATGGAAGTAATTATGAAGATTATATGTAATGTTTGGTGAGGTAGCAGAGACTTACAAAGATTTTGCAGCTAGCCTTCCTGAAGATGAGTGCCGGTTATGCGGTTTATGACTATGATTTTGTTACCTTAGAGAATTAGCACAAGAGCAGAATTTTATTCATTTCATGGTAAGTACAAAATACAAGGTCTTAATTTTGCTTTATTTGCATTCCATTTCATTAAGTTCATTTATTTCTCATGTGTATATGGTTGCAAAGGTGTCCTGATACGGAGCAAAATGATTTACGCAAGCTCTGACAGATTCAAGAGGGAACTCGATGGCATCCAGTTTGAGTTGCAAGCCACTAATCCAATGGGACTTGATGTTTTCAATAGCTGAGCCAATTAAAATGTATAGAGAATCTTTAAGTTATACTTCTAATTCTTGTAGAGAATTTTTGTATTGTAAATTTAATTTCAATTGTGAAATAACAATTGGATTGTCATAATACAATTTAATTTTAAAATTGGTTTATTTCAAACAATGAAATTAAATTTGTAAATAGTTGTGTGAAAGCCACTTAAAAAATGATGAAAACCGTTGTATGTCTCACTGCACATATTTTTTTAAAAAAACTGTTGTCTTTTAATATTTTTTGCAATGTTTTAAATCTTTTACTCCATTGTCTTTTAAAAAAACATTCATAAAAGAAGCTTATAAACAGTTGTTTATGACAATATCGTATAAGGTAACAATAATGGTTTTTCTACAAAACCATTGTTGTTAAGTTAGATAGACAATAGTTTAATAAAGAAACAGTTGTTTTAAAAAAGTTCCAACAATGGTAAATATAGAATACCCGTTGTGCCTTCTTGATTGTAACAACTATTAAAAATGGTTGTCTAATTTCTCTTATAACAAGGGTTAAAACAACCGTTGTCTTTTAACCGTTGTCTGGTATTCTATCACACGAGTGTTGGATAGACAACGGAAACTATACATGTAACACAACGGTACAAAACTGTTGTATGATTGCAAATATGTTGTAGTGAAATGACCCCGCTTGTTTTTTTGTGAAAATATTTCAGGCGGCTAGTGTTCGTGGCTATCTTTCAGGGATTATGATAACCGTCACTCTGATCTTTCTCCCTAATATATGGCTTGACGCCTTGACCCACATCTATTAGACTACTAATATTTCCATTCTTAAAAGTCACAGATACGTATCATTTTTTAAAAACCAGTACGTCCCTATTACAATTGCTAAAGATGACATCCATTAGAATGAGATGTTGCCATGTTGAGATCGTCTATGAATTAGAGGTGATTTTTATCTTATTTTCTCTTATAATGCTGTTTTTACTTGCTAATGATAAAATTCTGGGCTTTTAAGTTTTTCAGAATTTTTTTGGCAATTGGCTTGCGATGAATGGGCTCTCATCTATAGTTGGACGGTATGATTTATTTGCCTTTATTCTATTAACCTGATTCAAAATAAATTTTGTTTCTTCATGTCATGTGGTTTGAAACCACAACAGAGTTCTTATTCAGTTTTTTAAAATTCTCCTCATTGTACAGGAGTTTAGGCATTCAAAAGTTCGGAACAACGGAAGGACAAAACTGAATTACCAATTAGTTTCTATTAATGGGCTCATTTAAATATTTTGTACCAAGGATGAGTCTGGAGATATGTAGATCAGGAGACATCAATACTTTTATCTTTGTAATATGCATAATTCAGAAAATTTCAATATATCACTTTGCTCTTAGTTCTCGAGCTCATCTTATTTTATTTGTGTAATTTGAAATTGTAGGACAAAGTAAAATTGTATTAGTTTCTGCTGATTAATTTTTTTATGCAACAATTCAGAAATTTATGAAAAAGAAATGTTATTTACAAATGCTTCTTATTTATATCCAAAAAGAGTGGGGCATATACATGAGCAATGAAACCTAATATAATTTAAAAATTTATTTGAATTATAAAAATTTATATATGTCATTTTTTGAGCTAATAAAATAAAAATCTATTTATGAGTATAAATTATGATCTTCTGTTTCTTGGTGCCACATGGACCATACACAAGTTTACATGTGGCTCATCCGTAACATGCCATGTGGATCATCCTAGTTAACGAAGTTACTGACACATGCTGATTCACTATGATGACTTATGTGCGTGTGGGACCGTTAATATATTTACCTACCAATATACATTAGTGTAGGTAAATAGTCTTTCTTTACCAACTTTTACCTACCAACCACTACCAATATTATATTGGTATGTAAAACACTTTATTTACCAATAAAAGAGTTTTACCTATATTTAGAATTGGTAAGTAAATGTCAAATTTCTTGTAGTGATATTATGCACGTGTTAATGATTAGCCATGATAAATATGATGATATTATATATGTTGATGATCTTCCATGATATATATGAAGATATTATGCATGTGTTGATGATCTGAGATTACTTCTATTATGATTAATTATGTATGGACAGAATAGGGGACTGGAAGATACTGTATGTATATGATACAATGATACAGACATGAAGAATCAAGCAGAAAGTTTCTGTTTTGATTATGATGTTTTTTTCAAAATTTTCAGCGGAGTTTGTTTTGTAAAATAGTGTTTCATATATGTTCCACTTGATATGATTAATTAGATTAATAATAATAAGTATATAATAAATTATATTAATATATGTTATTTAAGCATGGTGGATGGTTATGATTTTTAGACATTAGATTAATGTTTTTTAATTGTGATTTTAGTTTTTAAATACGACTTGCAAGTTATTTTGATTCATGTAATATTAAATCTCGAATGTAACTCGAGTTCTTCTTGTAAGTTCATTAGATTAGTCTTTTATATTTTATTTATGTAATGTACCTGAAGACTTGAAGACTAGAAAAAGGAGTCCATTGAATATGATCCAAGAAAGCTATACAAGGAAGCAAATAAAGTAAGAAGACATATGATTTAATATATAGTTGTATTTATTTACTTAACCACCTTAGATTGACCATGATCTTGATCATGAGATTGATGAAGATCACATAGGATGGGGCCATAACCTACCATGTTTATTTTATTGCACTTTACATATATCATGTGATGAATGAATCTGTAGAGTAGTTAGAATGATGTATGCTTAATTAGATTAGCAATGTATGTATATACTGGATAATTCACCCATGCAATGCCTGCTAATTCACCTATACATCACCTTCTTCTTCCTGGTCAAAGTCCAAAGTCAAAACAACTTTCGACATCTTCCTCCCGTGGTGTGAGTTAGAGTCCGTGGAATCATCTTCCTTAACGTGGACTCGTTTCTCTTTTCGAGTACTCTTAGCCCCTTTGGTTTCTTCGAGTGATGCTCTAAGCACTCTCTCCTCCAGTTTTAACTCTTCCCTTCGTAGCTTTATGACCTTGAGTTTCAGCGCATCGACTTCCCATTTTTTGGTCCTTTGTTCAGTCTCATCGGCCTATTTCGATTTTCCCTTTTGCTTTGGCGATCTTTTCTGCTCTCAGCTTTCTTAGCATCTCCTGTTCTTAGGAGTTGGGACTATTTCGGCTTCCTCATCAAAATCAGCTCCCGTATTTCGAGGGGTAATCACAGATTGCATAGTAGGATTATAAGAAACCTTGTAGTCTGTTTAGGTCACTGAAAGAAGTTCATTAATATGATCATGCCTCAGTGAAGAATAAAGATTAAAGAGTTTCAGGGTTTCAAAAATGATAAAGATTTAATGTATAAGTGCTACAATAAGATTTCAGTGTATTGTCATTGATGGAAGATAGACAATGTTCGAAGTATGAAAATCTGAAGAATTGAAGACATGGTATAGATAGAGGTTAAAGAAGACAACTGCAGTCTTGAAGTTATGCTCACTGACGGGAGTTCATTTATATGTTCAAGCGTCGGTGAAGAATAGTGAATGAAGTATTCAAGATTGTAGTATCAATGAAGACGTTGTCTAAAGTACCAGAAAGGATTTCAGTGAAAGTATAGTTGTTTATTCACAGTCAGTGTTTGAAGCGATAAAGTTGTTGCAAGCTTAACAATGTAATCAAGGCTATAATACGAAGATTTGAATCGGGGTCAATCATCTGTGAACCAGACCCGTTGCACTAGGCGTCAACAGCTTGTGAAAGGAATCTGGATATTATTTATAAAAGAATTTTTAAGTTGAGAAACATACTTGAATTGAACGTTTATCTGTTAAAGGAAGAGAAGAGGTGCGCGGGGTATAAACCTAAACTCCTCGAGGGACTAGTGAAACTCAAAGTTTAATTTTTAAATTAAATAAATTTATTTAATAGACTTTAATATAATTTATTTAATAAACTTAAAATGATTTATTTTATAAATTTTAAATAAGTTTATTTTATAAATCTAAATTAGTTTATTTATATAAGTTATATTTTAAAGTTTATTTAATAAATTAATTTAGTTACAATTTAAACTTAAATAAAAAGAAAAAGAATAAAAAAGGAAAAAGAAAAGAAAAGAAAATACAAAAAGGAAAGAAAAAAAAATAGAAAAAGGAAAAACAAAAAAGGGAAAAGGAAAAAAAAAGAAAAAAATAATAATAAAAGAAAAAAAGTAACCACAAAGGTCGCAGGTTGGAAACAATCAAATGATCACATTTGATTGGTGGCACGTTGTGGAGTACATAAAGAACAAGTTAGTTTCTGTTTTGTTAGTCACCATCTAGTTTTTGTTAGTAGCACGTTATAACATTATTTCTCATCTTAGCTCTCTCATCAATCAGACATTATTGATAAAAAATTTACACAAGCAGCGGATCAGATTCAACAATTTTGAAGTTATTTTGTTCATCTTCTCTCCCAAAAGAGGTGAAGGACTGAAGCAAAGAGGAGATATACACACAAATCTATATCATTTATTCTTCCCACCGAAATAATGTTATAATGCCTCATTTAACTCTTGTATATTCATAGGGGCATTATAAACATTACCCGATAATTAAATTCTTAAACAAACAAAAGCTAGAACATTGTATATGATTTAATTTGTTGATCTTTGTAGAAGCTAGGAACTTTATTGTTGTTAGATTGTAACCCGTTAATTTATTTACTTTGTTGTTCTTAAATAAATTTATTTTATTAATTTTTCATTTACATAAATTTATTTTGTAAATTTGATTTAGAAAATTTATTTTATAAGTTTAATTTAAATAAGTTTATTGTATGAACTTAATTTAAATAAATTTATTTTATAAAGTTAACTAAATTAATTTAATACTTAATTTATAGTAAATAAAAATTTCTAATTTAAATTATTTATCTTCAGATTTTTTTCTTTCTCTTTTATAGCTGCCAATTTTTTAGACCGTTTAGTGCCATTTTTAAGTTTGTATACAGGATTTGGTACCATTCCTTTACCTGCCAATTTCTTATAATTAGCTGCAATTTGAACAAATAGCGAATGTATCCGGCGAAACCAAGCGCAGGATTACTACGCGGGTTGACAGATCGTGAAATGCACGCGTGGTCCTACTCCTAGACTTGCGAACGCGAGCCTGGTTTTCTCTTTCCTGCAATCTGTGCAGCTTGTAGTCGCAGGATACATGAATTATACACTATATTTCTTGACTACATCAAAAATACTTAAATATAAACTTTGAGTAACATACTTCTAACCAAATACTATGAAACCAATCACTAAGTCTAGTAGCATCCATAATTCTTTCTTAAACAAAATGATACACTCTGAACTCATAAAAACAATCAAACAATTAACACAAATTTAAAGGCTTAACAAAATGAATAGCCGAAAAATTACAATAACATGAAAAATAAAGTTTGAAATTGTAATAGAAAATTATTTTTCAAGTCAAACGATTGGCATTTATGTATATAATATAAGATTATTTACTTGCTTTTTACATTGCCAAACTTGTTAGTCAAGACTTTACTCAATTAAATATTAAATATTTAACTTGTTAGTCAAGACTTCTATTAATTATTTTTCTTATAAATTACAAAAATTTTAAAGAAAAAAATATTACAAACAATAATAATATATTTAGAAAAATATATGTAACTGTAATTTTTAATATTAACTAATTCAGAAAATTAAGAAAATTAGAAAAATAAAATAAGATTGAGGAATATCACATAAAGGCATTCATCTTCCATTTTCTCCCCTATATATATTAATTTACCACCTATACCTATATTGGAGGTGAAAACTAGCTTGAGGATTATAATTTATGGTTAAGATTTTTGGGGTAAGATTAGGGCTAAAACTTAATTATTTATTTAATTTTTTGAATAATTCATCTGTGATCTCACGAGTGAACTAGTCATGTATGTCAAGTGTTGTGATTTTTAAAGTTCATTTGCAATGCTTTAATTGTAATATGTATTGAATAATTTTTTTAAAAAATTCCTCGAAGGATCCAACAGGAATGAAATAAACATGTGTGTAAATATTATTATTTCTACTACTCATTTGAAAATATTTTAATATAATTTTTTTGAATAATAGTTTGTATTGATTATTTATAATTTTTGGATGATCTAATTGTAATATTTAATATAAATATATATTAATTATATGTACAAAAAAGTGTGATTGGTAAAGCACATTTGGATTGAATTTACAATGAAAAATCGATTATAATGATTCACATAAGAAAGTTTCATAAAAAAATTCATTCACAATTTTGATAATTTCCTAAAAAAATTTAAAACCCGGCTTAAATGTGCAAAAAAATTAAAATGATGACCAAAGTCTTAACTTACCACAAGTTGATGGTAAATAGAAGATATCGTTGAAAATTATAGTTTACAAAAAAATTGAAATTGGGCCTAAAGTTAAATATTCAATATTGAAGTCAAAACTTATAACCTACCCCATGCACGAAACCATAATTCTATAAAAAATTTAAAATGAGGGCTCTAATCCAAAACTTCAAAATGAGCATCTAAATTTAAAAAGTTAAAAATGACGCCCAACTTTATAATTGATATTTTGGAAATATCAGTCAAGCATAGTAGAAAAATTTGTAATTAGTATGTATAAAGCTATAGTTTTCTCCCACGGATTTTCATTTTCATTATACAACTTTTCATCTTCTTCCTCTCCTACTTGCACATCTGTTTCATTTTTCACATCTTGATTGTTTAGGTAAAAAATTTCTTCCCTTCATTACTTTTCTTAGTTTGTTGTCGATCATTTTTCAATTTTAAAATGAACTTAGGTATTCATTAATACTAACCATTTATATTCATGTTATTTAAATTGTAGGTACTGGACAATGACATGAGATAACAAATAATTTTAGGTTCTTAGAATGTTTTGGGTGGACCAAGAGACCTCTCAAATACTTATTTTCTCATGGTAGTTCTTTCACAAAGACTTACTTGGAGAGCGTATGAAGAGTTGTATGCAAAAAGCTACTCTAAATGAATTTAAATTCACTAAAGAAGGAAAAAAGGCAACGTTGTGATCAAAGATTATGACATAAAAGAATGCATGCTAGGACAAAGATATAAGAAATTCTAAAATAATGAAGACTTTGAAGATGATTAGTTAAGTCTTAAAAAAATCTTCTAGATATGTTGTTTAGGTTGTTATTGTTAGTATTTGTGCCCTACACATAACCCTATTATATTTTGTTTATGATATTTGGATTATTAATATTTATGTTCTATCGATTATTCTTTTATAGTTTATTATATCTTAATTTACTGCGATATAAATATTAGATTAATAAATGTCCTTTTAATATGATATGAATTCTATATCTCTAAGTACGTGACTAGTATTATATCCTAAATATCCCTAGTCGACTGTTATTATTATGGGACAATAATAATGCATTAAGACTAGTGTGTTTATTGACTGATAATCACATCTTATTGATCATAGGTATAGTGATAGTAAAATCGAAAACACGGGTAGATGTAAATATACATGGTGCTGGAGAGACCAAATGTGAGATTTTACATGTGTGTTGATAAGTAATTCTCACAGTGATAATGATGTAATGGTCCTTCGACTTGAAATCATTATATTTCTATATGATGATTAGTATACTCTGATATTACATTAAAAGTTGCCTTTGACCGGGTAATGATGAAATTGGACTTTAGATGCATAATAAATCATATGAGAAATATGAATGATCTAGAAATGATTTAACCTTCCTATTTGGAGTAATATTATTGGCCTCTTGTGCGAGCTAGACTATGAAATACGTGGCGCCGCGCTCGAATGTTGATTTGGAATGATAGTCTACTCATTGATCAACGAACGCGCGATTAAACCATGAAGAGGATGACACATAACCTGCCTTGAGTTTAATCTATAATATATAGTTAGATGGATTATATTATATTGTACATTATTCACGAAAGGTTTAATCGATCACCGATTTAATTATTATTATTTGCGTAGCAATGATGTATTTCTGGATGCCACTCATTATTTATAATTTTAACATGAGATATTTAATAATTTGCCAACATAATAATAACCTATAGGGTCGACGCAAAAAGAAAGTTTGGAGGAATATTTAATTTAAACTCAAATTTGAATTAAATATGAATTTTTTTATTATTTAATTTTAATTAAGTTGGAATTAATTAATAGATTAAATGAAATTCAAATTTATTATTATTAAATTAGAAATTTAGTTATTAGATAATTAAGTGAGACTTAATTAGACAATAAATTAGAATTTAATATTTAATATGACTATATTGTTGGATTAGGGTTATAACTCATTTTTTTTCTCTCATATATAATCTCTTTTAGGGATGAATTAGGTAACTAAGGTTTTATAACAAAACCCTAGTAGCAGAGGGAGAGAGAGAAGAAGAACGAGTTCAATTTCCGGTGCTAGTACACGCCTCCTCCGTACCGGATTTCGTGTGGATACCTATACGGCGTAGATCGTTAAGGCGAGATACGTGTTGTTGGGTTAAAGAAATGATCTCTTTTTGACAACCATAATCGTAAAACACTTTAAGGTAAATATCTCATCCACAAATTAAATATTTTTTCGCATGGATCCTGCGGTGGGTTTCAGTTTTTATCTGTTTTTACGGTTTTATTTATTGTTCCGTTGTGTTTTTATATCCCGAAACCCAACAGTGGTATCATAGCTACTTGCGAAAGGTTTTAATTCGTTTTTGTGTTTACTGATTTTGTTGATAATATCATGTATACATTCTTTCATGACTATATGTTTGCGATTTGTATATTATGCATGTATTGATTATCTTACATGATAGATATTATGATACACTACAACAAATTTAATATTTGCCTACCAATAATTTACCTACCATTGTATATTGGTAGATAAAAATAACTTTTACTTACTATTATTTGTATGCATAGATTATTGGTAGATAAATGTTACAGCTTTTAATTTTTTTTTGAAATAAACTATTTCTGGGCCCACCAGTAAATCTCCGTATCGAAGAGAGGCGGTTAAAAGTCCCCCCACAATATGTTATTCTGTTAAATGCCTATAACCTCTACAATATACCCCTAAACTTTTTACATTTGCACGAGACGTGTCAAATTCCTTTTAAAATATTATAGTTCCTTGTTATAATCACGCCATCGAATCCAAACTCAACTTTTATGTATCTACAATAATGACACAGCTTGCCAAAACATGTATTACGGGCAATTTTAATTATGAATTACCACTAGACTCTTTAGCCATAAAAGAAAATCACCACAAAATATTATAAATTGATTTTTAGAAGCGATTGAGTAATTCTAAATAATTTGATTGAGCTTGAATTTGTGAGATTTTAATATGCATGGATGATAATTAAAAAATAAACTGAATTGATACTTAGAACCTAATTATTAAGAGATTTTAAAGGATTTTTAAGGAATTAAAAATAAGAAGAGGAGATTTAAAAAATTAAAAAATTAACTCATACGAAAATTACAAAACAAATGACATTATTTTTTTTCAAGAAACAATTAAATTTTGTTAGAGCTTTCATTTCTATAGTTAAAGGAAAACAAATTTTAATATATTTAAGTACCAGGTGGGGTATTTCAAAATATTGCACTCTTTACATTGTTTACATTGTGATAACTGATATGGTTCCCCCCAAATGTAGGGGACATGACTGGGGTCTGCACTCTCTGGAGTATAAAAGTTGCAACTGTCACGTCACTGGGTCTCTCTTTTAATTCGGGAGCTGAGCATCAAACATTTCCTTCTAAAAAAATTAATATAACTCTTTCTCTTCTCGTGATATTATCTAGAAAAAAGACGGGATTATAATCGAATCATTATTTGAGATCGGTTATAAAAATCAGGAATTCATTTAACTCAATTTTGTATCAAAAAATGAGTACTCAGATAACTAATCGGATATAATTTTTTTCATCAATTTTATTATTTAATATATAGTTATATACTAATAAAAAATAAAAATTATCTGATAATAATAATAGATTAATAACGAACTCTAAATAATAAAGTTCATATATAAATTACTTGTTTGATAATTTTTGGCAGAATTATCAAACATAAATTTTAATAATAAATCATGTATCATATTTAATAAATATCAATAAATTAGGAAAAAAGGTAAATCCAGTGATCAGAACCGTTTGATCCAAATCCAAATATTAAAAGAATATATACTACTCAACATTTTAGGTTCAAATCCCGCCAATAACAAATATTTATATTATTATTTTACACTACTCAAACTCTCAGGTTCGAACCCCGTCAACAACAAATACTTATATTATTATTTTTACGATATCCAACTTCCAGGTTCGAAATATTAATGAAGCACGGCTTGTAAAGTTAGTACTTATTAAAAAGAAATTTCCCGCTTCTTTTGGATGAAAAATCAAATGACCCCGCTTGTTTTTTTGTGAAAATATTTCAGGCGGCTAGTGTTCGTGGCTATCTTTCAGGGATTATGATAACCGTCACTCTGATCTTTCTCCCTAATATATGGCTTGACGCCTTGACCCACATCTATTAGACTACTAATATTTCCATTCTTAAAAGTCACAGATACGTATCATTTTTTAAAAACCAGTACGTCCCTATTACAATTGCTAAAGATGACATCCATTAGAATGAGATGTTGCCATGTTGAGATCGTCTATGAATTAGAGGTGATTTTTATCTTATTTTCTCTTATAATGCTGTTTTTACTTGCTAATGATAAAATTCTGGGCTTTTAAGTTTTTCAGAATTTTTTTGGCAATTGGCTTGCGATGAATGGGCTCTCATCTATAGTTGGACGGTATGATTTATTTGCCTTTATTCTATTAACCTGATTCAAAATAAATTTTGTTTCTTCATGTCATGTGGTTTGAAACCACAACAGAGTTCTTATTCAGTTTTTTAAAATTCTCCTCATTGTACAGGAGTTTAGGCATTCAAAAGTTCGGAACAACGGAAGGACAAAACTGAATTACCAATTAGTTTCTATTAATGGGCTCATTTAAATATTTTGTACCAAGGATGAGTCTGGAGATATGTAGATCAGGAGACATCAATACTTTTATCTTTGTAATATGCATAATTCAGAAAATTTCAATATATCACTTTGCTCTTAGTTCTCGAGCTCATCTTATTTTATTTGTGTAATTTGAAATTGTAGGACAAAGTAATATTGTATTAGTTTCTGCTGATTAATTTTTTTATGCAACAATTCAGAAATTTATGAAAAAGAAATGTTATTTACAAATGCTTCTTATTTATATCCAAAAAGAGTGGGGCATATACATGAGCAATGAAACCTAATATAATTTAAAAATTTATTTGAATTATAAAAATTTATATATGTCATTTTTTGAGCTAATAAAATAAAATCTATTTACGAGTATAAATTATGATCTTCTGTTTCTTGGTGCCACATGGACCATACACAAGCTTACATGTGGCTCATCCGTAACATGCCATGTGGATCATCCTAGTTAACGAAGTTACTGACACATGCTGATTCACTATGATGACTTATGTGCGTGTGGGACCGTTAATATATTTACCTACCAATATACATTAGTGTAGGTAAATAGTCTTTCTTTACCAACTTTTACCTACCAACCACTACCAATATTATATTGGTATGTAAAACACTTTATTTACCAATAAAAGAGTTTTACCTATATTTAGAATTGGTAAGTAAATGTCAAATTTCTTGTAGTGATATTATGCATGTGTTAATGATTAGCCATGATAAATATGATGATATTATATATGTTGATGATCTTCCATGATATATATGAAGATATTATGCATGTGTTGATGATCTGAGATTACTTCTATTATGATTAATTGTGTATGGACAGAATAGGGGACTGGAAGATACTGTATGTATATGATACAATGATACAGACATGAAGAATCAAGCAGAAAGTTTCTATTTTGATTATGATGTTTTTTTCAAAATTTTCAGCGGAGTTTGTTTTGTAAAATAGTGTTTCATATATGTTCCACTTGATATGATTAATTAGATTAATAATAATAAGTATATAATAAATTATATTAATATATGTTATTTAAGCATGGTGGATGGTTATGATCTTTAGACATTAGATTAATGTTTTTTAATTGTGATTTTAGTTTTTAAATACGACTTGCATGTCATTTTGATTCATGTAATATTAAATCTCGAATGTAACTCGAGTTCTTCTTGTAAGTTCATTAGATTAGTCTTTTATATTTTATTTATGTAATGTACCTGAAGACTTGAAGACTAGAAAAAGGAGTCCATTGAATGTGATCCAAGAAAGCTATACAAGGAAGCAAATAAAGTAAGAAGACATATGATTTAATAGATAGTTGTATTTATTTACTTAACCACCTTAGATTGACCATGATCTTGATCATGAGGTTGATGAAGATCACATAGGATGGGGCCATAACCTACCATGTTCATTTTATTGCACTTTACATATATCATGTGATGAATGAATCTGTAGAGTAGTTAGAATGATGTATGCTTAATTAGATTAGCAATGTATGTATATACTAGATAATTCACCCATGCAATGCCTGCTAAAGAAGATAAAATTTGTCACGATTCAAGATTTTAAAATTTAACAAACGAACATAAGATTCTTGTATTTTAGAAATACAGAATAAAAATAAGAATTTTCTTTATTTCTGATATGCGGCAATTTTGTCAAAAAGTGGGTACATTGAACTTATAAGGTTGTGGGTTTTAAGAGAGACCGTTGTGACTCCCTCTCTACTGGGAAATTAAACCATTGACAAATATTGATTTGAAGTATATTATTCAAGGAACAATTGATAATCTCTTTATGATGGGATCATGATCGTTTTAATATTTACAAAACCCTAAAGCTCATATTAAGTTGTTCACATGCGTTGAAGTATATTAATACTTTCTGACTATTATGTTTGACTTAACTAAGTTACCACAATAGGATTGTGACTATTAGATAAATATGAACAAATGTTGTTCCATCGAACTCTCTAAGAGTTATATAGTTGATATAATTAACAAATACTGTCTATCTTATTGAATCATGTTTTAGGAGTAAAACCAAAGCTAAACTAAAATGTTGTGAAATTTGGATCTTGGCTCACTAGAAAGGATATTGAAGATTTTCTTTCCGAATTAATTGTTAGGGCTATTGATTTGATAAAAATAGTAGGAGATATATATTTTGAATATATATAAATAATCACTTGAACATAATCTAATGAGCATCTGTAGACTAATTCATTTTATCTATTTTAATATTATAGATATCAAACGGCAAACAACTCAAACAACTTCTCCGTGTGACCAGTCCTTGAGAAGGACAAGCTGACATGAACAAACTTCCTTGATTGGAAAAGGAACCAGAGGATAGTCCTCAGGAGGGAGCGAAAGTTCCATGTCATTAATGTTCCTCGCCCTGAACCTCTTCCTGAAGGTGCAACGTATGTTCAACAGGCTGCTTATCAAAAGCATATAGATGCTGACATGTATGTCACCTATTTGATGCTAGCGACTATGAGTCCTGAGCTTCAGAAACAATATGAGCATTTGAATGCTTATATCATGATTGATCACCTTAAATGTATGTTTGAAGAACGGGCTCGTCAAGAGAGATTTGATACAAGTAAAGCTTTGTATGCATGCAAACAGGGTGATCGTGATTTGGTTGGACCGCATATTTTGAAGATGATTTAATATATGGAGTACCTTGCTACTATGGGTTCCAAGATTGGGACGGAAGCCTAGATAGATCTGATCTTACAATCTTTGAACAACAACTGTGCTCAATTTTTAATGAATTATAACATGAATGTGAGACAAGATACCTACCAAATTGTTGGCTATGTTAGAAACTGCCGAGACCAACATTCAGACGGTGTCTCCTGCTCCCATAATGATGGTGATCAAAGAGAGAGACAAAGGGAAAGGTAAATGGAAAGGCAAGAAGAGGATGTGATCCAAATCTGGTACAGCTCCCAAAACTTCTCCCAAATAGGCTTTGAAGTCTGGAGGCGATATTGCAAAGGGCGATACTTCTCACTATTGTAAGAAACCGGGTCATTGGAAGAGAAACTATCATGCTTTTTCGGAGGATATGGAAAATAAGAAGGCTGACGGCGCTTCTGATTCATGTATTTATGGTATAGAAGTTAACTTTTCTACTTCTAGTTCATGGTTTTAGATAATGGAATTGGTTCTCACATTTGTATAAATATGCAGGAACTGCAGGAAAGTAGTATATTGGTGAAGGGAGAAGTCGACCTACGTGTTTGGAATATAGTAAATATTGGTACTTTAGCTGTAGGGACTTACCATTTATCATTACCCACCGGGCTTATTTTAGAACTAGATAATTGTTTTTACGTGCCTGCGATTTGTAAAAACATTATTTCGGTTTCTTATTTGGATAAAAAAGCTTTTTCATTTTTGATTAAGAAAAATGTTTTTCCTTTTTATTGAATAATGCTAGCTATGGGGTTGCACTTTTCTTTAATAGTTTATATGTTTTTGATCTTGATACTCATGTCTATAACATAAATAGTAATGATAATAAACGCAATAAGATGATAGACTCAAATCAAACATACCTCTGGCATTGTCATTTAGGCCACATAAATGAGAAACGCATTTCTAAGTTACATTAAGATGGCTACCTGGATAAATTTGAATTATGAATCATACGAAGAATGCAAAGCTTGTCTCATTGGAAAAATGGCTAAAACTCCTTTTACCGGAAAAGATGAAAGGGTCGCCGAATGTTTATGACTTATACATAGTAATGTATATGGTCCAATGCGTATGATGGCAAGAGGTGGATTTTACTACTTCATTATGTTTACTGGTGATTTCAGTAGATATGGATATGTGTACCTTTTGATGAACAAATCTGATTCTTTTGAAAAGTTCAAGACATACAAGGCAGAAGTGGAAAAGAAAACAGGGGAAAGTATAAAAGTTCTATGATTAGATCATGGAGGGGAATACTTAAGCCTCGAGTTTAAAGGTTTTCTGAAGGAGTGTGATATCGAATCACAGCATACTCCTCCTGGAACGCCTCAATGGAACATAGTTTCTGAGAGGAGAAATCGTACCTTGTTGGACATGGTATGATCGATGATGAGTCTAAAGGATATTCCAATAAATTTCTGGGGTTATGCTCTGGAAACGGCTACATATACACTAAATCGAGTTCTAACTAAATCGGTTCAAAAGACTCCATATGAGATATGAACTGAGAAACGTCATAGCATGTCATTTATGAAAGTATGAGGATGCAAAGCATTTGTGAAACACTTGGTCTCTGACAAGCTAGGACCAAAATTAGATAAATGTTATTTTGTGGGATATCGTGAAGAAACAAAGGGTGTAGTTTATATAATTCTACTGAGAACCAAGTCTTTGTTGCTCGGACTGCTGTATTTTTTGAAATAGAGTTACTTTACAAGAAAAATAGTGGGAGGACTATAGATCTCGATGAAGATCAATATGTATAAAATATCATTGAACCAGAGTTGGAAAGTAGGCATGATGTACGTCAAGATGTTCCTGCTCCAGAAACATAGGTTGGTCGTAGATCTAGTAGGGTTCGTCATGAGTGAGAGAGATATTATGGATTTTTATTGACTCAACATGATGATGTGATGCTTATAGACAATGATGAGCCTCTTATCTACCAAGAAGCTATGAACAGTCCATACTCCGAGAGATGACTAGAGGTCATGAAATCCGAGATGGAATCCATGTATCAAAATAAAGTATGGACTTTAGTTGATCCACCTGAAGGGATAAAACCTAAATGATGCAAGTGGGGTTTTAAGAAGAAAACTAAAATAGATGGTAAAGTACAGACCTATAAGGCAAGACTAGTGGAGAAATGTTTCAAACAAATTCATGGTATAGACTATGATGAGACTTTTTCACCAGTTCCTATGGTCAAGTCCATTAGGATTTTGCTAGCAGTAGCTGCTCAATACTACTATGAGATTTGGTAAATGGATGTTAAAACCGCTTTCTTAAATGGTAGCCTTGAAGAAGATGTATACATGATACAACTTGAGGGTTTTTTCAATCCAAAGTTTGTTAAGATGGTCTGTAAGTTGCTTCGATCTATTTATGGATTGAAGCAAGCCTCAAGGAGATGAAATCATTCTTTTGATGAAACCGTGAAAGAGTTGGCTTTATTCAAAAGGAAGATGAACCATGTATTTACAAGAAGGTTAGTGGGAGCCATGTGGAATTCCTAGTACTATATGTAGATGACATATTACTAATAGGGAATGACATACCTCCTCTACAGGCTATTAAGACTTGATTGGGAAATAGTTTCTCAATGAACAAGTTAGGCGATGCTACTTACATATTAGGGATCAAGATCTATAGAGATAGATCGAGGAGGTTAATCGGCCTAAGTCTGAGTACATACATAGACAAAATATTGCATCGTTTTGGGATACAAGAGGCAAAAAGAGGATATGTCCCAATTTGTGATGGGATAGTGATCTCAAAAGATAACTGCCCTAAATCATTAGATGATAAGGGCTGTATGAGTAAAGTTCAATATGCTTCAGCTATTGGAATTTTTGTATGCGATTATATATAATCGTCCTGATATTTCGTATGCCTTGAGCATGATGAGTAGATACTAGTCTAATCCAGGTGCTGGACAACTATCAAGAATATTCTCAAGTACTTAAAGAGGACAAAAGATTTATTCTTACTGTATGGAGGAGATGAGAAGCTAGTTGTACTGGGTTACACTGATGGTAGCTTCCAGATAGATAGAGACGATTTAATATCTCAGGTACGTTTTATGTTTTTCCTTAATGAAGGTGTTGTAAGCTGGAAAAGTTTAAAATAAAAGAAATTAGCTGATTCTACAATGGAAGCTGAGTATATTGCTGCCAGTGAAGCAGCCAATGAGGCTGTTTGGATGCAAAAATTTATAACGGGACTTAGTGTGGTTTCATCGATCACATATCTAGTTGATCTTTATTGCGATAACAATGGAGCCATTGCACAGGCTAAAGAACCGAGGTCCCATTTCAAAGCAAAGCATATACTTAAAAGATATTACCTTTTTCTAGAGATTAATGAAAGATGAGATATACATATATATATAGTGCATATTGATGATAATATTGCAGACCCATTGACTAAGCTTTGTCACAGTAGAAGCACGGCGGTCATACTAGTTCCATGGGTATTAGATACATGAGTGATTGGCTCTAATGCAAGTTGAAGATTGTTAGCGTTTGTGCCCTAGAGACAACAATATTATATTTTGTTTATGATATTTGGATTATTAATGTTTATCTTCTATCGATTATTCTTTCATAATTTATTATATCTTAATTTACTTTGATATAAATATTAGATTAATAAATATCCTTAGAATATCAGCCGTATTCATGATTATCTGATGGTAACCCGAAAAGGTATCAAGAAAGCCGAGGACTTCGTAGCCGGCCGTGGCATCTATCAGCTGGTCAATGCTCGACAAGAGGTAATGATCTTTCAGACATGCTTTATTAAAGTTTGTGTAGTCTACAGACATCCTCCATTTATTATGTGCTTTCTTGACTGCGACTACATTAGCAAGCCAATCATAGTATTCAATCTCAATGAACTTGGCTTCCAATAACTTTTCAACCTCGGCTTCCATAAGTTTCTGTCATTCTGAGGCAAAGGTTCTCTTCTTTTGTCTCACGGGCTTGGCCTCGAGCTTCATATTAAGGCAATGCTTACCTGTCTTCGGATCTAGCCCGTGCATGTCTTCGGGACCCCATGCGAAGAAGTCTTGGTATTGCCTTACCACTTGGATAGCCTTCTCCTTCAGGTCAGGTTCCATATTTTTTCCTATACGAACCATCTTTCCTGAACATCCAGCGTAGAGCTCGACCTCTCCCACTTCGGTCGCGTGCTCGGTAATTGGGCAAGACATGGCGGCTCCAAACTTCTTCAGTACACTTTCTTTTCCCTTTTAAGTCATTATCCTCGTACTCCTTGTCTTTGTCGAGGTCCTCGAGCATGATAATCCTCGTCATCTTCTGGTCCCCTCTCATCATACCAACCCCCTTTTCCGTGGGGAACTTCAGCTTGAGATGGGGTATGTACTCCATGACTTGGAAAACGGATAAGAAGGGTCAGCCAAAGAGTGGATTATACTGGCTTTCAACCCTCACAATATAGAACTTGACCTATATTTCAGCAGTACAAGGCAATTTAACGATAATAACAGGTAAAGTGATCATACCTTCAGAGGGGATATGATGTCCGCCAAAGGCCCCGAGAGGTGTTTCGCGGCACGGTTCCATTTATTATCCCGCTAGGTTCATCTTAGTGTATGTCCGATGGAACAAGATATTACAAATGGTTCCACATGAGGGCATATGACATCCTCATAGTCCTCTTCGGTAAAGGAGAGGGGCATTGCCTTCCTGGCAAGGCTGAACTGACACATGTTATAAACTTGGGGGGCACCTCTTTCTGGAATTCTTGCTATCAAGAACGAGGGCACTACCACCTGAGATGGTCTTCACCTCTCCCTGATATCTTTCTTCGGTCCCTCTATTTCTTTCATCGTTCTGTTCCAACTTGTCCCTCAGATCCCTAACAAACTTATTTAATTCTCTGGCCTTAATAATCTTCTCAATTATCTTCTTCAGGTGGAAGAATTCATCTGTATTATGCCCCTTATCCTGATGGTAGTCACAGTACTTGTCCGCATTCTTCTGGTGATCAGCCATTTTTATTTTGGCGAGATGGAAAAAGCATGTCTTTCCTTTAATCTCATGGAGAATCTTGGAGATCGACGCGTTAAGAGGTGTAAACGCGGTCAAATCTCCATCTCTTCACCTTTTCTGGCCCCGACCAGTCTATTTTTTATTATCATTCCTACGATCGTCCCTTCGGTCACGGTTGGACCCTAGAGAGTAATCATAAGACCGGACTACCTGCTCCGGTCCTCTCTTCGTGGCTCTCTATACCCTTCCAGAATTTCCATTTTCCTCCGAATGTTCTCACCCATCACATATATGTCATTAAGATATTTTGGGGGATAATCATAAAGAGATGATATGAGTTTTTTTATCTTTGATTGGGTCACCCAGGGACTCGTTTTTCCACTGCCTACAATGGATGAGAGTCTCATTATCTTTGTCTCTTCGGCATAGGTATGAATAGTGCATATATAACTTTTCTTTCAGCTGCTCATATGAATGGATCGAATATGGATGAAGTGATGTGTACCACATCGAAGCCCGTCTTTTCAGGTACGTCTTAAATATCTTACACAACATCGTCTGGATATGACCCACGCCAGTCATCAATAATTCATATTTGTCACAATTATCTTCAGGATCCCCCTCCCATTGAACTCATTCATTTTCAAAAACTATTCTCTTCTCTTGGAAGAGGCCGATATGCCTCTATTTCTTAGGTCACAACCGGTTTACGGTTAAATTTCTTGTCCCCAAACATGGCCTTTTCTAGCATGGACAGCCTAGTGCCGAATACATCACCTTCTTCTTCCTGGTCAAAGTCCAAAGTCAAAACAACTTTCGACATCTTCCTCCCGTGGTGTGAGTTAGAGTCCGTGGAATCATCTTCCTTAACGTGGACTCGTTTCTCTTTTCGAGTACTCTTAGCCCCTTTGGTTTCTTCGAGTGATGCTCTAAGCACTCTCTCCTCCAGTTTTAACTCTTCCCTTCGTAGATTTATGACCTTGACTTTCAGCGCATCGACTTCCCATTTTTTAGTCCTTTGTTCAGTCTCATTGGCCTATTTCGATTTTCCCTTTTGCTTTGGCGATCTTTTCTGCTCTCAGCTTTCTTAGCATCTCCTGTTCTTCAGGAGTTGGGACTATTTCGGCTTTCTCATCAAAATCAGCTCCCGTATTTCGAGGGGCAATCACAGATTGCATCGTAGGATTATTTTTGGGATTGGTGAACCCCGAATGGCCCTGCTCAACGTTTCTTTTAGTCATCGTCTCTGATCTCAGGACTTAATCTCGTATTCCCACAAACGGCGCCAAATGTTATAACCAATTCTCTGCCAACTTGGTCTCCGTCCTGATGAATAAACTTCGGCCTACAAAGAGATGAATGCGGTAGATGATCCCCCGATTCACCTCTGGTATGAAGATAAATTAATTGGTTTTTGTATGGATAATTCGGAATATAAGATATTAATTTAATCCGAGAGTGTGTGTTGATGAATGATTTTTTTTTGTGTACATAACCTTAACCATCAACGTTACTCTCCGAACTTGTCGGTTCGTTACGTTTAGAGGGGGGATGTGGCAGTTGTGGCTATGAGACTGTGTCCTCATCTTTATTGGACAAACCGTCGTCCTCGTTATTGGGCCGACCATTCTTCTGCCCACGTAGTGCCTTATCTTCTTCGGCCCAAACATGTTATACGGGCCTAATAACAGTGAGCCTCCAACAGGCTATACTACACGAACTCAACTTCTTTGACTATTAGACTAGAATCTCATCAAAATAAATTACCTTCTATGTTTGGTGACTTGTTAACTGGGCTCTGGGGTTTAAAGAGGACCTTTTGGAGAGACATATAATGGATTTTTTTATAATTCATAATTTATAATAAGTTGAGTTTTTCGAAGTGGGTTATAGTACAAGACCTCATCTTCAACTATTAAAAACATAATTTTCCTTTTATGTTTGGTGGTTTTTTCGTCTACGATTTGAAGAGAACTTTTTGGAGCCATCTATACTCTTTATTATCAAAATATTGAATTACCAAATTTGGTACAACTGTTAACACAAATTGACTTTGTCCTCTATCAATTAGTATCATGACCATATAATTGTTTTTAAAATATGATAATATTATTAAATCTCAACTATTAACAACTTCAATTCTCTGTAGACTTTATTTTCTATTAGTTAACTTTCATCTAAGCAACTCTTTACTTTTATTATATATAAAAACATTTTTTAAGGAGCGGTATTAAACAAATTATACGGGAAAAAGATAATTATTTTAATTTCAAAGATAATTTTTTATCAATAATTAAGTAATATTAAACAAACTATATTGAAAAAGTTAAACAAATAATATTAAAAAGTGATTATTTTAATTTAAAAAACAACTTCTTATCAATAATTAACCTTTTTATATTATAAACAAGTGAAATATACCGTATACAAGGAGTCTTTGACCATATTGTTTGTCTTTCTAATTATAACGAGTTATATGGTTAACCATCTACCTTACTTTATTGTTCAAAGTCAGTTCTCCTTCTTTTCCTCATATTCTTCCAATATAATTATTTTAATTTTAAAAATAACTTCATATCAATAATTAAGTACTATTAAACAAATTATATTGAAAAAAATAAATATAAATATTAAGTAATATTAATTCCACACTTTTATTAATAAATGAAATCATCTTTGATTGAAATACAAAATTACTAAAGTACCAAATTTGGTACTCACCATATAATTATATATATATATATATTTTTTTAAAATTTTATGTTATTAAATCATAAGTACTAACATGAAATGAATTCATTTTATAGTAGTTTGTGTTCATCGAAGTACTAACACATATTCACATTCTTTTTTTTAGATTTTTTTTAACCTCTACTATTTAATCTTTATAATCAATTAAGCCATAATTTATTGGAACATAAACATATCAAAAGTAATAAATTACTAAATTTTGGTACTTATTAGATATTTATATATATATTTTTTAAATTTTATATCACTAAATCATAACTACTTACTTGACTAATTTTCTTTGTAGACTTTGTTGACTTTTGGTTATAAAAATAGTGTGACCAATTGACTTCAATTTAATTTTCAGTTTATTTTTTATATACACTTTTTTAATAAGTAATACACTTTTTAAATGGAACACAATAATAAGTAACTAAAGTAACTAAATATGGAGAAATAACAAATTTTGGTACTTACATTAATTAATTCATTGTAACCGCGAGTTTGATTCCCCACAACTATGTTTTTATTCAAAATTTATTGATATAATTTTCAATTATTTAATTTTAACATGGTTCGATTCCCCACAACCTACATAAAATTTATTTATAATTTAACTTTTATGATTTTACTTAGATTTCAATTTGGCATGACTATGCATAGTTAAATAAGATTAACTTATTATACACTTTTAATAATACTTATTAATAATTTCACCATATTTTGATTCTTTGCAATAATGTAATTAAAAAAATTATTTGTAATGTATCTTCTATAATTTCACTTGAATTTAATTATTATGACTACCTATAATTAAATATTATTTATTGCTATTCACACTTTATAGTATTTAATAAATTTTATAAAGTAAAACACTTTAAATTGTTAGTATTCTGAGGAATGATCTCTGTATAGTAATTAAAAAGTATATGTCGTTACGAGTATTTATAAACAAACCGCTTTAATATGATAAGTTTTCGTGATCATTTTTTTTTCTAGTCTTAATAATATTATGTTGGATAGATTTTTTTTTTGCTAAGTATGTATATATTGTAGAAACTAAGAAAAACAAGGGATATACCCAAGCTCTATGGCAGGCCATAAAGGGGACTATCTATAATCAATCTACAAGCAGATTGAATATAGAAAGTAATTAAAAACTATACTCAGGCCTAGTAGAAACTAGTTTAGAGAACCATAAAGAACTAGCTAATTATGCTTTGAAATCGACCACGATCCCATCAAAATGTTGTTGAGACCCAAAACAGCTTTTATCATGAGCCCGTGCCTTTCTTTCCCTCCAAATATGATAACAAAAGATCTGAAGGCAATATAAAGAAAGGGTACGAAGTAGCCTGTCTTCAATCGGTAAAACTAACTGCAGACAGTGAAGCCAAGAGTCACCCAAAATGTGCACATGCAAGAGAGTACGAATTTTCCAAAGAACGAAAACACTGTATGGACAATGTCTAAGAAGGTGATTGTCTGTCTCGAGACCTCCTATACACAAGTAACAAATCTGAGAAAAAGCAATGCCAAAACGAGCAAGGTGAGCAAAATTAGGGAGACGCCCGTGACAAGCCACCCATTGGTGGTGCGCATAACGATAGATTGTGAGTTTGTGCCAAACTGCAAGATCCCAACGTATTTCAGCTCCCCTGTTTCTGATAGAATCCCAAATATTCCATGTCTTGATCTTGATAGCATGAATGCCTGCCAAAAGTATCCTGTCTTCTCTATGAACATGCACAACCGGAAAGGAAAAATGTTCAAGCCATTGCCTTAGGAGAGGATCCACATGATGATGTCTAGAGTTGGGAGTTGGCAACGCCCAATGACCAGTTTGAAGCAGCACACCAATAGTAGCATTACTTGAAAGACCACATTGACGAATGATGGGAGATGTCAAAGTAGATACAAGACAGACCCCCTCCCACCAAGGATCAAACCACAACGAAGTATTGCATCCATTCTCTATGTCATAAGTGATGAACTACAATGCAATGTTATAAAGTTTGGGAACCTTTTTCCAGATCTAGGATGAGTCAGGAGGAATTTTCATTGTCCAGAAATGTTTGTTACGAAGAAGAGTAGCATTAACCCAAGTAGACCACAAACTAGAATTTTTTGTGACAACCTTGAGTAAGTGACCTATAATTTGAGCTCGATTCCAATCCACCATATTTTTAACACCAAGGCACCCTTCCTCCTTAGGGAGACAAACTATTGTCCAAGATATTTTAGCACCACCTTTCTGATTAATATTACTCCTCCACAAAAAAACGAGTCAACAAAGATCGGATATGTGCATGAACCGCTGTTGGAAGCAAAAAATGGTTGCACCGATAGGCCTCGATAGCATGTACAACAGAGTTTAGTAGGCGAACTCTTCCAGCAAAAGAGAGTAGCAGTGAAGTCCAATTATGAATTCTAGCAGTGATTTTATTAATCAGGGGAATGTAGTCATTCAAGCACAACTGACCATAAATTGAAGACACCCCAAGAAACTTAACTGGTAGACACCCTCTAGGAATAGCAAAATCATTATCAAACCAATCAAAATACTCGGGGGAAGCATTGCAGAAAAAACTATTGCTTTTGTGAATGCTTGGCTGAAGCCCACTCATAGACGAAAAGATAACAATATTATTCATGATATGCTTTACCGAATCAACATTTGCATGGGAAAAAAATAACACATCATCTGCAAAGAACATGTGAGTAATATTCAAGTGCTTGCATTTCCAATGATATTTGAAGGAAGGAGGCTTTGGCTTTAATAGACAACAGAGAACATTGATGCATATAGTGAAGAGATAAGGTGACAAATGATCACCTTGGCGAATTCCTTGCGCACCATCAAAATAACCGTGAACAATGTCATTAAGTTTGATAGAAAACTTTGTTGTGCAAATGCAAGCTTTAATCCAAGAGATAAAAGGGGATGAGAATCCCATTTTTTCCAAAGTAGCCAAAACAAAAGGCCATCGGAGAGATATAAATGTAGTATTTGATATTATATAGTTTAGGCCCGTACTTCACACATGTTACTAACTAGTATAATAGACTTTTGTATAATTTGTAAATTATTATAAAAAATAACAACTCTAGTTGACAAATAACAAATTTAAATTATTTATATTTATAGTTTATATAATTTTTTTAACCAAAAACTGGACCCAACATTATGTCGGTTTTGTAAATCACAAGGAGTTATGAAATACTTATTAGTTGAATGTAACTACATTGCATCAAATTTTCTTAAGTATTTATTGGATTATGTGATAAATTAATGGAATATTATGTGTTATTAAGGTTTTTTTTTTATAGAAGAGATATGAGAATAATTATGTTTTAAAATAATTAATTTTGTTGATTAAAAATATTAACACATTGCATAAGTAAATTTTGTTTTAGAGATATGACCAATAGATTATATCTTGATTAAGCTAATATGGAATGATGAGTTGGTTATTAGTTCCAATTAAAATGGCATATTTTCTAGTAAACAAATTAATTAATTAAAAAAATATCAAGTAAAGTATAATTATTTAATTACGAACTTAACAAAGTATATATCTCAGAAATCATTGTTCATAAATTAGCTAAGAGAATACCCTTCTATCATTAAATAATTTGTAAACTTTTATTAGATCTCAAACTACCGATCTTTTTGACTTAAAAATTAACCCACTAAAAGAAATATTGTCTAGAAGCCTTTTATCTAAATACACGGGTTGTTGATTCAACATCTAAAAGGGAGGCACTGGTGGAACAAAATTATTTGGCAAATCTACAGCAGGCCCTGCATTAAACAAAGAAAGACTAGTACCAACACTTCCTATCATGGTAAATGCCTGAGATATTAGTGGCTGAACCTCCTGCACCTGATTAGCACCGTTTGCTCCATTTTCCCGCTCTGCTGCCCGGTGCCTCTCCAATGGTATACGCTCAAATACCGTATTAGCAAAACTAGCCACCATCAAAATAACTGCACCTTTGGCAATCAGCGGACCTACCAATTTTCCCCCAAGAACCTGCCCTTGTGCTCGTGATAATAAGATCGATAGGCTCCCCAATCCTGGTGGAGCCGGGGGAGGAAGCACTGTCCCAGTAATCGATATAATCTCAAAAGCACCTGGCAGTGTAATAACGCCCCCATACAAGGAAGAAGAAGCATGCTGGTGGATGATAACATTCCAAAGTATCCCCTTCCCATTAAAGATACACACACCTCTGCCTCTCTGCATTGCATATGTGTTAAGGGTCTCCATTATGTCAGCGCCCGATGAAATTTCAAGAACGTGCGCCTCGAGAACATTTTAGCTCTCACAATTGTGGACAACAGGAGTCTTAGGCTTGTTTTTGGAGCCACAAGGATGGCCTCGTAGACAACTTTTTGGGAAAAAACCGCCACCCCCTGTAGAGTTGTTGTTCTGGGGATTGGTGTTGTTCAGGGGATTGGTTTCAAAATCAGATTGGTGCGGTTCTTGAGATGGGAGTAACTGTTTAACCATTTGGGAAGAGTCTTGGCTTTGGTTGTTATCGCCTTCCATCCCAAAATGTAACATAAAATTCTAGATCATTACCGATTTACTATATCACAGCAGGTTGGTAGTGCCTTATATTTATATGATTTAAAATACAGCTTTGATTTAAAACCGATTAGGCAATAATTATGGATTTCAAAATTATTTTATGTAGATATTAATAAGATATTGGAGTAAATTAATGACTAAATTAACAACTAAAATCCAATCGATTTTGACTAGTTTTTATTTTCTTTGATTTGTATGTCTCGGGTCTGTTACAAATATAGCAACTGACTAAATTGCTACTCATATATGGATTTTGTATATATTTACCTAGTGTCATACTGCTAGTTGCTTCACTATTAGTTACTAGGTTTTTGATTATTAGTTGCTAATTTTCTCGCAGGTGCACGGACAAACTCTAGTTGCATAATTAGGAGGCGTGTACCATACCCGTATCATGATTGTTAATTGCTAGTTATTTAGTGAAGTAATCTTTTAGCACGGGACATGCACATATATTAAATTACCAATTAGTTTCTATTAATGGGCTCATTTAAATATTTTGTACCAAGGATGAGTCTGGAGATATGTAGATTAGGAGACATCAATACTTTTATCTTTGTAATATGCATAATTCAGAAAATTTCAATATATCACTTTGCGCTTAGTTCTCGAGCTCATCTTATTTTATTTGTGTAATTTGAAATTGTAGGACAAAGTAATATTGTATTAGTTTCTACTGATTAATTTTTTTATGCAACAATTCAAAAATTTATGAAAAAGAAATGTTATTTACAAATGCTTCTTATTTATATCCAAAAAGAGTGGGGCATATACATGAGCAATGAAACCTAATATAATTTAAAAATTTATTTGAATTATAAAAATTTATATATATCATTTTTTGAGCTAATAAAATAAAATCTATTTACGAGTATAAATTATGATCTTCTTGGTGCCACATGGACCATACACAAGTTTACATGTGGCTCATCCGTAACATGCCATGTGGATCATCCTAGTTAACGAAGTTACTGACACATGCTGATTCACTATGATGACTTATGTGCGTGTGGGACCGTTAATATATTTACCTACCAATATACATTAGTGTAGGTAAATAGTCTTTCTTTACCAACTTTTACCTACCAACCACTACCAATATTATATTGGTATGTAAAACACTTTATTTACCAATAAAAGAGTTTTACCTATATTTAGAATTGGTAAGTAAATGTCAAATTTCTTGTAGTGATATTATACATGTGTTAATGATTAGCCATGATAAATATGATGATATTATATATGTTGATGATCTTCCATGATATATATGAAGATATTATGCATGTGTTGATGATCTGAGATTACTTCTATTATGATTAATTATGTATGGACAGAATAGGGGACTGGAAGATACTGTATGTATATGATACAATGATACAGACATGAAGAATCAAGCAGAAAGTTTCTGTTTTGATTATGATGTTTTTTTCAAAATTTTCAGCGGAGTTTGTTTTATAAAATAGTGTTTCATATATGTTCCACTTGATATGATTAATTAGAATAATAATAATAAGTTTATAATAAATTATATTAATATATGTTATTTAAGCATGGTGGATGGTTATGATCTTTAGACATTAGATTAATGTTTTTTAATTGTGATTTTAGTTTTTAAATACGACTTGCATGTCATTTTGATTCATGTAATATTAAATCTCGAATGTAACTCGAGTTCTTCTTGTAAGTTCATTAGATTAGTCTTTTATATTTTATTTATGTAATGTACCTGAAGACTTGAAGACTAGAAAAAGGAGTCCATTGAATATGATCCAAGAAAGCTATACAAGGAAGCAAATAAAGTAAGAAGACATATGATTTAATAGATAGTTGTATTTATTTACTTACCCACCTTAGATTGACCATGATCTTGATCATGAGATTGATGAATTTCATCAAAGGATGGTGCCATAACCTACCATGTTTATTTTATTGCACTTTACATATATCATGTGATGAATGAATCTGTAGAGTAGTTAGAATGATGTATGCTTAATTAGATTAGCAATGTATGTATATACTAGATAATTCACCCATGCAATGCCTGCTAAAGAAGATAAAATTTGTCACGATTCAAGATTTTAAAATTTAACAAACGAACATGAGATTCTTGTATTTTAGAAATACAGAATAAAAATAAGAATTTTCTTTATTTCTGATATGCGGCAATTTTGTCAAAAAGCGGGTACATTGAACTTGTAAGGTTGTGGGTTTTAAGAGAGACCGTTGTGACTCCCTCTCTACTGGGAAATTAAACCATTGACAAATATTGATTTGAAGTATATTATTCAAGGAACAATTGATAATCTCTTTATGATGGGATCATGATCGTTTTAATATTTACAAAACCCTAAAGCTCATATTAAGTTGTTCACATGCGTTGAAGTATATTAATACTTTCTGACTATTATGTTCGACTTAACTAAGTTACCACAATAGGATTGTGACTATTAGATAAATATGAACAAATGTTGTTCCATCGAACTCTCTAAGAGTTATATAGTTGATATAATTAACAAATACTGTCTATCTTATTGAATCATGTTTTAGGAGTAAAGCCAAAGCTAAACTAAAATGTTGTGAAATTTGGATCTTGGCTCACCAGAAAGGATATTGAAGATTTTCTTTCCTAATTAATAGTTAGGGCTATTGATTTGATAAAAATAGTAGGAGAAATATATTTTGAATATATATAAATAATCACTTGAACATAATCTAATGAGCATCTGTAGACTAATTCATTTTATCTATTTTAATATTATAGATATCAAACGGCAAACAACTCAAACAACTTCTCCGTGTGACCAGTCCTTGAGAAGGATAAGCTGACATGAACAAACTTCCTTGATTGGAAAAGGAACCAGAGGATAGTCCTCAGGAGGGAGCGAAAGTTCCATGTCATTAATGTTCCTCGCCCTGAACCCTTTCCTGAAGGTGCAATGTATGTTCAACAGGCTGCTTATCAAAAGCATATAGATGCTGACATGTATGTCACCTATTTGATGCTAGCGACTATGAGTCCTGAGCTTCAGAAACAATATGAGCATATGAATGCTTATATCATGATTGATCACCTTAAATGTATGTTTGAAGAACGGGCTCGTCAAGAGAGATTTGATACAAGCAAAGCTTTGTATGCATGCAAACAGGGTGATCGTGATTTGGTTGGACCGCATATTTTGAAGATGATTTAATATATGGAGTACCTTGCTACTACGGGTTCCAAGATTGGGACGGAAGCCTAGATAGATCTGATCTTACAATCTTTGAACAACAACTGTGCTCAATTTTTAATGAATTATAACATGAATGTGAGCAAGATACCTACCAAATTGTTGGCTATGTTAGAAACTGTCGAGACCAACATTCAGACGGTGTCTCCTGCTCCCATAATGATGGTGATCAAAGAGAGAGACAAAGGGAAAGGTAAATGGAAAGGCAAGAAGAGGATGTGATCCAAATCTGGTATTGCTCCCAAAACTTCTCCCAAATAGGCTTTGAAGCCTGGAGGCGATATTGCAAAGGGCGATACTTCTCACTATTGCAAGAAACCGGGTCATTGGAAGAGAAACTATCATGTTTTTTTGGAGGATCTGGAAAATAAGAAGGCTACCGGCGCTTCTGATTCATGTATTTATGGTATAGAAGTTAACTTTTCTACTTCTAGTTCATGGTTTTAGATAATGGATATGGTTCTCACATTTGTATAAATATGCAGGAACTGCAGGAAAGTAGTATATTGGCGAAGGGAGAAGTCGACCTACGTGTTGGGAATATAGTAAAGATTGGTACTTTAGCTGTAGGGACTTACCATTTATCATTACCCACCGGGCTTATTTTAGAACTAGATAATTATTTTTACGTGCCTGCGATTTGTAAAAACATTATTTCGGTTTCTTATTTGGATAAAAAAGGTTTTTCATTTTTGATTAAGAAAAATGTTTTTTCCTTTTTATTGAATAATGCTAGCTATGGGGTTGCACTTTTGTTTAATAGTTTATATGTTTTTGATCTTGATACTCATGTCTATAACATAAATAGTAATGATAATAAACGCAATAAGATGATAGACTCAAATCAAACTTACCTCTGGCATTGTCATTTAGGCCACATAAATGAGAAATGCATTTCTAAGTTACATTAAGATGGCTACCTGGATAAATTTGAATTATGAATCATACGAAGAATGCAAAGCTTGTCTCATTGGAAAAATGGCTAAAACTCCTTTTACCGGATAAGATGAAAGGGCCGCCGAATGTTTATGACTTATAAATAGTAATGTATATGGTCCAATGCGTATGATGGCAAGAGGTGGATTTTACTACTTCATTATGTTTATTGGTGATTTCAGTAGATATGGATATGTGTACCTTTTGAAGAACAAATCTGATTCTTTTGAAAAGTTTAAGACATACAAGGCAGAAGTGGAAAAGAAAACAGGGGAAAGTATAAAAGTTCTATGATTAGATCATGGAGGGGAATACTTAAGCCTCGAGTTTAAAGGTTTTCTGAAGGAGTGTGATATCGAATCACATCATACTCCTCCTGGAACGCCTCAATGGAACATAGTTTCTGAGAGGAGAAATCGTACCTTGTTGGACATGGTACGATCGATGATGAGTCTAAAGGATATTCCAATAAATTTCTGGGGTTATGCTCTGGAAACGGCTACATATACACTAAATCGAGTTCTAACTAAATCGGTTTAAAAGACTCCATATGAGATATGAACTGAGAAACGTCATAGCATGTCATTTATGAAAGTATGGGGATGCAAAGCATTTGTGAAACACTTGGTCTCTGACAAGCTAGGACCAAAATTAGATAAATGTTATTTTGTGGGATATCGTGAAGAAACAAAGGGTGTAGTTTATATAATTCTACTGAGAACCAAGTCTCTGTTGCTCGAATTGCTGTATTTTTTGAAATAGAGTTACTTTACAAGAAAAATAGTGGGAGGACTATAGATCTCGATGAAGATCAATATGTATAAAATATCATTGAACCAGAGTTGGAAAGTAGGCATGATGTACGTCAAGATGTTCATGCTCCAGAAACATAGGTTGGTCGTAGATCTAGTAGGGTTCGTCATGAGTGAGAGAGATATTATGGATTTTTATTGACTCAACATGATGATGTGATGCTTATAGACAATGATGAGCCTCTTATCTACCAAGAAGCTATGAACAGTCCATACTCCGAGAGATGACTAGAGGTCATGAAATCCGAGATGGAATCCATGTATCAAAATAAAGTATGGACTTTAGTTGATCCACCTGAAGGGATAAAACCTAAATGATGCAAGTGGGGTTTTAAGAAGAAAACTAAAATAGATGGTAAAGTACAGACCTATAAGGCATGACTAGTGGAAAAATGTTTCAAACAAATTCATGGTATAGACTATGATGAGACTTTTTCACCAGTTCCTATGGTCAAGTCCATTAGGATTTTGCTAGCAGTAGCTGCTCAATACTACTATGAGATTTGGAAAATGGATGTTAAAACCGCTTTCTTAAATGGTAGCCTTGAAGAAGATATATACATGATACAGCCTGAGGGTTTTTTCAATCCAAAGTTTGTTAAGATGGTCTGTAAGTTGCTTCGATCTATTTATGGATTGAAGCAAGCCTCAAGGAGATGGAATCATTCTTTTGATGAAACCATGAAAGAGTTGGCTTTATTCAAAAGGAAGATGAACCCTGTATTTACAAGAAGGTTACTGGGAGCCATGTGGAATTCCTAGTAATATATGTAGATGACATATTACTAATAGGGAATGACATACCTCCTCTACAGGCTATTAAGACTTGATTGGGAAATAGTTTCTCAATAGAGATAGATCGAGGAGGTTAATCGGCCTAAGTCTGAGTACATACATAGACAAAATATTGCATCGTTTTGGGATACAAGAGGCAAAAAGAGGATATGTCCCAATTTGTGATGGGATAGTGATCTCAAAAGATAACTGCCCTAAATCATTAGATGATAAGGGCTGTATGAGCAAAGTTCAATATGCTTCAGCTATTGGAATTTTTGTATGCGATTATATATAATCGTCCTGATATTTCGTATGCCTTGAGCATGATGAGTAGATACTAGTCTAATCCAGGTGCTGGACAACTATCAAGAATATTCTCAAGTACTTAAAGCAGACGAAAGATTTATTCTTACTGTATGGAGGAGATGAGAAGCTAGTTGTACTGGGTTACACTGATGGTAGCTTCCAGATAGATAGAGACGATTTAATATCTCAGTTACGTTTTATGTTTTTCCTTAATGGAGGTGTTGTAAGCTGGAAAAGTTTAAAATAAAAGAAATTAGCTGATTCTACAATGGAAGCTGAGTATATTGCTGCCAGTGAAGCAGCCAATGAGGCTGTTTGGATGCAGAAATTTATAACGGGACTTAGTGTGGTTCCATCGATCACATATCTAGTTGATCTTTATTGCGATAACAATGGAGCCATTGCACAGGCTAAAGAACCGAGGTCCCATTTCAAAGCAAAGTATATACTTAAAAGATATTACCTTTTTCTAGAGATTAATGAAAGACGAGATATACATATATATATAGTGCATATTGATGATAATATTGCAGACCCATTGACTAAGCTTTATCGCAGTAGAAGCACGGCGGTCATACTAGTTCCATGGGTATTAGATACATGAGTGATTGGCTCTAATGCAAGTTGAAGATTGTTAGCGTTTGTGCCCTAGAGACAACAATATTATATTTTGTTTATGATATTTGGATTATTAATGTTTATCTTCTATCGATTATTCTTTCATAATTTATTATATCTTAATTTACTTTGATAAAAATATTAGATTAATAAATATCCTTAGAATATCAGCCGTATTCATGATTATCTGATGGTAACCCGAAAAGGTATCAAGAAAGCCGAGGACTTCGTAGCCGGCCGTGGCATCTATCAGCTGGTCAATGCTCGACAAGAGGTAATGGTCTTTCAAACATGCTTTATTAAAGTTTGTGTAGTCTACAGACATCCTCCATTTATTATTTGCTTTCTTGACTGCGACTACATTAGCAAGCCAATCATAGTATTCAATCTCAATGAACTTGGCTTCCAATAACTTTTCAACCTCGGCTTCCATCAGTTTCTGTCATTCTGAGGCAAAGGTTCTCTTCTTTTGTCTCACGGGCTTGGCCTCGAGCTTCATATTAAGATAATGCTTACCTGTCTTCGGATCTAGCCCGTGCATGTCTTCGGGACCCCATGCGAAGAAGTCTTGGTATTGCCTTACCACTTGGATAGCCTTCTCCTTCAGGTCAGGTTCCATATTTTTTCCTATACGAACCATCTTTCCTGAACATCCAGCGTAGAGCTCGACCTCTCCCACTTCGGTCGCGTGCTCGGTAATTGGGCAAGACATGTCGGCTCCAAACTTCTTCAATACACGTTCTTTTCCCTTTTAAGTCATTCTCCTCGTACTCCTTGTCTTTGTCGAGGTCCTCCAGCATGATAATCCTCGTCATCTTCTGGTCCCCTCTCATCATACCAACCCCCTTTTCCGTGGGGAACTTCAGCTTGAGATGGGGTATGTACTCCATGACTTGGAAAACGGATAAGAAGGGTCAGCCAAAGAGTGGATTATACTGGCTTTCAACCCTCACAATATAGAACTTGACCTATATTTCAGCAGTACAAGGCAATTTAACGATAATAACAGGTAAAGTGATCGTACCTTCAGAGGGGATATGATGTCCGCCAAAGGCCCCGAGAGGTGTTTCGCGGCACGGTTCCATTTATTGTCCCGCTAGGTTCATCTTAGTGTATGTCCGATGGAACAAGATATTACAAATGGTTCCACATGAGGGCATATGGCATCCTCATAGTCCTCTTCGGTAAAGGAGAGGGGCATTGCCTTCCTTGCAAGGCTGAACTGACACATGTTATAAACTTGGGGGGCACCTCTTTCTGGAATTCTTGCTATCAAGAACGAGGGCACTACCACCTGAGATGGTCTTCACCTCTCCCTGATATCTTTCTTCGGTCCCTCTATTTCTTGCATCGTTCTGTTCCAGCTTGTCCCTCAGATCCCTAACAAACTTATTTAATTCTCTGGCCTTAATAATCTTCTCAATTATCTTCTTCAGGTGGAAGAATTCATCTGTATTATGCCCCTTATCCTGATGGTAGTCACAGTACTTGTCCGCATTCTTCTGGTGATCAGCCATTTTTATTTTGGCGAGATGGAAAAAGCATGTCTTTCCTTTAATCTCATGGAGAATCTTGGAGATCGACGCGTTAAGAGGTGTAAACGCGGTCAAATCTCCATCTCTTCACCTTTTCTGGCCCCGACCAGTCTATTTTTTATTATCATTCCTACGATCGTCCCTTCGGTCACGGTTGGACCCTAGAGAGTACTCACAAGACCGGACTACCTGCTCCGGTCCTCTCTTCGTGGCTCTCTATACCCTTCCAGAATTTCCATTTTCCTCCGAATGTTCTCACCCCTCGCATATATGTCATTAAGATATTTTGGGGGATAATCATAAAGAGATGATATGAGTTTTTTTATCTTTGATTGGGTCCAGTCCAGTGGTTAGATATCCCAAAGCCTTTGTCTTGTTCAGATCGGTGACCATGTCTGCTTCCTCCTTAAACCTGGCTAGGTAATCACCCAGGGACTCGTTTTTCCACTGCCTACATTGGATGAGAGTCTCATTATCTTTGTCTCTTCGGCATAGGTGTGAATAGTGCATATATAACTTTTCCTTCAACTGCTCATATGAATGGATCGAATATGGATGAAGCGATGTGTACCACATCGAAGCCCGTCTTTTCAGGTACGTCTTAAATATCTTACACAACATCGTCTGGATATGACCCACGCCAGTCATCAATAATTCATATTTGTCACAATTATCTTCAGGATCCCCCTCCCATTGAACTCATTCATTTTCAAAAAATGTTCTCTTCTCTTGGAAGAGGCCGATATGCCTCTATTTCTTAGGTCACAACCGGTTTACGGTTAAATTTCTTGTCCCCAAACATGGTCTTTTCTAGCATGGACAGCCTAGTATCGAATACATCACCTTCTCTTTCTTGGTCAAAGTCCAAAGTCAAAACAACTTTTGACATCTTCCTCCCGTGTTGTGAGTTAGAGTCCGTGGAATCATCTTCCTTAACGTGGACTCGTTTCTCTTTTCGAGTACTCTTAGCCCCTTTGGTTTCTTCGAGTGATGCTCTAAGCACTCTCTCCTCCAGTTTTAACTCTTCCCTTCGTAGCTTTATGACCTTGAGTTTCAGCGCATCGACTTCCCATTTTTTGGTCCTTTGTTCAGTCTCATCGGCCTATTTCGATTTTCCCTTTTGCTTTGGCGATCTTTTCTGCTCTCAGCTTTCTTAGCATCTCCTGTTCTTCAGGAGTTGGGACTATTTCGGCTTTCTCATCAAAATCAGCTCCCGTATTTCGAGGGGTAATCACAGATTGCATCGTAGGGTTATTTTTGGGATTGGTGAACTCCGGATGGCCCTGCTCAACGTTTCTTTTAGTCATCGTCTCTGATCTCAGGACTTAATCTCGTATTCCCACAAACGGCGCCAAATGTTATAACCAATTCTCTGCCAACTTGGTCTCCGTCCTGATGAATAAACTTCGGCCTACAAGAGATGAATGCGGTAGATGATCCCCCGATTCACCTCTGGTATGAAGATAAATTAATTGGTTTTTGTATGGATAATTCGGAATACAAGATATTAATTTAATCCGAGAGTGTGTGTTGACGAATGATTTTTTTTGTGTACATAACCTTAACCATCAACGTTACTCTCCAAACTTGTCGGTTCGTTACGTTTAGAGGGGGGATGTGGCAGTTGTGGCTATGAGACTGTGTCCTCATCTTTATTGGACAAACCGTCGTCCTCGTTATTGGGCCGACCATTCTTCTGCCCACGTAGTGCCTTATCTTCTTCGGCCCAAACACGTTATACGGGCCTAATAACAGTGAGCCTTCAACAGGCTATACTACACGAACTCAACTTCTTTGACTATTAGACTAGAATCTCATCAAAATAAATTGCCTTCTATGTTTGGTGACTTGTTAACTGGGCTCTGGGGTTTAAAGAGGACCTTTTGGAGAGACATATAATGGATTTTTTATAATTCATAATTTATAATAAGTTGAGTTTTTCGAAGTGGGTTATAGTACAAGACCTCATCTTCAACTATTAAAAACATAATTTTCCTTTTATGTTTGGTGGTTTTTTCGTCTACGATTTGAAGAGAACATTTTGGAGCCATCTATACTCTTTATTATCAAAATATTGAATTACCAAATTTGGTACAACTGTTAACACAAATTGACTTTGTCCTCTATCAATTAGTATCATGACCATATAATTGTTTTTAAAATATGATAATATTATTAAATCTCAACTATTAACAACTTCAATTCTCTGTAGACTTTATTTTCTATTAGTTAACTTTCATCTAAGCAACTCTTTACTTTTATTATATATAAAAACATTTTTAAGGAGCGGTATTAAACAAATTATACTGGAAAAAGATAATTATTTTAATTTCAAAGATAATTTTTTATCAATAATTAAGTAATATTAAACAAACTATATTGAAAAAGTTAAACAAATAATATTAAAAAGTGATTATTTTAATTTAAAAAACAACTTCTTATCAATAATTAACCTTTTTATATTATAAACAAGTGAAATATACCGTATACAAGGAGTCTTTGACCATATTGTTTGTCTTTCTAATTATAACGAGTTAGATGGTTAACCATCTACCTTACTTTATTGTTCAAAGTCAGTTCTCCTTCTTTTCCTCATAATCTTCCAAGATAATTATTTTAATTTTAAAAATAACTTCATATCAATAATTAAGTACTATTAAACAAATTATATTGAAAAAAATAAATATAAATATTAAGTAATATTAATTCCACACTTTTATTAATAAATGAAATCATCTTTGATTGAAATACAAAATTACTAAAGTACCAAATTTGGTACTCAACATATAATTATATATATATATTTTTAAAATTTTATGTTATTAAATCATAAGTACTAACATGAAATGAATTCATTTTATAGTAGTTTGTGTTCATCCAAGTACTAACACATATTGACATACTTTTTTTTAGATTTTTTTTAACCTCTACTATTTAATCTTTATAAACAATTAAGCCATAATTTATTGGAACATAAACATATCAAAAGTAATAAATTACTAAATTTTGGTACTTATTAGATATTTATATATATATTTTTTAAATTTTATATCACTAAATCATAACTACTTACTTTACTAATTTTCTTTGTAGACTTTGTTGACTTTTGGTTATAAAAATAGTGTGACCAATTGACTTCAATTTAATTTTTAGTTTATTTTTTATATACACTTTTTTAATAAGTAATACACTTTTTAAATGGAACACAACAATAAGTAACTAAAGTAACTAAATTGGGAGAAATAACAAATTTTGGTACTTACATTAATTAATTCATTGTAAGCCCGAGTTTGATTCCCCACAACTATGTTTTTATTCAAAATTTATTGATATAATTTTCAATTATTTAATTTTAACATGGTTCGATTCCCCACAACCTACATAAAATTTATTTATAATTTAACTTTTATGATTTTACTTAGATTTCAATTTGGCATGCCTATGCATAGTTAAATAAGATTAACTTATTATACACTTTTAATAATACTTATTAATAATTTCACCATATTTTGATTCTTTGCAATAATGTAATTAAAAAAAATTATTTGTAATGTATCTTCTATAATTTCACTTGAATTTAATTATTATGACTACCTATAATTAAATATTATTTATTGCTATTCACACTTTATAGTATTTAATAAATTTTATAAAGTAAAACACTTTAAATTGTTAGTATTCTGAGGAATGATCTCTGTATAGTAATTAAAAAGTATATGTCATTACGAGTATTTATAAACAAACCGCTTTAATATGATAAGTTTTCGTGATCATTTTTTTTTCTAGTCTTAATAATATTATGTTGGATAGGTTTTTTTTTTTGCTAAGTATGTATATATTGTAGAAACTAAGAAAAACAAGGGATATACCCAAGCTCTATGGCAGGCCATAAAGGGGACTATCTATAATCAATCTACAAGCAGATTGAATATAGAAAATAATCAAAAAATATACTCAGGCCTAGTAGAAACTAGTTTAGAGAACCATAAAGAACTAGCTAATTATGCTTTGAAATCGACCACGATCCCATCAAAATGTTGTTGAGACCCAAAACAGCTTTTATCATGAGCCCGTGCGTTTCTTTCCCTCCAAAAATGATAACAAAAGATCTGAAGGCAATATAAAGAAAGGGTACGAAGTAGCCTGTCTTCAATCGGTAAAACTAACTCCAGACAGTGAAGCCAAGAGTCACCCAAAATGTGCACATGCAAGAGAGTACGAATTTTCCAAAGAACGAAAACACTGTATGGACAATGTCTAAGACGGTGATTGTCCGTCTCGAGACCTCCTATACACAAGTAACAAATCTGAGAAAAAGCAATGCCAAAACGAGCAAGGCGAGCAAAATTAGGGAGACGCCCGTGACAAGCCACCCATTGGTGGTGCGCATAACGATAGATTGTGAGTTTGTGCCAAACTGCAAGATCCCAACGTATCTCAGCTCCCCTGTTTCTGATAGAATCCCAAATATTCCATGTCTTGATCTTGACAGCATGAATGCCTGCCCAAAGTATCCTGTCTTCTCTATGAACATGCACAACCGGAAAGGAAAAATGTTCAAGCCATTGCGTTAGGAGAGGATCCACGTGATGATGTCTAGAGTTGGGAGTTGGCAACGCCTAATGACCAGTTTGAAGCAGCACACCAACAGTAGCATTACTTGAAAGACCACATTGACGAATGATGGGAGATATCAAAGTAGATACAAGACAGACCCCCTCCCACCAAGGATCAAACCACAATGAAGTATTGCATCCATTCCCTATGTCATAAGTGATGAACTACAATGCAATGTTATGAAGTTTGGGAACCTTTTTCCAGATCTAGGATGAGTCAGGAGGAATTTTCATGGTCCAGAAATGTTTGTTACGAAGAAGAGTAGCATTAACCCAAGTAGACCACAAACTAGCATTTTTTGTGACAACCTTGAGTAAGTGACTTATAATTTGAGCTTGATTCCAATCCACCATATTTTTAACACCAAGGCCACCTTCCTCCTTTGGGAGACAAACTATTGTCCAAGATATTTTAGCACCACCTTTCTGATTAATATTACTCCTCCACAAAAAAATGAGTCAACAAAGATCGGATATGTGCATGAACCGCTGTTGGAAGCAAAAAATGGTTGCACCGATAGGCCTCGATAGCATGTACAACAGAGTTTATTAGGCAAACTCTTCGAGCAAAAGAGAGTAGCAGTGAAGTCCAATTATGAATTCTAGCAGTGATTTTATTAATCAGGGGAATGTAGTCATTCAAGCACAACTGACCATAAATTGAAGACATCCCAAGAAACTTAACTGGTAGACACCCTCTAGGAATAGCAAAATCATTATCAAACCAATCAAAATACTCGGGGGAAGCATTGCAGAAAAAACTATTGCTTTTGTGAATGCTTGGCTGAAGCCCACTCATAGACGAAAAGATAACAATATTATTCATGATATGCTTTACCGAATCAACATTTGCATGGGAAAAAAATAACACATCATCTGCAAAGAACATGTGAGTAATATTCAAGTGCTTGCATTTCCAATGATATTTGAAGGAAGGAGGCTTTGGCTTTAATAGACAACAGAGAACATTGATGCATATAGTGAAGAGATAAGGCGACAAATGATCACCTTGGCGAATTCCTTGCGCACCATCAAAATAACCGTAAACAATGCCATTAAGTTTGATAGAAAACTTTGTTGTGCAAATGCAAGCTTTAATCCAAGAGATAAAAGGGGATGAGAATCCCATTTTTTCCAAAGTAGCCAAAACAAAAGGCCATCGGAGAGATATAAATGTAGTATTTGATATTATATAGTTTAGGCCCGTACTTCACACATGTTACTAACTAGTATAATAGACTTTTGTATAATTTGTAAATTATTATAAAAAATAACAACTCTAGTTGACAAATAACAAATTTAAATTATTTATATTTATAGTTTATATAATTTTTTTAACCAAAAACTGGACCCAACATTATGTCGGTTTTGTAAATCACAAGGAGTTATGAAATACTTATTAGTTGAATGTAACTACATTGCATCAAATTTTCTTAAGTATTTATTGGATTTTGTGATAAATTAATGGAATATTATGTGTTTTTAAGGTTTTTTTTCATAGAAGAGATGTGAGAATAATTATGTTTTAAAATAATTAACTTTGTTGATTAAAAATATTAACACATTGCATAAGTAAATTTTGTTTTAGAGATATGACCAATAGATTATATCTTGATTAAGCTAATATGGAATGATGAGTTGGTTATTAGTTCCAATTAAAACGGCATATTTTCTAGTAAACAAATTAATTAATGAAAAAAATATCAAGTAAAGTGTAATTATTTAATTACGAACTTAACAAAGTATATATCTCAGAAATCATTGTTCATAAATTAGCAAAGAGAATACCCTTCTATCATTAAATAATTTGTAAACTTTTATTAGATCTCAAACTACCAATCTTTTTGACTTAAAAATTAACCCACTAAAAGAAATATTGTCTAGAAGCCTTTTATCTAAATACACGGGTTGCTGATTCAACATCTAAAAGGGAGGCCCTGGTGCAACAAAATTATTTGGCAAATCTACAGCAGGCCCTGCATTAAACAAAGAAAGACTAGTACCAACACTTCCTATCACGGTAAATGCCTGAGATATCAGTGGCTGAACCTCCTGCACCTGATTAGCACCGTTTGCTCCATTTTCCCGCTCAAATACCGTATTAGCAAAAGTAGCCACCATCAAAATAATTGCACCTTTGGCAATCAGCGGACCTACCAATTTTCCCTCAAGAACCTGCCCTTGTCCTCGTGATAATAAGATCGATAGGCTCCCCAATCCTGGTGGAGCCGGGGGAGGAAGCACTGTCCCAGTAATCGATATAATCTCAAAAGCACCTGGCAGTGTAATAACGCCCCCATACAAGGAAGAAGAAGAAGCCCCCGATGAAATTTCAAGAACGTGCGCCTCGAGAACATTTTAGCTCTCACAATTGTGGACAACAGGAGTCTTAGGCTTGTTTTTAGAGCCACAAGGACGGCCTCGTAGACAACTTTTTGGGAAAAAACCGCCACCCCCTGTAGAGTTGTTGTTCTGGGGATTGGTGTTGTTCAGGGGATTGGTTTCAAAATCAGATTGGTGCGGTTCTTGAGATGGGAGTAACTGTTTAACCATTTGGGAAGAGTCTTGGCTTTGGTTGTTATCGCCTTCCATCCCAAAATGTAACATAAAATTCTAGATCATTACCGATTTACTATATCACAGCAGGTTGGTAGTGCCTTATATTTATATGATTTAAAATACAGCTTTGATTTAAAACCGATTAGGCAATAATTATGGATTTCAAAATTATTTTATGTAGATATTAATAAGATATTGGTGTAAATTAATGACTAAATTAAAAACTAAAATCCAATAGATTTTGACTAGTTTTTATTTTCTTTGATTTGTATGTCACGGGTCTGTTACAAATATAGCAACTGACTAAATTGCTACTCATATATGGATTTTGTATATATTTACCTAGTGGCATAGTGCTAGTTGCTTCACTATTAGTTACTAGGTTTTTGATTATTAGTTGCTAATTTTCTGGCAGGTGCACGGACAAACTCTAGTTACATAATTAGGAGGCGTGTACCATACCCGTATCATGATTGTTAATTGCTAGTTATTTAGTGAAGTAATCTTTTAGCAGGTGACATGCACATATATTATATTATTAATTTGTGCGAGAAACATTTATTTTTTAGGATAATAAGCACCGCAAATATCAATGACATTATTCAAAATAATTGGATTTTATTATCTTACGGTGGACATGATTATTAGTTGCTAATTTCCTAGCACGTGAGTTTCATGGACAAACTCTAGTTGCATAATTAGGTGGCGCGTACCATGCGCGTATCATGATTGTTAATTGCTAGTTATTTTTAGGGAAGTAATCTTTTAGCACGTGACATACACATATATTATATTGTTAATTTGTGTGGAAAATATTTATTTTTTAGGACAATAAGCACCGCAAAGATCAATGACATTATTCAAAATAAATGGTTTTTATTATCTTAGCGTGCCTGTGTACATAATGAAGATTTGATTATTACTGATTAGCTAATTACACACTGAAAAAATAAGTGATCACGTGAATGAAGATGTCAATCATAAATATCAAATGTAAACGGGAGGATTTTTATTATATAAATTTATAAAGTAAATTAGGATTTGATTAACTTATTAACACTAGAGGTACATTTTTATTTATATTTACAAAGGTATATTTAATTAGGATTATAACATATATTTTTGAATATTAAAAATTTGTGACTGTTTGATATACTTTTAAAACATTCATTAAATTTGTCATATATGGTTAAAAATTTATTAATTTTTATTGAAATATTATTGTATTCACATTTCAGAGACAATCAATTACTTCATCCGTTCCACTAGGTTCTTAACGTTTGAAATAAAAATTTTGGCACGTATTTTAAGGTTTTTATTTACTATAGTTCCGTAACTTATTTTTAATTTTTTTTTCAATAAAAGATTAAACGTTAAACTTTTATTCAGAAAAAGAAAATTTTAAATATGAGTTATAAAACTATACTAGATAAAAGTATTAAAATATATGTCGATACTCCATTTCAAATGTTAATAATCTAGTGAGACGAAGGAAGTAATATTTTATAAATTTTTAAAGTCGATGATATTCAAATTTATTTCATAAACTTTATAAAAATTTTGGATTGTAATGAAATTTTTATCAAGTTTTGTAGAAGATTATGGTAAATTCATGATATTTTAAAATATGTTACAAAAATTTATAAATTAGATAAAATACATTGAAAACATTATATAACTGGACCAAGACATTAAGCCAGGCTTCACTGGACCAAGACATTAAGCCACGCTTTACGGCCGAACTATACAAATATTTTTAAGAAATTAATAAAAATTTTGTTATTAAATATGATAGCATTTACTTATATACGTGCTCGATTGAAAATAAAATAAATATTTTATAATTACAATAATAAATACATGCGAAAATGCATTAATATATAAAAATTATAAGTTGTTTTGTTGTACTCATGATTATTAATTTCGGAAATTAAAACTATTTGGTTTAGTTATTGATATGTGATTTATTCGTGCAATATTTGACAAATCGAATGATTTATCGGTAATTTAGCAACCGGGTAAAATATTGGACGCGTTTCTTAGCGATTTATTGATGATTTTTGAAAAATTGGCTGATTTATATAATGGGCCGATTTCTATAATGGGCTTATACTTGTCTTTTGCTAATGTATGTAAAATTTATTATTACCCCTGTAGCATATATTGTGCTCCACTATATTTCTTGACTACATCAAAAATACTTAAATATAAACTTGGAGTAACATACTTTTAACCAAATAATATGAAATGAACCACTAAATCTAGTAGCATCCATAATTCTTTCTTAAACAAAATGATACACTCTGAACTCATAAAAAAAATCAAACAATTAACACAAATTTAAAGGCTTAACAAAATGAATAGCCGAAAAATTACAATAACATGAAAAATAAAGTTTGAAATTTTAATAGAAAATTATTTTTGAAGTCAAACGATTGACATTTATGTATATAATATAAGATTATTTACTTGTTTTTTACATTGCCAAACTTGTTAGTCAAGATTTTACTCAATTAAATATTAAATATTTAACTTGTTAGTCAAGACTTCTATTAATTATTTTTCTTATAAATTACAAAAATTTTAAAGAAAAGAATATTACGAACGATAATATTATATTTAGAAGAATATATGTAACTGTAATTTTTAATATTTACTAATTTCGAAAATTAAGAAAATTAGAAAAATAAAATAAGATTGAGGAACATAAACGCTTTCGTCTTCCATCTTCTCCCCTATATATATTAATTTACCACCTATACCTATGTTGAAGGTGAAAACAAGCTTGAATATTATAATTTATGGTTAAGATTTTTGGGGTATGATTAGGGCTGAAACTTAATTTTTTTTTAATTTTTTGAATAATTCATGGGTGATCTCACGAGTGAACTAGTCATGTATGTCAAGTGTTGTGATTTTTAAAGTTCATTTGCAATGCTTTTATTGTAATATGTATTGACTAATCTTTTTAAAAAATTCCTTGAAGGATCCAACAGGAATGAAATACACATGTTTGTAAATATTATGATTTCTACAACTCATTTGCAAATATTTTAATATAATTTTTTTTGAATAATAGTTTGTATTGATTATTTATAATATTTGGGTGATACAATTGTAATATTTAATATAAATATATATTAATTATATGTACAAAAAAGTGTGATTGGTAAAGTACATTTGGATTGAATTTACAATGAAAAATCGATTATAATGATTCACATAATAAAGTTTCATAAAAAAATTCTTTCACAATTTTGATAATTTCCTAAAAAATTTTAAAACCGGCTTATATGTGCAAAAAATTTAAAATGATGACCAAAGTCTTAACTTACCACAAGTTGATGGTAAATCGAAGATATCATTGAAAATTATATAGTTTACAAATAAATTGAAATTGGGTCTAAAGTTAAATATTCAATATTGAAGTCAAAACTTATAACCTACCCCATGCAGGAAACCATAATTCTATAAAAAATTTAAAATGAGGGCTCTAATCCAAAACTTCAAAATGAGCATCTAAATTTAAAAAGTTAAAAATGACGCCCAACTTTATAATTGATATTTAGGAAATATAAGTCAAGCATAGTAGAAAAATTTGTAATTAGTATTTATAAAGCTATAGTTTTCTCCCACCTATTTTCATTTTCATTTTTCAACTTTTCATCTTCTTACTCTGTTTCATTTTTCACATCTTGATTGTTTAGGTAAAAAATTTCTTCCCTTCATTACTTTTCTTAGTTTGTTGTCCATCATTTTTTCAATTTTTAAATGAACTTAGGTATTCATTAATACTAACCATTTATATTCATGTTATGTAAATTGTACGTACTGGACAATGACAGGAGATAACAAATAATTTTAGGTTCTTAGAGTGTTTAGGGTGGGACCAAGAGACCTCTCAAATACTTATTTTCTCATGGTAGTTCTTTCACAAAGACTTGCTATTGTAATTAAGAAGGGAGGAACAAGCACACTTGGAGAGCGTATGAAGAGTTGTATGTAAAATGCTACTCTAAATGAATTTAAATTCACTAATGAAGGCAAAAAGACAACGTTGCCAAGGACAATTGTGATCAAAGAGTATGACATAAAAGAATGCATGTTAGGACAAAGATATAAGAAATGCTAAAAATGAAGACTGTGAAGATGATTAATTAAGTTTTAAAAAATTCTTCTAGATATGTTGTTTAGGTTGTTATTGTTAGTATTTGTGCCCTACACATAACCTTATTATATTTTGTTTATGATATTTGGATTATTAATATTTATGTTGTATCGATTATTCTTTCATAGTTTATTATATCTTAATTTACTGCAATATAAACATTAGATTAATAAATGTGCTTTTAATATGATATGAATTTTATATCTCTAAGTACGTGACTAAGTACGTGACTAGTATTATATCCTAAATATCTCTAGTCAACTATTATTATTATGGGACAATAATAATGCATTAAGACTAGTGTGTTTGTTGACTGATAATCACATCTTATTGATCATAGGTATAGTGATAGTAAAATCGAAAACACGAGTAGATGTAAATATATATGGTGCTGGAGAGACCAAATGTGAGATTTTACATGTGTGTTAATAAGTAATTCTCATAGTGATAATGATGTAATTATCCTTCGACTTGAAATCATTATATTTTTATATGATGATTAATATACTCTGATATTACATTAAAAGTTGCCTTTGACCGGGTAATGATAAATTTGGACTTTAGATGTATAATAAATCATATGAGAAATATGAATGATTTAGAAATGATTTAACCTTCCTATTTGGAGTAATATTATTGGCCTCTAGACTATGAAATGCGTGGCGCCGCGCTCAAATATTAATTTGGAATGATAGTCTACTCACTGATCAAGGAACCCACGATTAAACCATGAAGAGGATGACACATAACATGCCTTGAGTTTAATCTATAATATATAGTTAGATGGATTATATTATATTGTACATTATTCACGAAAGGTTTAATCGATCACCGATTTAATTATTATTACTTGCGTAGCAATGATGTATTTCTGGATGCCACTCATTATTTATAATTTTAATATGAGATATTTAATAATTTGCCAACATAATAATAACCTATAGGGTCGACGCAAATAGAAAGTTTGGAGGAATATTTAATTTAAACTCAAATTTGAATTAAATATGAAATTTTTATTATTTAATTTTAATTAAGTAGGAATTAATTAATAGATTAAATGAAATTCAAATTTATTATTATTAAATTAGAAATTTAGTTATTGGATAATTAAGTGAGACTTAATTAGACAATAAATTAGAATTTAATATTTAATATGACTATATTGTTGGATTAGGGTTATAACTCATTTTTTTTCTCTCATATATAATATCTTTTAGGGCTGAATTAGGTAACTACGTTTTTATAACAAAACCCTAGTAGCAGAGGGAAAGAGAGAAGAAGAACGAGTTCAATTTCCGGTGCTAGTACACGCGTCCTCCGTACCGGATTTCGTGTGGATACCTATACGGCGTAGATCGTTAAGGCGAGACACGTGGTGTTGAGTTAAAGCAATGATCTCTTTTTGACAACCATAATCGTAAAACACTTTAAGGTAATCCACAAATTAAATATTTTTTCGCATGGATCCTGCGGTGGGTTTCAGTTTTTATCCGTTTTTACGGTTTTATTTATTGTTCCGTTGTATTTTTATATCCCGAAACCCAACAATGGTATCAAAGCTACTTGCGAAAGGTTTTAATTCGTTTATGTGTTTACTGATTTTGATGATAATATCATGTACACATTCTGTCATGACTATATGTTTGTGATTTGTATATTATGCATGTGTTGATAATCTTCCATGATAGATATTATGATATTATGCATGTGTTAATAATTAGCCATGATAAATATGATGATATTATATATGTTGATGATCTTCCATGATATATATGAAGATATTATGCATGTGTTGATGATCCGAGATGACTTTTATTATGATTAATTGTGTATGGACACAATAAGGGACTGAAACATACTGTATGTATATGATACAATGATACAGAGATGAAGAATCAAGCAGAAAGTTTTTGTTTTGATTATGATGTTTTTTTCAAAATTTTCAGCGGAGTTTGTTCTGTAAAATAGTGTTTCATATATGTTCCACTTGATATGATTAATTAGATTAATAATAATAAGTATATAATAAATTATATTAATATATATTATTTAAGGATGGCAGATGGTTATGACCTTTAGACATTAGATTAATGTTTTTTAATTGTGGTTTTAGTTTTTAAATACGACTTGCATGTCGTTTTGATTTATGTAATATTAAATCTCAAATGTAACTCATAACTTCTATCCCAGAATGTAAAGACAGCCACAGAAACAGAACCAACTAACACTCTCTTACCCATAAAATGAAGTATGAATGAGCGTGAGGGAGAAAGTGCCTTAGTGCACCACATAAGGAAGATTATGAAATCAACCCAGAAGTTCTGTCTCTTACAAAGATGAGTTGTATTTAAATCGAGGCAACTGCTAGCCCCAATACATCTTTTGAAAAAGATGTAATGGATGAAAAAGCACATAAACAGTTACTAGATTCATCCTCTCAACAGGGTGCATCTATTGAAATTCTCCTGTCGGCCAGGGTATCCGATGTATTGTCACTACCTCAAACAAAAACAATTTTTCATGCACAAGGATATGTTGTAAAAATAAAGAATGAGTTGACGGAAATAAGAGTTTCGACCATTTTAAGGTCATATTCGATTGTTAAAGGTTCTTTAATGGACCAACTGCCTTTACAGGTGTTAGGAGAGGATACTGATCAAATAGCCTTATGTTAGTGGTCAGTGTCTACCTCCCTAGGCTTAATCCCCTGGATGCATCTGCAGATAGTGGATCCGACAGGTGCAGATCGGCAACTTGTTGACAATTATTTAGATTTACCTAATGAGTCACAGGGAAATATCTTCACAGACATTAGAAAGGAACTTTGATCTTTATGCTAAATTCTTTGGATCATTTTTTACCTTTCCGGAGTTCAAATCTGGAACTCTGAAAGGGAAACTAGCAACTTGTTGATTATTACTCAGATTCATCTGACGAGTCTTACAAGGATGAGGATTTGCGAACTCCCATTGCACCACCTGTGACCTCCTTAAGGATGGCTAAGGTGATTTTCTTGCAGGTAAAACTGAATTTTGGAGTTATGAGAGGAGTTATACACTTGTGAGAATGAGTGTAAACACGAGTGGAGAGACGAGTGAAATATATGTGAGGTACACGAAACAAAATTACACACTCACAGTGAGGAAGAAAGAGTAACACCATATCCCATTCCCTATCCCTAAACATGGTTCTTGATACTTCGGGTCTCGAATCTGTTTATGATTGGAACCTAACTCTTAGGGACCAAACATTTACAGATTGGATTAGAATACTTCCGGACCTAACAAGTTGGGAGCTAAAAATTGGTTAAAATTAGTGATCTCATAGTTGGGAGGTATAAGGACTTGGGAATATTGGTTAACATGATGATCAACGGTGAAGTTCTTGCAGCATTTAAAGGGACATGGTTGATCAAACTATGACTTGTTATTTCTTTTCAAATAAAGTGAAATATGAGAACTTCTTCAGACAACATCATACATTCCTTCTCTTAGGGGGAGATTAAAGCTTATATAATAGTTTGGAGGATTCCTCAACTAAGGGGGAGAAATAGCAGGAAGGTGGAAAAAGGTAATCTATATAACCACAACACCATTGTTGTTTGTATCCATGGATCCTATTGTACGGGAGAGAGGGTAAACAAGAAGATGATTTCCTAGTGATCAGAAGAAGTGGTTTGGTTTATTAATATTCTTTATAAGGGGAGAAGCTGTTTTCCAAAATGGGAGTACCATTAGTTCTTATCTGCAGATCCCATTCTACGGGAGAGGTGGTAGACGAAGGTGATCTCCTTTAAGAAGTTAATTCTCATAGGGGGAGAAGCAAGAGATATATGCGCTTCTAAACAGGAAATGTGGTTGTACAAAAGAAGTTAATGATGATTACTTCAAGAATGAGAAGTATTATCTATCAGAGATTTGAAGAACCAAGGGAATGAAGATGAAACTACTTGAATATCAGTTGAGTGCTAGAAGAACAAGCATCTTTGAATTCAATTACTCAAGAAAATTGAAAATGCGGTATTTGATCCAGAAAATCAGAAGAAATGAAGACAAGGCAAATACAAAGAATCAAAGGATTAGAAGAAAGCTTGTAGTCTGTTTACAGGTCACTAAAAGAAGTTTAATAATATGATCATGCATCAGTGAAGAATAAAGATTAAAGACTTTCAGGGTTATATATTGAAATTGCTTAAATTCTAGCGACTTAGAGATTATGTTTTCCTTTTTTAACCAGGGTTCAGAGTCACAGACAGAGTTCACCAATTTTTTTGATCCAGCTTTTTACTCAGATTTATCGGTCTGTTATCTTCAGCCTAAGTGTGCTCGTAACTCCACATTTCATGTGACTATCCGTGGAGCATCATCGGTTACAGTTCAACAAGGTAACAGACTTGAACTATGACTTTATTGTTTTTGTATTTAGTGAATTGAGGTTGAATTGCATTGCATTGTCAAAGCATGAGAGATAAATGGATTTTAATATTTATACATCTCCACCCCCCTCTCCCTTAGCTCTAAATATGTTTCCCATTACACACACACGTATCAACAATACTTAACATGTATAAGTTCTCACCCTATGTGGTTATATCCGTAAAGTTTCTGAACCCTCTCATTATTTTTTTAGGTGGCAAGCTATGTTCAGGGTTTGTAATTTTGGCGCAATAGTTCATCTGATATTAATGATGAGCTATACAAGGTTTTCAGGAATGGAAATTTTGGGAGGGAAATTAATGAGATAATAGCAGGTTTGTATCCTGCCACACATATGTGCATCAACATGTGTTCTTATGTAAATGCAATGACCATTATATTATTTTCATCCCAGGGTATGATCTGTTGAACTCATATGTGAGCAATTTTAATGTGAGTATATGGTATAACTCCACCCTAAAGAATGACACTGACAATCGTCCTATTGCACTAATAAGGGTTCCTCGCTTGGTAAATTTGGTATGTATCTTATATATGAAATGGGTCATAAATAGCTTCCCCATATAGGTAAATTTATGCATTATATACTAGTGATTGTATTAAGCACCCACATGCGTAAAAAGTTTACAAACACGAATGTAGCTAAGAAAGTTTGATTGATCAATCCGGAAATATAAACAACAAGTTGTACATAGCAGGAGTGACTAATTACTTGTCTGGTGCACCCATCGGTGAGTTTTTTAGAGGATGAATGATAAATAACGGAGTTTGAGGGATTGAGAGCGTTATTTTGGAAGTTGAAGTAGTGAGGTTTTTGAGTTTTGCCATTTCTGTTATGAATTTATTACGAATATACCCTCTGTAAAATCCTCTTATGTGAATTTTTATTCAGGTTAGTTTTTGAGGGAATTTCAACAGATTTTTATACATTTTCAGCATGTTTTATAGCCATTTTCCAGCAGATTTTCTATTTGTTTTTCTGCATATTTTCTAGACCTTTTACCTTCATTTTTCTGCAGATTTTCTGGGTAGTATTGAACTGATTCAGCAGATTTTTTGGGAAAATTTCAGAACTTATTCAGTTAGTGTTTGAGTGCATTTTCAGCAAAAAAATTTCTACGAATTTCAGAACTGATTCAGGATTGTTTTTAGTACATTTCAGCAGATTTTTTAGACGTTTTTCAGCAGGTTTTATGGCCATTTTCCAGCAGATTTTCTATTTGTTTTTTTACAGATTTTTTGGACCTTATACCTTAGTTTTTCTGCAAATTTTGTTGGGCAGAATTGAACTGATTCAGCAGATTTTTTCGGCAAATTTCAGAACCGATTCAAGAGCTGATTCAGTTAGTTTTTGAGTACATTTCAGTAGATTTTTTCTATGAATTTCAGAACTGATTCAAGATTGTATTTTAGTAAATTTCAGCAGATTTTTTAGATGTTTTTCAGCAGGTTTTGTGGCCATTTTTCAGCAGATTTTCTGTTTGTTTTTTTGCAGATTTTCTGGACCTTTTACCTTCGTTTTTATGCATATTTTTTTGAAAGAATTGAACTAATTCAACGGATTTTCTCGGTGAATTTCAGAACTGATTCAAGAGCTGACTCTGTTAGTTTTTGAGTGCATTTCAGCAGATTTTTTCTACGAATTTCAGAACTGATTCAGGAATGTTTTTAGTACATTTCAACAGATTTTTTAGATGTTTTTCAACAGGTTTTGTCGCCATTTTCCAGCAGATTTTCTGTTTGTTTTTTTGCAGATTTTCTGGACCTTCTACCTTCGTTTTTCTGCATATTTTTGGGCAGAATTGAACTGATTCAACAGATTTCCTCGGTGATTTTAGAACTGATTCAAGAGCTGATTCAGTTAGTTTTTGACTGCATTTCAGCAGATTTTTTTGTACGAACTTCAGAACTGATTCAAGATTATTTTTTAGTACATTTCCGTAGATTTTCTAGACCTTTTTCAGCATGTTTTGTGGCCATTTTCCAGCAGATTTTCTGTTTGTTTTTTTGCAGATTTTCTGGACCTTTTACCTTCATTTTTCTGCAGATTTTTTGGGAAGAATTGAACTAATTTAACAGATTTTCTCAGTGAATTTCAGAACTTTATTGAGGAGCTGATTTAGGTTAGTTTTTTTTGTGATTTATGTACTCGAAATCTTTGATTTGCTACCTACTAAAACTGCCTAATACTTGGGTATGCTTGCTCTATTTTGACATGTTTTAATTGATTGACTGTTATGTCAAGTGTGCAAGATATTCAAATTCTTGATGTGTTTTTTTTTCATATTTGGCAATTTGTGCAGACACATAATTTTATAGATTACTAATTATTGCTACCTAATTTCACGCATCCAGTAGATGGCTGCCTACCTAATTTTGATCAATTTTGTACTAATACAGCCTATGTATTATGATAGATGAATGTTTGTGCTACATGAGCATTATATTATATTAAAGTATAGCTAAGAAGAATATAAATGTTTTGTTCAAAAATCTTATGTTATGTTCAATTGTCAGGGAGGCTATGATAACATACATTTTATTTGCCCCAGGAGAAAACCTTATAGATGGTACGTAATTTTTTAATTTTTTGAAGTGTCTTTAATTTGATATCGCGGTCCAAATAATTTGCATTGACAAATGCTCTCTAAAATTGCACTTGTCTAAATGATCCTTAGCACCTGTGTGATATTACCAACTTGTTTATTGTACATTCCTTTGTCTAAATGATCTGATATTTACATATTTGTCTAAATCGTTTATCCCATCTTGTAGATACCTAAAAAATGCACCTATTAGGGATTACTCTTTATTCAATTCAAGTGATCAAGAGGACAATAACACCGGTGTCACTCATGGCGGCCAACTTCTTAGATATTGTAACAAGTTTTACATTGGTACATCACTCAAAGTTATGTATGTCAATGTACTTGTAGTAATCTAGTAGATTTATCATTTACACTGGGTTTGGAGATGAGACTGTTATGTATTTCTTTTTTGATGTTACGTTGCTGCTGGGAATATTGTTTAAAATGACGTGTATTTCAAAATATTTAAAATTAATTCTTACTTTTGTCTATCCTACTATATTGTTTGTTTAAAAATAGTATTACATTACAAATGCTAGTATTACTTAATTACAAAAAATTGGTGTTACAATAGATAAAATATGCTGTTACAATATGCTATATGGGCCCACAGGTGGACCCCACTTATGCAATCTTGATCAATCTATTGTATCACTCATTTTGCATTACATTTGGGCCTTTTAGTGTTAGAGTAGTTGCCTATTGTAATGTTTTCTTCTCTGTTACAATAGATCAGTGAAGTGTTACATTAGGGTGCCTATTGTAATGCTCGTATACGTAACGCCCCTTGGTGTTACAATAGACCTAATGTAACATTTTTTGGCCCTATTGTAACACTATTTAGGCATTACAATAGCCCACTTATGACGTAGTGATAGCAGCTTTTTATTATTTTATTTATCTTTTTTATAAAAAATTTAGAAAATTCAGAAAATTCAAGAACTTGCTCTCGGGGGTGTTCTTGAGGTTGAAAATCAATCCCTTGATTTCTAGTTAGTTTGATTTCTATTTTTAAAGCTTCAATATCCAAAACGAAGCCTGAATCATGAGCTTCTTATTTGTATCATCAGATTCAGCAACCGGTAATCCAATCGATTTTCGATTTTCTGGACCGTAATCGATTGAATTTGGGTTTTTATTCTCTGTTGATTTTCAGATTATTTTAATGCTTAAATTAGGTTCCTGAGATTCCTTGGAGTCATTTTATATAATTTGTTGAATTGTTTCATTGCTAAAACTATAGATTGAGTTCGATTTATAAACTGTTAGTTTTGTGTTCGAATTCTGAGTTTTCTGTTAATTGTTTGTTGATTACAATGATTGTAGGAGATTTTACGGATCTTAAACATTAGTTTGGTATATAGCCCGTCGAATTTGTTTCAGAAATGGGTATTAACGGAGTTTAGCCGGACTTGTCGCCGGCAGCGTCTACAAACGTCGGAATCGACGATTGAATCGTTGATTCTAGTGGCTGATGTTCGCAATCGTGTTATTGAGTTGCTAGGAGTACAAACGTATTAAAAATCTGTTGGTTTCGACTATTTTCTGGGCATCGCAGGAGTCGCCGGAGCTCTGCCGGTTTTTTTCCGTCTCACCCGCTTTTGATCTCCAAAATCCCTAACCCCGATATCTATTTTGTTCCTCATTTTCTTTTTAAAATTTATTCAAAAATTCTTTTTCTAATTTTCAAAAATCATTTAATTATTATTTTAAATTTTAAAATTATTTACTTAATTGTTTTAAATTCCACAACTCATATCTTTTATTATTTTTAAAAATCCATATTTGTTGTAATTATCTATAATTTGTTTTAATTAATTATTTATAGATTTAATTAATTGGTCATTCATTTAATCAATTAATTTTATTTATAAATAGTTAAATAAAATACAATTATTTATAATTAATTCAAACAAATCCTAAAAATTGTTTTTAAGCTTTTAAAAATTTTATTTTGGTATTTAAAAATCAATTAATATTATTTTTAATTTATTTTATTCTTACTTTATTCGTAATAAATAAATCGTTCGTCCGTTTAATACGAAACAAACACGTATAGACTCGGAAAAAATTCCACTTTCATTAAAAATACTTTCCAGACCAAATTCTTTCATTTCGAAAGGTCGCTTGTTTTGTGAATCGTTTTGAGTCGATTATTGATCGATAAATCATATTTTTGATCCGATTTCAATTTTTAACGTACCGAGTCGAATCTTTTGACAAACTGAGGCATGTGTGATATAAACTATGTGATACATAAGTTATGTGTTTATATGCTATGTGAATTAAGTGCGTACATGTGTTTGGATGTTTTAATTATGTGCGGGCTATCGTATGGGTAGAAAATAGGGTTTCGAACCGCAGTTCGTCGAGTAATTATCGTTTAGACGATTAAAGTTGTAGATTTTAATTATAGATGCGGATCACTCGGGATGATCGGGACCAGACTTTGAAAAGAATGAAATGGAATGGTACTGGATATCTGGCTTCTAGCAATCGCAGGAGCGACGTATCAGTAAATTGTTGAAATAAAAGATGGTGATTCCATAAGATGTCAGAATGAGGGATTGTGTTATTGCGAGTGTGACTAACTGCTAAAAACTAAAGGAAAGTATCCCTATAATTACTTATTGTTCAAGTTATATTTATTTTGAATCTTATTATGCAAGTATTGCTTTCCCTATTCTCAGTTCATAATAGATAAATATTTTACATATCGCTGAATTAAATGATTCTGTTTATGCATGTACTCTTCTGCTATTCTATGTTCAGAATAGCTAAGTGATTTTACTTATCAAATTAATGGATTTATATATATTTTGTATTTTAAGGAAGATGATTTGGTTGCGAGTATTCCTGCCCAAGTGAATGGGGGAATAAAATTTATAGGGGTATTGATTATTATGACCCCTTTCAATAAAATGTTTAAAAATTGGATGGTTGAGTAAGAGGCCGTGGCGGCGGTCCAGCGGTGAGCTAGGTATTATACATGATATAATACCTTTTTAGGCCAATATGTGTCTTGAGTACCCCTTTGTTTAGTTGGATATGTTTCGGCATACCAGTGTTGTTCCGCGGCTGATCACCAGCGGCAACACACCATCGTTCGAGGATTCCAAACTATATTATTACATTTTTTTGATAATCATATAATAAATGATTTATCAAGTATTTTGGTTTTGGATAAAGGGTGAAATGCAGTTTTGATTCAGTTTCTGCTTGATGTGGATATTTAGGTTGTTGCTAAATATCAAAGGTCGTATTAGTATAGATTGATGTTGACTTCAGTGTGGGATGTTGTGAGCATCAAAGTTCATATTAATATCTAATTTGATATGACAATAAAATATATTAATATCAAGAGTTCGGTTTTGAATAAAGTTATGATTCATTCCATAATTATTGTTTCATGTTGATGTTGTTTACGATATTTTCGTAAACACTATTTTACGAGTTTTATTCTCGTGAAGATTCAAAGTATTGCTGAAGTATTTCGCTCGAAAATATCAAAAAGAGTTTTTAATACAGTGAGAAACAATTATCCGATTCTTTAATAAATTTTCCGTTTCAGTAATTATGATTTTAAAATGTTTTGCGCTATTGCAGATGTCGGTTTTATATCAAAACGACCATATATATGCTATAATGAATTTGCTGAACATTTTCTTTGCTTATACTTTCTAGTTTTCAAATTTAACCTCCAGTGAGGATTAGCTTGCGCTGTTTAACCGCGTAATTCGAGGAAGCAAAGAAGAAGCTTTTGGAAGGTGGTTGGTCCAGGGTTTGCGAACTAGTGTAAGTTCTGTTATGTAAGGTTGTTTATATTATATTATATTATAGTTGTGTATTGTATAGTTGGGACTAATATACTTCTTTTCGAAGTCATACTAACGGGTTTAGTTTTAAGTTTGTAAATTATTGAAAAGAGTTTTAAAAGAAAGTGAAAAATTTATTTGTGAAATTTGGATATAATGTTTCTAGAACTGTAACCTTAAAAGACCTTGGATTAGTTTGGGGTCATAGATGCTAAATATTTTCCGCTGGCATTTGTATATTGATTAAACAGGTTGATTTGGATTGAGGTTTCATAGTGATGACCAAATCATCTGACCCCAGATTTGGGGGCGTTACATAAGCTATATCCAAGGATCAAGCCTATCTATTTCGAAGCACAGAAATTTACAGATTCAGTTCAAGATGTGATTACAAGACTGAGATTGGGACAGAAACAAGATTTGATAGTTACAGTATTGACAAGATATATGCAATAGATAACTATCAGGGGTTTTGCTACAACAGAATAAGAAACTTGACAAACAAGGATGAGTAGGGATTCAGTTGAAGAGCTGTGACAAAGGTGGAGTGTTTTCTTAGGGAAGCAGCCAGTCAAAACTTATAGTGCATCGAAAAAGAGTTGGGATGGATCAGATGATGAGATGGAAGATCATGAATATCTTGCTTTCTTAGCAATCTTTGAAGATGGTTCAACTCACATATCTCAGGTTTCAATTTCTTGAACCACTGCAATATCTTGTTCTCAATATTCAATGCATGATAAGATCTTAGTGCTTAAATGTTTAACACTCGCACAAGCATGATAACCTCACACAAAGATAATGATGAACTAGTTCACTAGTTTATTTTTCTGGTAACTAGGATTGATGTTTAACTTGTGCATGTTACTTTAAATGCTCATAAATATGTGTTTGAGTATATGTTAAACATGATTAATTGCCTTAGTGAGATGCATGTTTTCCAGCACTTAAGACCTTTGTTTGTGCTTATCTCTTGTAGCCTATTACATTGTGATTTATTCATTTGATCTGAATTATTTGTTAAGATGTATTAGTTTATAATTGGATTGAGATAGCTAGATTAATTCATTTAGCCTCGTACGTCCCCATCCAATCCTTTATGAATTCATTTGGAAAACCTTTGTGTTGGAAGAAGGAAAAAAGTTGACTAAATTCATTTTAACATTACCAAGAATGTGAAATCATTTGGAGTCATATAATCATTCTTAAGTTCAAGTTAAGATTTCAAGGAAAGTGAACGAATCAAACATAAACAGGGATCAATACAAAGAACTGGATCAAATGATAAACATGGTGTACTAGCTCCAAGTTAGAATAGTTTCAAATATCAACACATGACAGGGTTCACAGGTTATCGAATAATCCGGATTGATCAAAACATTGAGTAATGGAATTCATGAAGGTTCTTTTAGTATTTACGAGATCATAAGATAACAAAGGGAATAATAAGGTAATCATGGTGCAAATTAATAGGGTTACTATAAAGGGTTGATCATGGCTTGATATCAAGTTGTCACAAGGAACAATATCAGGGTTTCTCAGAATCAATAAGTATATCACAATTACAATAAAAAGTCACTACTTTATCATGACATCAATAATTTCCTCTCTATAATCAATTAACAAGGGAATGAAGAGTTAATTTCCGTAAATCGTGTTCCTGCTTAACGGGTACTGAGCTACTGCTACCTAAGATATCATTCCCTTTCCTAGCCTGAATGCCTCCACTCTCAGAATCTACAATCTAAAACAGAATACCTAATTAGCAACTTAATCAACACTCGATATTTCTCAGAACGCCTAACGATTACCCCAATTCGTGATATTACTTAGTTTATGAACTTGAGTATAATCACGTATACTCACATAACACATAGCACAATATATACTTGTGTACTTAAAATTTATATCTTAATAAATAATCACGATTCGTATAACTCGACAACCAAACAACTCATTCCTTTCTTTTTAACTCAAAAATTCGAAGCAAAACAATGGAATCAAGCCAAGAAACCAACATGCAACCACTTATTGTTATCATGCATAATCTATATTTACATCCAAATCTTTTGAAAAGAAAACCGAACCAAAATCAAATCTTTGAACCAAAATCCTTTGTAAAACTTGAATCAAAATCAAAAACCCTTTTTATTAGTAAAAATTCAAATTTAAAACCATATAACCATATCAAATGATCATTTAACCACTTAAACATCAATTACCCTTGACAAGCAACCACTCCTCTCCTTTTTATAACAAAAATGCGAACCCCAACATTAAGAAAAAGTTAAACAAAATCACATGCAATCATTCAAAATTATCATTTATACTACCAAACATCAACTAACTTCAAAAATCATTTCCCCAATTAATTTTATCAAAAATTCAAACCTAACATGTGTTCAAAATTAAATGAAACCTTGGAAACAACATGCACTTATTTTTAGTAACATGCATAATGGTTTTGATGTCATGCATCCACTTTTATCCAACTAAGCATATAATCATCTACCAATAATCATTATACCCAAACTTCTAAGCATTAAAACTCGATTAATAACCACAACTCGAGTAAACATCAAACAACCAACATGCATTCTACATCACATCATGTTTATACAAAAAAATCAGTTTGAAAATCATGTTTTACAACCCACCGACTCGCATTTGATCACGGTTGGTGGTGGAAGAAATTGAGGGTGCCCATGCATGGGTCTCCCTTTGAATTTTAGACCTTAAATCTGTAATAAAACTAGTGAACTATGCACTCCATTGAATCCACCTCAAGAAATCATATTTTCTTGAATAAATTCTAAAGGAGGGTTTTGTTGAACTCAATCAAACACTTACATGCAAAGGTGTATAGTGTAGAGGATTCAAAAAGATGATGATTGATGGTAAGATCTTTGAATTCCAACTAGTTCTTGAGGTTGCATACAAGAGAGAGAGAAAGAGCATTCGGGAGAGAGAGAGGATTGAGGAGAGAGAGGGAGAAAAGTGAAAGAAAGAAAGAGTGAGCCAAGAGGAAGAAGAGAGTGGGGAGGAAGGAAAGAAGAGTGGGTGTATTTATAAGTGAGTGGAGGGGAAAATGGTCTTTTTCCAACTAATTCTAGAAACTTCTTTTCTTTTCTCTCTTTATTCTAAAAATAAGAAATAATAAATCTCTCTTTTATAAAATATAAAACCTCTTTATAAAATACGAAAATATAAAGAATCTCATGTTAAAAATAAGAAGCATAAAATTAGCTCTTCTCTCATATCTTAATAAAAATTTGTAAGCGAATATATTATTTGTTATGGATTTTACAAATAAATCCAAAGAATAGAATTAAACTTTATTTAAACATTTTAAAAACTCAAATCATCAAAATAAATCCAACTATTATTTTTAAAAATTCCCTTGGACTATTTTGAAAGCAACAAAGCAAATTTCATACCTTGATCACATTTCTATAATTTTATAAAAATGTTTTAAGATCAATAAAATCCTCATAAAATCATTGAAAATACCACCGAGCGTAAATATGAACACGTATACATCAAATATCATGCAGACACACAAGATCATCAAATATAATTCATATTTGTACTCTTAAACACTTTAATCCCTTTTAATATGGGTCCCGTTCAACTTGACGGCCCGACAATACAGCTTAACCCCTTAGCCGACTCATCAAATTGGAACGAGTTATTTTATGTTCCTAGTTACTATTATACAATAACGATATTTAACCACAAAATCAATTAACCTTTTATTTATTCACATAAATTCACAATTACAACATAAAATTATACTTTATTCACTTAATCACGTCGCAAAATTCCCAGTACCTACAGATCCAGCATTCAGAAAATTATATGTTAGTCGAGATGTTAAGTTTCAAAAAGAAAAAGCATGGCCACGGGATCAGAAAAAGTCGAATGAAGTTAAATTCTAAAGTACTTACACTATAATTATAGTTTCGGTTGGAAATAGTTCGAGTAAAACCAACAATTTGGAAGAAGAGAAAGTGACTATTACTCCTATACAGTCATAAATTTCAAGCAGATCGGAGGAATTTTCAGATGGGTCTGAGTCATCCGATAGCAGCACTAGGCCAAGGCATTTTATACTGTTGAGCGATGTATATAACGAAACCCAGCAGATTGAAATAGAGGATGACATGTTGCTACTCAGTATGGAGGAACTTATTACATACGCTCAAGCAACACATGAGAAAGTATGGAGAGTTGTGATTAATAGAGAGATGAGTTCTAATATAAAAAATAACACATGGGTGGTAACAGATTTACCTACGGGAAAGAGAGCCATGGGTCTGAAGTGGGTATACAATGTAAAGAAGAACACCGAAGGTAAGGTAATAAAGCATAAAGCGAGGCTGATGGCCAAATGGTATGTGCAGCAACAAGGCGTGAACTATGAAGAAACATTTTCCCTAGTTACTCATTTGGAAACAATGCATCTATTGCTGGCATCAGCAGCTAAAAGTGGATGGGAATCCACCATTTGGATGTAAAATCTTCGTTCTTGAATGGTGAGATTCAAGTAGAGGTCTATGTACTTCAACCATAAGGGTATGAGAAGGAAAGTCAAGAAAACAAAGTCTATAAACTATTAAAGGCATTATATAAGCTTCGACAAACCCCGAGAGCTTGGTATGTAAGACTGAGAAAGTTTCTCGAAAGGATTATTTTAACAAAATATCCACATGAACATGCGGTATACACAAAACGTGAAGGTATTCAATCATTAATAATTGGTGTTTATGTTGATGATTTACTCTTGACAGGAACAAGTTTTGTGAATATTATGAATTTCAACAGCAGATGAGTCATGAATTTGATATGAGCGATTTGGGAAGGCTGTTTTATTACTTAAGGATTAAAGTGGAAGAAAAAAAGGGTTGTATTGAGCTAAGGAAGACTACATTTGGCTCAGATTTCAAGTAAGTTAAGGATCTTTTGAAGATGCAAACTTTTGAAGAATCTGAACATGGCAAGACTACTTACCAACTGGAACCACTTAAGCTTGATCAATGCAACTCAGGTAATAATGACAAACTATAGAGGTATGTCAAGCTCACTCTTTTACTCAAATGCTAATTATAAATATTTAAGTGCTAGTATCTAACTCGTAGATATTTAGTATTTATTTATTTAATATTTATTTTGGATAGTTTGGGTTATGGAAATTGAAGCAATTCCATGAATTTACTTTCTCCATAATTCAAACTAACTTAAAATAAATAAGCAACATGATTAATTATAACTAAATTTGTCAACAATTGATATCTAATATATTAATTGTAACTTATGTGTTATAAATTAATTATGAGATTTTGGTTTTAGTGAATTTAGCAATGTTTACATCTTAAGAATTCACTGAAATCATAATCATGATTGTAGTCTGATTAGTTGTATGCTAATTTTTAACTTATATCAGTTAATGCTATTTAATTAAGAGTTCAACTATGAACTAATTGTGAATTATTAGTGTTTTTGACATTACTTAGAACTCCTCTAAGTAATCAATGCTTATCCTCAGTCACTTATACTAATATAAAAAGTGTAAAAATCATTCTTAAGCACAACTATGGTGAATGTGGATAATGCTTTATTAGAAGTAACCATATGTTGTCAACTTAGAATAAATTTTATACTTGGTTGCAAATTTCTAAACACTTTAATAAAAGATACAATATTTAATGGATCAAAGTATATATAACTTATAATATTTTTTTTAAGATTGCAAACAAGACAATGCTGGTTAATGTTGCCTTATTTTTCGAACCAGTATTGTTTGAGATATTCACTTGTTATGGTTAATAATTGTATAGAATATGAAATTAAATGCTAATGTCTATTTGATAGATAAGTGGTATTTAATTCATTGATATCTTATTCTAATATATTTGAATTATGAACAAACTTCCTTGATTGGAAAAGGAACCAGAGGATAGTCCTCAGGAGGGAGCGAAAGTTCCATGTCATTAATGTTCCTCGCCCTGAACCCTTTCCTGAAGGTGCAACGTATGTTCAACAGGCTGCTTATCAAAAGCATATAGATGCTGACATGTATGTCACCTATTTGATGCTAGCGACTATGAGTCCTGAGCTTCAGAAACAATATGAGCATATGAATGCTTATATCATGATTGATCACCTTAAATGTATGTTTGAAGAACGGGCTCGTCAAGAGAGATTTGATACAAGCAAAGCTTTGTATGCATGCAAACAGGGTGATCGTGATTTGGTTGGACCGCATATTTTGAAGATGATTTAATATATGGAGTACCTTGCTACTACGGGTTCCAAGATTGGGACGGAAGCCTAGATAGATCTGATCTTACAATCTTTGAACAACAACTGTGCTCAATTTTTAATGAATTATAACATGAATGTGAGACAAGATACCTACCAAATTGTTGGCTATGTTAGAAACTGTCGAGACCAACATTCAGACGGTGTCTCCTGCTCCCATAATGATGGTGATCAAAGAGAGAGACAAAGGGAAAGGTAAATGGAAAGGCAAGAAGAGGATGTGATCCAAATCTGGTATTGCTCCCAAAACTTCTCCCAAATAGGCTTTGAAGCCTGGAGGCGATATTGCAAAGGGCGATACTTCTCACTATTGCAAGAAACCGGGTCATTGGAAGAGAAACTATCATGTTTTTTTGGAGGATCTGGAAAATAAGAAGGCTGCCGGCGCTTCTGATTCATGTATTTATGGTATAGAAGTTAACTTTTCTACTTCTAGTTCATGGTTTTAGATAATGGATATGGTTCTCACATTTGTATAAATATGCAGGAACTGCAGGAAAGTAGTATATTGGCGAAGGGAGAAGTCGACCTACGTGTTGGGAATATAGTAAAGATTGGTACTTTAGCTGTAGGGACTTACCATTTATCATTACCCACCGGGCTTATTTTAGAACTAGATAATTATTTTTACGTGCCTGCGATTTGTAAAAACATTATTTCGGTTTCTTATTTGGATAAAAAAGGTTTTTCATTTTTGATTAAGAAAAATGTTTTTTCCTTTTTATTGAATAATGCTAGCTATGGGGTTGCACTTTTGTTTAATAGTTTATATGTTTTTGATCTTGATACTCATGTCTATAACATAAATAGTAATGATAATAAACGCAATAAGATGATAGACTCAAATCAAACTTACCTCTGGCATTGTCATTTAGGCCACATAAATGAGAAATGCATTTCTAAGTTACATTAAGATGGCTACCTGGATAAATTTGAATTATGAATCATACGAAGAATGCAAAGCTTGTCTCATTGGAAAAATGGCTAAAACTCCTTTTACCGGATAAGATGAAAGGGCCGCCGAATGTTTATGACTTATAAATAGTAATGTATATGGTCCAATGCGTATGATGGCAAGAGGTGGATTTTACTACTTCATTATGTTTATTGGTGATTTCAGTAGATATGGATATGTGTACCTTTTGAAGAACAAATCTGATTCTTTTGAAAAGTTTAAGACATACAAGGCAGAAGTGGAAAAGAAAACAGGGGAAAGTATAAAAGTTCTATGATTAGATCATGGAGGGGAATACTTAAGCCTCGAGTTTAAAGGTTTTCTGAAGGAGTGTGATATCGAATCACAGCATACTCCTCCTGGAACGCCTCAATGGAACATAGTTTCTGAGAGGAGAAATCGTACCTTGTTGGACATGGTACGATCGATGATGAGTCTAAAGGATATTCCAATAAATTTCTGGGGTTATGCTCTGGAAACGGCTACATATACACTAAATCGAGTTCTAACTAAATCGGTTTAAAAGACTCCATATGAGATATGAACTGAGAAACGTCATAGCATGTCATTTATGAAAGTATGGGGATGCAAAGCATTTGTGAAACACTTGGTCTCTGACAAGCTAGGACCAAAATTAGATAAATGTTATTTTGTGGGATATCGTGAAGAAACAAAGGGTGTAGTTTATATAATTCTACTGAGAACCAAGTCTCTGTTGCTCGAATTGCTGTATTTTTTGAAATAGAGTTACTTTACAAGAAAAATAGTGGGAGGACTATAGATCTCGATGAAGATCAATATGTATAAAATATCATTGAACCAGAGTTGGAAAGTAGGCATGATGTACGTCAAGATGTTCATGCTCCAGAAACATAGGTTGGTCGTAGATCTAGTAGGGTTCGTCATGAGTGAGAGAGATATTATGGATTTTTATTGACTCAACATGATGATGTGATGCTTATAGACAATGATGAGCCTCTTATCTACCAAGAAGCTATGAACAGTCCATACTCCGAGAGATGACTAGAGGTCATGAAATCCGAGATGGAATCCATGTATCAAAATAAAGTATGGACTTTAGTTGATCCACCTGAAGGGATAAAACCTAAATGATGCAAGTGGGGTTTTAAGAAGAAAACTAAAATAGATGGTAAAGTACAGACCTATAAGGCACGACTAGTGGAAAAATGTTTCAAACAAATTCATGGTATAGACTATGATGAGACTTTTTCACCAGTTCCTATGGTCAAGTCCATTAGGATTTTGCTAGCAGTAGCTGCTCAATACTACTATGAGATTTGGCAAATGGATGTTAAAACCGCTTTCTTAAATGGTAGCCTTGAAGAAGATATATACATGATACAGCCTGAGGGTTTTTTCAATCCAAAGTTTGTTAAGATGGTCTGTAAGTTGCTTCGATCTATTTATGGATTGAAGCAAGCCTCAAGGAGATGGAATCATTCTTTTGATGAAACCATGAAAGAGTTGGCTTTATTCAAAAGGAAGATGAACCCTGTATTTACAAGAAGGTTACTGGGAGCCATGTGGAATTCCTAGTACTATATGTAGATGACATATTACTAATAGGGAATGACATACCTCCTCTACAGGCTATTAAGACTTGATTGGGAAATAGTTTCTCAATAGAGATAGATCGAGGAGGTTAATCGGCCTAAGTCTGAGTACATACATAGACAAAATATTGCATCATTTTGGGATACAAGAGGCAAAAAGAGGATATGTCCCAATTTGTGATGGGATAGTGATCTCAAAAGATAACTGCCCTAAATCATTAGATGATAAGGGCTGTATGAGCAAAGTTCAATATGCTTCAGCTATTGGAATTTTTGTATGCGATTATATATAATCGTCCTGATATTTCGTATGCCTTGAGCATGATGAGTAGATACTAGTCTAATCCAGGTGCTGGACAACTATCAAGAATATTCTCAAGTACTTAAAGCAGACGAAAGATTTATTCTTACTGTATGGAGGAGATGAGAAGCTAGTTGTACTGGGTTACACTGATGGTAGCTTCCAGATAGATAGAGACGATTTAATATCTCAGTTACGTTTTATGTTTTTCCTTAATGGAGGTGTTGTAAGCTGGAAAAGTTTAAAATAAGAGAAATTAGCTGATTCTACAATGGAAGCTGAGTATATTGCTGCCAGTGAAGCAGCCAATGAGGCTGTTTGGATGCAGAAATTTATAACGGGACTTAGTGTGGTTCCATCGATCACATATCTAGTTGATCTTTATTGCGATAACAATGGAGCCATTGCACAGGCTAAAGAACCGAGGTCCCATTTCAAAGCAAAGTATATACTTAAAAGATATTACCTTTTTCTAGAGATTAATGAAAGACGAGATATACATATATATATAGTGCATATTGATGATAATATTGCAGACCCATTGACTAAGCTTTATCGCAGTAGAAGCACGGCGGTCATACTAGTTCCATGGGTATTAGATACATGAGTGATTGGCTCTAATGCAAGTTGAAGATTGTTAGCGTTTGTGCCCTAGAGACAACAATATTATATTTTGTTTATGATATTTGGATTATTAATGTTTATCTTCTATCGATTATTCTTTCATAATTTATTATATCTTAATTTACTTTGATAAAAATATTAGATTAATAAATATCCTTAGAATATCAGCCGTATTCATGATTATCTGATGGTAACCCGAAAAGGTATCAAGAAAGCCGAGGACTTCGTAGCCGGCCGTGGCATCTATCAGCTGGTCAATGCTCGACAAGAGGTAATGATCTTTCAAACATGCTTTATTAAAGTTTGTGTAGTCTACAGACATCCTCCATTTATTATTTGCTTTCTTGACTGCGACTACATTAGCAAGCCAATCATAGTATTCAATCTCAATGAACTTGGCTTCCAATAACTTTTCAACCTCGGCTTCCATCAGTTTCTGTCATTCTGAGGCAAAGGTTCTCTTCTTTTGTCTCACGGGCTTGGCCTCGAGCTTCATATTAAGATAATGCTTACCTGTCTTCGGATCTAGCCCGTGCATGTCTTCGGGACCCCATGCGAAGAAGTCTTGGTATTGCCTTACCACTTGGATAGCCTTCTCCTTCAGGTCAGGTTCCATATTTTTTCCTATACGAACCATCTTTCCTGAACATCCAGCGTAGAGCTCGACCTCTCCCACTTCGGTCGCGTGCTCGGTAATTGGGCAAGACATGTCGGCTCCAAACTTCTTCAATACACTTTCTTTTCCCTTTTAAGTCATTCTCCTCGTACTCCTTGTCTTTGTCGAGGTCCTCCAGCATGATAATCCTCGTCATCTTCTGGTCCCCTCTCATCATACCAACCCCCTTTTCCGTGGGGAACTTCAGCTTGAGATGGGGTATGTACTCCATGACTTGGAAAACGGATAAGAAGGGTCATCCAAAGAGTGGATTATACTGGCTTTCAACCCTCACAATATAGAACTTGACCTATATTTCAGCAGTACAAGGCAATTTAACGATAATAACAGGTAAAGTGATCGTACCTTCAGAGGGGATATGATGTCCGCCAAAGGCCCCGAGAGGTGTTTCGCGGCACGGTTCCATTTATTGTCCCGCTAGGTTCATCTTAGTGTATGTCCGATGGAACAAGATATTACAAATGGTTCCACATGAGGGCATATGGCATCCTCATAGTCCTCTTCGGTAAAGGAGAGGGGCATTGCCTTCCTGGCAAGGCTGAACTGACACATGTTATAAACTTGGGGGGCACCTCTTTCTGGAATTCTTGCTATCAAGAACGAGGGCACTACCACCTGAGATGGTCTTCACCTCTCCCTGATATCTTTCTTCGGTCCCTCTATTTCTTGCATCGTTCTGTTCCAGCTTGTCCCTCAGATCCCTAACAAACTTATTTAATTCTCTGGCCTTAATAATCTTCTCAATTATCTTCTTCAGGTGGAAGAATTCATCGGTATTATGCCCCTTATCCTGATGGTAGTCACAGTACTTGTCCGCATTCTTCTGGTGATCAGCCATTTTTATTTTGGCGAGATGGAAAAAGCATGTCTTTCCTTTAATCTCATGGAGAATCTTGGAGATCGACGCGTTAAGAGGTGTAAACGCGGTCAAATCTCCATCTCTTCACCTTTTCTGGCCCCGACCAGTCTATTTTTTATTATCATTCCTACGATCGTCCCTTCGGTCACGGTTGGACCCTAGAGAGTACTCATAAGACCGGACTACCTGCTCCGGTCCTCTCTTCGTGGCTCTCTATACCCTTCCAGAATTTCCATTTTCCTCCGAATGTTCTCACCCATCGCATATATGTCATTAAGATATTTTGGGGGATAATCATAAAGAGATGATATGAGTTTTTTTATCTTTGATTGGGTCCAGTCCAGTGGTTAGATATCCCAAAGCCTTTGTCTTGTTCAGATCGGTGACCATGTCTGCTTCCTCCTTAAACCTGGCTAGGTAATCACCCAGGGACTCGTTTTTCCACTGCCTACATTGGATGAGAGTCTCATTATCTTTGTCTCTTCGGCATAGGTGTGAATAGTGCATATATAACTTTTCCTTCAACTGCTCATATGAATGGATCGAATATGGATGAAGCGATGTATACCACATCGAAGCCCGTCTTTTCAGGTACGTCTTAAATATCTTACACAACATCGTCTGGATATGACCCACGCCAGTCATCAATAATTCATATTTGTCACAATTATCTTCAGGATCCCCCTCCCATTGAACTCATTCATTTTCAAAAACTGTTCTCTTCTCTTGGAAGAGGCCGATATGCCTCTATTTCTTAGGTCACAACCGGTTTACGGTTAAATTTCTTGTCCCCAAACATGGCCTTTTCTAGCATGGACAGCCTAGTATCGAATACATCACCTTCTTCTTCCTGGTCAAAGTCCAAAGTCAAAACAACTTTCGACATCTTCCTCCCGTGTTGTGAGTTAGAGTCCGTGGAATCATCTTCCTTAACGTGGACTCGTTTCTCTTTTCGAGTACTCTTAGCCCCTTTGGTTTCTTCGAGTGATGCTCTAAGCACTCTCTCCTCCAGTTTTAACTCTTCCCTTCGTAGCTTTATGACCTTGAGTTTCAGCGCATCGACTTCCCATTTTTTGGTCCTTTGTTCAGTCTCATCGGCCTATTTCGATTTTCCCTTTTGCTTTGGCGATCTTTTCTGCTCTCAGCTTTCTTAGCATCTCCTGTTCTTCAGGAGTTGGGACTATTTCGGCTTTCTCATCAAAATCAGCTCCCGTATTTCGAGGGGTAATCACAGGTTGCATCGTAGGGTTATTTTTGGGATTGGTGAACCCCGGATGGCCCTGCTCAACATTTCTTTTAGTCATCGTCTCTGATCTCAGGACTTAATCTCGTATTCCCACAAATGGCGCCAAATGTTATAACCAATTCTCTGCCAACTTGGTCTCCGTCCTGATGAATAAACTTCGGCCTACAAGAGATGAATGCGGTAGATGATCCCCCGATTCACCTCTGGTATGAAGATAAATTAATTGGTTTTTGTATGGATAATTCGGAATACAAGATATTAATTTAATCCGAGAGTGTGTGTTGATGAATGATTTTTTTTGTGTACATAACCTTAACCATCAACGTTACTCTCCAAACTTGTCGGTTCGTTACGTTTAGAGGGGGGATGTGGCAGTTGTGGCTATGAGACTGTGTCCTCATCTTTATTGGACAAACCGTCGTCCTCGTTATTGGGCCGACCATTCTTCTGCCCACGTAGTGCCTTATCTTCTTCGGCCCAAACACGTTATACGGGCCTAATAACAGTGAGCCTTCAACAGGCTATACTACACGAACTCAACTTCTTTGACTATTAGACTAGAATCTCATCAAAATAAATTACCTTCTATGTTTGGTGACTTGTTAACTGGGCTCTGGGGTTTAAAGAGGACCTTTTGGAGAGACATATAATGGATTTTTTATAATTCATAATTTATAATAAGTTGAGTTTTTCGAAGTGGGTTATAGTACAAGACCTCATCTTCAACTATTAAAAACATAATTTTCCTTTTATGTTTGGTGGTTTTTTCGTCTACGATTTGAAGAGAACATTTTGGAGCCATCTATACTCTTTATTATCAAAATATTGAATTACCAAATTTGGTACAACTGTTAACACAAATTGACTTTGTCCTCTATCAATTAGTATCATGACCATATAATTGTTTTTAAAATATGATAATATTATTAAATCTCAACTATTAACAACTTCAATTCTCTGTAGACTTTATTTTCTATTAGTTAACTTTCATCTAAGCAACTCTTTACTTTTATTATATATAAAAACATTTTTAAGGAGCGGTATTAAACAAATTATACTGGAAAAAGATAATTATTTTAATTTCAAAGATAATTTTTTATCAATAATTAAGTAATATTAAACAAACTATATTGAAAAAGTTAAACAAATAATATTAAAAAGTGATTATTTTAATTTAAAAAACAACTTCTTATCAATAATTAACCTTTTTATATTATAAACAAGTGAAATATACCGTATACAAGGAGTCTTTGACCATATTGTTTGTCTTTCTAATTATAACCAGTTAGATGGTTAACCATCTACCTTACTTTATTGTTCAAAGTAAGTTCTCCTTCTTTTCCTCATAATCTTCCAAGATAATTATTTTAATTTTAAAAATAACTTCATATCAATAATTAAGTACTATTAAACAAATTATATTGAAAAAAATAAATATAAATATTAAGTAATATTAATTCCACACTTTTATTAATAAATGAAATCATCTTTGATTGAAATACAAAATTACTAAAGTACCAAATTTGGTACTCACCATATAATTATATATATATATTTTTAAAATTTTATGTTATTAAATCATAAGTACTAACATGAAATGAATTCATTTTATAGTAGTTTGTGTGCATCCAAGTACTAACACATATTGACATACTTTTTTTTAGATTTTTTTTAACCTCTACTATTTAATCTTTATAAACAATTAAGCCATAATTTATTGGAACATAAACATATCAAAAGTAATAAATTACTAAATTTTGGTACTTATTAGATATTTATATATATATTTTTTAAATTTTATATCACTAAATCATAACTACTTACTTTACTAATTTTCTTTGTAGACTTTGTTGACTTTTGGTTATAAAAATAGTGTGACCAATTGACTTCAATTTAATTTTTAGTTTATTTTTTATATACACTTTTTTAATAAGTAATACACTTTTTAAATGGAACACAACAATAAGTAACTAAAGTAACTAAATTGGGAGAAATAACAAATTTTGGTACTTACATTAATTAATTCATTGTAAGCCCGAGTTTGATTCCCCACAACTATGTTTTTATTCAAAATTTATTGATATAATTTTCAATTATTTAATTTTAACATGGTTCGATTCCCCACAACCTACATAAAATTTATTTATAATTTAACTTTTATGATTTTACTTAGATTTCAATTTGGCATGCCTATGCATAGTTAAATAAGATTAACTTATTATACACTTTTAATAATACTTATTAATAATTTCACCATATTTTGATTCTTTGCAATAATGTAATTAAAAAAAATTATTTGTAATGTATCTTCTATAATTTCACTTGAATTTAATTATTATGACTATCTATAATTAAATATTATTTATTGCTATTCACACTTTATAGTATTTAATAAATTTTATAAAGTAAAACACTTTAAATTGTTAGTATTCTGAGGAATGATCTCTGTATAGTAATTAAAAAGTATATGTCGTTACGAGTATTTATAAACAAACCGCTTTAATATGATAAGTTTTCGTGATCATTTTTTTTTCTAGTCTTAATAATATTATGTTGGATAGGTTTTTTTTTTGCTAAGTATGTATATATTGTAGAAACTAAGAAAAACAAGGGATATACCCAAGCTCTATGGCAGGCCATAAAGGGGACTATCTATAATCAATCTACAAGCAGATTGAATATAGAAAATAATCAAAAAATATACTCAGGCCTAGTAGAAACTAGTTTAGAGAACCATAAAGAACTAGCTAATTATGCTTTGAAATCGACCACGATCCCATCAAAATGTTGTTGAGACCCAAAACAGCTTTTATCATGAGCCCGTGCGTTTCTTTCCCTCCAAAAATGATAACAAAAGATCTGAAGGCAATATAAAGAAAGGGTACGAAGTAGCCTGTCTTCAATCGGTAAAACTAACTCCAGACAGTGAAGCCAAGAGTCACCCAAAATGTGGACATGCAAGAGAGTACGAATTTTCCAAAGAACGAAAACACTGTATGGACAATGTCTAAGAAGGTGATTGTCCGTCTCGAGACCTCCTATACACAAGTAACAAATCTGAGAAAAAGCAATGCCAAAACGAGCAAGGCGAGCAAAATTAGGGAGACGCCCGTGACAAGCCACCCATTGGTGGTGCGCATAACGATAGATTGTGAGTTTGTGCCAAACTGCAAGATCCCAATGTATCTCAGCTCCCCTGTTTCTGATAGAATCCCAAATATTCCATGTCTTGATCTTGACAGCATGAATGCCTGCCCAAAGTATCCTGTCTTCTCTATGAACATGCACAACCGGAAAGGAAAAATGTTCAAGCCATTGCGTTAGGAGAGGATCCACGTGATGATGTCTAGAGTTGGGAGTTGGCAACGCCTAATGACCAGTTTGAAGCAGCACACCAACAGTAGCATTACTTGAAAGACCACATTGACGAATGATGGGAGATGTCAAAGTAGATACAAGACAGACCCCCTCCCACCAAGGATCAAACCACAATGAAGTATTGCATCCATTCCCTATGTCATAAGTGATGAACTACAATGCAATGTTATGAAGTTTGGGAACCTTTTTCCAGATCTAGGATGAGTCAGGAGGAATTTTCATGGTCCAGAAATGTTTGTTACGAAGAAGAGTAGCATTAACCCAAGTAGACCACAAACTAGAATTTTTTGTGACAACCTTGAGTAAGTGACTTATAATTTGAGCTTGATTCCAATCCACCATATTTTTAACACCAAGGCCCCCTTCCTCCTTTGGGAGACAAACTATTGTCCAAGATATTTTAGCACCACCTTTCTGATTAATATTACTCCTCCACAAAAAAATGAGTCAACAAAGATCGGATATGTGCATGAACCGCTGTTGGAAGCAAAAAATGGTTGCACCGATAGGCCTCGATAGCATGTACAACAGAGTTTATTAGGCAAACTCTTCCAGCAAAAGAGAGTAGCAGTGAAGTCCAATTATGAATTCTAGCAGTGATTTTATTAATCAGGGGAATGTAGTCATTCAAGCACAACTGACCATAAATTGAAGACATCCCAAGAAACTTAACTGGTAGACACCCTCTAGGAATAGAAAAATCATTATCAAACCAATCAAAATACTCGGGGGAAGCATTGCAGAAAAAACTATTGCTTTTGTGAATGCTTGGCTGAAGCCCACTCATAGACGAAAAGATAACAATATTATTCATGATATGCTTTACCGAATCAACATTTGCATGGGAAAAAAATAACACATCATCTGCAAAGAACATGTGAGTAATATTCAAGTGCTTGCATTTCCAATGATATTTGAAGGAAGGAGGCTTTGGCTTTAATAGACAACAGAGAACATTGATGCATATAGTGAAGAGATAAGGTGACAAATGATCACCTTGGCGAATTCCTTGCGCACCATCAAAATAACCGTAAACAATGCCATTAAGTTTGATAGAAAACTTTGTTGTGCAAATGCAAGCTTTAATCCAAGAGATAAAAGGGGATGAGAATCCCATTTTTTCCAAAGTAGCCAAAACAAAAGGCCATCGGAGAGATATAAATGTAGTATTTGATATTATATAGTTTAGGCCCGTACTTCACACATGTTACTAACTAGTATAATAGACTTTTGTATAATTTGTAAATTATTATAAAAAATAACAACTCTAGTTGACAAATAACAAATTTAAATTATTTATATTTATAGTTTATATAATTTTTTTAACCAAAAACTGGACCCAACATTATGTCGGTTTTGTAAATCACAAGGAGTTATGAAATACTTATTAGTTGAATGTAACTACATTGCATCAAATTTTCTTAAGTATTTATTGGATTTTGTGATAAATTAATGGAATATTATGTGTTTTTAAGGTTTTTTTTCATAGAAGAGATGTGAGAATAATTATGTTTTAAAATAATTAACTTTGTTGATTAAAAATATTAACACATTGCATAAGTAAATTTTGTTTTACAGATATGACCAATAGATTATATCTTGATTAAGCTAATATGGAATGATGAGTTGGTTATTAGTTCCAATTAAAACGGCATATTTTCTAGTAAACAAATTAATTAATGAAAAAAATATCAAGTAAAGTGTAATTATTTAATTACGAACTTAACAAAGTATATATCTCAGAAATCATTGTTCATAAATTAGCAAAGAGAATACCCTTCTATCATTAAATAATTTGTAAACTTTTATTAGATCTCAAACTACCGATCTTTTTGACTTAAAAATTAACCCACTAAAAGAAATATTGTCTAGAAGCCTTTTATCTAAATACACGGGTTGCTGATTCAACATCTAAAAGGGAGGCCCTGGTGCAACAAAATTATTTGGCAAATCTACAGCAGGCCCTGCATTAAACAAAGAAAGACTAGTACCAACACTTCCTATCACGGTAAATGCCTGAGATATCAGTGGCTGAACCTCCTGCACCTGATTAGCACCGTTTGCTCCATTTTCCCGCTCTGCTGCCCGGTGCCTCTCCAATGGTATACGCTCAAATACCGTATTAGCAAAAGTAGCCACCATCAAAATAATTGCACCTTTGGCAATCAGCGGACCTACCAATTGCAACAAAATAATTACACGGGTCTGTTACAAATATAGCAACTGACTAAATTGCTACTCATATATGGATTTTGTATATATTTACCTAGTGGCATAGTGCTAGTTGCTTCACTATTAGTTACTAGGTTTTTGATTATTAGTTGCTAATTTTCTGGCAGGTGCACGGACAAACTCTAGTTACATAATTAGGAGGCGTGTACCATACCCGTATCATGATTGTTAATTGCTAGTTATTTAGTGAAGTAATCTTTTAGCACGTGACATGCACATATATTATATTATTAATTTGTGCGAGAAACATTTATTTTTTAGGATAATAAGCACCGCAAATATCAATGACATTATTCAAAATAATTGGATTTTATTATCTTACGGTGGACATGATTATTAGTTGCTAATTTCCTAGCACGTGAGTTTCATGGACAAACTCTAGTTGCATAATTAGGTGGCGCGTACCATGCGCGTATCATGATTGTTAATTGCTAGTTATTTTTAGGGAAGTAATCTTTTAGCACGTGACATACACATATATTATATTGTTAATTTGTGTGGAAAATATTTATTTTTTAGGACAATAAGCACCGCAAAGATCAATGACATTATTCAAAATAAATGGTTTTTATTATCTTACATAATGAAGATTTGATTATTACTGATTAGCTAATTACACACTGAAAAAATAAGTGATCACGTGAATGAAGATGTCAATCATAAATATCAAATGTAAACGGGAGGATTTTTATTATATAAATTTATAAAGTAAATTAGGATTTGATTAACTTATTAACACTAGAGGTACATTTTTATTTATATTTACAAAGGTATATTTAATTAGGATTATAACATATATTTTTGAATATTAAAAATTTGTGACTGTTTGATATACTTTTAAAACATTCATTAAATTTGTCATATATGGTTAAAAATTTATTAATTTTTATTGAAATATTATTGTATTCACATTTCAGAGACAATCAATTACTTCATCCGTTCCACTAGGTTCTTAACGTTTGAAATAAAAATTTTGGCACGTATTTTAAGGTTTTTATTTACTATAGTTCCGTAACTTATTTTTAATTTTTTTTTCAATAAAAGATTAAACGTTAAACTTTTATTCAGAAAAAGAAAATTTTAAATATGAGTTATAAAACTATACTAGATAAAAGTATTAAAATATATGTCGATACTCCATTTCAAATGTTAATAATCTAGTGAGACGAAGGAAGTAATATTTTATAAATTTTTAAAGTCGATGATATTCAAATTTATTTCATAAACTTTATAAAAATTTTGGATTGTAATGAAATTTTTATCAAGTTTTGTAGAAGATTATGGTAAATTCATGATATTTTAAAATATGTTACAAAAATTTATAAATTAGATAAAATACATTGAAAACATTATATAACTGGACCAAGACATTAAGCCAGGCTTCATTGGACCAAGACATTAAGCCACGCTTTACGGCCGAACTATACAAATATTTTTAAGAAATTAATAAAAATTTTGTTATTAAATATGATAGCATTTACTTATATACGTGCTCGATTGAAAATAAAATAAATATTTTATAATTACAATAATAAATACATGCGAAAATGCATTAATATATAAAAATTATAAGTTGTTTTGTTGTACTCATGATTATTAATTTCGGAAATTAAAACTATTTGGTTTAGTTATTGATATGTGATTTATTCGTGCAATATTTGACAAATCGAATAATTTATCGGTAATTTAGCAACCGGGTAAAATATTGGACGCGTTTCTTAGCGATTTATTGATGATTTTTGAAAAATTGGCTGATTTATATAATGGGCCGATTTCTATAATGGGCTTATACTTGTCTTTTGCTAATGTATGTAAAATTTATTATTACCCCTGTAGCATATATTGTGCTCCACTATATTTCTTGACTACATCAAAAATACTTAAATATAAACTTGGAGTAACATACTTTTAACCAAATAATATGAAATGAACCACTAAATCTAGTAGCATCCATAATTCTTTCTTAAACAAAATGATACACTCTGAACTCATAAAAAAAATCAAACAATTAACACAAATTTAAAGGCTTAACAAAATGAATAGCCGAAAAATTACAATAACATGAAAAATAAAGTTTGAAATTTTAATAGAAAATTATTTTTGAAGTCAAACGATTGACATTTATGTATATAATATAAGATTATTTACTTGTTTTTTACATTGCCAAACTTGTTAGTCAAGATTTTACTCAATTAAATATTAAATATTTAACTTGTTAGTCAAGACTTCTATTAATTATTTTTCTTATAAATTACAAAAATTTTAAAGAAAAGAATATTACGAACGATAATATTATATTTAGAAGAATATATGTAACTGTAATTTTTAATATTTACTAATTTCGAAAATTAAGAAAATTAGAAAAATAAAATAAGATTGAGGAACATAAACGCTTTCGTCTTCCATCTTCTCCCCTATATATATTAATTTACCACCTATACCTATGTTGAAGGTGAAAACAAGCTTGAATATTATAATTTATGGTTAAGATTTTTGGGGTATGATTAGGGCTGAAACTTAATTTTTTTTTAATTTTTTGAATAATTCATGGGTGATCTCACGAGTGAACTAGTCATGTATGTCAAGTGTTGTGATTTTTAAAGTTCATTTGCAATGCTTTTATTGTAATATGTATTGACTAATCTTTTTAAAAAATTCCTTGAAGGATCCAACAGGAATGAAATACACATGTTTGTAAATATTATGATTTCTACAACTCATTTGCAAATATTTTAATATAATTTTTTTTGAATAATAGTTTGTATTGATTATTTATAATATTTGGGTGATACAATTGTAATATTTAATATAAATATATATTAATTATATGTACAAAAAAGTGTGATTGGTAAAGTACATTTGGATTGAATTTACAATGAAAAATCGATTATAATGATTCACATAATAAAGTTTCATAAAAAAATTCTTTCACAATTTTGATAATTTCCTAAAAAATTTTAAAACCGGCTTATATGTGCAAAAAATTTAAAATGATGACCAAAGTCTTAACTTACCACAAGTTGATGGTAAATCGAAGATATCATTGAAAATTATATAGTTTACAAAAAAATTGAAATTGGGTCTAAAGTTAAATATTCAATATTGAAGTCAAAACTTATAACCTACCCCATGCAGGAAACCATAATTCTATAAAAAATTTAAAATGAGGGCTCTAATCCAAAACTTCAAAATGAGCATCTAAATTTAAAAAGTTAAAAATGACGCCCAACTTTATAATTGATATTTAGGAAATATAAGTCAAGCATAGTAGAAAAATTTGTAATTAGTATTTATAAAGCTATAGTTTTCTCCCACCTATTTTCATTTTCATTTTTCAACTTTTCATCTTCTTACTCTGTTTCATTTTTCACATCTTGATTGTTTAGGTAAAAAATTTCTTCCCTTCATTACTTTTCTTAGTTTGTTGTCCATCATTTTTCAATTTTTAAATGAACTTAGGTATTCATTAATACTAACCATTTATATTCATGTTATGTAAATTGTACGTACTGGACAATGACAGGAGATAACAAATAATTTTAGGTTCTTAGAGTGTTTAGGGTGGGACCAAGAGACCTCTCAAATACTTATTTTCTCATGGTAGTTCTTTCACAAAGACTTGCTATTGTAATTAAGAAGGGAGGAACAAGCACACTTGGAGAGCGTATGAAGAGTTGTATGTAAAAAGCTACTCTAAATGAATTTAAATTCACTAATGAAGGCAAAAAGACAACGTTGCCAAGGACAATTGTGATCAAAGAGTATGACATAAAAGAATGCATGTTAGGACAAAGATATAAGAAATGCTAAAAATGAAGACTGTGAAGATGATTAATTAAGTTTTAAAAAATTCTTCTAGATATGTTGTTTAGGTTGTTATTGTTAGTATTTGTGCCCTACACATAACCCTATTATATTTTGTTTATGATATTTGGATTATTAATATTTATGTTGTATCGATTATTCTTTCATAGTTTATTATATCTTAATTTACTGCAATATAAACATTAGATTAATAAATGTGCTTTTAATATGATATGAATTTTATATCTCTAAGTACGTGACTAAGTACGTGACTAGTATTATATCCTAAATATCTCTAGTCAACTATTATTATTATGGGACAATAATAATGCATTAAGACTAGTGTGTTTGTTGACTGATAATCACATCTTATTGATCATAGGTATAGTGATAGTAAAATCGAAAACACGAGTAGATGTAAATATACATGGTGCTGGAGAGACCAAATGTGAGATTTTACATGTGTGTTAATAAGTAATTCTCATAGTGATAATGATGTAATTATCCTTCGACTTGAAATCATTATATTTTTATATGATGATTAATATACTCTGATATTACATTAAAAGTTGCCTTTGACCGGGTAATGATGAAATTGGACTTTAGATGTATAATAAATCATATGAGAAATATGAATGATTTAGAAATGATTTAACCTTCCTATTTGGAGTAATATTATTGGCCTCTTGTGCGAGCTAGACTATGAAATGCGTGGCGCCGCGCTCAAATATTAATTTGGAATGATAGTCTACTCACTGATCAAGGAACCCACGATTAAACCATGAAGAGGATGACACATAACATGCCTTGAGTTTAATCTATAATATATAGTTAGATGGATTATATTATATTGTACATTATTCACGAAAGGTTTAATCGATCACCGATTTAATTATTATTACTTGCGTAGCAATGATGTATTTCTGGATGCCACTCATTATTTATAATTTTAATATGAGATATTTAATAATTTGCCAACATAATAATAACCTATAGGGTCGACACAAATAGAAAGTTTGGAGGAATATTTAATTTAAACTCAAATTTGAATTAAATATGAAATTTTTATTATTTAATTTTAATTAAGTAGGAATTAATTAATAGATTAAATGAAATTCAAATTTATTATTATTAAATTAGAAATTTAGTTATTGGATAATTAAGTGAAACTTAATTAGACAATAAATTAGAATTTAATATTTAATATGACTATATTGTTGGATTAGGGTTATAACTCATTTTTTTTCTCTCATATATAATATCTTTTAGGGCTGAATTAGGTAACTACGTTTTTATAACAAAACGCTAGTAGCAGAGGGAAAGAGAGAAGAAGAACGAGTTCAATTTCCGGTGCTAGTACACGCGTCCTCCGTACCGGATTTCGTGTGGATACCTATACGGCGTAGATCGTTAAGGCGAGACACGTGGTGTTGAGTTAAAGCAATGATCTCTTTTTGACAACCATAATCGTAAAACACTTTAAGGTAATCCACAAATTAAATATTTTTTCGCATGGATCCTGCGGTGGGTTTCAGTTTTTATCCGTTTTTACGGTTTTATTTATTGTTCCGTTGTATTTTTATATCCCGAAACCCAACAATGGTATCAAAGCTACTTGCGAAAGGTTTTAATTCGTTTATGTGTTTACTGATTTTGATGATAATATCATGTACACATTCTGTCATGACTATATGTTTGTGATTTGTATATTATGCATGTGTTGATAATCTTCCATGATAGATATTATGATATTATGCATGTGTTAATGATTAGCCATGATAAATATGATGATATTATATATGTTGATGATCTTCCATGATATATATGAAGATATTATGCATGTGTTGATGATCTGAGATGACTTTTATTATGATTAATTGTGTATGGACACAATAAGGGACTGAAACATACTGTATGTATATGATACAATGATACAGAGATGAAGAATCAAGCAGAAAGTTTTTGTTTTGATTATGATGTTTTTTTCAAAATTTTCAGCGGAGTTTGTTCTGTAAAATAGTGTTTCATATATGTTCCACTTGATATGATTATTTAGATTAATAATAATAAGTATATAATAAATTATATTAATATATATTATTTAAGGATGGCAGATGGTTATGACCTTTAGACATTAGATTAATGTTTTTTAATTGTGGTTTTAGTTTTTAAATACGACTTGCATGTCGTTTTGATTTATGTAATATTAAATCTCAAATGTAACTCATAACTTCTATCCCAGAATGTAAAGACAACCACAGAAACAGAACCAACTAACACTCTCTTACCCATAAAATGAAGTATGAATGAGCGTGAGGGAGAAAGTGCCTTAGTGCACCACATAAGGAAGATTATGAAATCAACCCAGAAGTTCTGTCTCTTACAAAGATGAGTTGTATTTAAATCGAGGCAACTGCTAGCCCCAATACATCTTTTGAAAAAGATGTAATGGATGAAAAAGCACATAAACAGTTACTAGATTCATCCTCTCAACAGGGTGCATCTATTGAAATTCTCCTGTCGGCCAGGGTATCCGATGTATTGTCACTACCTCAAACAAAAACAATTTTTCATGCACAAGGATATGTTGTAAAAATAAAGAATGAGTTGACGGAAATAAGAGTTTCGACCATTTTAAGGTCATATTCGATTGTTAAAGGTTCTTTAATGGACCAACTGCCTTTACAGGTGTTAGGAGAGGATACTGATCAAATAGCCTTATGTTAGTGGTCAGTGTCTACCTCCCTAGGCTTAATCCCCTGGATGCATCTGCAGATAGTGGATCCGACAGGTGCAGATCGGCAACTTGTTGACAATTATTTAGATTTACCTAATGAGTCACAGGGAAATATCTTCACAGACATTAGAAGGGAACTTTGATCTTTATGCTAAATTCTTTGGATCATTTTTTACCTTTCCGGAGTTCAAATCTGGAACTCTGAAAGGGAAACTAGCAACTTGTTGATTATTACTCAGATTCATCTGACGAGTCTTACAAGGATGAGGATTTGCGAACTCCCATTGCACCACCTGTGACCTCCTTAAGGATGGCTAAGGTGATTTTCTTGCAGGTAAAACTGAATTTTGGAGTTATGAGAGGAGTTATACACTTGTGAGAATGAGTGTAAACACGAGTGGAGAGACGAGTGAAATATATGTGAGGTACACGAAACAAAATTACACACTCACAGTGAGGAAGAAAGAGTAACACCATATCCCATTCCCTATCCCTAAACATGGTTCTTGATACTTCGGGTCTCGAATCTGTTTATGATTGGAACCTAACTCTTAGGGACCAAACATTTACAGATTGGATTAGAATACTTCCGGACCTAACAAGTTGGGAGCTAAAAATTGGTTAAAATTGGTGATCTCATAGTTGGGAGGTATAAGGACTTGGGAATATTGGTTAACATGATGATCAACGGTGAAGTTCTTGCAGCATTTAAAGGGACATGGTTGATCAAACTATGACTTGTTATTTCTTTTCAAATAAAGTGAAATATGAGAACTTCTTCAGACAACATCATACATTCCTTCTCTTAGGGGGAGATTAAAGCTTATATAATAGTTTGGAGGATTCCTCAACTAAGGGGGAGAAATAGCAGGAAGGTGGAAAAAGGTAATCTATATAACCACAACACCATTGTTGTTTGTATCCATGGATCCTATTGTACGGGAGAGAGGGTAAACAAGAAGATGATTTCCTAGTGATCAGAAGAAGTGGTTTGGTTTATTAATATTCTTTATAAGGGGAGAAGCTGTTTTCCAAAATGGGAGTACCATTAGTTCTTATCTGCAGATCCCATTCTACGGGAGAGGTGGTAGACGAAGGTGATCTCCTTTAAGAAGTTAATTCTCATAGGGGGAGAAGCAAGAGATATATGCGCTTCTAAACAGGAAATGTGGTTGTACAAAAGAAGTTAATGATGATTACTTCAAGAATGAGAAGTATTATCTATCAGAGATTTGAAGAACCAAGGGAATGAAGATGAAACTACTTGAATATCAGTTGAGTGCTAGAAGAACAAGCATCTTTGAATTCAATTACTCAAGAAAATTGAAAATGCGGTATTTGATCCAGAAAATCAGAAGAAATGAAGACAAGGCAAATACAAAGAATCAAAGGATTAGAAGAAAGCTTGTAGTCTGTTTACAGGTCACTAAAAGAAGTTTAATAATATGATCATGCATCAGTGAAGAATAAAGATTAAAGACTTTCAGGGTTATATATTGAAATTGCTTAAATTCTAGCGACTTAGAGATTATGTTTTCCTTTTTTAACCAGGGTTCAGAGTCACAGACAGAGTTCACCAATTTTTTTGATCCAGCTTTTTACTCAGATTTATCGGTCTGTTATCTTCAGCCTAAGTGTGCTCGTAACTCCACATTTCATGTGACTATCCGTGGAGCATCATCGGTTACAGTTCAACAAGGTAACAGACTTGAACTATGACTTTATTGTTTTTGTATTTAGTGAATTGAGGTTGAATTGCATTGCATTGTCAAAGCATGAGAGATAAATGGATTTTAATATTTATACATCTCCACCCCCCTCTCCCTTAGCTCTAAATATGTTTCCCATTACACACACACGTATCAACAATACTTAACATGTATAAGTTCTCACCCTATGTGGTTATATCCGTAAAGTTTCTGAACCCTCTCATTATTTTTTTAGGTGGCAAGCTATGTTCAGGGTTTGTAATTTTGGCGCAATAGTTCATCTGATATTAATGATGAGCTATACAAGGTTTTCAGGAATGGAAATTTTGGGAGGGAAATTAATGAGATAATAGCAGGTTTGTATCCTGCCACACATATGTGCATCAACATGTGTTCTTATGTAAATGCAATGACCATTATATTATTTTCATCCCAGGGTATGATCTGTTGAACTCATATGTGAGCAATTTTAATGTGAGTATATGGTATAACTCCACCCTAAAGAATGACACTGACAATCGTCCTATTGCACTAATAAGGGTTCCTCGCTTGGTAAATTTGGTATGTATCTTATATATGAAATGGGTCATAAATAGCTTCCCCATATAGGTAAATTTATGCATTATATACTAGTGATTGTATTAAGCACCCACATGCGTAAAAAGTTTACAAACACGAATGTAGCTAAGAAAGTTTGATTGATCAATCCGGAAATATAAACAACAAGTTGTACATAGCAGGAGTGACTAATTACTTGTCTGGTGCACCCATCGGTGAGTTTTTTAGAGGATGAATGATAAATAACGGAGTTTGAGGGATTGAGAGCGTTATTTTGGAAGTTGAAGTAGTGAGGTTTTTGAGTTTTGCCATTTCTGTTATGAATTTATTACGAATATACCCTCTGTAAAATCCTCTTATGTGAATTTTTATTCAGGTTAGTTTTTGAGGGAATTTCAACAGATTTTTATACATTTTCAGCATGTTTTATAGCCATTTTCCAGCAGATTTTCTATTTGTTTTTCTGCATATTTTCTAGACCTTTTACCTTCATTTTTCTGCAGATTTTCTGGGTAGTATTGAACTGATTCAGCAGATTTTTTGGGAAAATTTCAGAACTTATTCAGTTAGTGTTTGAGTGCATTTTCAGCAAAAAAATTTCTACGAATTTCAGAACTGATTCAGGATTGTTTTTAGTACATTTCAGCAGATTTTTTAGACGTTTTTCAGCAGGTTTTATGGCCATTTTCCAGCAGATTTTCTATTTGTTTTTTTACAGATTTTTTGGACCTTATACCTTAGTTTTTCTGCAAATTTTGTTGGGCAGAATTGAACTGATTCAGCAGATTTTTTCGGCAAATTTCAGAACCGATTCAAGAGCTGATTCAGTTAGTTTTTGAGTACATTTCAGTAGATTTTTTCTATGAATTTCAGAACTGATTCAAGATTGTATTTTAGTAAATTTCAGCAGATTTTTTAGATGTTTTTCAGCAGGTTTTGTGGCCATTTTTCAGCAGATTTTCTGTTTGTTTTTTTGCAGATTTTCTGGACCTTTTACCTTCGTTTTTATGCATATTTTTTTGAAAGAATTGAACTAATTCAACGGATTTTCTCGGTGAATTTCAGAACTGATTCAAGAGCTGACTCTGTTAGTTTTTGAGTGCATTTCAGCAGATTTTTTCTACGAATTTCAGAACTGATTCAGGAATGTTTTTAGTACATTTCAACAGATTTTTTAGATGTTTTTCAACAGGTTTTGTCGCCATTTTCCAGCAGATTTTCTGTTTGTTTTTTTGCAGATTTTCTGGACCTTCTACCTTCGTTTTTCTGCATATTTTTGGGCAGAATTGAACTGATTCAACAGATTTCCTCGGTGATTTTAGAACTGATTCAAGAGCTGATTCAGTTAGTTTTTGACTGCATTTCAGCAGATTTTTTTGTACGAACTTCAGAACTGATTCAAGATTATTTTTTAGTACATTTCCGTAGATTTTCTAGACCTGTTTCAGCATGTTTTGTGGCCATTTTCCAGCAGATTTTCTGTTTGTTTTTTTGCAGATTTTCTGGACCTTTTACCTTCATTTTTCTGCAGATTTTTTGGGAAGAATTGAACTAATTTAACAGATTTTCTCAGTGAATTTCAGAACTTTATTGAGGAGCTGATTTAGGTTAGTTTTTTTTGTGATTTATGTACTCGAAATCTTTGATTTGCTACCTACTAAAACTGCCTAATACTTGGGTATGCTTGCTCTATTTTGACATGTTTTAATTGATTGACTGTTATGTCAAGTGTGCAAGATATTCAAATTCTTGATGTGTTTTTTTTTCATATTTGGCAATTTGTGCAGACACATAATTTTATAGATTACTAATTATTGCTACCTAATTTCACGCATCCAGTAGATGGCTGCCTACCTAATTTTGATCAATTTTGTACTAATACAGCCTATGTATTATGATAGATGAATGTTTGTGCTACATGAGCATTATATTATATTAAAGTATAGCTAAGAAGAATATAAATGTTTTGTTCAAAAATCTTATGTTATGTTCAATTGTCAGGGAGGCTATGATAACATACATTTTATTTGCCCCAGGAGAAAACCTTATAGATGGTACGTAATTTTTTAATTTTTTGAAGTGTCTTTAATTTGATATCGCGGTCCAAATAATTTGCATTGACAAATACTCTCTAAAATTGCACTTGTCTAAATGATCCTTAGCATATTACCAACTTGTTTATTGTACATTCCTTTGTCTAAATGATCTGATATTTACATATTTGTCTAAATCGTTTATCCCATCTTGTAGATACCTAAAAAATGCACCTATTAGGGATTACTCTTTATTCAATTCAAGTGATCAAGAGGACAATAACACCGGTGTCACTCATGGCGGCCAACTTCTTAGATATTGTAACAAGTTTTACATTGGTACATCACTCAAAGTTATGTATGTCAATGTACTTGTAGTAATCTAGTAGATTTATCATTTACACTGGGTTTGGAGATGAGACTGTTATGTATTTCTTTTTTGATGTTACGTTGCTGCTGGGAATATTGTTTAAAATGACGTGTATTTCAAAATATTTAAAATTAATTCTTACTTTTGTCTATCCTACTATATTGTTTGTTTAAAAATAGTATTACATTACAAATGCTAGTATTACTTAATTACAAAAAATTGGTGTTACAATAGATAAAATATGCTGTTACAATATGCTATATGGGCCCACAGGTGGACCCCACTTATGCAATCTTGATCAATCTATTGTATCACTCATTTTGCATTACATTTGGGCCTTTTAGTGTTAGAGTAGTTGCCTATTGTAATGTTTTCTTCTCTGTTACAATAGATCAGTGAAGTGTTACATTAGGGTGCCTATTGTAATGCTCGTATACGTAACGCCCCTTGGTGTTACAATAGACCTAATGTAACATTTTTTGGCCCTATTGTAACACTATTTAGGCATTACAATAGCCCACTTATGACGTAGTGATAGCAGCTTTTTATTATTTTATTTATCTTTTTTATAAAAAATTTAGAAAATTTAGAAAATTCAAGAACTTGCTCTCGGGGGTGTTCTTGAGGTTGAAAATCAATCCCTTGATTTCTAGTTAGTTTGATTTCTATTTTTAAAGCTTCAATATCCAAAACGAAGCCTGAATCATGAGCTTCTTATTTGTATCATCAGATTCAGCAACCGGTAATCCAATCGATTTTCGATTTTCTGGACCGTAATCGATTGAATTTGGGTTTTTATTCTCTGTTGATTTTCAGATTATTTTAATGCTTAAATTAGGTTCCTGAGATTCCTTGGAGTCATTTTATATAATTTGTTGAATTGTTTCATTGCTAAAACTATAGATTGAGTTCGATTTATAAACTGTTAGTTTTGTGTTCGAATTCTGAGTTTTCTGTTAATTGTTTGTTGATTACAATGATTGTAGGAGATTTTACGGATCTTAAACATTAGTTTGGTATATAGCCCGTCGAATTTGTTTCAGAAATGGGTATTAACGGAGTTTGGTCGGACTTGTCGCCGGCAGCGTCTACAAACGTCGGAATCGACGATTGAATCGTTGATTCTAGTGGCTGATGTTCGCAATCGTGTTATTGAGTTGCTAGGAGTACAAACGTATTAAAAATCTGTTGGTTTCGACTATTTTCTGGGCATCGCAGGAGTCGCCGGAGCTCTGCCGGTTTTTTTCCGTCTCACCCGCTTTTGATCTCCAAAATCCCTAACCCCGATATCTATTTTGTTCCTCATTTTCTTTTTAAAATTTATTCAAAAATTCTTTTTCTAATTTTCAAAAATCATTTAATTATTATTTTAAATTCTAAAAATTATTTACTTAATTGTTTTAAATTCCAAAACTCATATCTTTTATTATTTTTAAAAATCCATATTTGTTGTAATTATCTATAATTTGTTTTAATTAATTATTTATAGATTTAATTAATTGGTCATTCATTTAATCAATTAATTTTATTTATAAATAGTTAAATAAAATACAATTATTTATAATTAATTCAAACAAATCCTAAAAATTGTTTTTAAGCTTTTAAAAATTTTATTTTGGTATTTAAAAATCAATTAATATTATTTTTAATTTATTTTATTCTTACTTTATTCGTAATAAATAAATCGTTCGTCCGTTTAATACGAAACAAACACGTATAGACTCGGAAAAAATTCCACTTTCATTAAAAATACTTTCCAGACCAAATTCTTTCATTTCGAAAGGTCGCTTGTTTTGTGAATCGTTTTGAGTCGATTATTGATCGATAAATCATATTTTTGATCCGATTTCAATTTTTAACGTACCGAGTCGAATCTTTTGACAAACTGAGGCATGTGTGATATAAACTATGTGATACATAAGTTATGTGTTTATATGCTATGTGAATTAAGTGCGTACATGTGTTTGGATGTTTTAATTATGTACGGGCTATCGTATGGGTAGAAAATAGGGTTTCGAACCGCAGTTCGTCGAGTAATTATCGTTTAGACGATTAAAGTTGTAGATTTTAATTATAGATGCGGATCACTCGGGATGATCGGGACCAGACTTTGAAAAGAATGAAATGGAATGGTACTGGATATCTGGCTTCTAGCAATCGCAGGAGCGACGTATCAGTAAATTGTTGAAATAAAAGATGGTGATTCCATAAGATGTCAGAATGAGGGATTGTGTTATTGCGAGTGTGACTAACTGCTAAAAACTAAAGGAAAGTATCCCTATAATTACTTATTGTTCAAGTTATATTTATTTTGAATCTTATTATGCAAGTATTGCTTTCCCTATTCTCAGTTCACAATAGATAAATATTTTACATATCGCTGAATTAAATGATTCTGTTTATGCATGTACTCTTCTGCTATTCTATGTTCAGAATAGCTAAGTGATTTTACTTATCAAATTAATGGATTTATATATATTTTGTATTTTAAGGAAGATGATTTGGTTGCGAGTATTCCTGCCCAAGTGAATGGGGGAATAAAATTTATAGGGGTATTGATTATTATGACCCCTTTCAATAAAATGTTTAAAAATTGGATGGTTGAGTAAGAGGCCGTGGCGGCGGTCCAGCGGTGAGCTAGGTATTATACATGATATAATACCTTTTTAGGCCAATATGTGTCTTGAGTACCCCTTTGTTTAGTTGGATATGTTTCGGCATACCAGTGTTGTTCCGCGGCTGATCACCAGCGGCAACACACCATCGTTCGAGGATTCCAAACTATATTATTACATTTTTTTGATAATCATATAATAAACGATTTATCAAGTATTTTGGTTTTGGATAAAGGGTGAAATGCAGTTTTGATTCAGTTTCTGTTTGATGTGGATATTTAGGTTGTTGCTAAATATCAAAGGTCGTATTAGTATAGATTGATGTTGACTTCAGTGTGGGATGTTGTGAGCATCAAAGTTCATATTAATATCTAATTTGATATGACAATAAAATATATTAATATCAAGAGTTCGGTTTTGAATAAAGTTATGATTCATTCCATAATTATTGTTTCATGTTGATGTTGTTTACGATATTTTCGTAAACACTATTTTACGAGTTTTATTCTCGTGAAGATTCAAAGTATTGCTGAAGCATTTCGCTCGAAAATATCAAAAAGAGTTTTTAATACAGTGAGAAACAATTATCCGATTCTTTAATAAATTTTCCGTTTCAGTAATTATGATTTTAAAATGTTTTGCGCTATTGCAGATGTCGGTTTTATATCAAAACGACCATATATATGCTATAATGAATTTGCTGAACATTTTCTTTGCTTATACTTTCTAGTTTTCAAATTTAACCTCCAGTGAGGATTAGCTTGCGCTGTTTAACCGCGTAATTCGAGGAAGCAAAGAAGAAGCTTTTGGAAGGTGGTTGGTCCAGGGTTTGCGAACTAGTGTAAGTTCTGTTATGTAAGGTTGTTTATATTATATTATATTATAGTTGTGTATTGTATAGTTGGGACTAATATACTTCTTTTCGAAGTCATACTAACGGGTTTAGTTTTAAGTTTGTAAATTATTGAAAAGAGTTTTAAAAGAAAGTGAAAAATTTATTTGTGAAATTTGGATATAATGTTTCTAGAACTGTAACCTTAAAAGACCTTGGATTAGTTTGGGGTCATAGATGCTAAATATTTTCCGCTGGCATTTGTATATTGATTAAACAGGTTGATTTGGATTGAGGTTTCATAGTGATGACCAAATCATCTGACCCCAGATTTGGGGGCGTTACATAAGCTATATCCAAGGATCAAGCCTATCTATTTCGAAGCACAGAAATTTACAGATTCAGTTCAAGATGTGATTACAAGACTGAGATTGGGACAGAAACAAGATTTGATAGTTACAGTACTGACAAGATATATGCAATAGATAACTATCAGGGGTTTTGCTACAACAGAATAAGAAACTTGACAAACAAGGATGAGTAGGGATTCAGTTGAAGAGCTGTGACAAAGGTGGAGTGTTTTCTTAGGGAAGCAGCCAGTCAAAACTTATAGTGCATCGAAAAAGAGTTGGGATGGATCAGATGATGAGATGGAAGATCATTAATATCTTGCTTTCTTAGCAATCTTTGAAGATGGTTCAACTCACATATCTCAGGTTTCAATTTCTTGAACCACTGCAATATCTTGTTCTCAATATTCAATGCATGATAAGATCTTAGTGCTTAAATGTTTAACACTCGCACAAGCATGATAACCTCACACAAAGATAATGATGAACTAGTTCACTAGTTTATTTTTCTGGTAACTAGGATTGATGTTTAACTTGTGCATGTTACTTTAAATGCTCATAAATATGTGTTTGAGTATATGTTAAACATGATTAATTGCCTTAGTGAGATGCATGTTTTCCAGCACTTAAGACCTTTGTTTGTGCTTATCTCTTGTAGCCTATTACATTGTGATTTATTCATTTGATCTGAATGATTTGTTAAGATGTATTAGTTTATAATTGGATTGAGATAGCTAGATGAATTCATTTAGCCTCGTACGTCCCCATCCAATCCTTTATGAATTCATTTGGAAAACCTTTGTGTTGGAAGAAGGAAAAAAGTTGACTAAATTCATTTTAACATTACCAAGAATGTGAAATCATTTGGAGTCATATAATCATTCTTAAGTTCAAGTTAAGATTTCAAGGAAAGTGAACGAATCAAACATAAACAGGGATCAATACAAAGAACTGGATCAAATGATAAACATGGTGTACTAGCTCCAAGTTAGAATAGTTTCAAATATCAACACATGACAGGGTTCACAGGTTATCGAATAATCCGGATTGATCAAAACATTGAGTAATGGAATTCATGAAGGTTCTTTTAGTGTTTACGAGATCATAAGATAACAAAGGGAATAATAAGGTAATCATGGTGCAAATTAATAGGGTTACTATAAAGGGTTGATCATGGCTTGATATCAAGTTGTCACAAGGAACAATATCAGGGTTTCTCAGAATCAATAAGTATATCACAATTACAATAAAAAGTCACTACTTTATCATGACATCAATAATTTCCTCTCTATAATCAATTAACAAGGGAATGAAGAGTTAATTTCCTTAAATCGTGTTCCTGCTTAACGGGTACTGAGCTACTGCTACCTAAGATATCATTCCCTTTCCTAGCCTGAATGCCTCCACTCTCAGAATCTACAATCTAAAACAGAATACCTAATTAGCAACTTAATCAACACTCGATATTTCTCAGAACGCCTAACGATTACCCCAATTCGTGATATTACTTAGTTTATGAACTTGAGTATAATCACGTATACTCACATAACACATAGCACAATATATACTTGTGTACTTAAAATTTATATCTTAATAAATAATCACGATTCGTATAACTCGACAACCAAACAACTCATTCCTTTCTTTTTAACTCAAAAATTCGAAGCAAAACAATGGAATCAAGCCAAGAAACCAACATGCAACCACTTATTGTTATCATGCATAATCTATATTTACATCCAAATCTTTTGAAAAGAAAACCGAACCAAAATCAAATCTTTGAACCAAAATCCTTTGTAAAACTTGAATCAAAATCAAAAACCCTTTTTATTAGTAAAAATTCAAATTTAAAACCATATAACCATATCAAATGATCATTTAACCACTTAAACATCAATTACCCTTGACAAGCAACCACTCCTCTCCTTTTTATAACAAAAATGCGAACCCCAACATTAAGAAAAAGTTAAACAAAATCACATGCAATCATTCAAAATTATCATTTATACTACCAAACATCAACTAACTTCAAAAATCATTTCCCCAATTAATTTTATCAAAAATTCAAACCTAACATGTGTTCAAAATTAAATGAAACCTTGGAAACAACATGCACTTATTTTTAGTAACATGCATAATGGTTTTGATGTCATGCATCCACTTTTATCCAACTAAGCATATAATCATCTACCAATAATCATTATACCCAAACTTCTAAGCATTAAAACTCGATTAATAACCACAACTCGAGTAAACATCAAACAACCAACATGCATTCTACATCACATCATGTTTATACAAAAAAATCAGTTTGAAAATCATGTTTTACAACCCACCGACTCGCATTTGATCACGGTTGGTGGTGGAAGAAATTGAGGGTGCCCATGCACGGGTCTCCCTTTGAATTTTAGACCTTAAATCTGTAATAAAACTAGTGAACTATGCACTCCATTGAATCCACCTCAAGAAATCATATTTTCTTGAATAAATTCTAAAGGAGGGTTTTGTTGAACTCAATCAAACACTTACATGCAAAGGTGTATAGTGTAGAGGATTCAAAAAGATGATGATTGATGGTAAGATCTTTGAATTCCAACTAGTTCTTGAGGTTGCATACAAGAGAGAGAGAAAGAGCATTCGGGAGAGAGAGAGGATTGAGGAGAGAGAGGGAGAAAAGTGAAAGAAAGAAAGAGTGAGCCAAGAGGAAGAAGAGAGTGGGGAGGAAGGAAAGAAGAGTGGGTGTATTTATAAGTGAGTGGAGGGGAAAATGGTCTTTTTCCAACTAATTCTAGAAACTTCTTTTCTTTTCTCTCTTTATTCTAAAAATAAGAAATAATAAATCTCTCTTTTATAAAATATAAAACCTCTTTATAAAATACGAAAATATAAAGAATCTCATGTTAAAAATAAGAAGCATAAAATTAGCTCTTCTCTCATATCTTAATAAAAATTTGTAAGCGAATATATTATTTGTTATGGATTTTACAAATAAATCCAAAGAATAGAATTAAACTTTATTTAAACATTTTAAAAACTCAAATCATCAAAATAAATCCAACTATTATTTTTAAAAATTCCCTTGGACTATTTTGAAAGCAACAAAGCAAATTTCATACCTTGATCACATTTCTATAATTTTATAAAAATGTTTTAAGATCAATAAAATCCTCATAAAATCATTGAAAATACCACCGAGCGTAAATATGAACACGTATACATCAAATATCATGCAGACACACAAGATCATCAAATATAATTCATATTTGTACTCTTAAACACTTTAATCCCTTTTAATATGGGTCCCGTTCAACTTGACGGCCCGACAATACAGCTTAACCCCTTAGCCGACTCATCAAATTGGAACGAGTTATTTTACGTTCCTAGTTACTATTATACAATAACGATATTTAACCACAAAATCAATTAACCTTTTATTTATTCACATAAATTCACAATTACAACATAAAATTATACTTTATTCACTTAATCACGTCGCAAAATTCCCAGTACCTACAGATCCAGCATTCAAAAAATTATATGTTAGTCGAGATGTTAAGTTTCAAAAAGAAAAAGCATGGCCACGGGATCAGAAAAAGTCGAATGAAGTTAAATTCTAAAGTACTTACACTATAATTATAGTTTCGGTTGGAAATAGTTCGAGTAAAACCAACAATTTGGAAGAAGAGAAAGTGACTATTACTCCTATACAGTCATAAATTTCAAGCAGATCGGAGGAATTTTCAGATGGGTCTGAGTCATCCGATAGCAGCACTAGGCCAAGGCATTTTATACTGTTGAGCGATGTATATAACGAAACCCAGCAGATTGAAATAGAGGATGACATGTTGCTACTCAGTATGGAGGAACTTATTACATACGCTCAAGCAACACATGAGAAAGTATGGAGAGTTGTGATTAATAGAGAGATGAGTTCTAATATAAAAAATAACACATGGGTGGTAACAGATTTACCTACGGGAAAGAGAGCCATGGGTCTGAAGTGGGTATACAATGTAAAGAAGAACACCGAAGGTAAGGTAATAAAGCATAAAGCGAGGCTGATGGCCAAATGGTATGTGCAGCAACAAGGCGTGAACTATGAAGAAACATTTTCCCTAGTTACTCATTTGGAAACAATGCATCTATTGCTGGCATCAGCAGCTAAAAGTGGATGGGAATCCACCATTTGGATGTAAAATCTTCGTTCTTGAATGGTGAGATTCAAGTAGAGGTCTATGTACTTCAACCAGAAGGGTATGAGAAGGAAAGTCAAGAAAACAAAGTCTATAAACTATTAAAGGCATTATATAAGCTTCGACAAACCCCGAGAGCTTGGTATGTAAGACTGAGAAAGTTTCTCGAAAGGATTATTTTAACAAAATATCCACATGAACATGCGGTATACACGAAACGTGAAGGTATTCAATCATTAATAATTTGTGTTTATGTTGATGATTTACTCTTGACAGGAACAAGTTTTGTGAATATTATGAATTTCAACAGCAGATGAGTCATGAATTTGATATGAGCGATTTGGGAAGGCTGTTTTATTACTTAAGGATTAAAGTGGAAGAAAAAAAGGGTTGTATTGAGCTAAGGAAGACTACATTTGGCTCAGATTTCAAGTAAGTTAAGGATCTTTTGAAGATGCAAACTTTTGAAGAATCTGAACATGGCAAGACTACTTACCAACTGGAACCACTTAAGCTTGATCAATGCAACTCAGGTAATAATGACAAACTATAGAGGTATGTCAAGCTCACTCTTTTACTCAAATGCTAATTATAAATATTTAAGTGCTAGTATCTAACTCGTAGATATTTAGTATTTATTTATTTAATATTTATTTTGGATAGTTTGGGTTATGGAAATTGAAGCAATTCCATGAATTTACTTTCTCCATAATTCAAACTAACTTAAAATAAATAAGCAACATGATTAATTATAACTAAATTTGTCAACAATTGATATCTAATATATTAATTGTAACTTATGTGTTATAAATTAATTATGAGATTTTGGTTTTAGTGAATTTAGCAATGTTTACATCTTAAGAATTCACTGAAATCATAATCATGATTGTAGTCTGATTAGTTGTATGCTAATTTTTAACTTATATCAGTTAATGCTATTTAATTAAGAGTTCAACTATGAACTAATTGTGAATTATTAGTGTTTTTGACATTACTTAGAACTCCTCTAAGTAATCAATGCTTATCCTCAGTCACTTATACTAATATAAAAAGTATAAAAATCATTCTTAAGCACAACTATGGTGAATGTGGATAATGCTTTATTAGAAGTAACCATATGTTGTCAACTTAGAATAAATTTTATACTTGGTTGCAAATTTCTAAACACTTTAATAAAAGATACAATATTTAATGGATCAAAGTATATATAACTTATAATATTTTTTTTAAGATTGCAAACAAGATAATGCTGGTTAATGTTGCCTTATTTTTCGAACCAGTATTGTTTGAGATATTCACTTGTTATGGTTAATAATTGTATAGAATATGAAATTAAATGCTAATGTCTATTTGATAGATAAGTGGTATTTAATTCATTGATATCTTATTCTAATATATTTGAATTATGATGTTAGACAATTTCAGGTCAAAGCAGTTTCATGATTTAAATTATATTAAAATAGGGTGCAACATAATTATTAGTATCTAAAATACTTGACAAGTATTAGTCAATGATTTATTTTTAATATTTTATTGTTATTAATTGTGAGATTTTAAGTTCTAGTGAATTTATATGAGTTGTTATATCTGAGAGATTCAGTTCAATTTGAAATCAGTAGCATAATCATTGTTATTAAGATTATTTTTCAATAAACAATGTTGTTGATAGTAATTTTGTAAAGACAGATTATTGAGGTTTTGACATGAATTAAAATTGCTTAGACTTTACCCTAAGTGATTAATACTTTTACAAAAACTCATTCATATTGAAAGATAAAATCTTTCTTTCTCTTCTTAATACTGTTATATAATCAGTCCGTGTCTTTTTAATCATTTATCTTTTTAGGCATAAAAACAGACTTGTGCACTTGAACAGTTTTAAGAGAAAAATCAAACTTCTCTTTACAGTGGTGATTGCTTATTTCATTAAAATCTTTTGAAATCACTATTGTACATCATTTCTCTCAAAAGAGTAAATGCATAATTTTCATTCAATATAGATCTTTAGTGCATTTCATCTCTATATTGTCATATGCTCTGTGATACAGGTTTAACCTCCAATGGCCTTCTTTTATTTAATAGTCATGAGGTTGAAAACCCGTAACTTCTATCCCAGAATGTAAAGACAAACACAGAAACAGAACCAACCAACACTCTTTTACCCATAAAATGAAGTATGAATGAGCGTGAGGGAGAAAGTGCCTTAGTGCACCACATAAGGAAGATTATGAAATCAACCCAGAAGCTCTATCTCTTACAAAGATGAGTAGTATTTAAATTGAGGCAACTGCTAGCCCCAACACATCTTTTCAAAATGATGTAATGGATGAAAAAGCACATAAACAGTTACTAGATTCATCCTCTCAATAAGGCGCGTCTATTAAAATTCTCATGTCGGCCACGGTATCCGATGTATTGTCACTACCTCAAACACAAACATTTTTTCATGCACAAGGATATGTTATACACATAAAGGATGAGTTGATGAAAATAAGAGTTTCGACCATTTTAAGGTCATATTCGATTGTTAAAGGTTCTTTAATGGACCAACTGCCTTTACAGGTGTTAGGAGAGGATACTGATCAAATAACCATACGTTAGTGGTCAGTGTCTACCTCCCTAGGCTTAATCCCCTGGATGCATCTGCAGATAGTGGATCCGACAGGTGCAGATCAGCAATTTGTTGACAATAATTTAGATGTACCTAATGAGTCACAAGGAAATATCTTCACAGACATTAGAAGGGAACTTTGATCTTTATGCTAAATTCTTTAGATTTTTTTTACCTTCCCGGAGTTCAAATCTGGAACTCTAAAAGGGAAACTAGCAACTTGTTGATTATTACTCAGATTCATCTGATGAGTCTTACAAGGATGAGGATTTGCGAACTCCCATTGCACCACCTGTGACCTCCTTGAGGATGGCTAAGGTGATTTTCCTTGCAGGTACAACTGAATTTTGGAGTTATGAGAGGAGTTATACACTTGTGAGAATGAGTGTAAACACGAGTGGAGATACGAGTGAAAAATATGTGAGGTACACAAAACAGAATTACACACTCACAGTGAGGAAGAAAGAGTCACACCATATCCCATTCCCTATCCCTAAACATGGTTCTTGATACTTCGGGTCTCGAATCTGTTTATGATTGGAACCTAACTCTTAGGGACCAAACATTTACGGATTGGAATAGAATACTTCGGGACCTAACAAGTTGGGAGCTAAAAAATTGGCTACAATTGGTGATCTCATAGTTGGGAGGTATAAGCACTTGGGAATATTGGTTAACAGGATGATCAACGGTGAAGTCATTCTTACAGCATTTAAAGGGACATGGTTGATCAAACTATGACTTGTTATTTCTTTTCCAACCAAGTGAAATATGAGAACTTCTTCAGACAACATCATACATTTCTTCTCTAAGGGGGAGATTAAAGCTTATATAATAGTTTGGAGGATTCCTCAACTAAGGGGGAGAAATAGCAAGAAGGTGGGAAAAGGTAATCTATATAACCACAACACCATTGTTGTTTGTATCTATGGATCCTATTGTACGGGAGAGATGGTAAACAAGAAGATGATTTCCTAGTGATCAGAAGAAGTGGTTTGGTTTATTAATATTCTTTATAAGGGGAGAAGCTGTTTTCTAAAATGTGAGTACCATTAGTTCTTATCTGCAGATCCCATTGTACAAGAGAGGTGGTAGACGAAGGTGATCTCCTTTAAGAAGTTAATTCTCATAGGGGGAGAAGCAAGAGATATATGCGCTTCTCAACAGGAAATGTGGTTATACAAAAGAAGTTAATGATGATTACTTCAAGAATGAGAAGTATTATCTGGCAGAGATTTGAAGAACCAAGGGAATGAAGATGAAACTACTTGAATATCAGTTCAGTGCTAGAGGAAGAAGCATATTTGATTTCAATTACTCAAGAAAATTGGAAATGCGGTATTTGATCCAGAAAATCAGAAGAAATGAAGACAAGGCAAATACAAAGAATCAAATGATTAGAAGAAAGCTTGTAGTCTGTTTACAGGTCACTAAAAGAAGTTTAATAATATGATCATGCATCAGTGAAGAATAAAGATTTAAGACTTTCAGGGTTTCAGAAATGATAAAGATTCAGTGTATAAGTGCTACCAGAAGATTTCAGTGTATTGGCATTGATTGAAGATAGACAGTGTTCGAAGCATATGAATCTGAAGAACTAAAGACATGGTATATATAAAGGTTAAAGAAGACAACTGCAGTCTTGAAGAACAATGAATGAAGTATTTAAGATTGTAGTATCAATGAAGACGTTGTCTAAAGTACCAGAAAGGATTCCAGTGAAAGTACAATTGTTTATTGACAGTCAGTGCTCGAAGCGATAAAGTTGTTGCAAGCTTAACAATTTAATCAAGGCTATAATACGAAGACCTGAATCAGGGTTAGACGTCTGTGAACCAGACGAGTTACACTAGGCGTCAACAGCTCGTGAAAGGAACCTGGTATTATTTAAAGAAGAATTGTTATGTTGAGGAAGGTACTTACATTGAACGTTTATCTGTTAAAGTACGAGAAGAGGTGCGTGGGGTATAAAGCTAAACTCCTTGAGGGACTGGTGAAACTCAAAGTTTATTTGTTAAATTAAATAAATTTATTTAACGGACTTTAATATATTTATTTAATAAACTTAAAATGATTTATTTTATAAACTTTAAATAACTTTATTTTATAAATCTAAATTAGTTTATTTATATAGTTTATATTTTAAAGTTTATTTAATAAATTAATTTAGTTACAATTTAAACTTAAATAAAAAGAAAAAGAAAAAAAGGAAAAAATAAAAGGAAAGAAATAGAAAAAGAAAAGAGAAAAAGAAAATACAAAAAGAAAAGAAAATAGAAAAAAGATAAAAAAAAGGGAAATGAAATAGAAAAACAAAAAAAATAATAAAAGAAAAATGGGCAACCACATAGGTCGCAGGTTATAAACAATCAAATGATCACATTTGATTGGTCGCAGGTTGTGGAGTAAATAAAGAAACAAGTTAGTTTCTATTTTGTTAGTCGCTAGTTAGTTTTTGTTAGTCGCAGCTTACGAAATTACTTCTGATCTCAGCTCTCTTCTCAGCCACACATTATTAATAAAAAGTCTACACAAGCAGCAGATCAGATTCAATAATTTTTAAGTTGTTCTGTTCATGTTCTCTCCCAAAAGAGGTGAATAACTGAAGCAAAGACAAATAGATGAGATACACACACAAATCTATATCAATTATTCTTCTCACCGGAGTAATGTAATAATCCCCGATTTAACTCTTGTATATTCATAGGGGCATTACAAACGTTACCCGGTAATTAAATCCTTAAACAAACAAAAGCTATAACATTGTATAGGATTTAATATGTTAATCTTTGTAGAAGCTACGAACTTTTTTGTTCTTAGATTGTAGCCGGTTAATTTATTTACCGGTGTGTAGCAACACCCCTCGCGGATTTATATACGAACATATATTTCCCCGAATATCTTGTATTTCTCGTTTTATCGTCCCAAACACTATTCACCTCAAGAACACGAAACCACTAACCGAGCACTAAATTTTATATCCACAAAAGATTCGAAAGAATTTTTTAATTTAGTGATTATCGTATTCAACCCCCCTTCACGATAAATTCGGGACCTAGCAAAACCTATATTACAGAGGGAAAAAGTTGGGATGATTCTGAAAATGATGAAGATGAGGAAGTTGGAAATTATGCACTTATGGCTCTGGAGCAAGGAGAGTCATCCTCATGAAAAATACAGCTACCAACTCTTACCACCATTGATTTAAATGTGAGTCAATATAAGGAAACTATTGAAAAGATGAGCACAAAAATGTTTCATATTCATACAAGTACGGTTCTTTCTAATGAAGAGGTTAGCAAACTGACAAAGATAGATGAGAAACCTGAAAATGAGAAACAAGAAACTAAATTGTTGTTGGTAGAGCTTGAAGCTGTGAAACAAGAAAATGCATATCTAAAGAACAAGCTCAAGTGTGCAAATGAGATTGAAGCTGTATTAAGGGAGAAGCTGGAAAATAATGAAGTCAAGTTAAAATTCATCAGGAATGCATCTGGCTGAGTTGGTCAGATTATACCATGAGAAGAATAGGCCATGTGCAAATATTGCTATTGGCCTTGATTATGTTGCCTTGAAAAAGAAGAAGAAAGATGTATGTGAAAAAGGGAAAGTAAATGAAAATGAAGATGTTTCAGCTATGCTGAAAAAGGTTGTTAACCGATGTTATATCCTCTTTTTCTAGTAGTGATGTAGACACTTTCGTAAAAGATCCTTGAACCACTCATAAGCTTCATAAAGAGACTCCATTTCAAACTGATGAAAGTTCTGAATTTTCTTGATCAATCATTTAGTCTTTGTTGGAGAAAAATACTTATTTAGAAATTTCTCAACAAGTTTGATTCCTTGTACTGATAGAATTATGTGAAAAATAATCAAGCCACTCTCTTACTCTCCATCCAAAGAATGACTATATAGCCTCAGTCTGATGGCCTCTTCAGAAACACCATTCACCTTAAAATAAACAACAATTTTAAGAAATTGTTGCTGAGTTAACATAAAAATTATTCGTTGCAATAGCTGGCCTTGCAATACTAGAGTGAATTCCATCAAATGAAGGCATAATGTACCCCTTTACCCGCTTCCTTCCAGCATTAGAATCAGGAGGATTATTCATATTTTCATCCAGTGTGGATGGTTGATTCCTAGTTTCCTTAGCTTTCTTCTTATTCCTTCTTGCAGTTTTCTCAATCTCCAAATCAAGTGTAAGAAGTGAAGAAGAACCAAGTCTACGTATACAACGTTAAAATCCTACAAAATGGAAGAAAAAATAATAATTAATTTGACCTTAAAATACTAAAATGTGTAATGATATTAACAAATAAATAATTTAAATTAGTCCCCGGTAATGGCACCAAAAACTTGTTAGAGGTTTTAAAACCTTAACGCAAGAGCACGTATCGTGACAAATAGTATCAAATTTAGTTCCCACGAGTACTAGCTTTAAGTTGCTAACTATTAAACACTGTTATTCAATTAATCCAAGTCAAATAAAATCCGATTTAAAAGAGAATCTAAATATCGTTATCAAATCAAACTACTCAAGTACTATTTCAAGATTAGACAAAACCAAGTTATTCCATCGTTCTTTGTTTTAGTGCTCCAATTGTTAGTCTAAGGTTTTTCACTCGTCACAAGGACCTTTCGTGTCACAAGTGATACCTAATTCATCAATCAGTTCTCATATTTCTATGAAGAACTTAGAAATCTGAACAGCATTGCAACCACCTTAATAATTACCTGGGGTAATTAGGTACATTCCTATCCTAATCACAAATTAAATCTTACATTAATCCCAGGCTATAGTGATTGGGTCTAAACTTAGGTTTTCTCTTCCAAGTCAACCTAAATTATAAACTTAATTCTAAGATTAATTATTTCTTGAAAAACATTATAAATAAATCACCATAAATAATTGTACTGAACAAAAAAATAGAGAATTGAACAATTACTTATATATACAAACACAAGAGTCCATTAAGAGCCAAAAAAGATTTAGTTCAACATCACGTTAACGAGTACTAAACACAAGTAATAAGACATGGAATTAAAGCTACATTGAAGGAAAGAGAATAAGAAAATGAAAAACTCTAGATGTAATTGTAATATCCAAGATATATCGTGTAATTATTTTTTATCGATAAATAAATATTCTGTGATTATTATATGAAATTTGGTGAATTAGCTGTTAAGTGATATCTGTGTTTGGATATGTACAAATGATAAAATTTGAGTATTTTAATTTTTATAAGTCGAAAATAAAATATAGATAATTGTGATATTTTTTTATTAAGTTTTATATTGTCATATGGTTTTATAAATAATTTATGGATTTTATAACTTGTTTTTCCGAGTATCTATAAACTATTTTGTGTAATTGGGAAACAACTGACTTCAACTGTTTTTACGTTTTTATAACCCGAAAGTCTCGGAAAAACTCCTTCCTAACCTAATTGCAATATTCCGAGCATTTTCCATGTTTTGACTTTTTTAATCCGAAGTACAGTTTTCCCTGTGCGGGTCTCGGCGTAAAATTTTCAATACCTTATTCGTTTTGGTAAATCAATAAAACCTATATTTTGGAGAAACATGATCTTTTGAATAAACTATTATTTTATCTTCTCGTAATACGTGTAACCAAAGCAATGAGACCAAGTCTGTATTTAAATAATGTATAGATTTGGATAATTATCCTAAAACCGGTACCGATTTGGATATGTTTTATCAAATAAACGTAACATTTTATATCCGATGTGTTCCAACGGGGTACCAATATTCCGTAAATATAAATAGCCAATAAAGTATTGTATTTTGTACAGATAAACATTATTATATAGTAAAAATAAATAACTATTCAGAGAAACGATTCATGTTCTTCATGTTCTTCGCAATCAAACGAGAATTTGAAGACGTTTTTGGAATCCAATGGAGGCGTATGAATGGTCAAAATGAAGCTCTCGATGAGACGATTGTATTCATATCAAAATCTTCGAGCAAGGTTACTTATTTTTCAATTTTGTATTTTTAATTATTTAAATTTAAATTTAAATTCATATTTTGATTTAGAAGGATGATTTGGCTGTTTTGATGATTGATTATCAGTCCTGAGATCTTAAGGATTGATTTGGTAAATAAACTTGTTGATTTTGGTATGATATGGAGTGAAACCGAGTTCTTGGATTTTGCCAAAATTTTAAATCGATTTTCTGAGTTTATTATCGATTTTTTGTTGATTATGAACATTGAGTTTCATTGTATGTATCACAAGCTTCGTTTTGTTATAAACATCTTTGAATTTAGTCAAGTAATTTTAATTTCGCTGTTCATCAAAAACTCACCGGTTTTTAATCTCTTTTGGCCGGTGTTCAAGTTCCCTTGATGATTGTAGCTTATTCATTGTGTTTCTCGGGTTCCCGGACTTTTATGGAGTGTTTTGGATTCAGAATCGTGGCTAACCGAATTGATTTGGAACTCGGCGGAATTTGGTTGCACACCGGAGAAGACGACGGAATCTGGAAAACCAAGATTTCGGCGACAACTCCGGTGGGTCGTGCCCCTATTCTTAGAAACCCGAAATTGACCCGTTTTTATTGTAATTCTGACCCGCTTTTGATCCAAACTCTCCTTATTCTTTTTCTGGAAATCTGTTTGTGCAAATTTTTTTTTAAAAATAAATCCAAAATTTATTTCTTTTATTTAAAACTACTTTTAATTATTAATATAATTCCAAAGATTTATTTTATTATTAATAAATTCAGAAATAAATCTAGATTATTTAATTAATTAATTTTGATTGATAATTAATTATTTAGTTATTCAATTAATTTAAATATTAATTAATTTAATTTGTTATAAATTAGTTTTAATTGATTATTTAATGAGATTTAATTATTTCTTTTAATTTAAAAATTACGAAAAATAATTTCGAGCTTTAAAATATTATTTTAAATTATTTTCAAGGCTCGATAGTTATTATTAAATAATTTTATAAGCGAGATTCGGGTGTTCGAACCCTATTATTTATTTATAAAATGATTTGGAGACCCGTTTTAATTCCGAAAAAAATGTTTAAAAAAATTTGTAGTAAATACTAGAAAAATCATTTTAGCCCCGAACCTTCTTTGAAAAATTATTTATATCGAATACCCTGCATGCTATGTGTTATGTGGTATCTGATTAATGTGATATATGACTATGTGCTTAATGATTGGTTGTTTTAGTCATCACTTTTAATCCCTAAATCGGATTTGGGTGTAACGATGGGTAGATAAAACCTTATGATGTCTATGTGACGATTAGAATAATATGAGATGAATATTGATAGATACTTATGATGCCTAGCAGAGTAAGCGAGATATAGAAAAACGAAACAGGTGATCATAAAATGGAATCGATGCGTAGAAAATAAAGCAAGTGATCAGTGAAAAAACTTCTTCGTGACATAATGTTAGTATTCAAATAGTTCTCCTTTATATTGTAAGTATTTTGAATCATTCAGCCTTGAAACCTAATCACATCATTTGATCTTGAGCTGTAAGCCTTATTCTTTGTAAAATATCCATTGTTGAATTACCAGATACTAAATTACATAAATACGATACTACTCCACAAATACATATCCACCATACACCAAACGCTAGAACAAAATTGCTTGAACATACAAAAACTTTTATACTCGGTCATACTTTGTAACATCAAAGAACTAAATCTTGTAAAATCATTATTTATCTAATACCTAATTCTCCTACAGGCTGGAGGCCATTCCTCATACATAGATATACCCTTGTGATAATCATGAATTGCATTACGATTTTATACAAATGTTTTATCTCTGTTGATTATGATCTTGTTTTATTGAATTATATTATTTATCATAATGAACTGTTTTAGAATTGGATAGTTTTCTTTATGTGAACCAGATTCGAGGTCGAATTAGGCCAATGCTGCCTTAGATCCAATTTATAGAGCATAGTCATGTGCCATGCTTGGGGTTAGTGCGTGACTAATCAGCAGCCTAACCTTGATTTTTAAAATTTAAAATAAATATCCAATTCTAATGATTATTTAACAACAAACTTGATTCCTTGGAATCATCTCATTTGATCGTTGTTTAACCACAGTTATTGTCATTATGACTTGCTGAGCTAGTTAGCTCACTCTTGCGAATCTGTTTATGTATCCTAGAGTTAAAAAAGGAAATGATTGATAACAAGGTTTCCTGGTCCAATGTACGAGCTAGGATTCTAGGACGAGTTGGATCGATCCATCAGACAATTTAAATTATATATGTGATATGCAAGCTTGTACGAATACTTTCATGATCAGTTGTAAGTTACACTAGTTGGGATTTGGTACGATGTAATAAAAGTTAAGGATTGTGGCTTGTTTTCATACTTTAACCTGTTGCGATCCATGGTTTAGTAAAGTAGGGTCACTGCAAATAATATTACATATACAGGTTTATATATTATATGTGAGTTGTGAGCCCCAAACTTCTGACCCGGGTTTGGAGGGCGTCACAGGTTGGTATCCGAGCTACAGGTTGTAAGTAATTGAAACAAGCCTAGATTGTCGGGAATGGGCAGAGGGTTAGGATTAGGAATAAGAAATAGAAAGATAGGACGTCGTGAGATTGAGTGCGACTGTATAGTAGGTTGTCGGTATGGTTCATGTTATGATTCAAGATTCTTATCCTGCAATGTGATTTCCAGATAATGGCAAGGGCATATCCTATTTTTTCTATATCATATGATCATTCAGAGCCTTTTGTTCGAGGACCGTCATCTTCACCCAGATTGATCCATATCTTGTTCTTCCACCAGTATTAACTGTATTACCTCTTGTTGTAATAGTTTCACCTCTTCAAGCTATTCTACGCTATTCTACCACCCCCTGATGTGAGACCACGTACCTATTCAAGAACCTCCATCTGCTTAATCTTGTTCTACTGAACATTCATTTGTAAATATATCTTTTCAGCTTACCCTATACTCTGTTCTATACCATCAGTTTAAAACCTGTCTTATAGAGCAACATTACCTACGAGGATGGATTTGAGAGCTATAGTATATGGTGAGTACATGAGATATTAATGAAGGTAAGAAGGAGTTTAGAAAGAAGATTCATGTGTTTCGGAGGATAGCTGCTACCAGGTTATATGGAGACATTAGTGAGTATGCCATCCATGATTATCTTATGGAGTGGGCCAGATGAGTTTTAAAAAGGAGTTTGAGAAGATGGAGATCCAGAGTTTTCTTGGAATTAGATGATGGTGTTATGATAAATGTGATATATATTAGCAATGTGATGTGTTATCAGCAGATTTGTTTTATAGAATAGACTTGTTGACTATTGGATAGACCTGTTGTACTTAACAACTTCAAAAAAAATGATGATGGGAATATTACCAGTAGGAAAGCTTTAAAATAAAGTTACGAATAATATAATATGCAACAGTAACTGAAATTTTGTCGACTAATACAGGCAAGATGGACCCAATAAAGGAGAGAAGATAGATTAAAGTGAATTGATCTTTATGTGATCATTTACTTAAATTGGTACCTTGTTATGGTTAAGGAGGACAACAAGCAACTCATATAGTAATGACGACCAGATGTGCAATTTTCAAAGTTTTTAAACAAGTTTTTGAAAAAGATTTCTTTAACAAAATTTCCAAAAGCCCTTTTAATAAAATAAGTTTTAAATATTGGTTGTCAAGTTACTACATGAGTTTCTTGTTTGTCATAAGACCAAATTATATAGAAAATACGTGTTCCACAAATTAGTATGGTTAATTCCGAGGGCCAAGTGGACCCGCTATTACGAAAAAGTTTTGATTAATTCTAAAAGAAGAGTGCAAATATTGTTTGATAAGATTAACAACAGAATCTGTGTACGAAGAAACTATTCATCCAATTTTTGAGACCATCAGAGTTTAAAGAATTCATTGACTTAAAAGAAGCCTGAGCATGATCGAAGAATGATGAGCAAATTTTCAGACTTTCCTAAAAGAAGAATATTAGTAACAAAAGAATCGATATGTTGAATGATCAGTGGTTATTTTAAGTTGCATAGAAGAAACTTGAAGTTATCCTGTAAGAGCGTAATTATGATCGAATTGTTCAAGTATTATACGTGCAGGTAAGATGCTAAAGACACAAGACTTAGTAAGTAAGAATCTATCATAGTACTTAATTTACGAAGGCATTTCAGTGGACTACTGAAGTTTATATGACTCAAATGAAATCTGATCGAAGAAGCTCGGAAGATGTATACAAGTGAAATATGGATGGTGACCAATGATATCATTCTTTTCTACAATACTACGGCGTATATTCTTTTTGATTCCTAAATATGTATCAAATTCTTTCATTAATAAATTCTTTTTGGTGATAAGAAAAAGGAGAATATTGCATTCCTTTCAAATTTAATTTTTCTCCTCAAGTTTTGCTTTCTGATTAGGACAAGCAGTGTTATGGTGAGACGCTTTATCGGAATCATGAAGAGTTGGGTGGGACGCCACCTAATCATGTGTTGTATGCCATATGATATGAAAGACTGGTCATCCTAAGTACCAATGTGGTTGTCTCATTCATATTCAAATCATTACTTCTTCTTTCTTTTCAACTCTAAGTTTATTGAATTATGGATCCTTATAGTTGGTTTGTTGCACTATTGTTCTTTACAAAAGTTCCCCAAACAAGAAGAATCAAGCGGCCAAAGTTCCAACTATGAAATTTATATGTTTTAAGTATGGAAAACCAGGGCATATGACGAGGATTGTAAAGCACCAGCCCGAGTCAGTGATGTGCTAAAATTTAAGGGATCTAACCCGATAATGAATAAGTCTCCAAGAGCAAGAGTTTACGATATGACTGTGAAGTATGTTATATAGAATATGAATGTGATGGCAGGAATGATTATTGTGAATACCTTATGTGTTAAAGTATTGGTAGGTGTGGGAATAACTTAATCATTTTTTTCTCAAGATTTTGTTGATAAGTTGAATTACCATGTGGAATTGTTAAATGAGATCATGACTATAAAACTAGCAAATATATAATGTGTAATTGTTAAATACGTGAGTAGCAATGGTAAAATTGAGATTTATGGAAATAAGTTTATGATGATTTGATATCATTTAATATAGGAGAATTTGACATTATTCTAGGAAATGGACTAACTATTTAAGTGTGATGCTTAGATAGACCGTCATGATAAGAAGATAATTCTGAAGATGCCAGATAAGAAAGTGGTGACGTTTAGAGGTCGAAGGCAAGTAAAGAAGTTTTTAATAATGATTCAACTAAAAGGTTACGGTGGCGAAAGATGTGAGCACTTTGTTGATTGTGTGATAAATAGAAGTCAGGAGCCAATAAAACTTGAAGATTTCCTAGTAATCAATGAGTTTCTAGAAGTGTTTCCAGATGAGTTACCAGGACTTTCCCTGAATAGAGAAATTTAGTTTGCGATCGACTTCGCACCTGGAATGGAACCAGTGTCCAAGGCCCCGTACAGAATGGCGCCAGTTAAAATGAAGGAGTTAACTAAGAAATTGCAAGGGATGTTAAAAGAAGGAGCAATTAGACCTAGTGTACCCCATGAGGTGCACTGATAATATTTGTTACTAAGGATGATCGAAGCATGAGTTTATATGTCGACTAGCGAAAACTCAACATGTTTGTTATCAAGGACAAGTATCTATTACCTCAAATTAAGGATTTTCTTGATCAGCTGAAAAAAGCGAAGAATTTTCTAAGATGGATTTAAGATTTGGGTATTATTAATTGAAGATTGAACCTGAGGACGTATCGAAGACAACTTTCAGAACTTAGTAGAGTTATTATAGAATTTTAATAGTTCTATTTGGATTAACTAATATACAAACAATATTTAAACTTGATGGACATAGCTTTTAAAGTGTATCCGAATAGGTTGTATTTGTGCTTATAGATGATATTGTGATTTACTCAAAGTTAACGGAGGACCATGCAAGGTATTTAATGATAATTTGGGGAGTCTAAGAAGAAAGAAGTTGTATGTAAAGTTTTCTTAGCATGAATAGTCGGTGATGAAGAAACCAAAGTGGCTCCAACAGGGATTAAAGCTACTATGAATATAGAAAGACCTAAAGCACCAATAAAAGTGAGAAGTTGTTAGTATTGGCAGGATAAATATAAAAAATTTGTTCAAGATTTCTCAAAGATTACGGCACATTTGACGAAGCTTACTAGGAAAAGTGAGATTTTATATGGAATGAAGAAGTGTGAAGAAATTTTTGAGGAGTAAAGAAGTGATTAATCACGGACCCTATTTTATCGCTTCTAGATGATCAAGAAGACTTTGTAACCTATAGTGATGCTTCTCATAAGGTATTAGGTTGTGTGTTGATGCAGCATAACAAATTTATTGCACATGCATCTAGACAACCAAAACCTCATGAGCAGAAGTATCATACTCATGACTTCGAACTAGTAGTAATAATATTCGCTTTGAAGATTTGAAAAACATTATATGTATGGAGAAAGGTGCGAAATTTATATGGACCATAAGAGTTTGAAGTATATATTCATCAGGAAAAGAAAATATAATGGCAACGTGATAAGCAAAAAGGAGAAAATGAATGTATTGACTACACCAGAAGAGTTATCTATGGGATTTCAAAAGTTGGAATTAGAAGTCAGAATTTATAATCCAAAAGGAGGAAGGAAGTGTAGTATGATCTTTTAGCCAGAGGGGTTAGAAAAGATAAAGAGATGTCAAGAGGAGATAATGAATCAGGATGTTAACAGATTAGTAAGAGGAAATTTATACACTCAGAAGAATGATCACGGTATTATCAGATGTTCTTCCAGAATTTCGATGCCAAAAGTGACAGAATTAAAAAATTAGATCCTACATGGAACTCACAATATTAAGTATTTAATCTATTAAAGAAATGCCAATATATACAGAAATTTAAAGAAGAATATTGATAGACAAATAGGAAAAGGAAATTGCAAAATGGATTGGAAGGTGTTAGGCATACCAAAGAATTGCAACCATTAGAGATGCAGAATGAAAATGGGAGCATATTGCTTTAGGTTTATAGTTAGATTATCAAGAACGAAAGCGAACCACGATGCCAATTGGGTTATGGTGGAAAAGCTAGCTAAGTCAGTTCATTTTCTACCTATTAATGAAAGATTTTCATTGGACAAGTTCGTTCACATGTAATTGAAAGAGATAGTAGTTCGTCATGGAGTTCTTGTGTCTATGGTATTTGACCAAGATTCAAGATTTAATTCAAGATTCTAAAAAGTTTTCAAGAATATTTTAGGAGCTAAGTTGAATATGAGTACAGCTTATCATCCACCGACTGACGGCCAAAGTGAAAGAATGATTCAAACAATTAAAGATAAGTTATGTGTTTATGCTATTGTTTTTAGAAGAAATTGAGATGAAGTTGGAAAAAAATGTGAAATACTTGGACTAGAGTTAGTACAACAGATAAGGGAAGTTGTCGAGATTATTTAGAAAAGATTAAGTGCAACACGAGTTCGTCAAAGGAAATATGTAGATCAAGCTAGAAAGAATGCGAAGTTTGAAGAAGGAGATTTAAAATTGCTAAAAATGTCACCGTGATAAGGGATCATCCTCGATCAGAAAGAAAGGAAAGTTGAGTCCTAGATATGTTGGACCTTTTGAAATTTTGAAAAACGTGTCGGTAAGATAGCATACGAATTAGCGTTACCCCCGCATATGCAAAATATTCATAATGTTTTCATATGGCAATGTTTAAAAAGGTATAATCTAGAATTCTAGACATGTGACAGAATATGAGCCGATAGAACTTCAGGCAGAGTTGCCCTATGTTGAGAATCAATAGGGATCATAGAAATGAGAGAGAAAATGGTAAGAAAGAATGTTATAAAGTTAGTAGAGTATTGTGGAGAAACCTAAGGGTTGAAAAGTCAACCTGGAGTTTAGAAAGTGATATGCGTGAAATAGTAGCCTGAGTTATTGTTTATGTGATTCTGGGGACAGAATCCTTTTAAGGGGGAGGATGTAATATCCGAGATATACCGTGTAATTATTTTTCATCGATAAATAAATATTATGTGATTATTATATTAATTTTGGTAAATTATCTGTTAAGTGATATCTGTGTTTGGATATGTAAATATGATAAAATTTCATTATTTTAATTTTTGTAGGTCGAAAATAAAATATAGATAATTATGATATTTTTCAATTAATTTTTATGTTGTTATATGGTTTTATAAATAATTTATGGATTTTATAAATTATTTTTCCGAGTATTTATAAACTATTTTGTGTAATCGGGAAACAACGGGCTTCAACTGTTTTTACGTTTTTATAACCAAGAAGTCTTAGAAAAACTCCTTCCTAACCTAATTGCAATATTCCGAGAATTTTCCATATTTTGACTTTTTCTATCCGTAGTACGGTTTTCCCTGTGCGGGTCCCGGCGCAAAATTTTTCATACCATATTCGTTTTGATAAATCGATAAAATCCGTATTTTGGAGAAACGGGATCTTTCGATTAAACTATTATATTATATTCTCGTAATATGTGTAACCAAAACGCTGAGACCAAGTCTGTATTTATAAAATGTATAAATTTGGATATTTATCCTAAAATCGGTACCGATTTGGATCTGTTTTATCAAATAAACGTAACATTTTATATCCAATGTGATCCAACGGGGTACGAATATTCCGTAAATATAAATAGCCTATATTATATTTTGTACAGATAAACATTATTATATAATAAAAATAGATCATTATTCAGAGAAACGAGTTGTGTTCTTCGCGTTCTTCACAATCAAACGATAATTTGAAGATGTTATTGGAATCCAACGGAGGCGTATGAATGGTCAAAATGAAGCTCTCGATGAGATGATTGTATTCATATCAAAATCTTCAAACAAGGTTACTCATTTTTCAATTTTGTAATTTGATTTATTTAATTATTTAAATTTAAATTCATATTTTGATTTAGAAGGATTTTTAGGCTATTTTGATTCCTGCGATTTTGATTTAGAAGGATTATTAGGCTATTTTGGTGATCAACCATTTTTATTTTGGAAAGATGGAAAAATCATGTCTTTCCCTTAATCTCATGGAGAATCTTGGAGATCGACGCGTTAAGAGGTGTAAACGCGGTCAAATCTCTATCTCTTCGCCTTTCCAGGCCCCGACCAGTCTATTTTTTATTATCATTCCTACGATCGTCCCTTCGGTCACGGTTGGACCCTCGAGAGTACTCATAAGACCGGAATGCCTGCTTCGGTCCTCTCTTCATGGCTCTCTATACCGTTCCAGAATTTCCATTTTCCTCCGAATGTTTTCACCCATCACATATATATCATTAAGATATTTTGGGGGATAATCATAAAGAGATGATATGAGTTTTTTTTATCTTTGATTGGGTCCAATCCAGTGGTTAGATATCCCATAGCCTTCGTCTTGTTCAGATCGGTGACCATGTCTGCTTCCTCCTTAAACCTGGCTAGGTAATCACCCAGGGACTCATTTTTCCATTGCGTACAATGGATGAGAGTCTCATTGTCTTTGTCTCTTCGGCATAGGTGTGAATAGTGCCTTATAACTTTTCCTTCAGCTGCTCATATGAATGGATCGAATATAGACGAAGCGATTTGTACCACATCGAAGCCCCTCTTTTCAGGTATGTCTTAAATATCTTACACAACATCGTTTGGATATGACCCGCTTTTGATCTCCAAAATCCCTAACCCCAATATCTATTTTGTTCCTGATTTTCTTCTTAAAATTTATTCAAAAATTATTTTTCTTATTTTCAAAAATCATTTAATTATTATTTTAAATTCTAAAAATTATTTACTTAATTGTTTTAAATTCCAAAACTCATATCTTTTATTATTTTTAAAAATCCATATTTGTTTTAATTATCTATAATTTATTTTAATTAATTATTTATAGATTTAATTAATTGGTCAATTTATTTAATCAATTAATTTTATTTATAAATAGTTAAATAAAATATAATTATTTATAATTAATTCATATAAATCCTAAAAATTATTTTTAAGCTTTTGAAAATTTTATTTTTGTATTTAAAAATCAATTAATATTATTTTTAATTGATTTAATTCTTATTTTATTCGTAATAAATAAACTGTTCGTTCGTTTAATACGAAACAAACACGTATAGACTCAGAAAATTATTCAACTTTCATTAAAAATACTTTCGAGACCAAATTCTTTCGTTTCGAAAGGTCGCTTGTTTTGTAAATCGTTTGAGTCGATTATTGATTGATAAATCATATTTTTGATCTGATTTCAATTTTTAACGTACTGAGTCGAATCTTTTGACAAACCGAGGCATATGTGATATAAATTATGTGATACATGAGTTATGTGTTTATGTGCTTTGTGAATTACGTGCGTACGTGGGTCATAAGTCTTGTGTTTGGATGTTTTAATTATGTGCGGTCTATCGTATGGGTAGAAAATAGGGTTTCGAACCACAGTTTGTCAAGTAATTATCGTTTAGACGATTAAAGTTGTATATTTTAATTATAGATGCGGATCACTCGGGTTGATCAGGACCAGACATTGAAAAGAATGAAATGAAATGGTACTGGATATCTGGCTTCTACCAATCGCAGGAGCGACGTATCAGTGACTTGTTAAAATAAAAGATGGTGATGCCATAAGATGTCAGAATGAGGGATTGTGTTATAGCGAGTGTGACTAACTGCTAAAAACCAAAGGAAAGTATCCCTATCATTACTTATTGTTCAAGTTATATTTATTTTAAATCTTATTATGCAAGTATTGCTTTCCCTATTCTCAGTTCACAATAGATAAATATTTTACATATCGCTGAATTAAATGATTCTGTTTATGCAAGTACTCTTCTGCTATTCTATTTTCAGAATAGCTAAGTGATTTTACTTGACAAATTAATGGATTTATATATATTTTGGATTTTGAGAAAAATGATTTGGTTGCGAGTATTCCTGCCCAAGTGAATGGGGGAATAAAATTTGTAAGGGTATCGATTATTATGACCCCTTTCAATAAAATGTTTAAAAATTGGATGGTTGCGTAAGAGGCCGTGGCGACGGTCCAACGGTGAGCTAGGTATTATACATGATATAATACCTTTTTAGGCCAATATGTATCTTGAGTACCCCTTTGTTTAGTTGGATATGTTTCGGCATACCGGTGTTGCTCCGCGGCTGATCACCAGCGGCAACACACCATCGTTCGAGGATTCCAATCTATATTATTATATTTTTTTGATAATCATATAATAAATGATTTATCAAGTATTTTGGTTTTGGATAAAGGGTGAAATGCAGTTTTGATTCAGTTTCTGCTTGATGTGGATATTTAGGTTGTTGCTAAATATCAAAGGTCGTAATAGTATAGATGATTGATGTTGACTTCAATATGGGATGTTGTGAGCATCAAAGTTCGTATTAATATTTAATTTGATATGACAATAAAATATATTAATATCAAGAGTTCGGTTTTGAATAAAGTTATGATTCATTCTATAATCATTGTTTCATGTTGATGTTGTTTACGATATTTCCGTAAACATTATTTTACTAGTTTTATTCTCGTGAATATTCAAAGTATTGCTGAAGCATTTCGCTCGAAAATATCAAAAAGAGTTTTTAATACAGTGAGAAATAATTATCCGATTCTTTAATAAATTTTCTGTTTCAGCAATTATGATTTCAAAATATTATGCGCTATTGCAGATGTCGGTTTTATATCAAAACGGCCATATATATGCTATAATGAACTTGCTGAGCATTTTCATTGCTCATACTTTCTTGTTTTCAAATTTAACCTCCAGTGAGGATTAGCTTGCGTTGTTTAACCGCGTAATTCGAGGAAGCAAAGAAGAAGCTTTTGGAAGGTGGTTGGTCCAGGGTTTGTGAACTAGTGTAAGTTCTGTTATGTAAGGTTGTTTATATTATATTATATTATAGTTGTGTATTGTATAGTTGGGACTAGTATACTTCTTTTCGAAGTCATACTAACAGGTTTAGTTTTAAGTTTGTAAATTGTTGAAAAGAGTTTTAAAAGAAAGTGAAAAATTTATTTGTGAAATTTGGATATAATGTTTTTAGAACTGTAACCTTAAAAGACCTTGGATTAGTTTGGGGTCATAGATGCTAAATATTTTCCGCTAGAATTTGTATATTGATTAAACAGGTTGATTTGGATTGAGGTTTCATAGTGACGACCAAATCATCTAACCCCGGATTTGGGGGCGTTACATAAGCTATATCCAAGGATCAAGCCTACCTATTTCGAAGTAGAGAATTTTACAGATTCAGTTCAAGATGTGATTATAAGACTGAGATTGGGACAGAAACAAAATTTGATAGTTACAATACTGACAAGATATATGTAATAGATAACTATCAGGGGTTTTGCTACAATAGAACAAGAAGCTTGACAAACAAGGATGAGTAGGGATTCAGATAAAAGCTGTGACAAAGGTGGAATGTTTTCTTAGGGAAGCAGCCAGTCAAAACTTATAGTGCATCGAAAAAGAGTTGGGATGGATCAGATGATGAGAAGGAAGATCATGAATATCTTGCTTTCTTAGCAATCTATGAAGATGGTTCAACTCACATATCTCAGGTTTCAATTTCTTGAACCACTGCAATATCTTGTTCTCAATATTCAATGCATGATAAGATCTTAGTGCTTAAATGTTTAACACTTGCACAAGCATGATAACCTCACACATAGATAATGATGAACTAGTTCACTAGTTTATTTTTCTGGTAACTAGGATTGATGTTTAACTTGTGCATATTACTTTAGATGATCATAAATATGTGTTTAAGTATATGTTGAACATGATTAATTGCCTTAGTGAGATACATGTTTTCCAGCACTTAAGACCTTTGTTTATGCTTATCTCTTGTACCCAATTACATTATGATTTATTCATTTGATCTGAATTGTTTTTTAAGATGTATTAGTTTATAATTGGATTCAGATAGCTAGATGAATTCATTTAGCCTCTTACGTCTCCATCCAATCCTTTATGAATTCATTTGGAAAACCTTTGTGTTGGAAGAAGGAAAAGAGTTGACTAAATTCATTTTAACATTACCAAGAATGTGAAATCATTTGGAGTCATATAATCATTCTTAAGTTCAAGTTAAGATTTCAAGGAAAGTGAATGAATCAAACGTAAATAGGGATCAATACAAAGAACTGGATCAAATGATAAATTGGGTGTACTAGCTCCAAGTTAGAATAGTTTCAAAGATCAACACATGACAGGGTTCACAGGTTATCGAAGAATCTGGATTGATCAAAACATTAAGTAATGGAATTCATAAAGGTTCTTTTAGAGTTTACGAGATCATAAGATAACAAAGGGAATAATAAGGTAATCATGGTGCAAATCAATAGGGTTACTATAAAGGGTTGAACATGGCTTGATATCAAGTTGTCACAAGGAACAATATCAAAGTTTCTCAGAATCAATAAGTATATCAAAATTACAATAAAAATTCACTACTTTATCATGACATCAATAATTTTCTCTCTATAATCAATTAACAAGAGAAGGAAGAGTTACTTTCCTTAAATCGTGTTCCTACTTAACAGGTACTGAGCTACTGCTACCTAAGATATCTTTCCATTTCCTAGCCTGAATACCTCCGCTCTCAGAATCTACAATCCAAAACAGAATCCCTAATTAGCAACTTAATCAACACTCGACATTTCTCAGAACACCTAACGATTACCCCAATTCGTGATATTACTTAGTTTATGAACTCGAGTATAATCACGTATACTCACATAACACATAGCACAATATATACTTGTATACTTAAAATTAATATCTTAATAAACAATCACGATTCGTATAACTCGACAAACAAACCACTCATTCCTTTCTTTTTAACTCAAAAATTCGAAGCAAAACAATGGAATCAAGCCAAGAAACCAAAATGCAACCACTTATTATTATCATGCATAATCTAGATTTACATCCAAATCTTTTGAAAAGAAAACCGAACCAAAATCAAATATTTGAACCAAATTTTTTGTAAAACTTGAATCAAAATCAAAACCCCTTTTTATTAGTAAAAATTCAAATTTAAAACCATATAACCATATCAAATGATCATTTAACCACTTAAACATCAATTACCCTTGATAAGCAACCACTCCTTTCCTTTTAATAATAAAAATGCGAACCCCAACATTAAGAAAAAATTAAACAAAATCACATGCAATCATTCAAAACTATCATTTATACTACCAAACATCAACTAACTTCAAAAGTCATTTCCCCAATTAATTTTTATCAAAAATTCAAACCTAACATGTGTTCAAAATTAAATGATACCTTGGAAATCAACATTCACTAATTTTTCGTAACATGCATAATGGTTTTGATGTCATGCATCCACTTTTATCTAACTAAGCACATAATCATCTACCAATAATCATTATACCCAAACTTCTAAGCATTAAAACTTGATTAATAACCACAACTCAAGTAAACATCAAACAACCAACATGCATTCTACATTACATCATGTTTATACAAAAAAATCAGTTTGATATCACGTTTTACAACCCATCGACTCGCATTTGATCACGGTCGGTGGTGGAAGAAATTGAGGGTGCCCATACACGGGTCTCCCTTTGAATTTTAGACCTTAAATCTGCAATAAAACTAGTGAACTATGCACTCCTTTGAATCCACCTCAAGAAATCATATTTTCTTGAATAAATTCTAAAAGAGGGTTTTCTTGAACTCAATCAAACACTTACATGCAAAGATATATAGTGTAGAGGATTGAAAAAGATGATGATTGATGGTAATATCTTTGAATTCCAACTAGTTCTTGAGGTTGCATGCAAGAGAGAGAGAAAGAGCATTCGGGAGAGAGAGAGAGAGGATTCGGGAGAGAGAGGGAGAAAAGTGAAAGAAAGAAAGAGTGAGCCAAGAGGAAGAAGAGAGTGGGGAGGAAGAAAGGAAGAGTGGGTGTATTTATAAGTGAGCGGAGGGGGAAAATGGTCTTTTTCCAACTAATTCTAGAAACTTCTTTTCTTTTCTCTCTTTATTCTAAAAATCAAAAATAATAAATCTCTCTTTTATAAAATATAAAACCTCTTTATAAAATACGAAAATATAAAAAATCTCATGTTAAAAATAAGAAGCATAAAATTAGCTCTTCTCTCATATCTTAAAAAAAATTTGTAAGCGAATATATTATTTGTTATGAATTTTACAAATAAATCCAAAGAATAGAATTAAACTTTATTTAAACATTTTAAAAACTCAAATCATCAAAAGAAATCCAACTATTATTTTTAAAAAGTCCCTTGGACTATTTTTGAAAGCAACAAAGCAAATTTCATACCTTAATCAGATTTCTATAATTTTATAAAAATGTTTTATGATCAATAAAATCCCTATAAAATCATTAAAAACGTATACATCAAATATCATGCAGACACACAAGATCATCTAATATAATTCATATTCCTACTCTTAAACACTTTAATCCCTTTTAATATGGGTCACGTTCAAATTGACGGCCCGACAATACAACTTAACCCCTTAGCCGACTCATCAAATTGGAACGAGTTATTTTACGTTCCTAGTTACTATTATACAATAACGATGTTTAACCACAAAATCAATTAACATTTTATTTATTCACATAAATTCACAATTGCAACACAAAATTATACTTTATTCACTTAATCACGTCACGAAATTCCCAGTACCTACAGATCCAGCATTCAGAAAATTATATGTTAGTCGGGATGTTAAGTTTCAAAAAGAAAAAGCATGGCCACGGGATCAGAAAAAGTCGAATGAAGTTAAATTCTAAAGTACTTACACTATAATGGTAGTTTCGTTTGGAAATAGTTCGAGTAAAACCAACAATTTGGACGAAGAGAAAGTGACTATTACTCCTATACAGTCACAAATTTCAAGCAGATGGGTCTGAGTCATTCGGTAGCAGCACTAAGCCAAGGCATTTTAGACTGTTGAGCGATGTATATAATGAAACCCAGCAGATTGAAATAGAGGATGACATGTTGCTACTCAGTATGGAGAAAATTATTACATACGCTCCAGCAACACAAGAGAAAGGATGGAGAGTTGCGATTAATAGAGAGATGAGTTCTATTGTCAAAAATAACACATGGGTCGTAACAGATATACCTACGGGAAAGAGAGCCATGGGTCCGAAGTGGGTATACAAGGTAAAGAAGAACACCGAAGGTAAGGTAATAAAGCATAAAGTGAGGCTGATGGCCAAATGGTATGTGCAGCAACAAGGTGTGAACTATGAAGAAGCATTTTCCCTAGTTACTCATTTGGAAACAATGCATCTATTGCTGGCATTAGCAGCTAAAAGTGGATGGGAATCTACCATTTGGATGTAAAATCTTCATTCTTGAATGGTGAGATTCAAGTAGAGGTCTATGTACTTCAACCAGAAGGTTATGAGAAGGAAAGTCAAGAAAACAAAGTCTATAAACTATTAAAGGCATTATATGAGCTTCGACAAACCCCGAGAGCTTTGTATGTAAGACTGAGAAAGTTTCTCAAAAGGATTATCTTAACAAAATATTCACATGAATATGCGGTATACACGAAATGTGAAGGAATTGAATCATTAATAATTGGTATTTATGTTGATGATTTACTCTTGACAGGAACAAGTTTTGTGAATATTATGAATTTCAACAGCATATGAGTCATGAATTTGATATGAGCGATTTGGGAAGGCTTTCTTATTACTTAAGGATTAAAGTTGAACAAAAAAGGGTTGTATTGAGCTAAGGAAGACTACATATGCCAAAAAATTACTGAACAAAATAGGTCTAGAGGATCGCAATTTGACAAGATATCCAATAAAACCAAAACTTTAGATTAACAAGGAAGAGAAAAGGAATGTAACTGATGTGATAAACTATAAAGGGTTTATTGTGAGGCCTACGATATATAGTCCATACTAGACATGATATATAGTACACTATAAGTGTGGTAAGCAGATTTATGTTGAGGCCAACCACAATGCACTTAAATTCAATCAAGAGGATCTTGCATTATATAAATGGGAAAGTTGAATATGGTTTATTATACTTAAGGATGTCGGGAAATCAATTGCTCACAGGTTACTCGGATATTGACCTTACAGAAAATATGGATGATAGGAGAAGCACGTGAGGAATGGTCTTTTACTTAAATGAATGTTTGATCAGCCGGGTATCGCAAAAAATAATGCTGCGTAGCGCTATCCTCTTGTGAAGCAGATTTTATGAAGCGGAGTTCATGGCTGCAACTGCAGTATTGTGTCAAGGGATTTGGTTACGTAATCCGTTGACTCAGATTTCAAGTAAGTTAAGGATCTTTTGAAGATGCAAACTTTTGAAGAATCTGAACATGGCAAGACTACTTACCAACACTATAAGAAAATAAGGCTAAATACAACTGCATAAATACAACCGGGGTCAAATACAACCATATCTGGTTGAATTTAGGATGCGCGGCTAAATTCAACCGCCGGCAGTCATATTTAAAAACGGTTGTATTTAGGCGGTCGAATAATGACAAACTATAGAGGTATGACAAGCTCACTATTTTACTCAAATGCTAATTATAAATATTTAAGTGCTAGTATCTAACTCATAGATATTTAGTATTTATATATTTAATATTTATTTTGGATAGTTTGGGTTATGGAAATTGAAGCAATTCCATGATTTTACTTGCTCCATAATTCAAACTAACTTAAAATAAATAACATGATTAATTATAACTAAATTTGTCAACAATTGATATCTAATATATTTTTTATAACTTATGTGTTATAAGTTAATTATGAGATTTTGGTTTTAGTGAATTTAGCAATGTTTACATCTTAAGAATTCACTGAAATCATAATCATGATTGTAGCCTGATTAGTTGTATGCTAATTTTTAACTTATATCAGTTAATGATATTTAGTTAAGAGTTCAACTATGAACTAATTGTGAATTATTAGTGTTTTTGACATTACTTAGAACTCCTCTAAGTAATCAATGCTTATCCTCAATCACTTATACTAATATAAAAAATGTAAAAATCTTTCTTAAGCACAACTATGATCAATGTGGATAATGCTTTATTAGAAGTAACCATATGTTGTCAACTTAGAATAATTTTTATACTTGGTTGCAAATTCCTAAAAACTTTAATAAAAGATACAATATTTAATGGATCAAAGTATATAGAACTTATAATATTTTTTTAAGATTGCAAACAAGACAATGCTGGTTAATGTTGTCTTATTTTTCGAACCAGTATTGTTTGAGATATTACACTTGTTATGGTTAATAATTGTATAGAATATGAAATTGAATGCTAATGTCTATTTGGTAGATAAGTGGTATTTAATTCATTGATATCTTATTCTAATATATTTGAATTATGATGTTAGACAATTCCATGTCAAAGCAGTTTCATGATTTCAATTATTTTAAAATAGGATGCAACATAATTATTAGTATCTAAAATACTTGACAAGTATTAGTCAATGATTTATTTTTAATATTTTGTTGCTAATAATTGTGAGATTTTAAGTTCTAGTAAATTTATTTGAGTTGTTATATGTGAGAGATTCACTTCAATTTGAAATCAGTAGCATAATCATTCTTATTAAGATTATTTTTCAATAAACAATGTTGTTGATAGTAATTTTATAAAGATAGATTATGAAGGTTTTGACATGAATGAAAATTGCTTAGACTTTACCCTAAGTGATTAATACTTTTACAAAAACTCATTCATATTGAAAGATAAAATCTTTTTTTCTCTTCTTAATACTATTATATAATCAGTCTGTGTCTTTTTAATCATTTATCTTTTAGGCATAAAAACAAACTTGTGCACTTGAACAGTTTAAGTGAAAAAATCAAACTTCTCTTTATAGTGGTGATTGCTTATTTCATTAAAATCTTTTGAAATCACTATTGTACATCATTTCTCTCAAAAGATTAAATGCATAATTTTCATTCATTATAGATCTTAAGTGCATTTCATCTCTATATTGTCATATGCTCTGTGATACAGGTTCAACCTCCAATGGCCTTCTTTCATTTAATAGTCATGAGGTTGAAAACCCATAACTTCTAACCCAGAATGTAAAGACAAACACAGAAACAGAACCAACCAACACTCTCTTACCCATAAAATGAAGTATGAATGAGCGTGAGGGAGAAAGTGCCTTAGTGCACCACAAAAGGAAGATTCTGAAATCAACCCGGAAGCTCTGTCTCTTACAAAGATGAGTAGTATTTAAATTGAGGCAACTGCTAGCCCCCATACATCTTTTCAAAAAGTTGTAATGGATGAAAAAGCACAGAAACAGTTACTAGATTCATCCTCTCAACATGGTGCGTCTATTGAAATTCTCCTGTCGGCCAGGGTATCCGATGTATTGTCACTACCTCAAACAAAAACAATTTTTCATGCACAAGGATATGTTATACACATAAAGGAAGAGTTGACAGAAATAAGAGTTTCGACTATTTAAAGGTCATATTCGATTGTTAAAGGTTCTTTAATGGACCAACTACCTTTACAGGTGTTAGGAGAGGATACTCATCAAATAGCCATACGTTAGTGGTCAGTATCTACCTCCCTAGGCTTAATCCCCTGGATGCATCTGCAGATAGTGGATCCGACTGGCACAGATCGGCAACTTGTTGATAATAATTTAGATTTACCTAATGAGTCACAAGGAAATATCTTCACAGACATTAAAAAGGAACTTTGATCTTTATGATAAATTCTTTGGATCATTTTTTACCTTCCCGGAGTTCAAATCTGGAACTCTAAAACGGAAACTAGCAACTTGTTGATTATTACTCAGATTTATCTGACGAGTCTTACAAGGATGGGGATTTGCGAACTCCCATTGCACCACTTCTGACCTCCTTAAGGATGGCTAAGGTAATTTTCCTTGCAGGTACAACTGAATTTTGGAGCTATGAGATGAGTTATACACTTGTGAGAATGAGTGTAATCATGAGTGGAGAGACGAGTGAAACATATGTGAGGTACACAAAACAGAATCATACACTCACAGTGAGGAAGAAAGAGTAATACCATATCCCATTCCCTATCCCTAAACATGGTTCTTGATACTTCGGGTCTTGAATCTGTTTATGATTGGAACCTAACTCTTAGGGACCAAACGTTTTAAGATTGGATTAGAATACTTCGGGACCTAACAAGTTGGGAGCTAAAAATTGGTTACAATTGGTGATCTCATAGTTGGGAGGTATAAGGACTTGGGAATATTGGTTAACAGGATGATCAACGGTGAAGTCATTCTTGCAGCATTTAAAGGGACATGGTTGATCAAACTATGACTTGTTATTTCTTTTCCAACCAAGTGAAATATGAGAACTCCTTCAGACAACATCATACATTCCTTCTCTAAGGGGGAGATTAAAGCTTATATAATAGTTTGGAGGATTCTTCAACTAAGGGGGAGAAATAACAGGAATATGGGAAAAGGTAATATATATAACCACAACACCATTGTTGTTTGTATCTATGGATCCTATTGTACGGGAGAGATGGTAAACAAGAAGATGATTTCCTAGTGATCAGAAGAAGTGGTTTGGTTTATTAATATTCTTTATAAGAGGAGAAGCTGTTTTCCAAAATGGGAGTACCATTAGTTCTTATGTGCGGATCCCATTATACGGGATATGTGGTAGACGAAGGTGATCTCCTTTAACAAGTTAATTCTCATAGGGGGAGAAACAAGAGATATATGCGCTTCTCAACAGGAAATGTGGTTGTACAAAAGAAGTCAGTTATGATTACTTCAAAAATGAGAAGTATTATCTGGAAGAGATTTGAAGAACCAAGGGAATGAAGATGAAACTACTTGAATACCAGTTCAGTGCTAGAGGAACAAGCATCTTTGATTTCAATTACTCAAGAAAATTGGAAATGCAGTATTTGATCCAGAAAATCAGAAGAAATAAAGACAAGGCAAATACAAAGAATCAAAGGATTAGAAGAAAACTTGTAGTCTGTTTACAGGTCACTAAAAGAAGTTTAATAATATGATCATGCATCAGTGAAGAATAAAGATTAAAGACTTTCAGGGTTTCAGAAATGATAAAGGTTCAGTGTATAAGTGCTACCAGAAGATTTCAGTGTATTAGCATTGATTGAAGATATACAGTGTTCGAAGCATATGAATCTGAAGAACTAAAGACATGGTATATACAGAGGTTAAAGAAGACAACTTCAGTCTTGAAGTTATACTCACTGACGAGAGTTTATTTATATGTTGAAGCGTCGGTGCACAACAGTGAATGAAGTATTTAAGATTGTAGTGTCAATGAAGACGTTGTCTAAAGTACCAGAAAGGATTCCAGTGAAAGTATAATTGTCTATTGACAGTCAGTGCTTGAAGCAATAAAGTTGTTACAAGCTTAACAACGTAATCAAGGCTATAATACGAAGACCTGAATCGGGGTTAGACGTCTGTGAACCAGACGAGTTACACTAGGCGTCAACAGCTCGTGAAAGGAACCTGGGTATTATTTAAAGAAGAATTGATATGTTGAGGAACGTACTTGGATTGAACGTTTATCTGTTAAAGTACGAGAAGAGGTGCGTGGGGTATAAAGCTAAACTGATCGAGGGAGTGGCGAAACTCAAAGTTTAATTGTTAAATTAAATAAATTTATTTAATGGACTTTAATATATTTATTTAATAAACTTAAAATGATTTATTTTATAAACTTTAAATAAGTTTATTTTATAAATCTAAATTAGTTTATTTATATAGTTTATATTTTAAAGTTTATTTAATAAATTAATTTAGTTACAATTTAAACTTAAATAAAAAGAAAAAGAAAAAAAGGAATAAATGAGATAGATGAAGAGGTTAGCAAACTGACAAACATAGATGAGAAACCTGAAAATGAGAAACAAGAAACTAAATTGTTGCTGGTAGAGCTTGAAGCTGTGAAACAAGAAAATGCATATCTGAAGAACAAGCTCAAGTGTGCAAATAAGATTGAAGCTGTATTAAGGGAGAAGCTGTAAAATAATGAAGTCAAGTTAAAATTCATCAGGAATGCATCTGGCTTAGTTGGTCGGATTATACCATGAGAAGAACAAGACATGTGCAAATATTTCTATCGGTCTTGATTAGGATGCCTTGAACAAGAAGAAGAAAGATGTATGTGAAAAAGGGAAAGCAAATGAAAATGAAGATGTTCGAGCTATGCTGAAAAAGGTTGTTAACCGATGTTATATCCTCTTTTTCTAGTAGTGATATGAACACTTTCGTAAAAGATCCTTGAACCTCTCATAAGCTTCATAAAGAGACTCCATTTCAAACTGATGAAAGTTCTGAATTTCCTTGATCAGTCATTTAGTCTTTGTTGGAGAAAAGTACTTATTTAGAAATTTCTCAACAAGTTGATTCCCTGTAGTGATAGAATTATGTGAAATATAATCAAGCCACTTTCTTACTCTCCATCCAAAGAATGGCTAAATAGCCTCAGTCTGATGGCCTCTTCAGAAACACCATTCACCTTAAAATAATCAACAATTTTAAGAAATTGTTGCTGAGTTAACATAAAATTATTTGTTGCAATAGTTGGCCTTGCAATACTAGAGTGAATTCCATCAAATGAAGGCATAATGTACCCCTTTACCCGCTTCTTTCCAGCATTAGAATCCGTAGGATTATTCATATTTTCATCCAGTGTGGATGGTTGATTCCTAGTTTCCTTAGCTTTCTTCTTATTCCTTCTTGCAGTTTTCTCAATCTCCAAATCAAGTGTAAGAAGTGAAGATGACCCAAGTCTACGTATACAACGTTAAACTCCAACAAAATGGTAGAAAAAATAATAAATAATTTGACCTTAAAATACTAAACTGTGTAATGATATTAACAAATAAATAATTTAAATTAGTCCCCGGTAACAGCACCAAAAACTTGTTATAGGTTTTAAAACCTTAATGCAAGAGCACGTATCGTGACAAGTAGTATCAAATTTCGTTCCCACGAGTACTAGCTTTAAGTTTCTAACTATTAAACACTATTATTCAATTAATCCAAGTCAAATAAAATCCGATTTAAAAGAGAATCTAAATATCGTTATCAAATCAAACTACTCAAGTACTATTTGAAGATTAGACAAAACCAAGCTATTAATTTCATCTTGTGCTTTGAATAAGTACCATCATTCTTTGTTTTAGTGCTCCAATTGTTAGTCTAAGATTTTTCACTCAACACAAGGACCTTTCGTGTGACAAGTGATACCTAATTCATCAATCAGTTCTCATATTTCTAAGAAGAATTTAGAAATCTGAAAAGCATTGCAACAACCTTAATAATTACCTGGGGTAATTAGGTACATTCCTATCCTAATCATAAATTAAATCTTACATTAATCCCAGTCTATAGCGATTGGGTCTAAACTTAGGTTTTCTCTTCCAGGTCAACCTAAATTATAAACTTAATTCCAAGATTAATTATTTCTTGAAAAGCATTATAAATAAATCACCATAAATAATTGTACTAAACAACAAAATAGAGAATTGAACAATTAATTATATATACAAACACAAGAGTCCATTAAGAGCCAAAAAAGATTTAGTTCAACATCACGTTAACGAGTACTAAACACAAGTAATAAGACATGGAATTTAAGCTACATTGAAGGAAAGAAAATAAGAAAATGAAAAACTCTAGATGTAATTGTAATATCCAAGATATATCGTGTAATTATTTTTTATCGATAAATAAATATTCTGTGATTATTATATGAAATTTGGTGAATTAGCTATTAAGTAATATTTGTGTTTGGATATGTAAAAATGATAAAATTTGGTGAATTAGCTATTAAGTCAAAAATAAAATATAGATAATTGTGATATTTTTTTATTAGTTTTTATATTGTCATATGGTTTTATAAATAATTTATGGATTTTATAACTTATTTTTCCGAGTATTTATAAACTAATTTGTGTAATCGGGAAACAACCGACTACAACTGTTTTTATGTTTTTATAACCCGAAAGTCTCGGAAAAACTCCTTCCTAACCTAATTGCAATATTCCGAGCATTTTCCATGTTTTGACTTTTTAAATCGAAGTACAGTTTTCCCTGTGCGGGTCCCGACATAAAATTTTCAATACCATATTCGTTTTGGTAAATCAATAAAACCTGTACTTTGGAGAAACATGATCTTTTGATTAAACTATTATATTATCTTCTCGTAATACGTGTAACCAAAGCGTTGAGACCAAGTTTGTATTTAAAAAATGTATAGATTTGGATAATTATCGTAAAACCGGTACCGATTTGGATATGTTTTATCAAATAAACGTAACATTTTATATCCGATGTGATCCAACGGGGTACCATTATTCCGTAAATATAAATAGCCAATAAGTATTGTATTTTGTATAGATAAACATTATTATATAGTAAAAATAAATGACTATTCAGAGAAAGGATTCGTGTTCTTCATGTTCTTCACAATCAAACGAGAAGTTGAAGACGTTTTTGGAATCCAATGGAGGCGTATGAATGGTCAAAATGAAGCTCTCGTTGAAACGATTGTATTCATATCAAAATCTTCGAATAAGATTACTTATTTTTCAATTTTGTATTTTTAATTATTTAATTATTTAAATTTAAATTCGTATTTTTATTTAGAAGGATTATTTGGCTGTTTTGATGATTGATTATCGGTCCTGAGATCTTAAGGATTGATTTAGTAAATAAACTTGTTGATTTTGGTTTGATATGGAGTGAAACCGAGTTCTTGGATTTCGTCAAAATTTCAAATTGATTTTTTGAGTTTATTATCGATATTTTGTTGATTATGAACATTGGGTTTCATTGTATGAATCACAAGCTTCGTTTTGGTATAAACATCTTTGAATTTAGTCAAGTAATTTTTGATTTCGCTGTTCATCGAAAACTCACCGGTTTTTAATCAATTTTGGCCGGAGTTCAAGTTCCCTTGATGATTGTAGCTTATTCATTGTGTTTCTCGGGTTCCCGGACTTTTGTGGAGTGTTTTGGATTCAGAATCGTGGCTAACCGAGTTGATTTGGAACTCGCCGGAATCTGGTTGCACACCGGAGAAGACGACGAAATCTGGAAAACCAAGATTTCGGCGACAACTCTGGTTGGTCGTGCCCCTCTTCTTAGAAACCCGAAAGTGACCCATTTTTATTGTAATTTCGACCCGCTTTTGATCCAAACTTTCCTTATTCTTTTTCTGGAAATATGTTTGTGCAAAAATTGTTTTAAAAATAAATCCAAAATCTATTTCTTTTATTTAAAATTACTTTTAATTATTAATTTAATTCCAATGATTTATTTTATTATTAATAAATTCAGAAATAAATCTAGATTATTTAATTAATTAATTTTGATTGATAATTAATTATTTAATTAGTCAATTAATTTAAATATTAATTGATAATTAATTTAGTTTGTTATAAATTTATTTTAATTGATTATTTAATGAGATTTAATTATTTCTTTTAATTTAAAAATTATGAAAAATAATTTTGAGCTTTAAAATATTATTTTAAATTATTTTTAAGGCTCAATAATTATTATTAAATAATTTTATAAGTCAGATTCGGGTGTTCGAACCCTATTATTTATTTATAAAATGATTCGGAGACCCATTTTAATTCCGAAAAAAATGTTTAAAATTTTTTTGTAGTAAATACTAGAAAAATCATTTTAGCCCCGAACCTTCTTTGAAAAATTATTTATATCGAATACCCTGCATGATATGTGTTATGTGCTATCTGATTAATGTGATATATGACTATGTGCTTAATGATTGGTTGTTTTAGTCATAACTTTTAATCCGTAAATCGGATTTAGGTGTAACGATGGGTAGATAAAACCTTATGATGTCTATGTGACGATTAGAATAATGTGAGATGAATATTGATAAATACTTATGATGCCTAGCAGAGTAAGCGAAACATAGAAAAAGGAAACACGTGATCATAAAATGGAATCGATGCGTAGAAGATAAAGCAAGTGATCAGTGAATAAACTTCTTCGTGACATAATGTTAGTATTCAAATAGTTCTGCTTTATATTGTAAGTATTTTGAATCATTCAACCTTGAACCCTGATCACATCATTTGATCTTGAGCTGTAAGCCTTATTCTTTGTAAAATATCCATTGTTGAATTACAAGATACTAAACTACACAAATACGATACTACTCCACCAATACATATCCACCATACACCAAACACTGGAACAAAATTGCTTGAACAAACATAAACTTTTATACTCAGTCGTACTTTGTAACATCAATGAACTAAATATTGTGAAATCATTATTTATCTAATACCTGATTCTCCTACAGGCTGGAGGCCATTCCTCATACATAGATATACCCTTGTGATAATCATGATTTGCATTACGCTTTTATATAAATGTTTTATCACTGTTGATTATGATCTTGTTTTATTGAATTATATTGTTTATCATAATGAACTATTTTAGAATTGGATAGTTTTCTTTATGTGAACCAGATTTGAGGTCAAATTAGGCCAATGCGTGCCTTAGATCCAATTTATAGAGCATAGTCATGTGCCATGCTCGGGGTTAGTGCGTGACTAATCAGCAGCCTAACCTTGATTTTTAAAATTTAAAATAAATATTAAATTCTAATGATTATTTAACAAGAAACTTGATTCCTTGGAATCATCTCATTTGATCATTGTTTAACCACAGTTATTGTCATTATGGCTTGCTGAGCTAGTTAGCTCACTCTTGCGAATCTGTTTATGTATGCTACAGTTAAAAAAAGGAAATGATTGATAATAAGGTTTCCTAGTCCAATGTAAGAGCTAGGATTCTAGGACGAGTTGGATCGATCCAGCAGACAATTTAAATTATAGATAAGATATGCAAGCTTGTAAGAATACTTCCATGATCAGTTGTAAGTTACACTAGTTGGGATTTGGTACGATGTAATAAAAGTTAAGGATCGTGGCTTGTTTTTATACTTTAACCTGTTGCGATCCATGGTTTAGTAAAGTAGGGTCACTGCAAATAATATTACATATACAGGTTTATATATTATATGTGAGTTGTGAGCCCCAAACTTCTGTCCCGGGTTTGGAGGGTGTCACAGGTTGGTATCCGAGCTACAGGTTGTAAGTCATTGAAATAAGCCTAGATTGTCGGAAATGGGTAGAGGGTTAGGATTAGGAATAAGAAATAGAAAGATAGGACATCGTGAGATTGAATCCGACTGCATAGTAGGTTGTCAGTATGGTTCGTGTTATGATTCACGATTCTTATCCTGCAATGTGATTTCCAGATAATGGCAAGGGCAGATCCTATTTTCTCTATATCATATGATCATTCAGAGCCTTTTATTCGAGGACCGTTATCTTCACCCAGATTTGATCCATATCTTATTCTTCCACCAGTATTAACTGTATTACCTCCCGTTGTAATAGTTTCACCTCTTCAAGCCATTATACGCTATTCTACACCCCCTGATGTGAGACCACGTACCTATTCAAGAACCTCCATCTGCTTAATCTTGTTCTACTGAACATTCAGTTGTAAATATATCTTTTCAGCTTACCCTATACTCTGTTCTATACCATCAGTTTTAAACCTATCTTATGGAGCAACAGTACCTACAAGGATGGATTTGAGAGCTATAGTATACGGTGAGTACATGAGATATTAATGAAGGTAAGAAGGACTTTAGAAAGAGGATTCATGTGTTTCGGAGGATAGCTGCTACCAGGTTATATGGAGGCATTAGTGAGTATGCCATCCATGATTATCTTACGGTGATGAGTTTTAAAAAGGAGTTTGAGAAGATGGAGATCCAGAGTTTTCTTGGAATTAGATGATGGTGTTATGATAAATGTGATATATATTAGCAATGTGATATGTTATCAGCAGATTTGTTTTATAGAATAGACTTGTTGACTATTGGATATACCTGTTGTACTTAACAACTATAAAAAAAATGATGATGGGAATATTACCAGTAGGAAAGCTTTGAAGTAAAGTTATGAATAATATAATATGCAACAGTAACTGAAGTTTTTGTCGACTAATACAGGCAAGATGGACGCAATAGAGGAGAGAAGATAGAGTAAAATGAATGGATCTTTATGTGATCGTTTCCCTAAATTGGTACCTTGTTATGGTTAAGAAGGACAACAACCAACTCATATAGTAATGAAGACCAGATGTGCAATTTTCAAAGTTTGTAAACAAGTTTTCGAAAAAGATTTCTTTAACAAAATTTCCAAAAACCCTTTTAATAAAATAAGTTTTAAATATTGGTTGTCAAGTTACTACATGAGTTTCTTATTTGTTATAAAACCAGATTATATAGAAAATACGTGTTCCGGAAATTAGTATGGTTAATTCCAAGGGCCAAGTGGACCCGCTATTACGAAGAAGTTTTGATTAATTCTAACAGAAGAGTGTAAATCTTGCTTGAAAAGATTAACAACAGAATCAGTGTACGGAGAAACTATTCATCCAATTTTTGAGACCATTAGAGTTTAAAGAATTCATTGACTTAAAAGAAGCCTGAGCATGATCGAAGAAGGATGAGCAAATTTTCAGACTTTCCTAAAAGAAGAATATTAGTAATAAAAGAATCGATATGTTGAATGATTAGTGGTTATTTTAAGTTGTATAGAAGAAACTTGAAGTTATCCTGTAAGAGCGTAATTATGATCAAATTGTTCAAGTATTATACGTGAAGGCAAAGCATTACACACAGCATGCCACTGATGATGAAAGGCTTGAACATAGGCCCAAGGAGATTCCGCTCGAGGATTTTAAATTGCTGATAAAGTATTGGGGAGATGAGTCGGTGAAGGTGCCTTCGTGCTTCTTTTTAATATGATTTTAGTGATTTTAAAGATTCTCAAACTGGATTGTGCAATTTTTTTATAGGAATTAGCACATGATAACAAAGTAATCCGTGCTTCGGTAACTGACCCACACAATCAGGGTGCCAACAGTAGTGCAGAAGTTGGAGATAAGTTGGTATGATTCCTAAATTAACTAGTACATTTATGAATATTTCCCCTTTTATTCTAATATTATAATTACGGCCCCATGGTTAAGTTAAATTGGATTAAATTTTGATTATAGGATAAATTTATAATTTAATTAGATGGGGACATGTTCTTAAATCCAATTTTAAAATGGGACATGTTAGAACCCCCCCCCCCTTTTTTTAAATAATGTATCTGTCCTTGTCGATATCATCATTATAACTAGCAATTATTTAGTTGTCTGATTAGTTATGATATTCAGATTATTACAAACCAATCTGTATTTATATAACTTTAAATAATTCACTGTGAACAACCCAAAAAAACTAATAAAATAGAGCTGGTAGACACAATAATTTAGTTGTTCATGTCAAGTGCCATCAAACATTTTTGTGCTTTAATTCTTCAGAAATCAGATGCATGTCTATTTTTTGATGGTATTTGCTTGAATTTAGATATTCAATTTCAGAACTGCATTAATATTGCCTTCATTGACTTCCCGTACACACTTGGATTGTGTCTACTAAATAGTAATGACTACCTAGTTGTTTGTTCATAAATCCTTTGATTGAATGTTAGTGCTTAGGCATTTTTTAAATAGTTGATGTGCAATTTTTCTTAAGTAAATCAATAGTTATGTGGTAACTTTGAGCTAGATAACCTTGTCTTTTTCTTTTGTGCTCTATAACAGAAAAAGACTGATCCTAATCTCGCCTCCCCATCACAAGCTGAAATTTATTTGGAATCTCATGAACAAGATGGCCGAACATACAAGACTACGGCTGCTCCGCAAAAAAGAAACGTAAGGACTTTACTTTTTTTATGGAGGTTAAATGTTGCACGGTAGTTCAATTTGTCTATATCTTTAAAATTAAGAGATAAAAAATGCTTTGCCAAGTATGTTTTGTTGGTTTAATTTATTTGGTAAAACAAATAACATAAGAGACTTAGCAGAAATAAAAGGCTGTTAAGTATTTAGACTTTTGAATTATTGGTTTATAACTTTTGGTACTCACTGTAATTGGTGGTGGATGGTGTTTATTTGGGTTGGTTGGAGTTGGAATTTGGGGATTGTTTGGTGTTCTTGTTAGTTTGATTTTGGTGGAGTGATGTAGTGAATCGTACTATAATTTTGGGGAAGTGGTTATTATGTTGGCGGAGTTGGTGTTCTGAATGCTGTAAGACTAGTTTGTTGGGGAAATATGTTTTGGTATGGTTGAATTGTTATTTTGTTAATGGCAGTAATGTGTTTATCAAAACTACATTTCGAAATGTTATCTATTAGTGTTACAATAGCTATATTTATCATTGTTACAAAATCTAAATTTGTGTTTCTTTTGCCAAAATACAGTGTTACACTAGATTTGCTTACTGTTACGTCAGTAATAAAAGTGGGCCCACATCTGGGTCCCACATGGCAGTGGGACCCACTTGATGATGTTACAATGGGCCCCACTTGATGACGTGGCAGTGGGCCACACTTGATGACGTGGCAGTGGGCCCCTTGATGACGTGGCAGCATGCCCCATATGATGACGTGGCAGTGGGTACCACTGATTAGCCAATCCATGTGGCAGTCCACGTGGCAGTCCATGTGGCATTGCTCGCCACGTGTCAGTGGGTCCCTCTATATGACGTGGCTGCCTAGGTGGCAATCTAGTCAGGTGGGTCCCACATGATTTTTTCAAATGCTAAGGTAACACTGAATTGCCGTTACGTTTGATTTATCTAGTGTTACTCTATCTCCCTAAGGTAATGTTTTTATTTGTGTTACGGTTGATAATCAAAACATTACATTAGATAGCAATGGCAACATTTGCGGATGAAATGGTTATTTGGCGTTACAATAGGCCTATTGCAACATAAAACGGGCCTAATGTGACGTAAAATGAGTGTCTTATTAGCCCATCTATGGCGTAGTGTAAGTACCAATGTGGTTGTCTCATTCATATTCAAATCATTACTTCTTCTTTCTTTTCAACTCTAAGTTTATTGAATTATGGATCTTTCTAGTTGTTTTGTTGCACTATTGTTCTTTACAAAAGTTCTCCAAACAAGAAGAATCAAGCGGGCAAAGTTCCAACAATGAAATTTATATGTTTTAAGTATGGAAAACCAGGGCATATGACGAGGATTGTAAAGTACCAGCCCCAGTCAGTGATGCGCTAAAATTCAAGGGATCTAACCCGATAATGAATAAGTCTCCAAGAGCAAGAGTTTACGATATGACTGAGAAGTATGTTATTTAGAATATGAATGTGATGGCAGGAATGATTATTGTGAATACCTTATGTGTTAAAGTATTGGTAGGTGTGGGAGTAACTTAATCGTTTATTTCTCAAGATTTTGTTGATAAGTTGAATTACCATGTGGAATTGTTAAATGAGATCATGACTATAAAACTAGCAAATATAGAATGTGTAATTGTTAAATAAGTGAGTAGCAATGGTGAAATTGAGATTTCTGGAAATAAGTTTATGATGATTTGATATCATTTAATATAGGAGAATTTGACATTATTCTAGGAAGTGAACTATTTAAGTGTGATGTTTAGATATACCATCATGATAAGAAGATAATTCTGAAGACGCCGGATAAGAAAGTGGTGACGTTTAGAGGTAGAAGGCAAGTAAAGAAGTTTTTAATAATGATTCAACTAAAAGGTTACGGTGGCGAAAGATGTGAGCACTTTGTTGATTGTGTGATAAATAGAAGTCAGGAGCCAATAAAACTTGAAGATTTCCTAGTAATCAATGAGTTTCTAGAAGTGTTTCCAGACGAGTTACCAGGACTTTCTCTAAATAGAGAAATTTAGTTTGCAATCGACTTAGCACCTGAAACGGAACCAGTGTTCAAGGCCCCATACAGAATGGTGCCAGTTAAAATGAAGGAGTTAACAAAGAAATTGCCGGGGATGTTAAAAGAAGGAGCAATTTGACCTAGTGTACCCCATGAGGTGCACTGATAATATTTATTACTAAGGATGATGGAATCATGAGTTTGTGTCGACTAGCGAAAACTCAACATGTTTGTTATCAAGGACAAGTATCTATTACCTCAAATTAAGGATTTTCTTGATCAGCTGAAAGAAGCGAAAAATTTTCTAAGATGGATTTAAGATTTGGGTATTATCAATTGAAGATTGAACCTGAGGACGTATCGAAGACAACTTTCAGAACTAAGTAGAGTTATTATGGAATTTTAATTGTTCCATTTGAATTAACTAATATACAAACAATATATAAACTTGATGGATATAGCTTTTAAAGTGTATCCGCATAGGTTGTATTTGTGCTTATAGATGATATTGTGGTTTACTCAAAGTTAACGGAGGACCATGCAAGGTATTTAATGATAATTTGGGGAGTCTAAGAAGAAAGAAATTGTATATAAAGTTTTCAAAGTGAGAGTTTTGATGGTAGGAAGTTTAATTCTTAGTATAAATAGTCGGTGATGAAGAAACCAAAGTTGCTCCAACAGGGATTAAAGCTACTATGAATATAGAAAGACCAAAAGCACCAATAAAAGTGAGAAGTTTTTAGTATTGGCAGGATAAATATAAAAAAATTGTTCAAGATTTCTCGAAGATTACGGCATATTTGACGAAGCTTACTAGGAAAAGTGAGAATTTTATATGGAATGAAGAAATATGAAGAAATTTTTGTGGAGTAAAGAAGAGATTAATCACGGAACCTATTTTATCACTTCTAGATGATCAAGAAGACTTTATAACCTATAGTGATGCTTCTCATAAGGTATTAGGTTGTGTGTTGATGTAGCATAACAAATTTATTGCACATGCATATAGACAACCGAAACCTCATGAGCAGAAGTATCATACTCATGACTTCGAACTAGCAGTAATAATATTCGCTTTGAAGATTTGAAAAACATTATATGTATGGAGAAAGGTGTGAAATTTATATGGACCATAAGAGTTTGAAGTATATATTCACGAGGAAAAGAAAATATAGTGGCAACGTGATAAGCAAAAAGGAGAAAGTGAATCTGTTGACTGCACCAGCAGAGTTATCTATGGGATTTCAAAAGTTGGAATTGGAGGTCAGAATTTATAATCCAAAAGGAGGAAGGAAGTGTAGTATGATCTTTTAGCCAGAGGGGTTAAAAAAGATAAAGAGATGTCAAGAGGAGATAATTGATCAGGATGTTAACAGATTAGTAAAAGGAAATTTATGCACTCAGAAGAATGATCATGGTATTATCAGATGTTCTTCTAGAATTTGGATGCCACAAGTGACAGAATTAAAAACTTAGATCCTACATGGAACTCACAATATTAAGTATTTAGTCTATTAAAGAAATTCCAAGATATAGAGAAATTTAAAGAAGAATATTGATAGACAAATAGGAAAAGGAAATTGCAAAATGGATTGGGAGGTGTTAGGCATACCAAAGAATTAAGGCAAAGTATGAGAGACCTAGTGGATTATTGCAACCATTAGAGATGCAGAATGAAAATGGGAGCATATTGCTTTAGGTTTATAGTCAGAGTACCAAGAATGAAAGCGAACCATGTTGCCAATTCGGTTATGGTAGACAAGCTAGCTAAGTCAGTTCATTTTCTACCTATTAATGAAAGATTTTCATGGGACAAGTTCGTTCACATATAATTAAAAGAGATAGTAGTTCCTCATGGAGTTCTCGTGTCTATGGTATTTGACCAAGATTCAAGATTTAATTCAAGATTCTAAAAAGTTTTCCAGAATATTTGAGGAGCTAAGTTGAATATGAGTACAACTTATCATTCACCGATTGACGGCCAAAGTGAAAGAATGATTCAAATAATTGAAGATAAGTTATGTGTTTGTGCTATTGTTTTTAGAAGAAATTGAGATGAAGTTGGAAAAAAAATGTGAAATACTTGGACTAGAGTTAGTGCAACAGATAAGGGAAGTTGTCAAGATTATTTAGAAAAGATTAAGTGCCGAACAGGTTCGTCAAAGGAAATATGTAGATCAAGCTAGAAAGAATGCGAAGTTTGAAGAAGGAGATTTAAAATTGCTAAAAATGTCACCGTGATAAGGGATCATCCTCGATCAGAAAGAAAGGAATCTGAGTCCTAGATATGTTAGACCTTTTAAAATTTTGAAAAACGTGTCGGTAAGATAGCATACGAATTAGCGTTACCCCCGCATATGCAAAGTATTCATAATATTTTCATGTGGCAATGTTTAAAAAGGTATAATCTAGAATTCTAGACATGTGATAGAATATGAGCCAATTGACTTCCGGCAGAGTTGCCCTATGTTGAGAATCAATAGGGATCATAGAAATGAGAGAGAAAATGTTAAGAAAGAAAGTTATAAAGTTAGTAAGAGTATTGTGGAGAAACCCAAGGGTTGAAAAGTCAACCTGGGGTTTAGATAGTGATATGCGTGAAATAGTAGCCTGAGTTATTATTTATGTGATTCTGGGGACAAAATCCTTTTAAGGGGGGAGGATGTAATATCCGGGATATAGCGTGTAATTATTTTTTATCGATAAATAAATATTATGTGATTATTATATTAATTTTGGTGAATTATCTGTTAAGTGATATTTGTGTTTGGATATATAAATATGATACAATTTCAGTATTTTAATTTTTGTAGGTTGAAAATAAAATATAGATAATTATGATATTTTTCAATTAATTTTAATGTTGTTATATGGTTTTATAAATAATTTATGGATTTTATAAATTATTTTTCGGAGTATTTATAAACTATTTTGTGTAATCGGGAAACAACAGACTTCAATTGTTTTTACGCTTTTATAACCCGGAAGTCTTAGAAAAACTCCTTCCTAACCTAATTGCAATATTTCTAGAATTTTCCCTATTTTGACTTTTTCTATCCGTAGTACGGTTTTCCCTGTGTGGAACCTGAGGCAAAATTTTTGATAACATATTCGTTTCGATAAATCGATAAAATCCGTATTTTGGAGAAACAGGATCTTTTGATTACACTATTATATTATCTTCTCGTAATATGTGTAACCAAAGCGCTGAGACCAATTCTGTATTTACAAAATGTATAGATTTGGATATGTATCCTAAAATCGGTACTGATTTGGATCTGTTTTATCAAATAAACGTAACATTTTATATCCAATGTGATCCAACGGGGTACGAATATTCCGTAAATATAAATAGCCTATATTGTATTTTGTACAGATAAACATTATTATACAATAAAAATTGATAATTATTCAGAGAAACGAGTTGTGTTCTTCGCGTTCTTCACAATCCAACGATAATTTGAAGATGTTATTGGAATCCAATGGAGGCGTATGAATGGTCAAAACGAAGCTCTCGATGAGATGATTGTATTCATATCAAAATTTTGTATTTTTAATTATTTAATTATTTAAATTTAAATTCAGATTTTGATTTAGAAGTATTATTAGGTTGTTTTGATGATTGATTATCATTCCTGAGATCTTAAGGATTGATTTGGTATATAAACTTGTTGATTTTTGTTTAATATGGAGTGAAACCGAGTTCTTGGATTTTGCCAAAATTTCAAATCGATTTTTTAAGTTTTTTATCGATTGTTCGGTGATTATGAACATTGGGTTTTATTGTACGAATCACGAGCTTCATTTTGGTATAAACATCTTTGAATTTAGTCGATTAATTTACGATTTCGTTGTTCATCGGAAACTCGCTGATTTTTAATCGATTTTGGCCGGAGTTTGAGTTCCATTGATGCTTGTAGCTTATTCATTATTTTTAATATGACTTGCTTTTGATCCAAACTTTCCTTATTCTTTTTCTTGAAATCTGTTTGTGCGGAATTTTTTTTAAAAATAAATCCAAAATCTATTTCTTTAATTTCAAAATTACTTATAATTATTAAATTAATTCCAAAGATTTATTTTTATTATTAACAAATTCAGAATTAAATCTAGATTATTTAAATAATTAATTTTGATTGATAATTAATTATTTAATTAGTCCATAAATTTAAATATTAATTGATTAATTAATTTAATTAGTTATAAATTAATTTTAATTGATTATTGAATTAGATTTAATTATTTCGTTTGATTTAAAAATTCCGAAAAATAGTTTTGAGCTTTAAAATATTATTTTAAATTATTTTCAAGGCTCGATAATTATTATTAAATCATTTTCAAGTCAGATTCGGGTGTTCTAACTCTATTATTTAATTATAAAACAATTCGGAGACTCGTTTTAATTCCGAAAAAAATGTTTAATAAAATTTGTAGTAAATACCCAAAAAATCATTTTAGCCCCGAATACCTTGCATGCTATGTGCTATGTGATGTCTGATTAATGTGATATATAGCTAAGTGCTTTTTGATTGCCTTCTTAGTCATAACTTTTAATCCGTAAATCGGATTTGGGTGAAACGAAGGGTAGATAAAATCTTATGACATCTATGTGACGATTAGAATAATATGTGATAAATATTGATAGATACTTATGATGCCTTGTAGAGTAAGCGAGACATAGAAAAAGGAAGCATGTGATCAAAAAATGCAATCGATGCGTAGAAAATGAAGCAAGTGATCAATGAATAGAAGCGGGGCATAGAAAAAGTAGGCAAATGGTTGTTGAATAGAATCATTAGACAAGTACAAGTAAATTTGGAATCATTTGAGATAAGGCAAGTACTTCTGAACCGTTCTCGAGATATATTGGAAATATTTCTAAACTCTCCCGTGCATATTGTTAGTATTCAAAATAGTTCTCCTTTATATTGTAAGTACTTTGAATCATTCAGCCTTGAACCATGATCGCATAATTTGATCTTGAGCTATAAGCCTTATTCTTTGTAAACCATCACCAATTACCAAATACTAAACCATAAAAATATGATACTACTCCACAAATACATATCCACCATACACCAAACACTGGAACAAAATTGCTTGAACATGTAGAAACATTTATACTCAATCCTACCTTGTAACATCAAAGAAGTAAACCTTGTGAAATCATTATTCATCTAATACCTAATTCTCCCACACGCTGGAGGCCATTCCTCATACATACCTTGATATACCCTTGTAATACTCATGAATTGCATTACGCTTTTACATAAATATTTTATCATTGTTGATTATGATCTTGTTTTATTGAATTATATTATTTATCATACTGAACTATTTTAGAATTTGATAGTTTTCTTTATGTGAACTAGATTCGTGGTCAGACCAGAATCGTGGTCGAATTAGGCCAATGTGTGCCTTGGATCCAGTTTATAGAGCAGAGCCGTTTACCTTGCTCGGGGTTAGTGCGTGACTGATCAACAGCCTAACCTTAGTTTTTAAATTTTAAAATAAATATCCAATTCTAATGAGTATTTAACAAGAAACTTGATTCTTCTGAATCATCTCATTTGATCATTGTTTAACCACAGTTATTGTTATTATGACTTGCTGAGTTAGTTAGCTCACTCTTGCGAATCTGTTTATGTATCCTACAGTTAAAAAATGAAATGATTGATAGCAAGGTTTCCTAGTCCAATGTACGAGCTAGGATTCCAGGACGAGTTGGATCGAGCCAGCAGACATTTTAAATTATAGATGAGATATGCAATCTTGTAAGAATACTTTCAATATCAGTTGTAAGTTAAAGTAGTTGGGATTTAGTACGATGTAATTAAAGTTAAGATTATGGCTTGTTTTCATACTTTAACCTGTTGCGATCTGTGATTGTGTAAAGCAGGGCCACTGCAAATAATATTTCATACACATGTTTATATATTACATATGAGTTGTGACTCCCAAACTTCTGACTTGGGTTTGGAGGGCGTCACAGTAATCCTCCCTCACATTTCTTCCTTAATGCTTCTCAAAGGTGTCTTCTCCCTTGAGTGTGTAACCCCCCTTCTAATGATAATAGATGTCCGTCTCTTACCTAGGGCTCCCAATTTAATATAAAAATTCTCATATATATTATAAAAACTGTTTTTCTATTATTTAATATTAATACAAGTGAATATCTTAGATAATATAGGTATCTAAAAATGGAAATTCGAAGTTGGTACTTCTGGTAATTTTTTGCATTCTGGAACACCAATAAAATTTAAGACCATACTTGAATTAAAGTTCTTCTCGCAAGCTTTTCAACGGCGCCTAAATCACCTCAATCGGATACCCCGAACTCCAAATAGAGTCAAAATAGTGAGCACTGTACATTCTATCACAAAAATTACGCATTATATCTCAAAAATCATAATTCCAATAATATCAACTCCAAATTTTGCTATTTCAGCTCCAATCCTATTATTAATATAAAATTAAATTTTCTACAAGAAAACATAAAAATCTATTAAATAAAAATCAATTCCATGCAAATTAACTAAAAATATAGAGAAAATGTGATCATATCGATCACATATCACGAACATGGGTATAATTTTTTGTTAGTCAATCATTAATTTTGGTTAACCCTTTCAATCAAAATCGTTAAATCTTTTAAATTGAATGATCAGAGAGGCACGGAATTCGGATAATCAAATCATTTTCAGATCGGATCAATTTCAGATCAGATATACTTTTGAATCATGATCTAGTGGAGAACATTAAGATCAAATCGAATGTGATTGGTTCGGGTATAGTTCTAATTTAAATTGGATTAAGGTCGGACGAAATTTGGTTCAGATTAAGTTTGGTTCTGATATATCAGACAAAATTTGGTTCGAATAGATCGAACAAAATTTGGTTCAAAATAAATTTGGTTGGGATATTTTGGAATCATAACTTATTACTTTTTTCAACTTGTAAGACTTTAAAAAATTTCTTTTATCAAATATAGAATGTTTTATATAATGGAATCTAATTTAACAAAAAATTATGATTAAATAATTTTGTTATCATAAACATAAAATTTTCTAAAGTATAAATTTTGATTATTTTAGGAGACATTTCGTTCAAGATAATATATTGTCTGGTTTAAAAATAAATCGGATCTAGTACTTTAAATCATTTTTTATTAAATTTTCGGTTCGAGTAATTTTCGGATCGAATTAAATTAATTTTTCGATAAATATCGAATTATATGATTGGGGACCTCAAATAGGATCTCGGTTTTATGAATTTTGATTTCGTTTTCCAGATTCAGACCCATTTTATCAGGTCTAATCAGAAACGTATTAAATTATTTATTACTATTAACATTATTATTATTATTATTATTATTATTATTATTATTATTAAAGATACACACAAAAATAGCCACCTATTTGTTTTACAAGTTTAATTTACCCTATACTTTAGTTAGAAAATACTAAATTCGATTATGTCACTTGAATTTGTTTTGCTTTCTCAACAAAAGTCAAAAAATCCGATATTCTTTCGAAAAATTCGCATTCATATACAAAATAAAGCGGATATCATCCGTATCAGAAACAGAACGAATATTATCTCTATTCGAATCCGACGTTTGCGGATACGGATACGGATATAGGCATATTCGTATTTGATAATATCTGAATTTGAATAAATATATTATATTTAAATATATATATATATATATATATAATTTTAAATTTATTATATTAAATTTATAGTGTGTGTATGTGTATCTAAATACACGCACACACACATATATATATATACATATATATATATATATCTATTTATTTATTCATACAAATTTTATATAATTGTAAATACAGTATTGACATATATAAAAATATTATTGGAGTTCAACAGTTCAGAGATAATATATTGAAACACTAAATAAAAATTAATTTTTGAATAAATTAAAATAGGACTAAATCGCTTTAACTCTTATTTTAATTTTTAAAAATGAAATTTTAATTTTACTGTATTTTTTCATTTTTTTTGAGTTTTTAATATAAAAATAATTTTTTTTATTGAAAATTTGATTCAGATCCGGATATTATCCGTATCTCGATAGTGTCCGTGTATCCGAATTTAGATATAATTCTTTAAATATTTCCGGATCCGGATACAGATACAAATACAAATTTTCGGATTCAGATCCGAATACGGATATAGAAAGATCCGTATCCGAATAATCCGTTTGACGGTAGTATACTTGTAAATGATAAGAAAAGAGATTACATCCATATAACATCAATTCGATTGCAGTTTAATGTATTTTTTAATTACTGGAATAGTCTATACATATTTTAAATTTAACTTAATACTTGAAATATTAAATAAATTTAGAGATAGGTTGTGTATCATATTTAAAAAACTATTACATAGCCTATAAAAAATTTAGTAGTGTCATGTTTAGTATTTTCTCTGATGTGTTTTGTAAATTTCTTGTACGGGCATTGATTTCACATATTTAATGGAATTTTATTTGGTAAGTAATTGGTGTGGCAATAGTAGACAAGTCAAATAGTAGACAAGTGGATTATAGGTATATTCAAACGGTTAACTTTACCAGGATTTTATACGTGTAGATAGCTAAATTAGGAATTCGGGAGTTTAACATAATATGAATCTTTATTTTAATGATTTTTCTTTATAATTCCTTTTTTTTTTACTTTATTTTGTATTCTTCAGTCATTACTTCACTTAAATTAATGATTAATTGATTATTTTGTACTCGACCTAAAGTGAGTGATAGAGAATATATAGTTATCTTTTACTGAATTAATGATTAAAAAATACAAAATAAAAGTAGAAAAATGAATTATAAAGGAAAATCATGCAAAAAAAAAAGTTTGGCTTCGCTATACTCTACACTCCCCAAATTAGTACTCAGTATCCCTATACAGTTATTGTCTTGAACATAACTATATAGTTGACCTTGTCTACTATCCAAATTAGTAATATTATTCTACTAAAGGTTTGAAATATTTAATTGGGTTGTAAGCTATATATGCACAAAACACATCATCTAACAAACTAAACATGCCACTCAAATTATTAACAATCAATTCTCAAAAAATACAAAATGCTAACTTTATTTGAAATTAAATCCATGGATAAAAAATCGAGAACAACGACAAAACTCTAAACGTATTCAATGAAATCCCTCAAACAATTTAGGTTTGTATAACTCTTGTCTAAAACTTCTTTTTAAATATAGTACCTCACATATCCCTAAATTTTCTTATACTCAAAGTTGTAAATTGAAATTAATATGTATAGAATGTCATTACTCACCTCCCAACTTATAGATTTTGAAAGTTCTTGACAACACATCCCATCTATAACTCTGACAAATGCAATACAAAGTAACTCTAATAGATTACTTCAGCTAAAGTTTTTGAAAACACTTCAAGCAATTTAAACACCGGGAAAAAATGGTATCTAATTATAATATTTGTCGTGCTCTTTTTATATTTATAATATAATTATTTTTATAATATTTATTATTTGTCAACCAATTTTTTTGCTAAAATATTCATCTTCATTGCTGAAATAAGACAAGGCCCTCTGCTTATCTTCAGAGAAGTGCTAGTCCGTATTAGCCTGCAGCATCAACCAGTGACGTGGTAATACTAAGCGGTCACATGATATTGGGCAGTGGAAATCGGTTTGTTTGACCGAATATGCAGGGTGGCAATTAAAATTAAAATACTAAGAAACTTCGGAAACAACCCAAGTAGACTTGATCTCGTTGTAACAATTCAAAAGTCTTTTTCTTTAGCCAGAAAATGAAATAAATCTACTTGAAGATTTCTGATTGCAGGGCTACATGTATTAGTTAAAAAATCAATATTTGTTTTCCAATTTTCTCATTTACTGATATTATGTTTTAAGTACTTTTCCAATTTTCTCAATGATTGATATAAGTTTTTAAGTACAACAAAAGAAAATGATAATTGAATATATGGTGGATTTAGATGATGGAATGTTGGGAAGTCTACATATTTACCTAGTACAATTATTTTGATTGCAATGAATTTTTGAAGAAAGATGTTAGAGATTGATTTTGAAACGGTGTAATCATAATCCCACATAGGCCCTGGACATGCAAAATAGACAACAATGAGCCCTAGTAGGCCTCTCCTTGGCCCACTATGTCCCTGGCGGCCCCAACCTAACCCTTCCAACTCCGATCCTAAAAGTTAAGTTTTCATTTAGTTTTCATTTTATATTTTAGTGGTTTTTACTCGAGTAGATCCGTATATATATAGACACACAAACACACAAACATATTATGGTCCGTAAACTTCAAAACAATATTTTATGATCCTTATCCTTTTAAATTTTGTAATCTGTTAAAAATTGAATAACATAAGTTAGTCGTGTTTGGCGTGTAAATTGAAAAATATTAAAAAGAAAATGAGTTGAAAACTAATCGGACATGTAGTGGCAAAAACTAGACATAGAGAAATCATATGAAATATTTTATTACTTACAAGTTCAAACACATATAGCCTAAATATGTTAAGTGTTAATTTGGGAGTGTAATTAGGGTTAAGAGAGTATTGTGGTTGTATAGTTCATCGACAAAGTTGTTGAATCGAAAGCTTTTTGACTGTCATCATGGTATGCGTGTATATATTCAAGGCTTCACACAATCATTCATCACATTTGAGTGATAAACCCTGATTATTTTATTATTTTACAAATGGGGTTGTATCATGTGAATATACGGATTTAGCATGGCGCAAAGTTCACTACAAAAGATGGAGTACGATATTACAAAAGAGGTAAATTTAAATACATTTATGACCAAGATTTAGATGGAATCACTATTACTGTGTATCACAAATTAGGGATTACAAAATTTATTGGCACGATTACAAAATTTATTGGCACAAGGAAGGTTCGTCTCTTGATATTTATAGTATATCATAGAATGATGATATTGTAGGAGAGATGATCGCATATGCTTTAAAATTCGGTATTGCTCCTATATATGTTGATCATGCTTCCGAGACTAGTATTATTGTGAGTATTGCTCTTGAAATTGATTGTTATGAGAAGGAAATTGATGATAGTCAAAATGATAAGAGTGAGAGTGAATGGCATGAGAGTGAGGAGGATGAGAGTGATGAAGAGTATACTGGAAATGAAAGTGATAAAAATGGATAGTTTCATGAAATTAGAGAGAAGGAAAAATAAGGAACTTTAGCTAAGAAAAATCCAAATAGAAATGACAATGAGGCCTTAGAAGAAGATTTGCATGCTCGATTGACTACTTTTCTCAATAAAAAAAATAAGAAAATATATAAAAAAAAGAAAAATAGTAGACATGAGTAAAAACACTGATTGGGAGAGCGACCATGACAGTGATACCTTTAGAATGCTTCCCGAAAGACATCAGGCTCTAATGATTATGATAAAGAATTATATAAGTCTTTGCAGAAAAAAAAAAGGACCATAATATGTTGTACTTAATCCTAGAACCCCAATGAAGTATATTGAATTTTATCGTGGATTATTGTTTACTAGTGTATTAATCTTGAAGCATATTGTTATTGACTATGTTGTGGAACAAAAGAGAGATATTTGTTCTCTAAAATTGATTTGTAAAAGGTCTAGGCTAAGTGCAGACCAAATTGTCCTTGGTATTTTAATACTAGTAAGATTAATGTGGATGGAACTTTTTAAAATAAAAAAAAATAAACAACCCAATTGCATCTTACTGCATAAACATAGGTTTGTGAGATCTGATTGGTTGGCAAGAAAATTTGGGAATCAAATCAGGAAAAATCTTAAATGGAAGCTAAGAGAGCTTCAACAATATATCAATGAAGTGCATGCTATGATAATATCAAAGAATTAGTGTTGGTTATCTAAAAAGTTAGCACTGTTCGAAAGTGAAAGTAAAAGTTGTAAGCAATATAAGAGGCTGTATGATTATGGAGCAGATATATTAAGGTCAAATTTATGGAGCACAGTTAAGATTGATGTTGATAAAAATGATAATGATAACTTAGATACTTTTAAAACAATGTACATTTCTTTTATTATTAGGAACAAGGGTTTTTCTCAAGGCTGCAGGAAGTTCATTGGTTTAAATGGTTGTTTCTTGAAAAGAACTATGAAAGGTGAGCTATAGGTTGCAATAGGGAGGGATGGAAACAATAAGATGTTCCTATAGCCCGGGCTATAGTTGATGTTGAGTCAACTCAAAGTTGGGAATGGTTTGTATCCTTATTGAGGACTGATCTCAACTTAGATAATGATTTTGACTACACTTTAAAGAATAATTAACCACCACAATGTAAATTAGTTGTAATTTTTTATCTTTCATTATTTTACACACATGTATATACATGTAAAATATATATATTTGTTGGTGCATTATGTGCGGGATCTAAAAAATGCAATTGATAACATTCTACCCAATATTAAGCACGAGTCTTGTAAAATGTATATACATGCCAACTGGAAAAATAGGCATCCAGAAAATATGTTGAAAAATATGTTTTGGCAAGCCGCAAAAGCCAATATTGTGGAAGAATTTAACTTGATCATGAAGGAAATTAAAGGTATATCCCCCTTGCTCACTATGACTTACTTAATACTGAACTTAGATACTGGAATAGGGAATACTTTGATAGTTTAACTTGTTGTGATATGAATGATAATAATTTCTCTAAATGCTTCAATAGTTTGATAGTTGAAGCAAGATTAAGCCTATACTTGAGTTGTTAGATGATATAAGATTTAAAGTTATGGAGAGATTACATGTCAAATCATACTTAGTGTTAAAAATGATTATGTCATTTGTTCTCAAATTATCAAGAAGCTTAATTATTCAAATGAGGAAACTAGATTCTGCAAGTCGACATTGACTGGTGCAGATGAATATGAGGTTAAGGACATTAATGGTGGACAATGGGTGGTGAATATGGTCACAAAGGCATGTTCTTGTTGAAGATGGGAATTAAGGGGCATTCTTTTAGTCATTGTTGTAGTGCTTTATTTGCGATGAATGAGAAACTAGAAGAGAAGATAAATGAATGCTATAACGGAGATGTCTACATAAAACCATATGAGCACATGCTTAAACTAATGAAAGGGTCTTTGTATTGTCCAGACAAGGGATTTCCTGATATTCTTCCCCAAAGGCTAGAAGAATGCCATGAAGGCCTAAAAATAGAGAAGGGAGCAAGGTGAACCAGGTGCACGAATAAAGTTAGAAAAGAAAAGGGTCATAATTACTTGTAGTAGGTGCCATAAGTTTGGTCATAACAAAGTCAGTTGTAAAACATATGAGGAAGAAGTAAAAGAAAGATATAGGGAAGCAGTTGAGGCAAAGAAGGCTCAAGCTGAGGCAGAAAAGGCACAAGTTGCAGAGGTAATTTATCTTATTTGTACCAAACTTGTTTTTCTTTCACTCACTAACAATATTTGTTGTTTATTGAATTTCTTACAAATCATTTTAGGATGAAAGATCTTGGTGAAACCACTTTTGTATTAGGTATTAAGATACATCAAGACCGTTCTTGAGGTATCGTCGGGTTCTCACACAAGAGCTATATCGAGAAGGTGCTTGTCAATTTCGGTATGAAAGAATGTGCATAAATGAATACTGTTATTTCTAAAAGAGACACGTTTATTCTAAAATAATCCACAAGAAAGATCTCGAAGAAAATGAGATACAGAACATTCGATATGTTTCAGCTATAGGGAGGCTTATGTATGCTCAAGTTAGTATCCTGCCAGCTTTTGTATATATTGTGGGTATGTTAAGCAGATATTAGAGTAAATCTGGAATGGATCATTGGATTTCAATAAAATGGGTTATTAGGTAATTGCAAGAAAAAATGATTACATGCTCCTTTATTAATAATCAAAAATTTTGAGTTTATTGTGTATTTCGATTTTGTTTATTGCTGGTTACGTAGATATAAGAAAATCTACTTATGATTATGTTTTTTTATGTCTAAATATATAGGCATCAAATATCTAATTATTTCAAAGAGATTGCAAAATCGAGTAGTGTGTATTGAGTATACAAAACCTAATTTTATGCTAGTGGACCCACTAACTAAAGATTTGACACCTAAGGTCTTTCATGGACATACTACTCATGTAGGTGTTGTCACTTTGGAGGATTTACGATTTTAGTGAAATTTTTGTTTTATTCTTATATTCAACATTTAGTTAGTTTTATATTTATACTATTTTGATGCATTATATATTTTGAGTTTTTGCACAATGAAGTGAAGTTTTCTCTCTCTTTCTCTCTATTACTCTAAATGAGTTTTTTTTTCAATTATAATTTGGACGTAAAATTGAATGTATAAATATTGATGTCACCAAAGTATTAACGACTAATTGAATATAGACATGATTGAGATCACATTGCATATAATTTCTATGACGAATGAGAATCAAGTTATGAAATTATGACGAATGTCGCTTTGGTTTCTTGTTTATATATGAGATGGACTAGATTGACTAAGAAGATGTTTTGAAAATAGGCATGATTGTGATCATATCGCATGTAATTTTCAGTTACATATCCATACTTGATCTATGTCATTGAATATATTTATATGGGCATCAATGAGGATCGAGTTATGACAATATAACGAAGGTCGCTTTCGGTTCATGTTTATATATGAAATGGATTAGATTAACTTACGAAGATGTTTTTAAAGAATAAATAATTAAGTGCACACCTAAGATGTTTGGAATAATTTATAGCCCAAGTGGGAAATTGTTAGAATATTTTATAATTTTAATAATATATGGGTTTAGTTAAGTGGTCTAAAATAAAGAGTCCAATAACATCTTATTTTATATGGGCTTTATAATTTGTAATACCTAATAGGAGTTTGATGTGGGTTAATGACTCTAATTGGACTACTATATAAAGAACATAATAGGTTTTTGGTTCCAATACTATTTACAACCTTTACTCATCTATTCACATCATTTCGAGTGAGACACCGCTAGAGGGCAAATCAAACTTGTGAAATATCATGTCCCTCAATCTGTATTCATATCTACCGTCATGAAATCAAGTTAGCTTCTATATTATAGCATGTTGTGTAAGCTTGATAATATCGTATAAGATGATCCTAATTAGTATTTAGATCTATCACTTCAAATTTTTTGGGCTATACCCTTTCATTTTTATGATTCATCTATCTCTATGTATGGCCTTTTAGTTTTTTTCTTATTATTCACCTTCATTATTTCTATGTACCGTCTTTTTAGTTTTATAGTTCAATTTATGCTTCTTTATTATTATCATTTCTTATTTGAAATTTTAAAGAGAAAAAGGGATATAAGATTAACCTGAGATAAACATAAATGATATATCAGGTTAAAACAACAAAACCACCCGCGTTGCACTCATCTTTTCAAAATAACTCGTTTTATTAAAAAGAAAAATAAAAAACACTGCATCTCCAGTTGTTTTAAAACTAAGATCAGACTTGCTCAACAATGTGTTATCCTCGCGGAAACCACAACTTGAAGATAAACTATGAAAACTCATTTCATTGTTGGAGGAGGTGTGTGTTAAAGCACCAAGAAACTACCGATTTTTATTTATTATATATTTTAACATAAGTTTATTTAAAATGTTAGTTTTTAACATAAGTTCGTGCGTTTAATGATTCAGCCATTTAAGTTGTTTCTTTACTAGTTGCTTTTTCTTGTGGTATTTTACAGGTTGAGAGGACATTTGAGCAATATTATGATCATATGGAAAAGGTGGTTTCTTCATTTGAGGTGATAGCTGGTTTATGTTCAGGCAGGTCAAGGCATGATGATAATATGTATATCATCAAGACATGATGATACACTGCTCTTGCACTTCAACCAATGTCAAGACATTTTTGCAGCTTAAAAGATGCCATCATTTATCAAATCTGTGTTATAAGAAGAAAACATATGCCAAAACTCAACTCGGGTTTGTCACAATTTTGCTTGAATGATCAAGAAAATTGTCTATGACTGCAACATCTTGGAATGACTCATAGCACGCGCCAAACTTGGAGGCCAATAAGAGGATTGCCTGAAAATTCAGTCACAATCCTGCGGTCGTGGCTTTTCGAACATTTCCTCCATCCGTAAGTTGTTTCTACATTTCTTCTACTGATGTTAATACTTTATTAACCAACTAATATGTCTTTGGCATCATGTTTTGTTGCCCAAAACTCCTCTCACTTTGCCATTTAATCATTTTATGTGCTACTGGCGACCACCACCGCAAACTCTTTTTTATTTTCTATTTTTGGTGCATTTTAACTAGCTATTGGATCATGTTTATCTTTTGGCTTTGGGAAGTCTAAATTTCTGTTAATTATTTTCCAGTAGACAGAATACATAGATTAAAATGATATCTTCTGTTTATCTTTTTGAAAGTAATAGTTATGTATGATTTTCACTAGTTTGTAGAAGAGTTACTGGTTGCGCCATCCTAGGTTCAGAAATAAGATGACTTCTATACCTGTCAATTTCTTCAAAACACTGCCATCAAAGTCTGATATGCTTGTTTCATAATCATATAAATATTTTAACAGCCTTATTAGTAGAGTGTAATTGAACATTTAGTTAACAAATAGATTTTGGAAGAACATCAAATATATATCAAAAGATTACATGAACTAGTCAGTTTTTTTACAAGCACTCCGGTAGTGTCCTTTTTCACCACACATAAGATGGCTGATTGAGAACATTCCCCTGCAATATTAGTTTCAACATTGTTGCTCAACGGTGGTGGCATTTGTATCTTTTCAATCTCTTCAATTTTTTTCCACAACTTATGTGCTTCTTTCACCACTGATTCATATAGGTCCTTCCGATATATTGCTTTTTCATATAGTTTGTTAAGATCACCTCGTAATGTCCAGGCTTCTAACCGTGTTACCACATTTGAATTACAAGTGTCACCTGATTCAGCTTCAGCTTCATTGTGGCCAAACCCAGTAGATAAAGTTCTATATCTTACATTCAAGGTCCATCTTGGTAAAATATATTCATCTGTTATAACTTTTAAACGTAACTTATGTTTCATTGTATATAATATATGCTTGCAAGGAATTCCCCAGGTCTCAAACTTGGCACAAGAGCACTTACAAAATTTTGTAGAAATGTCCACATTAACAATGTGTGCCCTTCCCTTCTCCTTGAAGTCTACCTCATATGTGGTAAGAACACCTTCTTTCACTCCCTTGTTATGTTGGCAGTGCAGAATTTGACTAAATTCATCCTTAAATATTTTAAAAATATTTCTAGAATAAACTCGTCCAGCATGAGCCTCTAAAGAATGCAACTCTGTGAATTCAGGAGTTGTTGTCATCGAAACCAAATCTTCCTTCTCTTCCGTATCACGTCGACTTTTAATTGCTTTCTCATACTGCTCAATAAATTCTGATAAAGGAGTGTTACTATTAACGTATCCATCAAAAAATGAATTAATGCTCTCACTTCTTTGAGAAGATTTTATAAGTATGATAAAATTGAACAGGTGTATGGTTAGTTTTAGATTAGTTAAGCTATGCGTCAAAAATAAAATTACAATAAGACTATTATCTACAAAAAAATAATTAAATACCTACAAAAAAGTGTTTCTCAAATACGCCTTCACCCAGTGACGTCTTTTTTCGTACATACTTTCAATCCATTTCCAAGACTTTATCATATTCTTTTGAGTCTCACTCAACTGCCCTTGATAAATTGGCTTGTATTTCTCACATAACATGATCCAGAATTTCTCGGATTCTTCAATAAATTTAGATTTCTTACACCAGTTATTATAATCTTCATTGAAAGTGGGATATGCACAATATAGTGAAAGAATGTGTTCACACTCATGAAGTCCAAGATGCCATTTACAGTACCGATGATGTGTATATGGAAACATCCTAGCCATGGCATTAGAGATTGCAGAGTCTTGGTCAGTAATGATTGCTCCAGGAGCCTGATTCCCGATGCACTTTAGCCATTGGTCAAATAACCTAATAAATGTTTCTTTTTGTTCATCTGAAAGTAATGCACAACCCAATAAGATAGACTGTCTATGATGGTTAACACCTGTGAAAGGTGCAAATGGCATTGAGAAGTTATTTGTCTTGTATGTGACATCAAACACTATGACGTCACAAAATTTCATGTAAGATTTTCTGGCTCTAGCATCACACCAAAAAATACTTCTACGACTTCGTGTATCATCAAGTTGAATGGCATAATAAAATTCCGAGTCCCTCGCTTTCCGCTCCAAAAAATTTTGTATCTCAATCATGCACTCCTTACCAATATTGTTCTTCCTTCTAATTTTCAAATAATCTGAACATTGTTGAGGTGTGATGATATCGGTACCACTACTATTTGTACTATTAATTATCTGAGATATCTTGGCAGGTCCAACACCACAACTACGATAATTGTCTATTAGTTTTTTGCACGAAGGTTCTTAATGAGACTTATTATGGGAACGCAATTTCTTTTTCTTGTTGGGACTATTCAGTAGGTCGTGTGAATGACTATTACTAAATTTCTTAATCTCCCAAGACCCATTTTTATTTAGAATAATTTCCATCAAAGCTTTACAACCACATCTACTTTCTCGCCCACGTTTTACATCTTTCTCATGATTCTCCTCCTTTTTTTTAAACCCTCCATGTTGCACACAAATGTTCTTCTTGTAATGACATCACTATTTCTAGACTTGTAGGTGGAGTATCTTCGAATTGCAAACCCGTCCGTCAAAGCAAAATGATTGTAAAAATTGTAGGCCTTTTCATGGGTCTGAAATTGTAAACCCTCAGGAGGTACATATGATGCCTTTATACTATTTTCAACGTTGAAATCATCATCATCATCATGTATAATTTCTAAATCATCGAATGAATGCCGTGATGTTTGCTGATCAACGGTCATTCCTCTGTGAATTATTAAACAAGGATTATATGCTTGTATTGTATATATAAGTCACGTATAAAAGAAGGATAGTGTATATGAAAAAATGGGGCTAGTGTAGGTTTTTAGGTTTGTAACAGAACACATCATGCCGTGTCGTGTTAACCTGATATAACATGTATACTTACATGAGGTTAATCTTATATCCCTTTTTCTCAATTTTAAATCTTATCTATCAATTTACTTTTGAGTAATCATAATCAATCAATCTTTATCACTAATCGTAACCAATCAATCTTTATCTACAAGATTTTTTCTTTTCTGCATGTAAATGATGAGATTCCTTTAATTCTTCTTCATCATCCACGGAAAAGAAAAACGAGATAAGTTTAAAAACTAATATAATTTATGAATTTATTTAATCATATATAAAATTTATTTAAAATATTTAGATAATCGGGAAGATTTACATTATATTTACCAAATCTTCTAGATGTCCTACATTGATTCTGGTTATTGATTTTAGATTTTAAAATATCAAAACAAATCTCTTGATAATTTATTAGAATCTATCAATTTAACAGTAATCAAAGATACTATAATATCTTAATCGAATATCTTACCTATTTAGGATTAATTAATGCTTTTATCTGCATATCATCAAAATTTTCTAATTCTTTTAAAATATTACTTAAATATCAGAGGATTTAATAATTTTTTTATTATTCTTAATATCTAAATGTGCCCATCTTTATAAAATCTTGACCTGTCCTTCAAATTACATATTCCATATTAAGAGAGAACTCTGCTAGGCGGCCAGGTCTCTGAAATCGTGGTACTCCCTGATCACTATGTGCATATCCTAGGCTAGCTGTCTCCCTCGTCCATAAAAAGGTTCTTCTACTTACTTTCTTAACCTTAATTATCTATCTGTACTTGTGCTACTGACTGGTCAAATAAATTAGAAATAACTGTAACAAACTCCATACAAGGCCTCTGCTGAAATTGAATCTAGGTTTTCCCTCTTGATAAATACATCTTCATTTTGATCCTTCAGCATGTTCTCAACTCAAGTAGCCTGGATTTTGATTCTGGTTCCAAGCATGCCAGAACCTTGCCTCCTCAGTCCACTCTTTTTTGTGCTCTCTAGTTTAATATGTACATGGGTCTTGTTGGGCCTCTCCCCTTTTTTCTTGCACATCACTGTTAATTAGTTTTATGTCCTCACTTTCTTGACCCTAGTTAATTATAATTGTTACCATGATATAATTAGTATAAACAGCTTCCAGGTGTGCCCAAGTTTTCATTTGATACTCAAATACATATTTTGCTACCATATTTCTATTCACTTCTCATCAATGTTAAATATTTAAAACAATTCCGTAATGTGTAAACAGTGATGTAAATAGCGGCATAGCTGGCTGTTTATTCTAGACTCTAGGAAAAAATGCCTAATTTTACTGAAAATCAATATAAGGATTAAATTATATATAAAAATTGTAATATTCTACTACAAATTCTACTATTTTGCACATAATTTTGCATATGTAATTGTCTCAGATTAGGATTTAATTAAATCTACTGCAACTATACTTTGTGACAAGATCTTTTCCTGCAACAAGGACGTAAGTTTAGATATCAAAAAAGGCCCTCTATTATTCGGCAAGTCCACATATGTCAACAGAGCGGCCTGCAATTTCTTAGAAGTGCAAACCTTTAATATTATAAATTTAGACTTGGCGGCAGCACATGGAGTTCTCAAATTCCAAATTCTCTTAAAATTTGACCAAAATCTATAAATATTGTGGGTAATACTCTTGATGATGCCAATGATGTTAATGCTACCATCTCCACTGGAGATACTCAAAAAGCCGAGGGCGGTGTAGGAGTTCAAATTACTCCAAGCACCAAAACCATAATAATAATGAAAATTCAAGAGCAGATATTGAGCAACAACCTGGTGTTTCTCCCCTTGAGGTCGTTTCTCAATATTTGCATACGAATTTTCATTGTTATAATAGTTCTGGACAATGCTCAGAGAAATTTGAACCTAGGGTTTGTCTAACATGACTAATTTCTTTGAAATGCCGGTCGAGTTACAGGAGAAATGCCTGCTTTGTCTAACATGACTAATTGCTTTGAAACGGAGAATGATGATGGCAGAAGGGGTGATGATATGACAAATAACATTGAAATGAAGAACGATGAGGGCAGTAGATGTGGTGCGGCTGGAAATCAAGAGCAGAATAACTTACACATGAAAGTGGACAATACTGATAGAGAAAGTGTGAAAAGAAAAAAGAAGCAGATTGCAGAGAATCCTAATGTTTCAAACCAAGCTCAGGAGGAGGATGTTGACAATACTGATAGGGAAAGTGAGAAAAGAAAAAAGAAACAGATTGTGGAGAATACCAATTCTTCAAACCAAGCTCAGGAGGAGGATGCTGACAATACTGATAGGGAAAGTGAGAAAAGAAAAAAGAAACAGATTGTGGAGAATCCCAATTCTTCAAACCAAGCTCAGGAGGAGGGTTTTGACAATGATGAAACAAAAAAACTTAAGCGCTGATATATTTAAGTACATATGTATACATGGGAAATAAACTGGGAACAAATACTTGTTTTATTTCTGCTTCTTAAAATGAACTACATGCAGGATATATATATCCTGTAAAACAACTGAATACCAACTAAAAACTAGCAACTATCTAGCTATTTCTTCTCCACTACGTACACCCACACTCCTAGTAAGGGAGAACAACCCGAGAGACTAGGTCTAAGCTGTAGACACGGACTCAATTTCACAGACTTGGTTACAACGTGTATTAATAAAACAAATAACTAAAACTAAGCTAATAAATAAATAAAACAAAGCTAAGTTTAGATTAAAAATCTCAACAATCTCTTCCTTAATCTAAAAACACTTCTCACCCACAACTCTAAAGGAGTGGTTCTCCCTCGATCAATTGTGCCATGATTTCTTCATCATTCTGGAATCTACAATTCTTTGCCAGATGCCCATATTTTTTGCATTTGTAGCATTGTGGCTTTCCTTTGTACCAACAATCATTTTCTTCATGACCGATCTTATGACAGTGGTTGCATTGAACTCTATTACCTGTGCCTTTTGAGGATGAAGCTTTAGGTAATAGGAGTCCCTCATTTTTTCCTCCAATTTCTTCCTCCCTCATTGATCTCCTTTGGTCCACGGCATGAAGTGAATTGATCAATTCTAAAACAGTTAATTTCGAGAGATCTTTAGTATCTTCAAGTGAGGAAACTGTAGTTTCATACCTCTCGGGAAGAGTCACTAAAAGTTTGTCCACAACTCTTTGACTTGAGAAGTCTCCACCAAGTAATTTGATTTGGTTAACAATGGACATCAACCTACTCCCATATTCCTTGACGCCTTCGTTACTTTTCATTCTCATCATCTCAAACTCTCTCTTGAGGTTCAGAATTTGCATCAGTTTGATGTGTTGGTTGCCTGCAAATTCTTCCTTAATTTTTGTTCATGCTTCTTTAGGAGTATCACAACCCATATTAATTGTAAAGATCTCTTCTGACACAACCGCATGTAGACATGAAAGTGCCTTTGCTTCTCTTGCCACTTCTTCATCACGTTTTTTGATTTGGGCTGCTATTGGATTTTGTGGAAGAGGGGTTAGCTCAACATCACTCTCAATTGCTTCCCGCAAACTCATAGCTTTCAAATATGATTTCATTTTGATAGCCCATGAATTATAATGATCTCTTTTGAATAATGGAATAGAGACTGAAAAGTTGTTTGATGCCATTGAATATGAAAGATAAGTACTTTAATATATATAGACAGATGTATGTACAAAAAAATATCAACTCACAAGCCCTAGATCATGAGCTCTGATACCAAGTGATGAAACAAAAAACTTAAGGGCTGATATATTTAAGTACGTATGTATACATGGGAAATAAACCGGGAACAAATACTTGTTTTATTTCTGCTTCTTAAAATGAACTACATGCAGGATATATATATCCTGTAAAATAACTGAATACCAACTAAAAACTAGCAACTATCTAGCTATTTCTTCTCCACTACGTACACCCACACTCCTAGTATGCGAGAACAACCCGAGAGACTAGGTCTAAGCTGTAGACAAGAACTCAATTTCACAGACATGGTTACAACATGTATTAATAAAACAAATAACTAAAACTAAGCTAATAAATAAATAAAACAAAGCTAAGTTTAGATTAAAAATTCCAACACATATACTGACAGAGAAATTGTGAAAAGAAAAAAGAAGCAGATGTTGGATAATATGAAACATTTATTTGATTTATTTGCATTTTTTATTTGATTGTTTTTATTCAGCTGAGTGGTAAACTCCACGTTTGAATAAGTCTTGCATATCTGTTTAAATCATCAGTTAGAAGAGAAGTTGTAGGTGCATGCACGATGTTGGTTAGAGTCATTGTAGGAGTGGATTACTGTGTGTGATCCTAGTTTTTAGCCATTCTCTTTTCTGTAGTTTTCTATATATTGTATTGTATGGATTATTAATAAACACAGCTTTCACGTGTACTTTGTTTCCTCAGTTTTACATTAAACACCTATATCTATATATATATATATATCAGATTGTTTTTTTTATTTGGTATCAGAGCCTAGGATTATTGTATGCCCAAGTATATGCCAAAAATGACAACTACGGAGACTAGTAAGCTGAAGGAAGGAGCAATAGGGTTGAATTATCCGATGTTGGCCAGGAGTAACTACACAGCATGGGCACTTAAGATGAAAGTGTTTATGAAGGCTCAGGGGGTGTGGAATGCAATCGAGAACAAAGAAAAGGGAGCTGCAGTTGATGACATACAAGACAAGATCGCCCTGGCTACCATATACCAGGGGATACCTGAAGATATTCTGTTATCTGTGGCTGATAAAGAAACAGCCAAAGAAGCCTGGGAGGCTATTGAGACTATGTGTTAGGGAGCAGAGCGCGTGAAAAAAGCCAGGATCCAGACACTAAGGAGTGAGTTTGAATCCTTGAGTATGAAGGATAGTGATCAGCTAGATGAGTTCTATTTAAAGCTGAATGGAATGGTAACTAAGATACGTGCTCTGGGAGAGGAGATGAAGGAGAGCTATGTGGTGAAAAAACTGCTTCGTGCTGTACCATCAAAATTTCTCCATATTGTCTCTACCATCGAACAGTTCGGTGATTTAGACACCATGTCAGTTGAGGAAGCTGTGGGTTCCTTGAAGGCTCACGAGGAACGTGTGAAAGGACAAACAGAAGATGGGGGAGGACAGCTCTTACTCACAGAAGAGGAGTGGTCCAAACGGGAAGGAGCCGATGGAAAGTTGTTACTGACAAGGGACGAGTGGATTAAACGCAACAACAAAGGTGATATTGACGGTTCCCCCAGCCAGAGATTCTGAGGAAGAAACAGTGGTCGTGTTGGACGTGACAAAAGCAGGCTACGATGCTATAATTGTAGTGCTTACGGTCATTACGCAGCTGAGTGTAAAAAACCCTGAAAGGAACGAGATCAATAACATGAAATGAATATGAATCAAGTTAAAGACGATGGGCCTGCTTTATTGCTGACTGAACACAGAGAAACGAAAGAAGACCTGATGTTGATAAATGAAAGGAAGGTGGTACCAAAGCTCAAACAAAGTAGTGAACAAGTGGAGTCGAATTTATGGTATCTGGATAATGGAGCAAGCAACCATATGACCGGACAAAGATCCAATTTTAAGGAGCTAAACGAAAATGTGACAGGTCAAGTAAGGTTCGGGGATGGATCGACGGTGGATATTAAAGGAAAGGGATCTGTTATTCTCTCGTGCAAAAATGGTGAGGAGCGTATACTCGATGAGGTATATTTTATTCCCATGCTTCGAAATAACATAATCAGTCTTGGGCAACTTTCTAAAGTTGGGAATAAGGTGGTCCTAAATGGTGAATACTTATGGGTGTATGATACACAAAGAAAATTACTTATAAAAGTGAAGAGGTCTCCTAACAGACTGTATAAAATCATTATTGAGACTGCAAAAGGTACATGTTTGAAAACAAGCTTTGAAGAAGTGTCTTGGTTATGGCATTCATGTTTAGGCCACGTTAATTTTCAAGCTTTGATGCTGATGCACTCGATGCAGATGGTGCATGGTATGCCTAAGTTTTCTCAGCCAAAAGGTGTTTGCACGGACTGTCTAATGGCAAAACAGGCAAGGAAGCCATTTCCTTCTCAATCAAATTTTCACGCAATGCAAGGACTGGAGCTAGTATATGGAGACCTCTGTGGTCCAATTTCACCAGCAACTTAGGGAGGTAATAAGTATTTTCAGCTTCTTGTAGATGATTATAGTCGTTGGATGTGGGTTTACATGTTAAAGGGAAAGGACGAGGCATTACCAATGTTTAAAAGTTTTAAAGCTAGAGTGGAGAACGGAACATAGAAGCGGGTTAAAACTCTTAGAACTGATCGTGGAGGGGAATTTTGTTCTAAAGATTTTGAGGCTTTTTGTGCAGAAAATGGAATCACAAGGGAGTATACGGCTCCATACTCCCCTCAGCAGAACGGAGTAGTAGAGCGTAGAAACCGCACTGTAGTTGCTATGGCTCGTAGTCTACTAAAACAAATGGAGCTGCCGATGACGTTATTGGGAGAAGCTGTGAGGCATTCTGTCTATCTTCTTAACAGGCTTCCCACACGCTCCATGAACGGACAAACACCTTACAAGGCATGGAAAGATGAGAAACCGAACATTGGACATGTAAAAATATTTGGGTGTTTCGGTCACATGAAGGTGCCAGGATTCTACACAAAGAAATTAGAAGATAGAAGCAAGGAGTTGGTGCATCTGGGAACTGAGCCTGGAACCAAAGCCTATCGTTTATATGATCCAGAAACAGATCGTATCTTGGTAAGCAGAGATGTAATTTTCGAGGAGGGAAAAACTTGGAACTGGAACAAAGCTCAGCAAGGTATTCTAACCTGTAGTCGTGTGCATACATTCACTGTTGTGGACAGCTTCACAAATAATGAACGATACACTGACGCTTCTCAGCAGTTGAGCTCTGATTCAGAAACTGTGATGGGTACACCAGAATCACAGTCAAGCACGCAAGGTTCATCTCAGCATTTGAGTTCTAATTCGGAAACTGAGATGGGTACACCTCAATCACAGTCAAGCACACGAGGCTCATCACTATCAAGAACTCAAAGCTCGGAAACAGAAGTTAGCAGTGAACCAAAATGTTTTGCTTCCATTGTTGACATATATAACAACACTGAAGAAATCGAATTAGATGACGAGTTGTTATTAATGGGAGTGGATGAGCCAAGAAACTATGAGCAACCTATCAAGGAGAAGAACTGGAGGGAAGCAATACAGCAAGAAATGAATTCCATCGAGCAAAATAATACCTGGAAACTAATGGAGTTACCTGCAGATCGTAAGGTTATTGGGCTGAAGTGGGTCTACAAGATCAAGCGAGAAGCACATGGTGAAATAATAAAATAAAAGGCAAGGCTTGTAGCGAAGGGATACATTCCGGAATGAGGAGTGGATTTCAATGAAATATTCACTCCTGTCACCAGACTCGAGACTGTTAGGCTGCTGTTGGCATTGGCAGCAAAGTATGGTTGGGAGGTACATCACTTAGATGTTAAAACAGCGTTCCTGAATGGTGAGATAGAGGAAGAAGTCTATGTTACTCAACCACAGGGATTTGTCAAGGAGGGACAAGAACGCTTGGTTTACAAGCTGATAAAAGCACTCTATGGTTTAAGACAGGCTCCGCGAGCCTGGTATGTGAAGCTCAACAAGAGTCTTGAGATCATGGGTTTTTCCAAGTGCCCACATGAGTATGCGGTATATACTAAAAATAAAGGCAGTGATACACTCATTATTGGAGTATATGTAGATGACCTACTGATTACAGGCACTAGCATTGCTGTCATTGAAGAGTTTAAGCAACAGATGAGTGATCAGTTCGAGATGAACAACTTGGGAAAGCTGACGTACTACTTGGGAATAGAAGTGAATCAAGGGGATGATTTTATTGAGCTTAAACAAACGGAATATGCTCGCAAGGTGTTGGAGAAGGCAGGAATGGGAGAATGTAATCCCACTAAATATCCTATGGACCCAAAGGAACACATTACTAAAGACGAAGGTGGCACGCTGGTGGATCCAACGGAGTACAAAAGTATGGTCGGGGGGTTGCGTTATCTTGTTCACACTCGCCCGGACATTGCCTACGCAGTGGGTATAGTGAGTCGTTTTATGGAGAAGCCCACTATTATGCACAAACATGTTGTGAAGCGGATCCTTAGGTATGTTAAAGGAACTCTAGATTTTGGTTTAGTGTACTCCAGGCACAATACAAATAACATGCTCGTGGGATACTCAGACAGTGACTTAGCTGGGCAAACAGATGACAGAAAAAGCACAAGGGGAATGGTTTTTTATTTGAATAATAGTCTCATAACCTGGGTCTCTCAGAAACAAAGGTGTGTTGCATTATCATCTTGCGAGGCAGAGTTCATGGCTGCCACCGCAGCTGCCTGTCAGGCGATTTGGTTAAAGAATTTGTTGAGTAAGATCACAGGGGAAGAAATAGGTCCAGTCACATTATATATTGATAATAGGTCTGCTATAGATTTAGCAAAAAATCCAGTGTTTCATGGCAGGAGCAAACACATCGATGTACGGTATCATTTCATTCGTGAATGTATGGAAAAGAAGGAGATAGTCATCAGGCATATCAACTCTGAGTTGCAGCGTGCAGATATCATGACAAAGGGACTCACCACGGTCAAGTTTGAAAAGATGAGGATGCTGCTCGGCGTTAAAGAGTTGAATAAATAAGTTTCATATTGAGGGGGTGATTGTTGTATAATATGAAACATTTATTTGATTTATTTGCATTGTTTTATTTGATTGTTTTTATTCAGCTGAGTGGTATACTCCAGGTTTGAATAAGTCTTGCATATCTGTTTAAATCATCAGTTAGAAGAGAAGTTGTAGGTGCATGCATGATGTTGGTTAGAGTCATTGTAGGAGTGGATTACTGTGTGTGATCCTAGTTTTTAGCCATTCTATTATCTGTAGTTTTCTATATATTGTATTGTATGGATTATTAATAAACACAGCTTTCACGTGTACTTTGTTTCCTTAGTTTTACATTAAACACCTATATCTATATATATATATATCAGATTGTTTTCTTTAGCAGATTGCAGAGAATCCTAATTCTTCAAATCAAGCACAGGAGGAGGATGCTCACAATGCAAAGAAGCCGCGCTTGACTTGGACTCGTGATCTTGATTACAAGTTTTTGCAAGCAATAAACGTTCTTGGCGAACACGGTAATTATATCAGTAGTAGTTTTTATTAATTTTCTTTTCAATTTTTTTGTAAATAGGTATGTTTGTATAATAGTAATAATGCCAACTATTGTGTTCTTTTGGAAACAGGAGCTAGGCCTCAGAAAATTTTAAGCTTAATGAACGTGCCTGGCTTGACTGCTCGGAATATTGCTAGTCATTTGTAGGTACATAATTGTACATATATATTGTGCTTCAATACATAAATAATTTTTTTTAATAGTTGTACAGGTACTTTTATTTGCCAAATGTAAAATTTTTGTGTCTAATGTTTATTGTGTTCAAGTATTATAAATTACATTTATAACTTGTAGAATGATAGACAACTAAAAATTCCATCCTTAATGCAGAAATACAGAAGCCAGAAAAAGAAGTCTTCGAATCTGCCGAAGGACAACCTTGGTGAAGACTCTGGTGGTTCCAATTAACAATTTGATGACGCGTACTAATCAGTTACGTATCAGACCAGATTAATAGATGGGTTTATCATTATTATTTGCTTGAAATGTCGATGGGTTTACTTAGTTAAGGGGTTTCTTATGTATGGAGATGTATGGAGTAATTCTGCATAAAACAATTATTATCAACAATCGGTTCAAAATGTCTAAAAGGTCTAAATCAATCATCTACCTGAAACTCTGGCAGCCAATAAAAATGGACAAGGTGTGCATATATGATTTAGCATATTATAATGTAGCAAATTTTGTCAGTTATCGTCACTTAGAGCAGTATGCTCTGAATTTTAGTTCAACTGGTCATTTTACTTGTAGTCTCCTTTTGCTAGAAAATCCCGTTATCATAAGATTTGGTGGTTCAAAATTGTCCAACTGCTCAGGTTACACATAAGACATATTGTAACTCTTCGCAAGTATTATGAGTGCCTGCATTTTCTTATACTCGCCTTGTCCTTTCCTAAATTGTTAACTATCTTAATTATTGTCTCTGCATTTTTTCACATTCACCTTGTCCTTATTAGTTGGTATTTCTTCCAGAACCCTACATAAAAGAAGGAAATGAGTATCAGTTTTCAGCAATTCGATATATCTAATCTTTCTCAAGTTTCCTAGTTTAAAAAAATTAGGAGAAGGAAGTGCTCGCAGGGCTGGTTAATTGTACCGAGGCGGCTAATGATTTTGCAGGCCCATAAATCCTCTATTTTGCTAACCAGTTCGAGTTCTAGTGTCTACTGTAACTTAGACGACATGTATATTGATTGCATTGAATAGTTCTTAATTTAGATTTGCATTGCAGGAAAAAGATCAATAATGAAAGGGACAGTAATTACATTAGTTGTTGAATTGTACCTATAAAACCTCAAAATTATGTATAGACGTGGGATGTTACAAGCACCCACACCATCAAAGTCAGGAAGTTGTAAGAACTTAAGTATAAAAGAGTTGGAGATTAAAGAAAAGAACCTGTTCTCAATAATCCACACAACTAACTTACACAAAAAAGATAAAAACTCACACTTGTATTTACTCAAAATGATCGTATAAAACTTGATGATTACAAAGTTTGAAAGAGTATCCTATTTATAGATTCTCCATAGAAACTACTAGAATATTATTTAATATGTAACTCCCTAGGTACATGAAAAGTTAAAGGTCATGAACTCAAAAATCTTTAACATCAAAGGTCTATTCTAGGTGATTCAAAGACCATTCTATTTTCATAAAATAATAATCAAAAATTAGCTTATAACTCCTTTAACATCCCCCCTTGAGCTAAATTTTTTCTCATGCCGAGTTTGTTCTTCAACTCCTTAAAAATGTCGGGCCTCAAAGGTTTCGTAAAGATATCACCATTTTGGTCTTGTGACTTTCTATGTTGAATCACAACTTCTCCTTTCTTCACAAAGTCTCTGATAAAATGATATTTGATTCTTATGTGCTTGCTCTTCCCATGAAATACCGTATTTTCCGTGAGTGCTATAGCTGATTGCTATCACAATAAATAATTGGACTTTCTTTTGCGGCATGCTTGAGGTCCTCCAACATTCATGTGATCCATATTGCTTGACAACTAGCTAATAATAAATAAATATATTCTTCCTTCACTGTTGAGAGAACCACAACTTGTTGTTTTTTTTACATCCATGTGATTGCACAAGAGCCAACAAAGAAAATATTTCCCGAAGTACTTTTACTATCATCAACACTTCCGTACCAATCACTATCACAATATCCAAGCACTTTAGAGTCATTTTCCTTTTGATAATAAAGTCATCTCCAAGTGTTCCACAAACATACCTCAAGATTCTTTTTTCGGCCCCCAATGTGTCTTCTTTGGTTGCTCTATGAATCTACTAATCAAACTCTCATCATATGTGATATTCGGCCGAGTGGCGGTCAAGTACATCAACCTCCCAACAAGATTTCTGTATATTGTAGGATCAAAAAATTTAGAATCATCATCCTTACTTAATTTCAAGCAAGTTCCACCGGAGTACTAAATGGTTTCGCCTCTTCCATTCGAAATTTCTTAATCAAATTCTTTGCATACTTTTCTTGAGATAAGAAATTTCTTTTTCATCTTGCTATACCTCAATACCAATAAAGTAGTGAAATAAACCCAAATCGGTCATCTCAAATTCATCCATCATATTCTTCTTGAATTCTTCAATATCATCATAATTATTTCCCGTAAAAATCAAATCATCCACATATAAGCCAATGATTAGAATTTTATCTTTGTTCACCTTGATGTAAAGTGTATGCTCAAATGGACACCTCTTGATCAATCCCCTCTTCATAAAATACTCATATATGCGGCAATACCTTGCACGTAGGGCTTGTTTTAATCCGTACAAAGCCTTCTTCAACTGATAAACTTTATTTTATTCATTCTTCTTCACATAGTCGAGTGGTTGATCAATATACACCTCTTCTTGCAATTTGCCATTAAAAAATGTGACTTGACATCCATTTGGTGAACTTGACATATATTTTGCGAGGCCACAGAAAGTATCAAACGAATTATATCAAGGTGTGCCATGGGAAAAGAAACATCTTTGTAATCAACATCGTACTTTTGTTTGTAACCTTTAACCACCAATCGCGCCTTATGTTTTTCAGCTCCACCTTGTGCATTCATCTTTTTCTTGTAAACCCACTTGACTCCAATCAGTTTCTTTCCTTTAGGAGCTTCAACTAACTCCCATATTTGATTTCTTTCGAATACATCAATTTCTTGATCCATGGCATCTTCAAAAGAGACCGGATCCGCATTTGCATATAAAGAAAAATCAACTAACTTATCTTCCAAAATTCTTCTTGTTTCTCCATAGAGATCCGCCATAGTTCTTTTCTTTCTAGGTAGTGAATCGGAACTTGAGGATGATGATGATGATGAGTAGGCGGGGAGTTAGATGGTGGAGTAGGTGGAGTGAAGCCTTGTTCTTCAACTGGATCAAATATATCATCATCAAGAAAAACACTTGATCTTTCTTTCTCATTCTTCCTTTCCCACGAAGCTTCCTCATTGAAGGTCACATCATGACTAATTACAACCTTTCTTGTGATAGGATTGTACAATTTTTATGCCTTGGAAGCTTCATTACAACTAAAAAAGATGCATTTTTCAGATTTGTCATCAAGTTTGCCTCTCTTTTCATCGGGCACATAAGAATAACAAATGCTTCCACCACTTCATCCCAAAACATCTTGGCAATCTTTTTATTTTCAACATATATCGAACAAGTTCCAAAATTATTCGGTTCTTCCTCTCTGCTACCCTATTTTTGTTGAGGGGTTGAACGAACCGTTAGTTGATGGAAAATTCCATGATTCTTTAAAAAACATTCAAATACTTTGGACATATATTCACCATCACGATCGGATCATAGTGTCATTTAAGGATAACCACTTTCTTTCTCCATATCTTGTGACTATAATCATCAATAAAAGTGAGGAAATAACGGCTACCTCCAATAGAGTTTGTGCGCATGGGTTCACACAAATCTGAATTACAAATTCCAATGGCTTTTTAGCTCACCATGCCTTATCTTTTGGAAGTGGATCTCGATGATGCTTACCAAAAACACAATCTTCACACACTCGATCTTGCCTTTAAAAATTTGGGATGCCACTCACCATATGACCTTTGCAAAACTTGGATAAAGTGCTAAAACTAAGTGATTATATCGAAGATGCCAAAGCCAAGACTTGTCATTCATAATAATAGAAAAGCATGGAAGAGACTCATTTTGGATTTTCAATAGAAACATTTTAGTTGATGTCATCTTGACTCTTACAACAAGAAGGCCATTATTGTCTCTAATCTTAAAAAAACCATCTTTAAAATTCACATGATGTCCCTTTCTTAAAAGTTGCCCAGCACTTAAAATATTATTCTTAAAATCAGGGATATAATAAACACCAGAGATATAGTTTGTACCTTTTTTTGTTTGTATTGGAACATCTCCACACCCTTTGAGGACGAGCCTACTGTTGTTACCCGTCTTGACTTCTCGTTGGAAAGTTTCATCAAAATTCACAAAATAATTTTTATTTTCGGTCATGTCGTTGTTACAACTACTATCGATATACCAAACATCATCAAGTGACTCTTCTTGAACATTGATAACAAGAAGAATCTTTCTCCTCAACATCCTCGTGTAGAAAATTGGAATTTTTTTCATCATTAATTCTTTTATAACAAACTTTTTTCATATTCCCAATTTTATGACAATAATGGCATTGAAAACTAAAAGAATTACCTCTTCCTCTTCCATTGAAACCTCCATGAGCTCTTCGTCTTCCTCTTTGATATGAGTTAAAATTTTCACTTTGCACCTTTTTTCTTCCTTGTCCTCGACCACGAAATGATCCTCTTCCACCTCTTCCTCGAAAACCACCATGACTAGTGTATTGAACTTGAAAAACTTGCTTGGAAGGAGAGGAGTCAAATTGCTTGATGCTGAGTTCGTGAGATTGTAGTGAGCCCAACAATTCTTCAAGAGAGTAAGTATTCAAATATTTTGATTCTTCTATGACAACAACAACATGCTCATATGTACGAGTCATACTACGAAAATAAATTCCAAGACTCTTTTATCTGAAATATCGTCTCCATTAACACAAAGTTGATTAACAATTAAAATTGTTTGATTATAAAATTCCTTCACCATTTCACTTTCTTTCATCTTTAGTAAATCAAACTCACCTCTTAGAGCTTGAAGTCTCACCATTTTTACTTTTTCTTCACCTTTGTAGGCCTTGTTGAGGATATCCAATGCCTCCTTTGATGTTGATATAGTTGAAATTCTCTCAAAAAATACTCCATCCACCGCTTGATAAATAAAGTAGAGGGCCTTCTTGTCCTTCTTTCGGTTCTCCTTTAAAGTGTTGGATTATTGCAGTGAGAAATTGGCTTGATTCGCCGATTCTTCATAACCATTTTTAATTATTGATTATAATTCTTTTCCATCAAATGTGGAAGTTGAGGTTACAACATATTATTGATGGAAGAAATCACTTAACCTTGCTCTTGATACCACTTTGTTGGAACTTAAGTATAAAATGGTTGGAGATTAAAGAGAAGAAACTTTTTCTCAATAATCCAGACAACTAACTCACACTTGTATTTACTCAAAATGATTATATAAGACTTTATGATTACAAAGCTTGAAAGAGTGTCCTATTTATAGGCCTCCATAGAAACTAGTAGAATATTATTTAATATACAACTCCCTAGGTACATGAAAAGCTAAAGGTCATGAACTCAAAAGACCATGAACTGAAAAGTCTTGAACCTCAAAGGTCTATTCTAGGTGCTTCCAAGAATATTCTATATTATTAATATAATAATAAATGTTTAGCTTATAATTATTTGAACAAAAGTGCCTTGTGCACTTCTTGTGGGGTTGGGTTCCCCTATGGGTCAATGTCGTCGATTGCACAAATGACTAACCAATTCCCGACAGTGCCTTGCGCAATTGATAACTCTAAAATATGTCGAGGATGATTTAAACATTGTAAAGAGTTAGATCTTAATATAGAGCTCCTGATTATCATCTATAACATATAACTTTTATCTTTCAAATATTATTCAAGAAACTGAATTCTTTCCAATGTATACTGGTTTTGTTCTTGAAGACATGTGAAGTGCAGAGTCGGTTGTATATTTGCATGTTCCTTTCTTACTCAAACATGTTGTTTGTTGTAATAACCAGGCTCCTCCATAATATATAACTATGCTCTCCTACCTTCCTAAGTACACTTATGATCAAAATCTCTGGCAGTTAGAGTAACAATATAACAAACTGGGTAGAAGTTCAATGAAAGGTGATAACAATAGTTACGGTAAATTTTAAAAAGCATAACATAATGTATTATAAATTTTAAGTGATTCTTTTGTTCTTGGCCGTTGTGACCTCTAAGATTTACAGTGTATAATCATAAATATCTCGCATTCTAAAGAAATTCAGTTCTCGTATAGATTTTAATAATTAGTTTATACTTCACCACAGATATCTCAAAGCTACTCAGAAGAAGCTGCAAGCCAGAGTAGAGTAGAGAAGGAACTCATTGTAGGTCCACTAGTCATGATAGTTGAATTTCTTGGATGCATAGAAAAAATCTATATTACTTCTTAAGCTGCCTTCATTATTTACTTATTCCTTCCACCAATATTACTTTCAAATTTCATTACTCTTTTATACTCGCTCTTTATCTTCTCTAACGAATAAATTATACTCTTATTTTTAGTACCCATAGTAACACTGTTAGTTCTCGTGAAGCCACTACCCCGAAACTCAATAGTTAAATCAAGAACAATATTTGATACATTAAATACGGATTTTAAGAACTATTCGGTAATTTATCAAGAGGAATTCTTATAGACAGAGCTGGATATAGCTAGGTAGACACTACAAGAAACAGGCAATCATACAACAGTTTTGCACTCGTGTGATAGAACATTGGAAACCGGTTGTTTATACCCTTGTAATAAGAGAGAACAACCATTTTAAACACTGCTTACAATCAGGATGACACAACGGTCCTTTTAAATAAACTAGTGTTGGAACATTTTTAACATAACGGTATTCGTAGCAATAAACAATGGAGCAATAATTGTTTAGAAATTAGAAGAATAACAGTTGTTTATAAAAGCCGTAATATAAGTATTTGTTAGACAACGGGTAGTCAATGGAATGAAAAACTTCAAAACCAATTCCTTTATTATTAAAACAATGGTTTTTTTTAAAGCAGTAGTTGTGTAAAACCTTCTAAAACAATCCTCTTGATACTGTGTTCTAAGTCATGTGTTCATGAATTCAAACAACAGTTAATAACTAATTGGTGTTTTTGAATTGTTGTTTAGACAATGGCTTATATTTTGACATAATTATGTACTTGAGGTAACAGTTGTAATATAATGGTTACTTTTGGTTTATAAAGCCATTATCTTATTAGGTATAAGAAGCTTGTATATCAATTTCATATTTAATTAAAACCAGCTACATAAAACTAAATTAACTAAATTGCAAATTAAAAATCCACAAAATCTAGACCCCTAACAAAACGAAATCAATTCCATACCATAAAATAAATACTAAACAGAACACCAACATAAAACACAAAAGTCCATACCATAATTCCTACCATACCATAATGCATACCATACCATAATCCATCAATTCGTCAATCCAAAACAAAACACAAGACAACCAGATCTACATACCAAACTACCAGTAATCCATCCAAAATAAAATACATTATCTCAAGTCTATTTGTCACCAACTACATACATAAAACATCCATTTTATGATAAGTTCAAAAGAGTCTACTTGTCACCAGCTACATACATAAAACATCCACTCTACGATAAGTTCAAAAAAAAGAGGACCTAGCTTACACAGTGTTTCATAAAATATATCGCAAACTCAACCCTGATCTCGTTGATGTCATCCTCAACCAGGTTTGACCTACGCAGCCAGTGAAAAATCATCCAAATTTTTTTATAAGTAACATGTTCTGCCCTCATAAAAGTAAATACAAACTGGATGAAAAGGCCCAAAGATAGTCAATTGTGACCTTATTAGCAAAGTCCATCTCTTTATCATGAATGATTTCCATCATGTATCGCATCACGATCGAGCCACAATCCTTGTTCCTGGTCTGCACTCGATCTCCCTAACATATCAAACAAAAATTTAAATACAGTCTCCAGTCTCCTTTAATAACATAATTAATATGTGATCAGAAAAATGAATAAATACCGCCATTTTCTCCCACAATACTTTCTACTTCAGAACCTTTTTCAAATCCTACTTGTACATTTCAATGGCACTGCTACCAAAATAGTATTTATCAAAATATAAAATAACCACTATAAAATATGGTTGGACAAGGTTTACAAGTCAAGACTTAATATAAAAATTTTATAAGGTGAACTCTTACTTGTCAACTACAACAAAACTGGCCATTTACGACGGTTAACTTACGACGGAAAAAAATGCGCGCAAAACTTACGACGGAAAAAAATGTGCGCAAAACTTACAACGGAAATACTTGTTCACCATAATTATTTACTACGAAAAACATTGTCCGTCGTAAGTTAATTATTTTATTATTAAAACTATCAACAATTGAATAAAAAAAGGATGGAGTCAGCCACGTGGAAGAACAACGCCATTCAACTTACGACGGAAATATAATTCCATCGTAAGTTAATTATCTTATTATAATTATCTCCCTAAAACATTAATAACAAGAAAAAAAATATGTGTTTGATGATTTAAGTATAACTTACGACGGAAATTCAGTCGTAATGAAGGTACTTTATGACGGAAATTCTGTCGTAATTGTTCCCACCAACCACAATAAATGCCATCTATACTAGTATTTGTTAGCCGTTCGAAAATAATATTTTTTTACAGTAACTTACGACGGAAAATACATTCCGTCGTAAGTTATAAAAGAGGGAAATTTAACTTTTTCCCCAAAATTTTGGCGGTATATTTGATTTTTCTCAAATTTTTGGCAGCCAATACTTTATGACGGATTCTGTCGTAAATTAGCACATGATTTTTGATATTTTGAATTTTTAAAAAAAATATTATTTCATGATCCAACCATATTAATGTCAACATTTATTTGAAACACCAAATAAACACCAATTCAGGATTAAACAATAGTTAGGTGTACAAGTCAAACTAATGTTTGACTATTAAAATGGCAAACCAAATAAAATTATTCTCATAAGAAATTTTAGTTATATCACTAATATGTATATTTATTGAAATTTATATGGTTGGATCGCTTAAAAATATTTTTAAAATAATTGAAACACCAATTCAGTATTAAACACCAGTTAGTTGTACTAGTCAAACTGATATTTGGCTGTTAGAATGGAAAACCAAATAAAATTATTTTGATATGAAATTTTGGTTATATCAGTAATATATATCTATTGACATCCATACGGTTGGATCATTGATTTTTTTTTTTAAATAATCAAAACACCAATTCAGTATTAAACACTAGTTAATTGTACTAGTCAAACTGATCCTTGACTGTTAAAATGGAAAACCAAATGAAATTATTTTGATATGAAATTTTGGTTATATCACTAATATATATATATATCTATTGACATACATACGGTTGGATCGTTGAAAAATATTTTTAAAATAATCGAAACACCAGTTCGGGATTAAACACTAGTTAGCTATACAAGTCAAATTGATGCTTGATTATTAAAATGGCAAACCAAATAAAATTATTTTCATATTAATTTTTCGTTATATCATTAATATATGTATCTATTGAAATCCATACGGTTGGATCTTTGAAAAATATTTTTAAAATAAACCAAAGACCAATTCACGATTAGACACTAGTTTTTTTTTGCTAAATTAAATATATATTAACAAGAAAGAGTCATTAATCCTTGCTCTAGTAGACCTAGAGAAGACTATCTATGGCAAACCAAATAAAATAATTTCGATACGAAATTTTGGTTATATCACTAATATATGTATCTATTGAAATCCATATGGTTGGATCGTTGAAAAATATTTTTAAAATAATCGAAACGCCAGTTAAGGATTGAACACTAGTTAGCTGTACAAGTCAAACTGATGTTTGACTATTAAAATAGCTAACTAAATTAAATTATTTTGATATGAAATTTTGGTTATATTACTAATATATGTATCTAATGAAATTCATACGGTTGGATTGTTGAAAAATATTTTTAAAATAATTGAAACACCAGTTCGGGATTAAACACTAGTTAGTTGTACAAGTCAAGCTCATGCTTGACTGTTAAAATGACAAACCAAATAAAATTATTTTGATAAGAAATATTGGTTTTATCACTAATATATGTATCTATATTAAAATTCATACGGTTGGATCGTTGAAAAATATTTTTAAAATAATCCAAACACCAGTTCGGGATTAAACACTAGTTAGCTGTACAAGTCAAACTAATGCTTGACTGTTAAAATGATAAACCAAATAAAATTATTTTAATATGAAATTTTGGTTATATCAATAATATATATCTTTTGAAATTCATACGGTTGAATCACTGAAAAATATTTTTAAAATAAACCAAACACCAATTCAGGATTAAACACTAGTTAGTTGTACTAGTCAAACTAATGCTTGATTCTTAAAATGATAAACCAAATAAAATTATTTTGATATGAAATTTTGGCTATATCACTAATATATATATATATATATATTAAAATCCATATGGTTGGATCGTTGAGAAATATTTTTCAAATAATCGAAACACCAATTCAGGATTAAACACTGGTTACCTGTACTAGTCAAACTGATGCTTGACTGTTACAATGGCAAACCAAATAAATTTATTTTGATATGAAATTTTGGTTATATCACTAATATATATTTATTGACATCCATACGGTTGGACCCTTGAAAAATATTTTTAAAATAATCGAAACACCAAATCGTAAACAAAATCGATGTCAACTTTCTTAAAATGAGTTGTTCCGCTTTGTGAAAAAATAATCCCCGAAAGGATATACATGATCAAGTGTTGCGTGTTGCGGTACATGAAATATTAAAATATCTTTAGATTTTTATGTATTTATATATTTATTCATTTAAATATTTATTTTATTTTTAAATTAAAGAATTATGTATATTCTTTTTTAAAAATTACTTATTTAAAACAGTGTTAAATGATAAAAAATAAAATTTAAAATTGATTAAAAAATATTTAAAAAATATACATTTAAAAAATTGAATTATTTTTGAAAGAAAAATTAAATAAAATTAGAAAATTTAAAATTGAAGGGGGGAAAAATGAGGGGCAAAAACCCCCCTTCTACGAAAATATTGGAAAAGTCTTCAAGTTGCTCTCCCTCTTCCAAACTCTATCAATTGCGGCACCTTTAATTAGGGTTTTGAGTTTAAGGGTTGGAGCTTTGATTTATAAGCTGAATTAAGGCTTTGATTTAGGTCAAGCTTGGGCTGGGGTTTGCCGATCTAGATTCAAGCTTCGAGTTGCAATTACTGTTTAAGGTGTTGTTCTCCTCTAACTTCGATTTGTATTTAGGGGTTTAGTTTGTGTTTTGGTTGAACCAAATTTTTGTATGCTATTTGTTGTATATGTATGTGTATATTTGTATATCTCTCTTCACGCCTCTATCCATCACTCAATGTCTCATTTTCTTTTCTTCGGTCTCCTTATATCTCTCCCTCTGTATCTCTATGTCCTCTCTCTCTTTGCAATAGTTGTTTTTGTGTAAAAGGATTCATTTTATGATTTTGAATTGATTCATTGTGTGAGTCTGTGAATGTGTGCGTGTGTGGTTAACTTTGATTTGTAGTTATTTGAGCTTGTTTTAGTAAAAAGTATAATGTAAACGGTCAACCTACTTAATATGACATTTATCATATATAATGGACTATACAGAGCTTTAAGTCACATAAACACTCAACTCGACTGGTAAGCAACAGACTCAAAGGATAGGCTAGAAATTTGTATATAAATTGTTTTCATACAAGCCATCTCCACCTCTTTTACTTGTTTTCTATTGCACTTTCCCTACTCCAAGCTGACCTTGACATAGAAGTCATGAACTTATTGCCATTGGTCAGTAATTATTTGAACTGGGCATAGAGGCTTTTAGACATGAAACTTTTGCTAATTTGCAAGAAAGAATACATGTTTAATATTTCACAGGTTCTAATGAATCTTAAACTGTTTTAAAATGAATCTACAAGATGAACAGTTCTAATGAAGCCAATATTGTTGTTATGTCAGGGTACCTTTGTTATGCTTACCAAATGGTCAAAATATTCATTATTGTAAATTTGGTTTATGTCATCTAATAATGTTACGAGACAGGAAATTACAGTTTTTTGAAAGATATGAATTTCGTGGAATATCATTTGAGCAGACTTACAGCCTAATACTCATTTTTTTTGCAGCAACCACAAATAGAAAATGGTTATAAATGTGAGTCATCCATCTATGTCTTCTATTTTTTTCTCATGATTTATGTACCAGATTGATTATCTTTACTTTTTATTTCAGTTTTAGCCAAACTAAGATTCCATTTTGAATGAATATAAGATTAGTGGTTTAGAGTATACATTGTGAAGCACTGGAATATATGTTACGAGTAACCCCCTTGCTAGTTTTGCTTTCTCGGGTACTATATGTTCTAAATATTTCTTTTTTTGCATTTTTTGCTTTATTTTTGTTCCCAAAATGAAATGCCTACTATTATTTTACCAATTTATACGGAACCAATGTTGTGGATAACTTATTGAACAGTGATGATGTCCGTTATATGCTTGGTGCATTAAGAATGCTTGGCTTACGAGTGGAATAGGATAGTGCAAATAAAAGAGCAATAATTGAAGGTTCTTCTAGTCCATTTCCAGCTGGAAAGGAATCTAAAGATGAAATCGAGCTTTTCCTGGGAAATGCCGGCACGGAATGCGTCCATGGACTGTTGCCGTTACTGTACCTGGAGGAAATTCTAGGTATTTATATCAAAAAAAAATTCACACTTGTAAGTATAGTAGCGTGGGGCCTATGAAGGTGGTAATGCACTCATCTAGGAGCCATGAGGCAGTAAGCAGTTTACCCTTAAGTTTACTGTCACGACACTTAGGGAATGCCTTTCCAAAGTATTTAGATAAGCACACTTTTAGGTGCAAAATGGTATGTCTAATACTTATGGCCTGAAAAGAAAAATAAAATATTCCAGTACTTTAGACTCCTCTGGAAGTTGCAGTGGAGGCCGCTGGTTTCTTAAATCATCAATCTACATGCGGTGGACGATATACAAGCATCTATGCTTAAATTCGTTAAAACACAAGTTTTGCTTATATTTTTACTTGTTGGTGTTTTTTATGTTTGCAAGATGGTGCCTTTTACGCGGGGGCAAATTTAATATATATTTTTTTTTTTGTAGGAAGAATTTCAAATTAAAATTGATTATATGTGGTATGCGTATATGCCTCTGTGGATTTCCTCAGCTCTTTTGCAACTTATTTGTTGCATATTTAAGTGTTAAAACAAGCATGAGCTCATTATATCATTATGGTTACTAAATACATACTATCTTTTATATGTTCAAATATCAATGGAATACTTAGCAATGTAAACACTGAGAGACCTGGTGCACCAAAGTATTCAACAACAAAATGGGTAAATGAATTTTGTATTAATCTTTGTTGAATCAGAATAATGGAAAGATGGGTTTGTTTATTTGGCTTTGAGAAGAAAAGAATTGTGTGCAACAACGTACAACCAATTGTTCAAGGACATTATATTTTGTTGGATTTAGTGGCTTCGACTTTAGTTTTGTAATGTATTGTACAATTCAAATGACTTTGTTAGCTAACTTTTAATATTTTTATGTATTTTTTTGTACTTTATAATATTTGAATATTATTCCAATTATAGTGAAATAATATGAGTTCTTCCACTAGTTTTGATTGCTTTTTGTTTAGCATTGTATTGAATTTAAAAAATGGCTGGAAACTGGAAAGTCAAAATTTGGCTATTTTGAAAATACAAACTTACGACGGTTATTCATCACATATTCCGTCATAAGTTCCTAATTTACGACACATTTTTCCGTCGTAAAATTATGTTTTATCTTATTAAAAGTGGGTCCCGTAAAGTAACGACATTTTTTCCGTCGTAAGTACATAATTTTTGAAGTTTTTTTCGTCGTATTTTGGTATCTAACAACGATATATTTCGTCATAAGTAGATTTATTATTTTATTGAGTATGTGGGCCCCTACTTCCTAACTTGCGACGCAATTTTATCTTGTGACAAAAAATTGAACTTACCACTCGACCAAAAATGACGATTTTTTTCCGTCGTAAATGGCTCAATTACGACGATTTCAGTTCAAAAAACCGTCGTTGACTGACATCAAATTACTCATTTGATTGATTAGTTTAAACCTAACATCTAGTAAGAAAATCAATTTAAATCTTTTAAGTCATTTGATTACGTTTATATTAAATTCAAAGCTGTCAAGGCATTTGATTACGTTTATACTGAACCAATACAATTAATATAAATTTCAACATCAAATATTATCGAGTTTAACTGTACAATTGAACCCATTTTTTAAAAATAAAACCTAAATTCTTGAAAAATATTAATGAAAACCTGGCAAGGCTTAATAGCTTAATAGCTTGGGATAGTATAAATACTCAAACATCAATGTACGGAAAGAGAAAATGTTGCCATTTCCTAGAATTTTTAAATCGTTTATACAATCCATGCGACCACTGCCATATCCAATGGAACCAATTGTTCCAGGATCTACAAAGCTAATCATGTTGACTATCTTATGCTTCTTCATATATTCATTCAAAAATTTATAAATTAAATTATGCAGTCTTGAGTAAAGATTGTCATATTTATTCCTACGCTATATATTCCGAAAAAAATCTTTGAATAAAAAGGTAATTGACAGAGCCTGCCATTTCACCTCCAGAGCATACTACATGTATATCAAACATGATTTAATTCTTTGTAAAGCCAAATGCTTTTTTGCTTAGCTCAAAAGTAATTGTTTGGCCACCACTCAAGGCTTCCTTTGCCCATGTCCACAAACATTTCATTGCAGAAGGATAATTCGGACGAATCTCAATAACAAGCTCTGGTTCAACATCCTTAATTACTTTACAGGTCTTCTTCATTTTCTTAGTAGGGCCTTTCTTAGTTTTCTGAAAAAAGTGCAAATCAAAATAGTAAAAGAACAAATTAAACGAACACATACAAGATATAATAACCATTCTGAAAAAGCAATATGACCTTCGCGGCCAAAATATAAGAAGTACTTGCATTGTTTTCTACAACCATCATGCTATAAAGTTCCCATGGCTTCTTGAACAGTCAAAATTTCATCCCCAACGGGGAAGGAATCTTAGCATCTCCTTGAATGACTTTAGTAATAGACACTTTTGCATTCTTTTCTCCAAGACATACTCCATGTATAGTCTTCTCATGTCCTTCAGGAACGTGTACTTCATTAATTGTTGCACAAATGACAATGTTGCTCAACGATCCAACAACCAATTGGCATGCAGAACTACCCAAAAAATCCACTTTCATTTCCTTACATGTATTATTTTCAAAAATAGTCCTTCCATTATCATCCTCACCTTCCACCTTTTTATTATCCTCTAGCTCCACCGCTTAATCCACAAACAAATTATCTATCAATTTCATATTTTTATAAACAACTGCATCCACATCTACATCAGCCCAACCCTTAGACTGACAGCTTGCCTGCTGGGAATTTGGTTTCGGACTACCATCATGTTGTATACCATTTTTTGACGAATGTGCATTGAATTTTTCAAATTTAGCAGCCCAAAATGCATCTCTCTCTTTAATAATTCTTGGAGTCTCTCTTCCATGTACTTTTACATTGCCCTGGGTACCCTTCCTTCAACTGTCCTCGCTTTCTTTTCCCTGGAAAGATCAAAGTAAACTGACTGCTTCACACGAGTTCCCTGATCACGTACTCTGCCTCCGGGCTCAGGCTTACCGAGGACCATTGTTAACACATCATTAGTACCTTCAACTTTGAGATTTCCTTCCTTAACCTCCTCCTTCATCTTTTTCTAAAAAATTTGGAGTAACATTTTTCTTACAATATGTTTGAATCTTAAATGTTCCCAGATAAAAGTCCATTTTTTATGTACATAACATACTTCTATAGTTTTAATAACAAAAATAAAAAATGAAAGTTTGCTTATAGTTGAGAAAAAAATATTTGAAGCATGAGAAATTGATTACGTTGAATACAAATATAAATAAATAACTTATGATTTCCCTAGCTTTTTTTTGGAACTTCGTCATTTAAAAAATTACCACCATCGTCCATCATTGATGGGATCTAGGTGTCCGATCGATCTACTTCCTCTGCATCTGGATGAGATTCAGTCTGCATTTAAATATAAAGGATCACCTTAGTAATAATATAAACATGCTTGTAAAATTAGTATGAAGCCAAAAATGTGCATGTTATTTCATTATCACTAACCTATTCATTCTCGAGATTAGCATAGCCTTTTCGAGACATTCGATGTGGATATTTACTCAGCTTCATTTTTTCTTGTTGTTTTTTTATGAATTTTCTTTATAAAAAAGCAGCAATAAGGTTAGAATATTATAAGTAAGTAAATATTAAAATGAACATAGCTAAGTAGAAATATACTAGAAACTAAGGTGACGTGCGATCAACCACAAATATATCCCAGTGTGATTTTTCTATAAAAGAAAAATCTGCAGGAGGATGTGCAAAAATCGGAGTTTGACCCAGATAAGGAAGAATGTAGTACTTGGTCAGTCGACATTTAAATTCTCTCCTTTTTTTCGGCCGATCTGAATACCAACTTTCTTACAAACTCAAGTACATCATAAGCCATCTACATACATATACCAACAAATTAAAGTTAAAAGATGCTAGTTAATGAAGAAAAAATAATAATTATAAAAGTTAAGAAGATGGTAGTTATTTATATTCGGTTTACCTACACACAGTCCCAATTTTTGTCTTTGTCTCTTTAGGAACATATTTCCAAGAATCATGACATATTGGGGTTTTGGTTCTTCCTAAAACACCAATATATGATTGCATCTCTTTACCTTCATCACCAAACGACTCTCCTTTCCCATTAAAAGACACGGTAAGTTTGATCCCTCGGATCTTGCTTGTCGCAATTCGGTGCATCGTTACACAGCCTCGGTTCAATAGTTTTAGTCCTTGAGCATTGTCCAATGTGGTAACAGTTTTTTCACTTTTTTTTAAAAAAATTCTTTCGGAAGTTTTTAGAAATGGCCTTCTTCACAGTTTTTGGGGGAGAACTCAATAGAGTGGAGGTCTCGGTGTTTTAGGATTTTGTCTTTCTTAAAACCCTTAGCACAGTCATTGCCCTTGGATGGGGTGAAGATCACATCTTTTTGAACCCATTCCTGTGAGACGCTTCCTTTTTTGAATTTCTCTTGTCTGCCTTGGTCTTCTTCTTTGGATTAAAATAACCTATAAAGCACACAAAAAAAGAATAAGTACAATATTAACATGAGTGTAAACTGAGTAAAACTCAATACAATCGCGTGATTAACATTAATATTAACATGATAATCTAATTATAGAAATAAAAATTGGACAACAGAGAGACATGGTTTTGTTAATCACTTACAAGAAACACAAGTTTTTAACATAACACTCAACACTCCACAATTGCGAGTAAAGTTTCATCATGTAAAGACAATTACATGAAAAAATTTCACAAAGAAAGACTGGTCATCTTAAGTATGCCATATGGTATGAAAGACTGGCCATCTTAAGTACCAATGTGGTTGTCTCATTCATATTCAAATTATTACTTCTTCTTTCTTTTCAAGTCTACGTTTATTGAATTATGGATCCTTCTAGTTGTTGTGTTGCACTATTGTTCTTTACAAAAGTTCTCCAAACAAGAAGAATCAAGCAGGAAAAGTTCCAGCTATGAAATTTATATATTTTAAGTATGGAAAACTAGGGCATATGACGAGGATTGTAAAGCACCAGCCCCAGTCAGTGATGCACTAAAAATTAAGGGATCTAACCCGGTAATGAATAAGTCTCCAAGAGAGAGTGTTTACGATATGACTGTGAAGTATGTTATTTAGAATATGAATGTGATGGAAGCAATGATTATTGTGAATACCTTATGTGTTAAAGTATTGGTAGGTGTGGGAGCAACTTAATCGTTTATTTTTCAATATTTTATTGATAAGTTGAATTACCCTGTGGAATTGTTAAATGAGATCATGACTATAAAACTAGCAAATAAAGAATGTTTAATTGTTAAATAAGTTTGTGATGATTTGATATCATTTAAGATAGGAGAATTTGACATTATTCAAGGAAATGGACTAACTATTTAAGTCTGATGCTCAGATAGAATGTCATGATAAGAAGATAATTCTAAAGACGCCGGATAAGAAAGTGGTGACGTTTATAGGTCAAAGGCAAGAAAGAAGTTTTTAACAATGATTCAACTAAAAGGTTATGGTGGCAAAAGATGTAAGCACTTTGTTGATTATGTGATAATAGAAGTCAGGAGCCAACAAAACTTGAAGATTTCCTAGTAATCAACGAGTTTCTAGAAGTATTTCCAGACGAGTTAACAGGACTTTCTCCAAACAGAGAAATTTAGTTTCCGATCGACTTAGCACCTGGAACGGAACCAGTGTCCAAGGCCCCGTACAGAATGGCACCAATTAAAATGAAGGAGTTAACAAAGAAACTGCAAGGGATGTTAAAAGAAGGAGCAATTAGACCTAGTGTACCCTATGAGGTGCACTGGTATTATTTGTTACTAAGGATGATGGAAGCATGAGTTTATGTGTCGACTAGCGAAAGCTCAACATGTTTGTTATCAAGTACAAGTATCTATTACCTCGAATTAAGGATTTGTTTGATAAACTGAAAGAAGCGAAGAATTTTCCGAGATGGATTTAAGATTTGGGTATTATCAATTGAAGATTGAACCTGAGGACGTATCAAAGACAACTTTCAGAACTAAGTAGAGTTATTATGGAATTTTAGTAGTGCCATTTGGATTAACTAATATACCAACAATATTTAAACTTGATGGACATAACTTTTAAACAGTATCTGGGTAGGTTGTATTTGTGCTTATAGACGATATTGTGGTTTACTCAAAGTTAACGGAGGATCATGCAAGGTATTTAATGATAATTTGGGGAGTCTGAGAAGAAAGAAGTTGCATGTAAAGTTTTAAAAGTGAGAGTTTTGATGGTAGGAAGTTTAATTCTTAGCATAAATAGTCGGTGATGAAGAAACCAAAGTGGATCCAACAGGGATTAAAACTACTATGAATTGAGAAACACCAAAAGTACCAACAAAAGTGACAAGTTTTTAGTATTGGCAGGATAAATATCAAAAATTTGTCAAAATTTCTCGAAGATTACGACACATTTGACAAAGCTCACTAGGAAAAGTGACAATTTTATATGGAATGAAGAAGTGTGAAGAAAGTTTTGAGGAGTAAAGAAGAGATTAATCACGACACCTATTTTATCGCTTCTAGATAATCAAGAAGAGTTTGTAACCTATAGTGATGCTTCTCATAAGGGATTAGGTTGTGTGTTGATGCAACATAACAAATTTATTGCACATGTATCTAGACAACCAAAACCTCATGAGCAGAAGTATCATAATCATGACTTCGGACTAGCATTAATAGTATTCTGTTTGAAGATTTGGCAAACATTATATGTATGGAGAATGGTCTGAAATTTATATGGACCATAAGAGTTTGAAGTATATATTCACGAGGAAAAGAAAATATAGCAGCAACACGATAAACAAAAAGGAGAAAATGAATGTGTTGACTGCACCAGAAGAGTTACCAATGGGATTTCAAAAGTTGGAAATGGAAGTCAGAATTTATAATCCAAAAGGAGCAAGGAAGTGTAGTATGATCTTTTAGCCATAGGGGTTAGATAAGATAAAGAGATGTCAAGAGGAGATAATGGATCAGGATGTTAACAGATTAGTAAGAGGAAATTTATGCACTCGGATGAATGATCACAGTATTTGGATGCCACAAGTGATAGAATTAAAAAATGAGATCCTACAGGGAACTCACAATATTGAGTATTTAATCTATTCAAGAAATGCCAAGATATACCGAAATTTAAAGAAGAATATTGCTAGCCATATAGGAAAAGGAAATTGCAAAATGGATCAGGAGGTGTTAGGCATACCAAAGAATTAAGGCGAAGTATAAGAGACCTAGTGGATTACTGCAACCATTAGAGATGCAGAATGAAAATGGGGGCGGGAGCATATTGCTTTGGGTTTATAGTCAGATTACCAATAACGAAAGGGAACCACGATGCCAATTGGGTTATGGTGGACAAGCTAGCTAAGTCAGTTTATTTTCCACCTATTAATGGAAAATTTTCATTGGACAAGTTGGTTCACATGGAATTGAAGGAGATAGTAATTCATCATTGAGTTCCCGTGTCTATGGTATTCGAACAAGATTCAAGATTTAATTCAAGGTTCTAGAAAAGTTTACAAGAATATTTGAGGAGCTAAATTGAATGATTCAAACAATTGAAGATAAGTTATGTGTTTGTGCTATTATTTTTAGAAGAATTTGAGATGAAGTTGGAAAAAATGTGAAATACTTGGACTAGAGTTAGTACAACAGATAAGGGAAATTGTCGAGATTATTTAGAAAAGGTTAAGTGCGACACAAGATCGTCAAAAGAAATATGTAGATCAAGCTAGAAAGAATGGAAAGTTTGAAGAAGAAGATTTAAAATTGTTAAAAATGTCACCGTGATAAGGGATCATCCTCGATTGGAAAGAAAGGCATTACCACATAAATGGCCTTTACCAACATTTAAAAATGGTGTTGCCACTAAAAATATTGCCTTAAGTGGAATAAACATGAAAATAATGGTGTATAGCAATATTATAAACAAATGTTGCTATAAAAGTTGCCTTAGATTTGTTATTCCAACACCTTCTTTGGTGTTGCCTTTGACAGGTGAAAATTTGTTAAAAAAGTGAGAGAATTATCCCGCTCTTACCAAAATAATTTGCCCGCACAAATTAAAATAAAAATTAGAATAAGGCAAACCTCACACAAACACATTAATTTAGTCTCTCCACCCCCAAACACCCACTCACTGTCGCTCACCTCTGGATCTCGCGGCAAACATATACTCACAAACATATACTCGTCCTACCCCTCTGCTGCTGCACACTCAAAACTTTAATTATAATTTTTTAATAAACCCTAATTTTTGGGTTTTTCTTTATAATTTTTTACAAACCCTAATTTTTTGGGGTTTTAATTTGTTTTCTTGAATTTGCAGAGATTAATGGCTAAGTCCTCTTACAAAAGGAGCAATCATTTGGTACATGCCCCTAATCATTTGATTTTGTTTGTCTGATTTGATTGTGGGATTGAATGTGTAGGTGGAATTGATTGCTATTGAGGTTTGTTTTTGTGTTTGAGTCGAGATAATTTCAGTCATAATTAATTTGATTAGTTCCATGGTTGCTTTTTTATGAAATTTCTGTATCATTGATGTTCTAAATTTCTTCTCTTCAACTTGCTACTTAATAGTCATGCTTTAGTAATGTAAACAATCATATGAAATTTTCTACCACTTTTAATCATAATCTCTATTCCAAATCGGTGTTATGTTTGTACCAAAATGCAACACTTTCCTCGTTTTTCTGATTAAAAGAGCAGAATAGTTTACTAAATGTATGTTATATATTATTTGTCTTAATTAGATAACTTGTACATGCTGCTGCTTTTTGGCTTTTGTAATCCGACTACATTATTTGTCCAGGACTATTACTTGATCATCTTTTATATCAGGCACATATTAATGTATGTCTTGCTGTTTAAAGAATATAATTGTTAGGTCTCAATATGTTTGTAGAAGGGGGTTGAATACAAACAATACCATTTAATCGAATAAAATGCGGAATAAAAAAGTGAAACAAAATTCAAGTTAAGTAAAACTATTATTAAACTTGAAAGGTGTTACAACAAATGGTATCATTTACAAGGAATTAATCTCAAATCAATTATTACAAATCTAGAATAAATTCGACATGAACTTTTTCTATTTTTGAAATAAAAAGATCAAATGCTAAAAGCGATTTGAGATTAAGTTCTAGGGATTTTGATCCGCTAGATAGTTACACAAGAACAAGAAAAGGATTTCTAGTGGATTAGATTTAACAATAAATACTAGAAATAAATGATTTATGTAATTTGCAATAAGTTCTCTGTAAGTTTCTTTTGTTCTGTGTTCTGCTGAATTTGATATTCAATTATCTGCATCTCTTGAAAAACAGCTGCTTTGTTTTAATAATGAATCCTGTGATTTTTAACTCGCAAGACAATCCATTTCGCTCAGCATGACAATCCTTTCAACTGGTAAGACTTTCGGTAGGACTATCAATTGAATTGATAGGACTTTCGGCAAGACAATCTAAATGCACTAGCATGACTTTCGGTATGACTATTGATTGTCATACTGATTGTCTTGCTAATACAAAGGATAGTCTTGCTGGATTAAAACAGATTTTAATCAAATAATAATTCTGAATTAATTAATCAATTAATTTAATTAATTAATAAATTAATCTTTGCAGATTTAATTTGTTCTCCTAATTAATTTATATGACTTAATTAATTAATAGAGAATTAATACTAATCTTGAGCAGCAACCATTCTTCTGAAAATCTTCTAAAAATCACTGTCAATTATGAATCAATTCCACCACTTCAATGTTGACACTCGATGTACTGTCTGGTTCATGAGTGACTAACTTCCGTGACATTTCTTCATGCCTTGACCTTGATACTATTGATTTTCTTCAGACTAAATCCTTGTAATTAATTGATACCCTGACGAGATCTCTGTCACTTGATTAAATCCACAATCTTGATTTATATCACTGAGGCTTGATCAATTTCTTGAGCTTCTTCCAGTGAATTAAGTCATCAAGTCTGTAGAAGAACAATGTTACTTAATCCTTTGACATATATAACTCTGAGAGATCTCTCGGACGATAGGACCACTATTTACTTGTTACATCCTTATTTGAGTTGAGTTAAATCCTCGAATAAACAAATAGGCTATGACATATGCCTTTCAATCTCCCCCTATTTGTTTGTTAGACAATAAGAACAAATACCTAGAGGATAACTCAACTAACAAATAAGAAAAAGATATAAACAGTAATGCAAAGTATATAGCAGAAAAGTTCTGGATTATATTTAACATTTTCCAGATTCCAAAAGAAATTTACAAGTGAATACAAGATAAATGTTCCTCTAGTATGAACATATAACTACATTAGTCTATCTTGATTCATAAAGCTCTAATCATATTACATTGAGTTTTGAGCTAATTGAATTCAGTTGTCTTCCCTTCTGAATTCACCTTCTTCCAACTCTTCACCTTCTTCCAAATCTTGAAGCAACTCCTTGTCAAAGACACGATCCTTTTCTGAAGTGAAGCTGTCTGGCCTGACTGGTTGAACTCCAACTGTCTTTAGCTTATTCTTGAGTTGATTGTACCTTTTAATATTCTTTTCACAATAAGCTTGAATCAGATCAGCTGCTTGAGTTTTCAACATGGATGAATATCCAGCAGTTCTTAAGTGATGTTCCATCCAGACAAGATGTTTAGCTGAGTAGTCTTTAAGAGATTGTGAATCGAGCTGGCAGATTTGAAGACAGTCAGACTTAAAGAATTTTACCTGATGAGGATTGTTGACCACTTAAGGACTATCCCTTCTGGCAAACTCTTTGAGCCTTTCTCGAAGAACTTCATTCAATTCTGAACTTCTTTTGACTTTGTTGAGAAGAACCCAAATCTCTGACAAAGAACGATTCTCAAACAGATGAAGTGACACCTTGAAAGATCCTTCGCTCTGACAATATACAAATATTCTCATCTCATTTAGGAATCTGTCAAAGGCAGTTGTGATCCTTGAGACTTCAGTCTTTATAGCATTCATGTACATATCTTTGTTTGGATTAGAGATCTCCAGCTTGTCCAGAAGGTGTAGAAACTGCCTATCATTGTTTGTGCTCAGCTGAGGCATATCAAGTACTCTCCTAGCTTCATCCCATTTTTCACCAATCTTCAGTCTGACATCTCTTCTCCTTTCTTGAGCCTTAATGTCATGAAGACGTTGCTTTTGAAGAGTTTCTGTTCTTTGGATGTCATTCCTCATGTCAATGATCTGGGATACCTTTTTGAGTTCAGCTTCTTTTCTTTTCAACTCTGACTGCTACTGCTGAAACTCTTTCTCAAATAGAGGATCCGCTGGAGCTTCCTCATCCCATTCTCCAAAATCACTTTCCTCCTCAGCTTCGAAGAAACCATCTTTATCTCCCAAGACCAATTCAGTGGGAAAGTCACAAATATCAAAGTCATCCTATTCTCCACTATAGTGGATATCATCAGGCTTCCGTATGCCTCCAGCATATGAATCTTTTTCTTTTCCCTTTTCACTTCTCCCTTTCTTCTCCCCCTTAGTTGAGGAATCCTCTACAGACTTTCCCTTAGATCCTCCATGACCTCCAGAGCCTGAGCCTCCACCAGATGGCCCTTCAAAGAAAGTCCTTTGTTCTTCATTAGGGCAGTGAGAATTTTTGATCATGTAGTACAGGTGCTTCATCCCTTCATTCAGATGTTCCATGCCCGTCTCTAACTTCAGAAATCTGGAAGAATCTAGTGAATGATTCATTTCAACCAAGTCTTCAAGAGAAGTCATTCTTGTATGTAGAGAGCAGAAGTGTGAAATGTCGTTAGCTGATAATGTTGGAGATGCCTGGATTGAGTTAACCTTTGGTACAATAGATATCTTCAAATCTGATATTTCAGTCCTAATGAGAGCTAGCTGATTATTGACAGAGGTGGAAGAAGAAGACCGTTCAACCACTTGTGCTTTGAATGATTTAGCTTCAGCCTGACTTTTGCAAGTTGTTCCTTGAGATCAGCAATTTGAGCTAACAGATTTTCAGTGTTTGTGTCTGTGTGTGCGCTCACCTCTCACCTGTTTAATTCATTCAACTCACGTGCTTATGTATCTCTCAATATAATTGCTCATGAGGAGTCTTCCTGATGCTGATCTTCTGTACCTGCATTTAAAATCACCCTAGCCTCTTCAAGAGAGGTCAGTGGTGGTGCAATGGGAATTCGCGAGTCCCGATCCTCAGTCAAACCTATCTTTTCATGTGAAATAGATGTCTGAATTGCTTGAGGGATAGATTGACCGAGTTGCCCTCCACTTTCTCCAGATAAATCTGCGAGTGGAGAATCCCGTGAGGGAGCCAGAGGTGTTGGATCTGGGAGGGGAGAAAATGACTCTATTAAAGGTGGCTGAGAGTCAGATTTTCCCTCAGAAGCATGTGACTGCTCTTCTGCCGTAACATGGCAGGCACTATAACCGACTCAATGTGCACTCCTTGCTCCGTGTCCTGAGTATCATCTACTGGTCTGTATGCTTCCATTGTGAGTAATGAAATTGTGCTTGACTCAGTACAGGATGCCATGGCCCTATGGCGAATTTTAATAGATTCATCATGTTGAGAGAATGTTTCTAGTAACTATTCAGTGGCCATTTCAAAGTCCATGTCCTATTGGGAGGACAAGGATGGGCTTTCAGATGCCTCAGTAAATGTTCTTCTTTTCTTGGGTGGAGGCAGAGCTGAGGGTTCATTCACATCCACTAAGATACTACTTCCTACTAACCTTCTAGGCTACATTTTAGACAGTGGGGGAGAGGTTGAGATAGGTTATGACTCTGTGCTTGGCTCTATGACCTGGGATTGAAGCTGTGGTTCTACAACTTCATGGTCAGTCCTATCAACCACTGGGGGTCTTTCAACAGAAGTAGGAATAGGTTGAGTTTGAGGAATTATTACTTGTAGAGGAAGAGCATCTGATGTTTGAGCCTGGGTGGTTTAAACCACTGGAGGTTGAGCTTGTTGTTCATGATCGGGAAGATTGAAGATAGGTAAGGGAATGTAAGTGGCCATGAAAGCAGTTACAAGTACTGGAACTTGCATGAATTTGAAAGTTGTGTCTTGGCGGGTGTAAATCTTTTTGCTTACTGGAGGGGGTTCGGTTACTGAGGAGTTAGCAAATAGGGCTTTATGCTCAGGTGAGAGAATATGTTCTGATATAAGCATGAGAAAACGAGCATAGTAGCACGAGACCCTACGATTTGTAGAATGATCACGTAAAGCAATAGTGAGACATCTCAAAAGAATGGGTAAAAGTAGTTTGCCAAAATTGATCCTTTGATTGAAAATAACCGCAAGACCAATATACTGTAGAGTGGAAGTGATGTTATGAAAGTTGGATTTAGTGCAGTTGGCAAACACTTTAGAAAGTGTATCGAAGAAAATGTCCCATTCAGAAACCAAATTGGATTTAGACAAATTGGTTAAATTAATCACCCCCTAATAGTGAATAGCATGGAAAAAGTTTGAAATATCATTTTCAGAGGGCAAATTACAAAAATTTTCCATAGGAAAATTTAATGCTCGATTGACGACTGTTTCATCAACTACATACTGTGTGTTTGCCACGGTGAATGAAAAAGATTTAAAATCATCGGCCACAGTAGAGGTTGTGCAAATCAGTCTGAGCAGGTCAACATTTAAAATCATATTTGATTTAATAGCAGAGCTAACAATCGAATGGTCATTTTAAAATCTAATCCAAGGCTTAATTTTTTCTATATCACATTTATCTGGATTAAAATAACCAACAAGATTATGCGAAATAATTTGGAAATTGAGAGCCATTTAAAAATAATAATAAGACACACACTTTCAGAATTTTAAGAGTAATACTAAGAAAATTCAAATTAATTAAATTAATTTAATAATTCGAATTACATCAATTATATTCGAAAAATTTAGAAAGAAATGTATCTCGTTAAAGTTCTTAACTCACAAAAGCAGATATGCAAAATCACAAGACACAAAACCTAATTGAAATACGCAAAACAAACTGATTTTAGGGAAAAATCGAATTAAAATATAAAAACAATAAAATGGGCAGCACTTCTGTATGTATATACGTGTATGTATATAACAGGAGTGATGTTTTTTAAAGCTGAGTAAAAACTCAAGCAAGGAAGACAATGAGAATAATGGCGGTTTTGATCTGTTCGAAATGAGAGAGAGAGAGAGAGTATAATAAGAGAGAAAAAGAAGACTGTTGGAATTTTGAACAAAAACTGAACTGAATGATTTAATCAAGACAAAGAGACGTTAAATAGACAACTGGTATGACAATTCGGGATAGTCTTACCGATTGTCATACCGATAGTCATACCAATATAACTGGTATGACAATCTGATAGTCATACCGAATTGTCATACCAGTACAAAATAAAACAAAAAATATCTGATATTAATTTTATTAATCAATAGTCATACCGATTGTCTTGCCAGTTATAAAATTAAACTAAATTATTAAAATAAAAACTGTTAAACTGGAATGACTTTCAGTAAGATAATTGTAATAGTCTTGCCCATTGTCATTTCTGTTAAAAACACATAAAAACACAGAATATAGAAAATATTACAATTACAGAAAACTGAAATGAATATGGCAGAAAATATTTACATAAATAAAATATTTCAGAGATCATTATATTTTCAGTCCAAAAATAGATTTCTTTTGAATTTTAGCAAATAAAATTCATAGAAAAGTATTTTTAGAGAAAATAAAATATTCTGAGACATTAAAATTAACTAGTTGAGTAAATAAATAAGATAAGATAATAAAAATTACATAGAAATAAGCAAGAAATTATGGAAAATGATAAAATAAATTTGTAAATGAGTTTTTCATTTATGAAAAATTCATTTGTAAATTCACTCAAGAACAGATTTCAGATATTCACAAGTTTAATCACTAAATCTATTCAATTTACCCAATTTACCAACTAATTTGGTAAATGTGGATTCATCAAGAGGTATAGTGAAAATATCTGTTATTTGTTCTTCTATTGGAACAAAAAATAGTTCAACAATACCATTCATGACGTGCTCTCTAATAAAATGATACCTGATGTCAATGTGCTTGGTCCTTGTATGCTGCACAGGGTTGTTGGTGATGGCTGTTGCACTTGTATTGTCATATAGAATAGGTATTTTGTTCAATACAGAGCCATAGTCCCGTAGCTGTTTCCTAATCCACAAGATCTGAGTACAGCAGCTTCCAGCAGCAATATATTCAGCCTCGGCCGTTGAATTTGAAACTGTTTGTTATTTCTTGCTGTACCATGAGACTAGTCTGCTACCTAGGAAATGACAACTTCCTGAGGTGCTTTTCCTATCAACAACACTTCCTGCGTAATCTGAATCTGTATATCCAACAAGGTTAAACCAGATTCTTTAGGGTACCAAATACCTATATTTTGTGTTCCCTTAAGATATCTTAAGATTCGTTTAACAGCAACGAGATGAATATCTCTAGGATCCACTTGGAACCTTGCACATAAGCATGTAGCATACATAATATCTGGTCTACTTGCAGTAAGATAGAGTAATGAGCCAATCATACCTCTGTAGCTTGTGACATCTACCTTAATGGAGTTTTCACATGGTCCAAGCTTGACAGCTGTAGTTGACGGAGTCCTTGCTAATGCAGAATCCTCTATATTGTATTTTTTGAGGAGTTCTTTGAGATACTTGGATTGACAAATAAAATTTCCATCTAACCTTTGATTTACTTGTAATCCAAGAAAGAACTTCAGCTCTCCCATCATGCTCATTTCAAATTTGTTGTGCATTAACTTAGCAAATCTCTTACAGAGATTATCATTGGTAGACCCAAATATTATATCATCCACATAGACTTGGACTAATATAGTATCATTCTTATGCTTTTTAGAAAAGAGAGTTTTGTCTATGACACCTCTAATAAAGCTATTTTCAATAAGAAATTCAGAGAGAGTGTCATACCATTTTCTCGGAGACTGTTTGAGTCCATAGATAGCCTTGAAAAGAAAGTAGACAAAATCCAAATGATCTGAATCTTCAAAACCAGGAGGTTGCTCTACATATACCTCTTCATCCAGCTTTCCATTCAGAAAGGCACTCTTGACATCCATTTGATAAACTTTAAAGTTAGAGAATGCTTCAAATGCCAGAAATATCCTGATGGCCTCTAGTCTAGCCACTAGAGCATAACTTTCATCATAATCAATGCCTTCGGCTTGAGAATACCCTTTAGCTACTAGTCTTGCTTTGTTTCTTGTAACCACACCATCTTCATCTAGTTTATTCCTAAATACCCACTGAGTACCAACAGCTTTCTTGTGTGTAGTTCTAGGTACCCGTTTCCAGACTTGTTGATCTTCAAACTGATTGAGTTCATCTTGCATAACAATCACCCAGTCTAGATCAGTCAGTGCTTCCTCAATCTTCTTAGGTTCCATCTCAGAAAGAAATCCTGAGAACAGATACTCATTTTGAGTAGCACGTCTAGTTCTGACTCCAACATCTGGATCACCAATAATCAACTCAAAAGGATGAGCTTTATTCCAGACAGTCTGTCTTGGAAGATTTGATCTTGATGATTCACCTTGAAATTCATTGGGATGTTGTGTCCTACTAGTTGATCCTTCAGCATCTCCCCCTGAGTTGTTGCCATGTTGACTTGAAGATTCTCCATCAGTAGTAGTGGTATCTCCATTATTGCCAAAGTTTCCATCACCATTACCTTGAGTATCATCATGATAAACAGGTTTTTCACCAGCAACAACCTCAGGTTCTTGATCATGTTCTGATTCTGAATCTGACATGTCATCAAACTTCTGTTTCTCAGAAGGTTCTTCAGTTTGGATACTAGGGAGTTTAATGTCATCAAATGTAACATTGACACTTTCAGTTACTTTGTGTTGATCAATGATATACACTCTGTATGATCTTCTTCCATATCCAACAAAATACCCTCATATGTCTTTGCCTCGAATTTACCACGACGATCATCTCCATCCTTGAGCACGAAGCATCTGGCACCAAATACATGAAAGTATTTGATAGAAGGTTTCTGTTCATTCAAGATCTCATAAGGAGTTTATATGAAGTCTTTGTTGATTAGAGTTCAATTCTGAGTATAACATGCAGTATTGACAGCTTCAGCCCAAAAGTACATTGGAAGACCTGATTCACTTAACATCGTTCTTGTGGCTTCAATCAATGTACGATTCTTCCTTTCTACCACTCCATTTTATTGAGGGGTTCTTGGAGCTGAAAATTGTCTGGTAATCCCTTTGTCTGTACAGAATTCATTGAGAAGTGAGTTCTTGAATTTTGTTCCATTATCTGACCTTATTGCTCTAACAGGGACATTAAAATCTAACTCGATCAACTTGATATGATCAATCATAACTTGTGGTGTTTCATCCTTAAAGTGAAGGAATAAAACCCATGTATACTTGGAATAGTCATCAACTATCACAAGATAGTAACAATTCTTTGATATCGAAAGAACATTAACTGGTCCAAATAAATCCATGTGCAATAATTACAGAACGCCAGTTATAGAGGATGTGTCAGTGCCTCCGTGACTTGCTTTCTTTGACTTTCCTTTCTGGCAAGCCTCACATAGTCCTTCTGGGGAGAATTTCAGCTGAGGAAGACCTCTGACCAATTCTCTTTTGACAAGAAAATTCATTGTTTTAAAATTGAGATGAGAAAGTCTCTTGTGCCATAGCCAACTCTCATCTGACGATGCCTTTGCATAGAAACAATTGACTTCAGGATTGCTTCCAGAGTTCATGTCAGCTACGAACAGATTTCCTTTCCGGATTTCCATCAAGGAGGGTTTTTCATTTTTCTTGTGCAGAATTAGACACTTCAGCTTGTCGAATAAAACATTGTAGCCGTTGTCACAGAACTGACTAATGCTAAGCAGATTGTGTTCAAGTCCTTGCACAACATACCCATTTTTAATGATAACATTTCCAGCTAGCAAACAGCCATATCCGTCCGTTAAACCTTTGCTGTTATCTCCAAAGGTAACCACTGGGCCAGCTTTCTCAACCACATTTGATAGCAGGGCCCTATCTCCGGTCATATGTCTTGACGATCCGCTGTGAAGAATCCACACTACTGGTTGTACCTGTTTAATGCCCTGCAATACAAATGGATTAGACCTTCTTCGGAATCCAAGCTTAGCTGGGTCCGACATACTTGTAAAATTAGCCTTTATCAGGCAAAACAACATTCTTAATTTTAATGTTCTCAACTTTCTCAATGACTGGACATTTGACCTTGTGAACAGCCTTGACAAATTTCTGTTTAGGCTTAGGCACAAATGTCTCCTTTCTAGCTTTAGGAGGACTAGCAGTCTTAGACCTATCATGCTTCCTATTATTCACATGCTGACGAGGAGTAGTCTTATCATTAGAAACATGCTTACCATTAAAATAAGCATACATCAAATTAAAAGCACAAGACATACAATTAGGAACACCACATGCTTTATGAGAGGAATTAACAATAGGCAACTTATGCATGGTAGACATGACATTTGTGTTATCCAACTCATGTGTGTCTGAGTTAGTCTCAGTTGCTTTCACAACTTTGACTGGAACCTTTGACACACTTGACTTGGAAACAGCTTTCTCATTAGCATGATCTTCAGCACGGATTTCTTCTTGAATAATAAATGAGGTCTCATTAAATGGTTCAGGAATTGATTCTTTATAGAGGGGTTCATCAACACCCTTAAGCATATGTGGTACTTCCCTGCCTTTAGCACATACATGAGGAGGGGAGTTTATGCCTAAATTTCCAATAGCAACATTGTAATCATAACCTATTCCAGATGTTTGATTAACATCTTGCTTATTGTCAAACTCTTTGGACTTCGAACAAGAATTAAAGTAAGCTTTAACCTTAGCCTCAAGACCGGTGATCTTGTCTTTGAGAATAGTTTCGAGTTGTCTATAACAGTCAACTCTATTCTCTAGAAAAGATACTTGTTCTTTTAATTTATCTTGATTAATGTGCACAAGTCTTAATTCATTGACCTCTTTCTCAAGGTCTTTGATTTGTTGATTTAACATTTCATTATCAGGACGAGCACAATCTAAAGAACCTCCTAGATGATAAACTAATTCAGCATCAGTAAATTTTACCTCTTTTCTTGACGATGAGGTGTTTGCATCACTAGCCCTGAGAGCAAAATTCCCAACTTCTTCATCTTCACTGTCAGTACCATCCCAGCTTCTTCCCTTTTCCAAGTAAGCCCTTTCAGATTTACTCTTCTGATTAGAATCGTAAGAGTTCTTCCTAACTTGTTTTGGCTTCCTGCATTATGTGGCAAAATGTCCCAACTCATTGCAGTTAAAGCATCGAATGGTGCTTCGATCAACCATCCCTGTTTTGTACCCACCACTGCTGGTGTTAGAGGATGAAGATCCACCTTTATGGAATCTGTTGTAGTTGGACTTGTACTTGAACTTGGGATTCCTTTTGAATCTGACATTTGAGAATCTCTTGACAATCAGGGCCATTGACTCATCCTCCAATTGCTCCAGTTCTTCCAAGGAATAAAAATCATCTCCTGATTGATTTGTAGTAGGAGGATCAAATTCTGCTACTATCACATTTTCTTCAACCTTGGAAGACTGTACCATTCTTTCTGACTGTTGAGATTGTTGTTGATATTGTGGTTGTTGTTGTTGTTCATCAGCTACTAGAGCAGTAGACGTGCTGACCACTCTTCCTTTCCCGTAAACTTCCTTCTACTGAATCTGCTCCAACTCATAAGTCTTTAACACACCATAGAGCCTTTCCAAAGAAATCTCACTCAGATCTCTTGCTTCTCTTATGGTAGTGATTCTATGTTCGAGATGAGTTGGCAGTGTTAAAAGGAACATTTTGTTGACCTCCCTGATGGAATAGTATTTACCATTAATGTTCAGGTTGTTGATCAATGCATTGTACCTCTCAAACACTTCAGTGATTCCTTCTCCTGGATTGGATTTAAAGTATTCATACTCAGAGGTTAGGATTTCTAACTTGTTCTCCCTAACTTCCTCTGTGCCTTCATTAATAACCTCAATAGTTTCCCAGATGTGTTTGGAATCTTTACAGTTCATCACATATCTATTCATCAAGGGATCAAGGGAATATACTAAAATTAATTGAAGGGTAGCATCCAGGGAGGCTTCTTCTTTTTCAGCAGGAAAAAAATCCTCAGGATCTTTCACATAAGTTCTTGCTTTGGTAATCACCACATCATTTTCTATTACCTCTGGTTCAATAACCATCGAAATTTTTGGACCCTTCTTTAACACTTCCAGATATTTGGAATTTGCAACTTGTAAAAACAATAGCATCTTCTTCTTCCACATAACATAATTTTCTTTATCGAATAGTGGAATTTTAACGGTTCCAACTTTTTGTGTAGTCATTATGAATTTTTAAGTAAATAAAAATTCAAGGAGTGAAAGAATCACAAAAGTCTAGGATCTTGATTTGTTCGTTAATCAGAAGGCTCTGATACCAATTGTTAGGTCTCAATATGTTTGTAGAAGGCTTTGATACTTAATCCTTTGACATATGTAACTCTGAGAGATCTCTCGGATGATAGGACCACTATTTACTTGTTACATCCTTATTTGAGTTGAGTTAAAATCTCGAATAAACAAATAGGCTATGACATATGCCTTTCAATAATGCCATGGATTTTGGATGTGCTTCCGAAAGAATGCACTTTTTCTACTCTTCTTTGATCAAAATTTGAGACGAGCACTAGGCAATAGGAAATATAATTTATAATTGTGGTAACGTACGTCTGCTGTATATTTCTATGTATGAGTACTTTATGTTTCAAACGTTTTTAGATCACAATTGATTTTCTGATTTTGTTTCCTTACACAAGGATCTAGTATGCTCCCTCTACTTCCACAAATGCCACTAAAGTCACCCGATAATCAGTCTGAACAGGCATCATCTGAATCTGGTACCACCTATGATTATAAGAAAATAGTCAACTGACATCACCCCGTTAATATCAGTTACATTGGTTCCCGATGTTAGAAGAGTTTTTTACATCAATTTTATCAGAAATAATATGAATTTGTTTGTCAAGTTTGTAAAAGCCCATCCTCTGGTTCACAACACAAATTCACATACTATGAAAATGGTCTTAGTGCTTACTTCGCTTGTGTAATGTGTTCAGCCCAAACAAGGTACACGTATTGATACATTATATTACACATGCACTTTAAAAACTAAGAGCATTGAAAGCAGGTTATATACGAAGAACTGAAGCCTTCTACTCTGCTTTCTTTTAGTATTAATGAACACATGCATTGATGGTGAAGTTACATACGAAGAACTGAAGGCTGGGCTATGAAAAGTTGGATCACAATTGGTTGAACCGAAAAATAAAGATGCAGATGGATGTGGTAATTTTTACTTTTCATTCAAAAGATCATATCCTATATGACTATATATATTCATCTCTGACCTCTGTTGCATCTTTGGGACTTATCAATATTAGAGATTTATTTAGCCAATATGTCTTCTTAATCCAAAATATATTCCAGTAATCTGGTCACTAATGTTTGCAGCAGCTCGATGTTTAAAATCTTGCACTAGTGCACTATGGTGCCTTCCTATAGGCCTGACTCATCTTTCTGAAAGATTACATATGGTTATGAATATATGAAAGATAGTTAACTAGTTTCTATATGGTTGTATTTTATGAATCTGGTCACTAGTTTTTATAATGCGAGAGGTTGACACATACAAGGTCAGACAACAAACCAAAAACTAATAATCTCAGCTTGTAATTAACATGACACTTGCTTTACTAATCATGTCATCATAAGTTCTTCCTTTCTATTTCGTTTAACTTGTCAAACATAACAATAACAATAGTTGATTTGCCGTTTTACACTTCTGAAGTTTTGTTGTTGTATGATTGTTTATTGATTATATTTCATTGGAAGAATTGGATGATGTCCATCTGTCTGTATCTCCTCCTCCGTCACTGCCTCTAGAGACAGAGAAAAATCAATCTGCTAATTTGGGCAATTTGATCTTGCAGGAGCCAATTTAGGTAATATATTTTTGTTCACTTATTATTGAACAGTGACATGTTCTTCCTTCTAACAGTTTTCGGAGTTTACTTATAACTGTCGTAATGTACTTCTGATGTATATTTCTATTTATAAATTGAGCTTAAGCTTATAAATTTTGGTTGCACAGCTATGTTTATCTCTTCAAATTTTCTTGATAACAACGATTTAACTTTCTCCATATCTCCCAATTGATAAAATAAAAAATTGCATGGGTGACCCTGAAGCTGATGTTGAAAATGAAGTCCTAAAGATTGAACAAGATCATCTAGTTAATTTTTTATTTTCATTCATACATTATCTATATCAATCAATATACTTGATTGTATATTTTCTAGTGATTATATGCTTGTGCATTATTGAAGTGATGTAAACAGCGTTTATCAGGATATACTTATTGATGCAGTGTGTTCTAAATTCTAATGCTGAATCATCTAACAAGTCATGCAAGGATCTTGTAATATTACTATATTACCAACACTGGTTATAAACGATGTTCAAGATAGAGGTTGGTAATACATTGTCATATGATAACCTCTCTATGAGTCAGACTCAGAGTCAAGTTTATAACATCTGTAAAATATGTTTTCATCTCTTTCCTCTACGCTAATAAGTAATTATAATCTTTACTTAATGTGAGGCATACATTTTCATTTTTAGTCTTTAATAGGAAAACTGGAGAGGACTGCAATTTTGAAGACTATGTGTGCTGAATATCAGGAGACCGTAGATCCTCCAATATATCTAAGTGGAGGTTAAATTAACATTCCTTCTGTACTTTGAGTAATGAGTCATGGTTATGTAAACAGATGTTCTTACTACAACCACCAAGTGAGCAACCACCAAGTGATGCAACTGGAACAATCAAGCAGCCATCAAGTGATGCAACCGGGGCAAGCAGTTCCGGTCCTTGATCCTGCATATCCAGTCCTTGATGCCTTTTACGATATTAGACCATATATGGTACTTTTTAAAAATGTTCTTATGGTCGTGGACTGTAAATGAAGTACTTCATTTTATTTAAATAGAATCAAGTCGGAATGTTGGAATTGATATTGGCATTATGTAGTGCTTGTATGATTGAAAGTATGTATTCAAGTTTTCTAAGTAGTTTTTGACATGGCTTGCATCTGGGGATTTGGTTTTTGTGTTGTTGTGGTTGGATTTGAACTATATTGGGATGTTATAATTTAGGCAAGAACCTGTAAAAATTTTTACTAAACATGTTGCCTTAGCCTAAAATAATGTTGGCAAAAATAAATCAAAAGATGTTGCTATAGCCAGGTAAGTGTTGGAAAAGATAAGAAATGTTTATAAAATTGGTGTTGCTATAGACTGAGACAGTGTTGCCATAAGAATTAAGGCAACATCAAATTTGTGTTGCCTTTAAAAACCCAGTGTTGCCATAAACTTAAAGCCAACACCGGTTCAGATGTTGCTATTGACATTATAATGTTGCCATAGAGGTCTATAGCAACACATTTTTGGTGTTGGCATTGTTATGTAAAATGTGTTGGCGAAATATCAAAGGCCATATGCGAATTTCCAACACCCTCAAAATTGACCAAAGTGTTGCCTTAAGCATTGTGGCAACATTTTTTTAGCATTTTTCACATTTTTTTTTATGTTTCTGTAGGCCATTTATGTGGTAGTGAGGAAAGCTCAGTCCTAAATATGTTGGACATTTTAAAATTTTGAAAAATATATCGGTAAGATAGCATACGAATTAGCGTTACCCCAACCTATGCAACATATTCATAATGTTTTCATGTGGAAATGTTTAAAAAGGTATAATCTAGAGTTCTAGACATGCGATAGAATATGAGCCGACAGAAGTTCAGGAAGAGTTTCCCTATGTTGAGAATCCAATAGGGATAATAAAAAAGAGAGAGAAAATGTTAAGAAAGAAAGGTATAAAGTTAGTAAGAGTATTGTGGAGAAACCGAAGGGTTGAAAAGTCAACCTGGGGTTTAGAAAGTGATATGCGTAAAATAGTACCCTGAGTTATTGCTTAAATGATTCTCAGGACAGATTCCTTTTAAAGGGGGAGGATGTAATATCCGGGATATACCGTGAAATTATTTTTATCGATAAATTAATATTAAGTGATTATTATATTAATTTTGGTGAATTATTTGTTAAGTGATATCTGTGTTTGGATATGTAAATATGATCAAATTTGAGTATTTTAATTTTTATAGGTCGAAAAGTAAATATAGATAATTTTAATATTTTTCTATGTACTTTTATGTTGTTATATGGTTTTATAAATAATTTATGGATTTTATAAATTATTTTTTCGAGTATTTATAAACTATTTTGTGTAATTGGGAAACAACTGGCTTCAACTTTTTTTAAGTTTTTATAACCTGGAAATCTCAGAAAAACTCCTTTCTAACCTAATTGCAATATTTCGAGCATTTTCCATATTTTGACTTTTTTTATCTTGATTATGGTTTTCCATGTGTGGTCACGACCCAAATTTTTTGATACCATATTCATTTCGGTTAATCGATAAAACCCGTATTTTTGACAAACGGGATATTTTGATAAAACTATAATATTATATCTCATAATATGTGTAACCAAGTCTGCATTTACAAAATGCATAGATTTGGATAATTATCCTAAAATGGGTACCGATTTGGATCTGTTTTATCAAATAAACGTAAGATTTTATATCCGATGTGATCCTACCCGGTATCAATATTCCGTAAATATAAATAGCCAATATTGTATTTTGTACATATGAACATTATTGTACAGTAAAAATAGATAATTATTCAGAGAAACGAGCCGTGTTCTTCGTAATCAAATGATAATTTGAAGATATTATTGGAATCCAATGGAGGCGTATGAATGGTCAAAACGAAGCTCTCGGTGAGACGATTGTATTCATATCAAATTTTTTGAACAAGGTTACCTAATTTTCAATTTTGTATTTTTTATTATTTAAATTTAAATTCATATTTTCATTTAGAAGGATTATTAGGTTGTTTTGATGATTAATTATCATTCATGAGATCTTAAGGATTGATTTGGTATATATGCTTGTTGATTTTGGTTTAATATGGAGTGAAACCGAGTTCTTAGATTTCGCCAAAATTTCAAATCGATTTTCTTAGTTTATTATTGATTGTTTGTTGCTTATGAACATTGGGTTTCATTGTATGAATCACCACCTTCGTTCTAGTATAAACATCTTTGAATTTAGTCGAGTAATTTGTGATTTTTCTGTTCTTCGGAAACTCTCTGGTTTTTAATCGATTTTGGCCGGAGTTTTAGTTCCCTTGATGATTGTAGCTTATTCATTGTATTTCTAGGTTCGTGGATTTCTGTGGAGTGTTTTGGATTCAGAATCGCGGCTAACCGAGTTGATTTGCAACTCGCCGGAATATGGTTGCAAACCGGAGAAGATTATGGAATTTGGAAAACCCAGATTCTGGCGACAACTCCGGCGGGTCGTGCCCCTCTTCTTAGAAATATGTTGTAATTCTGACCCGCTTTTGATCCAAACTTTCCTTATTCTTTTCTGGAAATATGGTTGTGCAGAAATTCTTTTAAAAATAAATCCAAAATCTATTTCTTTAATTTCAAAATTACTTTTTATTATTAATTTAATTCCAAAGATTTATTTTCATTATTAATAAATTCAGAAATAAATCTAGATTATTTAATTAATTAATTTTATTGATAATTAATTATTTAATTGGTCAACTAATTTAAATATTAATTGATTAATGAATTTATTTAGTTATAAATTAATTTTAATTGATTATTTAATTAGATTTAAATATTTCTTTTTATTTAAAAATTCAGAAAAATAGTTTCGAGCTTTAAAATATTATTTTAAATTTTTTTCAAGACTAGATAATTATTATTAAATCATTTTCACGTAAGATTCGGGTGTTCGAACCCTATTATTTAATTATAAGATAATTCAAAGACCCGTTTTAATTTCGAAAAAAATGTTTAAAAAAATTCGTAGTAAATATCGGAAAAATCTTTTAAGCCCCGAACCTTCTTTGAAAAATTATTTATATCGAATACATTGCATGCTATGTGTTATTGATTGGCTGTTTTAGTCATAACTTTTAATCCGTAAATCGGATTTGGGTGAAACGAAGGGTAGATAAAAACTTATAACGTCTATGTGACGATTAGAATAATGTGAGATGAATATTGATAGATACTTATGTTGCCTTACAGAGTAAGCGAGGCATAGAAAAAGGAAGTAGTTGATCAAAAAATGGAATCGATATGTTGAAAATAAAGCAAGTGATCATTGAATAGAAGCGGGGCATAGAAAAAGTAGGCAAGTGGTTGTAGAATAGAATCATTATACAAGTACATATGAAGTTGAAATTATTTGAGATAAGGTAAGTATGCGTGAACCGTTCTCGACATATATTGCAAATATTTCTAAACTCACTCGTGACATATTGTTAGTATTCTAATAGTTCTGCTTTATTTTGTAAGTACTTTGAATCATTCATCCTTGAATCCTGATCATATCATTTGATCTTGAGCTGTAAGACTTATTCTTTAAAAACCATCCATTGTTGAATTACCAAATACTAAACCACAAAAATACGATACTACTCCACAAATACATATCCACCATACACCAAACACTGGAACAAAATTGCTTGAACATCCAGAAACCTTTATACTCAATCATACCATGTAACATCAAAGAACTAAACCTTGTGAAATCATTGTTCATCTAATACCTGATTCTCCCACAGGCTAGAGGCCATTCCTCATACATACCTTGATATACCCTTGTGATACTCATGAATTACATTATGCTTTTACATAAATGTTTTATTCGTGTTGATTATGATCTTGTTTTATTGAATTCATATTGTTTATCATATTGAACTATTTTAGAATTGGATAGTTTTCTTTATGTGAACCAGATTCATGGTCAGACCAGATTCGTGGTCGAATTAGGACAACGTGTGCCTTGGATCCAGTTCATAGAGCAGAGCCGCATGCCTTGCTCGGGGTTAGTTCGTGGTTTCGAAAATTTAAAATAAATATCCAATTCTAATGATTATTTAACAAGAAATATGATTCTTCTGAATTATCCCATTTGATCATTGTTTAACCATAGTTATTGTCATTATGACTTGCTGAGCTAGTTAGCACACTCTTGCGAATCTGTTTATGTATCCTATAGTTAAAAAAAGAAATGATTGATATAAAGGTTTCCCAGTCCAATGTACGAGCTATGATTCCAGGACGAGTTGGATCGAGCCAGCAGATGCTGTAAATTATAGATGAGATATGCAATCTTCTAAGAATACTTGCAATATCAGTTGTAAGTTAAATTAGTTGGGATTTGGTACGACGTAATAAAGTTAAGATTGTGGCTTATTTTCATACTTTATCTTGTTGTGATCCGTGGTTGTGTAAAGCAGGGCCATTGCAAATAATATTTCGTATACATGTTTAAATATTATATGTGAGTTGTGAGCCCCAAACTTCTGACCCGGGTTTGGAGGGCGTCACAGTAATCCTCTCCCACTTTTCTTCCATAATGCTTCTCAGAGGTGTCTTTTCCCTTGAGTGTGTAACCCTCATTCTAATTATAATAAATGTCCCTCTCTTACCTAGGGCTCCCAATTTAATAAAAAGATTCTAATACATATTATAAAAAAAATAATTTTCTATTATTTAATATTAATACAAGTGAATATCTTAGATAATATAGGTATCTAAAAATGGAAATTCGAAGTTGCTACTTCTGGTAATTTTCTTTGCATTCTAGAACACCAATAAAATTTAATACCATACTTGAATTAAAGGTCTTCTCGTAAGCTTTTCAACGATGCCTAAATCACCTCAATCCGATAACCCGAACTCCAAATAGAGTCAAAATAGTGAGCACTACACATGTTATCACAAAAATTGTGCATTCTATCTCAAAAATCAGAATTCCAATAATAATAACTCCAAATTTTGCTATTTTAGCTCCAATCATATTTTTAATATAAAATCCAATTTCCTAAAAGAAAACAAGAAAATCTATTAAAAAAATCCAATTCCATACAAATTAACTAAAAATATAGAGAAAATGTGATCATATCGATCACATATCACGAACATAGGTATAATTTATTGTTAATCAATCATTAATTTTGTTTATCCCTCTCAATCAAAATGTTAAATCTTTTCAATTGAATGATCAGAAAGACATGGAATTCAGATAACCAGATCATTTCGGATCGGATCAATTTCAGATCATATGTGCTTTTGAATCATGATCTATTGGAGAACATTCTGATCATATCGAATGTGATTTGCATTACGCCATAGATGGCCTATTGCAACCGCTCGATCAAGAAAAGTTCCTCAAAATGTTACCCTAGATATGATACTTAGGAGCTAATTTAACATTGTGTTTTTGTGTTACCTTAGCGAGAAACTTGGCCTTGCATTTGGTTGATAGTGTTGCAGCTTGTAACATTTTTGTCAAAGTGTTAAAATACATATTCTATTTTTTTAAAATTAAATATTAATTTAAATTTATTTTTCAAAGATATAAGCTGATATACCAATTTAATAAATGAGATACATTATACATGGATCTTTTGTATAACAATTTTTTTAAATAATAAATTTCAAAAAATTGAGATATAAATTTTTAAAGTAATAATAATTTAAATAGTATAAATTCCCCTGGTTTTGATATGAGCACTAATATACAACTATACAAGTTTTTAAATCAAAAATATAAATATATGAATTATAAATTTTATAAATATAAATAACTAACTTTTTAAAAATATGAAGTTAAATTTTATTCATTTATTAAAATAATAATGATAATTATATGTATATTATTGGTCAATCAGAAGGGGGAATATTTGGGCTCAAGCGGGTAAAAATTTAGCAAACGGCCGCCCAAATTTCTCAGAAATTTTCAAAACTTGAAACACTCTCATTTTCTGTCCCTCTCTTGCAATTCCTCTCTCCCTGTCAACATTTTAGATTTCTCTCTCTATATTCTCTCTGGCTAATCTCCATTCTTTTTTCATATCTCTTTCTGATCTCTTAGTCTCTACCATAAATCTCTTAATTAATGTTTAACTGAATTGGGGTTTCGTCAATTAGGGCTTAAACTTTGGGGGATTACTATTAATTACTGTTTTTTTTTGTTTTGTAATTGTAGTTGCGGCCCTTATGTTTGTGTCGAGTGAAACTTTGCATTCGCTAACTATTAACCTATCAAATCTTATTCATTTTCATATAGCAAGTTACGCTCCAAGATGGTCCACCACTGGGTGGGTTCGCTCTAGTTCGTTACGCTTGTCGGATCCCTAGTAAAGGTCTGAGTGTTGTTGCAAATCTAATTCAAATCTTCTACACAGCTTTTGGTACCTTCTTTTGGGGTATGTATGGGGTCGACAAGGGTAATAAGATCTGAAGGTACTCATTCTATTTCCCCCCAATTTTTTATTATATTTATTCGTTTGTAATTTGTGGATTTTTCTTGTATTTTTGGTGTTAAACTTAGGTTATTTTGTGTTTTTGAGCTCGTATATGGTATAACCTTTGTTAACTGAAAGTATTGAGACCCTTTGATATTCATTTTCACAGATCAAGTAGATGGAAGGCATGAGTCCTTCAAGCATGCGATTCTGGCTTTGGATTGGTAAGCTACATCCTTTTTTCCTTGCTTCCTCACTTCTCAATTTAATTTAATTTTAGTTTCTTGGTATCTATAATCTTTAAATTTAGTGTACAAGTTGTGTTTAAGTGGAATTTAGTGTATAAGTTCTTAATTAATCCTTTCTTCTTGTTTGTTATACAACTATATATTTTTTCGATAATTTGTGATGGCTTAAAGAAAATGGATCATTTATGTATTTAATGTACAATTTGTGTTTAAATTGGTCAGGGTGATGTACAAGGGAATAGAGTTGGGGCGCAGCCAGCAGGTGTGGTCCAGGGTTAGGTGTGGTGCACGGTTCGGGTGTGGTGGGGCAGTATGCTGGCGTAGGTGAAGTGACTGGTTATGGTTGTGCTCTATTACTGTAAACACCTTCAATAGCTCATAATTTTACAAAGCAAGTCAACTTACTGTAACTGTAATTTGATGATAATGTGATATCTTTCAGTGGATTGCAGATATACTACCTTTTTAGTGCCAATATTGATGGAACAGATGAATATTGCGAAAGACTTGGATGGAAAAGACTCCAAGATTATAATCTTTCTCAGAGAAGGTGGAAAAATCTAAACTATTTAGCCCAAGGAAAGATGGTGCAGGAAGACACTTTTACTGTTTGAAGATGAGTTGCAAGATGAAGATTACTTTCCAAGTTTGCTCAGAGACTAAAAGAAGAGGAATGGTCCTGCCTTTGTTGAAACTGGGAACACTTTCTTTATAGATAAAAAGTAAACCCATTGCTGCACGACTTAAAACTGAAGCTGGATTGCATCCTAGGTTTCGTCAATCTATTATCAACATTACTCAGGTACTTATTTGCTTTTATGTTTAACCCCCTCCTCTACTTTTTGTGCTTTTTAATTTGATTTATTAATATGTAATTTTCTTCATCTCAGATACAAGTAATCATAATTTTTGTTATCGGGTTTATAAGAATGTAATTTCTTTTTAGTCCTAGGATTGTCGATCTTTTGAACCAACGCAGATAATATGTTCGAATTGGGTTACTGCATTTCGAACCTAAGTTGCACGGGTTGCTCAAAAGTTGTTATCCCCTGGAAAGACAATATCCTTATCTATCATCTATTTTGTTTGACATTGGCAGTTCAAAGTAATCATCATTTTGACTGAAGCTCCTTTTACCCTTATTAGATAAAAGAAATTGCAACAGTAAAGACCGTCATCTTTTTCCTTATGCTTTCCCTTTAAAGGAATTTTGCGTACAATTAATGGACTGTTAACACTATTTTTTTGTAGAAAGAAGGGTCTTAAGAAAGATTAGCATAACCTTTATCTACTTCAATTCAATGATCTGATATCAAACCTAAGATTTATCCATTAAAAGCGGCTCAGAAAGATTAACTATCTATTTTACGGCAATAATGGTGTTCAGACTGTATAATCTTTAGCCTACACCAAAGTATCCTTGTGACCGAACATGCAAATCAGTATGGTTGATGTTTATTCTAGGACAGAATTACAGGACTTTCATATTAAGATTTTAGGATCAATGAATATTGAATCTGCAGTTCTATCTGTTTTACTAATGTTTCCATAAAGTACTTCTATTTACGTGTCCTTTGTATGCTTTATTATTCTTTAACTTGTTACTCACCCTAGAAGACCAGTACTCATATTTTACTTACAAATATCTCTATTATTTACAATTTTTTAGGTGTGCAAAAATAGAGTTTGATCAGAATCATTTCTTATACATATAATTTATTTACGCTTGATGTCAATGAGATGGTATCCTCTTCCTTTTGTTGGATATACTCCCTATGTGGAATTTATTTTGAACTTTAACTTCTAAATTCTATCACATCTTATATTATCGATTCATCTTTTTTCTTATGCCTTTCTAGTGGTTACAACTTCAATCCGAAGAGCATTAATCTATTTCAGGTTGACCCGTCTCCTCAAAGACTTGTCTAGTAACCCTTGTCCGAACCCAATTTCTTTTTCTTTTTTTTCTTTCTAAAAGTTTATTTGTTTAAGTCCAAAAGTTTAGCCTCAAATTTAATATGCATAGTTATGCATTATGTAATGTATACTTATATATAGCAACCTTAACATGATCAATTATGGCACTAGTGTTGCTGAAGCTGTCCAGGCCAAACATTAAATTCTGAGTGTGCCTGTTCATGTTGATGCAGCAAAAAATGCTAGCTAGATGGAGAGATACATTGGCATCATTGAGTTTGCACGCAATGTTGTATGTATATATGTATCATGTGTGTAAAATGGTAGTTTTTCTAGAATATAGAAGTACAATACTTTTGCATGGGGTATATATATAGGGTATTGTATGGACTAACTTTTTTTTTCTCCTTTATCTTTAACAACTATATATTTGGTGATGAATGCATACATGTCAAGTTCTCGACAACTACTAGCAGGATGTGGATCAAGTTTTGAGATTTCTGTAGATTGTAGACTGGTTATGAATGTAGTTGACATTATGAAATTTGGAATGTATTAGATTAATGTAATATATTTTTAAATTTTGGAGTCGATTTATCACTTTATGATATTAGTTTTTCATTTTTCTTCCTGGTAAATTGTTATAGTAGCTTAATAATGTGTAAGAGTAGGTTGTTCAAAGTGTTAGGCGTGGTACAAATTTGATGCTACCAATATGGGACTCATATGCCACGTCACCATTATGGCACCTACATGCCATGTCATCACTGTGGGCCCACTGGTGGGCCCCATTTTTTTTAGAAAATCTAAGTGCAAAGATAACATACATAATGTGATACTATAGACACAGATTTATGTTACCTTTGATTGTTATTGTAACACAAATATCAATGTTACACCAGTAATGTTACCTTAGGGGCCAAAGGTAACTCGAAAAAAAGCAACTTAATTTTTGTATTACCTTAGGTCTTTTGGATGGCTATGGTAACATATTTTTGGCCTGTTGTAACATTATTTTGATGTTGCTATAGGCCATCTATTGTGTAGTGTTGGTTCGGGTATAATTCTAATTTAAATTGGATTAAGTTCGAACGAAATTCGGTTCAGATTAAGTTTGGTTCAGATATATCAGACAATATTTGGTTCAGACGTATCGTACAAAATTTGGTTCAAACTAAATTTGGTTGGGATATTTTTGAATAATAACTTACTAATTTTTTTCAACTTGTAAGACTTTAAAAAATGTCTTTTATCAAATTTAGTATGTTTTATATAATGGAATCTAATTTCACAAAAATTATCATTAAATAATTATGTTATCATAAATATAAATTTTTTTAAGTTTAAATTTTGATTATTTCAGGAGACATTCCGTTAAAGATAATATATTGTTTGGTTTAAAAATAAGGATCTAGTACTTTAAATCATTTTTGATTAAATTTTCGGTTGGGGTAATTTTTTGATCGATTTAAATTAGTTTTCTGATAAATATTGAATTATATGATTTAGACCTCAAATAGGAACTCGGTTTTATGAATTTCGATTTCGTTTTCCGGATTCAGACCCATTTTATCAGGTCTAATCAGAACCGTTGAATCAAAATATTTAAAACATGTACACCCAAAATTTTCATATACAATTTCGTGAACAACATATTAAATTAATTATTACTGTTAACATTATTATTATTATTATTATTATTATTATTATTATTATTATTATTATAATTTTTATTATTACTAAAGATACACACAAAAATAGCCACCTATTTTTTCTACAAGTTTATATTCCCTATACTTTTGTTGGAAAGTACTTAATTCGATAATGTCATTTGAATTTGTTTTGCCTTCTGAACAAAATTAAAAAAATCTGATATTCTTCCGAAAAATTCGCATCGATACACAAAATAAAGCATATATTATCCGTATCGGAAACAAAACGGATATTAACCGTATTCGAATCTGACGGAAACAAAACGGAAACACACACACATGCACACACACACACATATATATATATATATTTATACAAATTTTATATAATTGTAAAAATAATATTGACATATATAAAAATAATTTTTGAGTTCAACAGTTCAGAGATAATATACTGAAAAAATAAATAAAAATTAAGTTTTGAAGAAATTAAAATAGGATTAAATCGCTTTAACTCTTATTTTAATTTTTAAAAATGAAATTTTAATTTTATTATATTTTTTCATTTTTTTTTAGTTTTTAATATAAAAATAAAAAACCTTATTGAAAATTGGATTTAGATTCGCATATTATCCGTATCCGGATAGTATCCGTGGATCCGAATTCATATATTATTTTTTAAATATTTCCGGATCCGAATACGGATACAGATACAAATTTTTGGATTCGGATCCGAATACGCATATAGGAAGATTCGTATCCGAATAATCCGTTTGACATCCCTAAATATTAGTATACTTACATTGTTGCATCCATATAACATCAATTAGATTGTTGCAAATTAATGAATTTTTTAATTACAGGCTTCCATGCTAAGGCTATAAGTGGGCAAGTCATGTAAGGATAGTCTATACATTTTAAATTTAACTTAATACTTGAAATATGAAATAAATTTAGAGAGCTTGTGTTTCACATTTAAAAAACTATTACACAACCTATACAAAATTAAATTCATTGAGGGATATTGTTGAATACCCATACCATTTTGTAGCTCTTCTAAATCTTTCACACAATGGATGATATTTGGAATGAGGTTAGCCATTTTATAATGCTCTCTTCGAGAATAAACTGTTGATAAACATTTTAGTAGTGCCATGTTTAGTATGTTCTGTGATGTATTTTGTAAATTGCTTCTACCAGCATTGATTTCACATATTTAATGGAATTTTATTTGGTAAGTAATTTGTGCTGAAGTAGTAGACAAGTTTATTATAGATATGTTCAACCGGTTAACTTTACAAGGATTTTATACATGTAGATAGCTAAATTAGGAATTTGGCAGTTTAACATAATAAGAATCTTTGTTTTAATGATTATTCTTTATAATTCTTTTATTTTAATTTTATTTTTATTCTTCAATCATTACTTCAGTAAATTAATGATTAATTGATTACTTTGTACTCCACCTAAACTGTGTGATAGAGAATATATGGTTATCTTTTACTCAATTAATGATTAAAGAATATAAAATAAAAGTAGAAAAATGAATTACAAAGGAAAATCATGCAAAAAATAAAAGTTGATGGCTTTGGTATACTCTACACTCCCCAAATTAGTACTCACTATCCCTTTACAGTTATTGTCTTGAACACGTAACTATATAGTTGACCTTGTCTACTATCCAAATTAGCAAGTATTATTTTACTAAAACTTTGAAATATTTAATTTGGTTTTAAGCTATATATGCACAAAACACATCATCTAACAAACCAAACATGCCACTCAAATTATTAACAATCAATTCTCAAAAAATTCAAAATGCTAACTTCATTTGAAATTAAATCCATGGCATAAAAAACCGAGAACAACCACAAAACTCTAAACCAATAAAGTCCCTCAAACAATTTAGGTTTGTATAACTCTTGTCTAACACTTCTTTTTAAATATAGTACCTAACATATCCCAAAATTTTCTTATACTATAATTTGTAAATTAAAATTAATATGTATAGAATGTCATTACTTACCTGCCAACTTATAGATTTTGAAAATTTTTGACAATACATCCCATCTGTAATTCTGACAAATGCAATACAAAATAACTCTAATAGGTCACGCATGACTTGGACTCTTCAACTTCACCCAAAGTTTTTTAACACACTTCAGGCAATTTAAACACTTGGAGAAAATGGTGTCTAATTACAATGTTTGTCGTGAACTTTTTATATTTATAATATCAATTATTTTTATAATATTTATTATTTTTCTAACCAATTTTTTTGCGAAAACAACATTTGGTCCCACTATGATTTTAAGATTAATGAATGTGCCAGGCTTGAAGTATCACCGCAAAAATTGCTTGGTCTACGGTGTGTTTACCTAAAGAGGAAGGTTGGTTGGGCCTTATGAACATGGTGGATTGGAACCGAGCCTGATTCTTGGTCATTTGTTAATAGTAATCACCAAATCCAAGTCTCTATGGGCTTCTTGGGTGAATGGAACGGTTCTTAAAAGCAAATACTTCTGGGCTATGCCAATCCCAACTGATTGTTCGTGGATTTGGAAGAAGCTTTTAAGGCTTAGCGTTGTGGCATTGCAATTCATTTCATACTCGATAGCCAATGGGGAGTCCATTTCTTTGTGGTTTGAGCCGTGGTGGGGGAACTCTTTCCTTGCTAGCACAACCAATTCTCAAATCATCTCGTAGTGTAACTCTCATCATAGTGCGAAAGTTAGTAGCATTTTAAGTAATGGAGCTTGAGCATTTTCAATTCTGGGCATGACATTATTCTTTGGGATGGTTCTGATGCAACCAAGGTAAAGACTAAGGATATTTGGCAATCTATTCGTAATAAAGGAGAAGTTGTCTCTTGGCATAATGCAATTTGGCATAAGCTTCACATTAACAAGTATGCGCATCACCAATGGGTTATTTTTCATGGGCGTCTAAATACTCTGGCTAGGCTTCATCGATTTGGCATTACAGATTCTCAAAAGTGCCTCCTCTACATATATGGTCGTGAGACTATTAGCCACCTTTTTCTTCATTTTCATTATAGTAGATGGGTTTTAGGGCATCTAATGGCTCTCATTTTGATCTCGGTGAATGGTGAGTCCTGGTTCGATTTTTTGCATGGTTTGGTTGCTTTTCTTGATAAAAGCAAGGTGATAGTGGCTCTTTATTGTGCTCAGGTTTTTTGCTATCACATTTGGCGTGAGAGGAAGCTCGTTTGCATGGCAAGGGTGTTTTTGACCCTTCGAAGCTTCTTCAAGGAATCTGCAAGGATATTTCTGCTAGGCTCCACTCCTCACCTTGGTTTTCTAAAATTGTTTTTAATAGGCTTGACTTAGTTATAGTTTGTTTATAGTTCTTGTAGTTTGTAGCAGTTTGTAGTAGGTTGTTGCAGCTTTGTTTGTAGGCAGTTCTCTGCTTTCTATCTCTAATCTATTCTAGATTGGTTATAGATAGCGCCTTCTCTATGGTTTGTCATAGAGCTTGGGATTGATCGGTTTTGTTTATATATATATTTAATTTAGCAAAAAAAATTAAAAAAAGGTACAAATTTCCTTCAATAACTTAAATCATTCATATTTATATATCATCTTCGTTACTAAAATCTTCATCTTCATTGCAGAAACATAGAAATAAGACAAGGCCCTCTGGTGATCTTCGGAGAAGTGCTAATCCGTATTAGCGTGCAACATCAACCAGTGATGTGGTAATACCAAGCGATCAACTGATATTGGGACTAGGATGTACGGAGAGGGAAGTGGAAATCGGTTTGTTTGACGGAATATGCAGGGTGGCAATTAAAATTGAGATGCTAAGAAACTTCGGAAACGGCCCAAGTAGACTTGATCTCGTTGTAACAATTCAAAAGTCTTTTTCTTTAGCGAGAAAATGAAATAAATGTACACGAAGATTTTTGATTGCAGGGCTACATGTATTAGTTAAAAAATCAATATGTGTTTTCCACTTTTGTCATTTACTGATATTATGTTTTAAGTACTTTTCAAATTTTCTCAATGATCCATATAAGTTTTTAATTATAACAAAAGAAATTGAGAATTGAATATATGGTGGATTTAGATGATGGAATTTTGGGCAGTTTTTTTTACCTACTATAGTTATTTTAATTGCAATGAATTTTTAAAGAAAGATTTTCAAGGTTGATTTTTATTAGATTTTTTTTTTCAAAACAACAAGTACACATTTCATATTCTACTCACTATATATAGGTAAATGAACAAATAAAAACTAGTAAAATAGAAACTTAAATGGAAATCAAGACAAACAATCCCTATTTGACATCACCCACCTCATAGATCACATAACCTATCCGGGGCCTAATTCCGACAACAATGGGCCCTAGTAGGCCTCTTTTTCGCCCACTAAGCCCCTCGCGCCCCCAACCTAACCCTTCCAAGGCCAACCCTTGTGACCCACACTCGGGCCCCACTACTAGTAATATCATCCTAAATGTTAAGTTTTCATTTAATTTCTATTTTATATTATAGTGATTTTTACTGGAGTAGCTCCCTATATATATAGACACACAAACACATAGTGTAGCACTCGACCGAGGCGGAGGTCTTCATATATAGAGATTTCTCTATAGAACCATTATTAAAAAAATATATAATTTATTTATCCTTTCATCATATATATATAATTACAAATTTTATTTACCAAGTTAAAAATCGAAGTTACAAAATTTTATTCTTTAAAAAATCATTGAAATTCTTTGAATTTTTTTAAAGTGGTTCTATAGTATAATCAAAATAGAATCACACTTATTCAAAATTATCCACTATAGAAGAAAATTAAAAATATATTTTTTAAATATTAATTGTCAAACTTTTTATTATATTCAAATATAATTATTATTCTATACTAGCATCGACTTTTATTACTTTTCAAAATAAAATTTTATAATTTGTGATGAGATTCTATAATAAAATCAAGGGTTGTCCACGTTATCATGGAGTAAAGGCCTGTATATACAATATGAATACATCACACGTTATTAGCAGTATATTTAGTAATTTTCAGTGCATCGCCACCATCTTGGAAAATTAGGATATTTGGATGATCACGTAGAGTGCCCACTGAGTAGGTTCCTGAATAAGAGTTGAGGCAACTTGTTCTGGAATTGTTTTATGTTTTGAGCATATAACTTTCTTGATAGCAGTACATGTAAAAAAATTGTCACAAAAAAGCTTACAAAATGATGTGACAAATGAGATGTAATATTTTAATTGGTATAAGTTGTGTTAACGCGGCCATTACAATTAACACATTCTACATGCCATTTTGTGAAAAAAAAAAATCAATTTTGTGGATCTAGTATTTACTTTTTTATAAGTCCTTCAAACGATTGCAAACATATTGGATGTGGAGGATATCAAGGAGCAAATGTTGGATGTGAAAGAACAAATTGGATGCTACATAAGCAAATGTTTGAGAAGAAGCCAATTATAAAAGGGAAAATCAATTATTTTGTATTTTAACTTTATGTTGTTTTTGGGTATGGTCCATAAATTACAAAACAATATTTTTTGATCTTTATCCTTTTAAACTTTGTAATTAAAGTCCTTCTATTAAAAATTGACTAACATACGTCAGTCGTGTTTGGCGTGTAAATTGAAAAAAATTAAAAAGAAAATGAGTTATAAACTAATCGGACATGTAGTGGAAAAAACTAGACATGGAGAAATCATATGAGATATTTCATTACTTACAAGTTCAAACCCATATATCCTAAATATGTTAAGTGTTAATTTTGGAGTGTAATTAGGGTTAAGAGAGTACTCACGTTATATAGTTCATTGACAAATTTGTTGAATCGAAAGCTTTTTGACTGTCATCAAGGTATGCGTGTATATATTCAAGGCTTCACACAATCATTCATCACATTTCATTGATAAACCATGATTATTTCATTAACTTACAAATGGGGTTATATAATGTGAATATACGGATTTATCACGGTGCGAAGTTCACTACAAATGATGAAGTACTATATTAGAAAGGAGGTAAATTTAAATACATTTATGACCAAGATTTAGATAGAATCACTCTTACTTTGTGTCACAAATTAGGGATTATAAAATTTATTGGCACAAGGAAGGTTCTTCTCTTGATATTTATAGTATATTATGGAATGATGATGTTTTAGGAGAGATGAATTCAAATGCTTTAAAATTCGGTATTGCTATTATATATTTGATCATGCTTCCAAGACTAGTATTATTTTGAGTATTGCTCTTGAAATTCATGGTAATGAGAAGGAAATTGATGATAGTCAGAGTGATAACAGTGAGAGTGAATGGTATAAGAGTGAGGAGGATGAGAGTGATGAAGAGTATACTGGAAATGAAAGTGATAAAAATGGATAGTGTCATGAAATTAGAGATAAGGTAAAACAAGGAACTTGAGCTAAGAAAAATCCAAATAGAAATGAAAATGAGGCCTTAGAAGAAGATTTGCATGCTCCATTGACTACTTTTCCCAATAAAAAAAAGTTAATAAAAATTCAAAAAAAGAAAAGAAAAATAGTAGACATGAGTAAAGACACTGACTGAGAGAGGGACCACGATAGTGATACCTTTAGAATGCTTCCTGAAGAGACATCAGGCTCTAGTGATTATGATAAAGAATCATATAAGTATGTGCAGAGTGAAAAAGGACCATAATATGTTGTATTTAATCAAACAACCCCAATTAAGTATATTGAATTTGATCCTGGATTATTGTTTACTAGTATATCAGTCTTGAAGCATACTGTTTTTGACTATATTGTGGAACAAAAGAGGGATATTTGTTTTCTAAAAATGATTTGCAAAAGGTCTAGGCTAAGTGCAGACCAAATTGTCCTTGGTATTTTAATACTAGTAAGATTGATGTGGATGGAACTTTTTAAATTAAAAAAATAATAAACAACCCAGTTACATCTTAGTGCATAAACATAGGTTTCTGAGATCTGATTGGTTGGCAAGAAAATTTGGGAATCAAATCAGGAAAAATCCTAAATGAAAGCTAAGAGAGTTTCAACAACATATCAATGAAGTGTATTCTATGATAATATCAAAGAATTAGTGTTGGTTATCTAAAAAGTTAGCAATGTTCGAAACTGAAAGTGAAACTGGTAAGCAATATAAGAGGCTGTATGATTATGGAGAGAGATATTAAGGTCAAATTTATGGAGCACAATTATGATTGATGTCGATAAAAATGATAGTGATAACTTTGATACTTTTACATTCTTTTATAATTGTGAAAGAGGGTTTTTCTCAAGGCTGTAGGAAGTTCATTGGTATAGATGGTTGTTTCTTGAAAAGTTCTATGAAAGGTGAGCTATAGGTTGCAATGGGCAGGGATGAGAACAATAAGTATAGACCCGGCTATAGTTGATGTTGAGTCAGCTGAAAGTTAGGAATGGTTTGTATCCTTACTGAAGACTGATCTCAACTTAGATAATGATTTTGACTACACTTTAATGACTAATTGACCAACAGAAGGTAAATTAGTTGTAATTTTTTATCTTTCATTGTGTTACACACATGCATATACATGTAAAATTTATATTAATTTATTGGTACATTATGTGCGAGATCTAAAAAATACAATTGATAACATTATACCCAGTGCTAAGCACGGGTCTTGTGCAATGTATATACATGCCAACTGAAAAAATAGGCATCGAGAAAATATTTTGAAAAATATGTTTTGGCAAGCCACAAAAGCCAATACTGTGGAATAATTTAACTTGATCATGAAGGAAATTAAAGCTATATCCCCCTTGCTTACTATGACTTACTTAATACTTAACTTAGATACTGGAATAGGGCATACTTTGATAGTTTAACTTGTTGTGATATGAATGACAATAATTTCTCTAAATGCTTCGATAATTGGATAGTTGAAGCAAGATTAAGCCTATACTTGAGTTGTTAGATGATATAAGATTTAAAGTCATCGAGAGATTACATGTGAAATAAGACTTAGTGTTAAAAATGATTATATCATTTGTTCTCAAATTATCAAGAAGCTTAATTATTCAAATGAGGAAACTAGATTCTGCAAGTCGACATGGACTGGTGCAGATGAATATGAGGTTAATGACATTATTGGTGGATAGTGTGTGGTGAATATGGCCACAAATGCATGTTCTTGTAGAAGATGAGAATTAAGGGGCATTCTTTTAGTCATTGTTGTAGTGCTTTCTTTGCGACAAATGTGAAACTAGAAGAGAAGATAAATGAATGCTATAACCGAGATGTCAACATAAAATCATATGAGCACATGCTTAAACCAATAAAAGGGTGGGGTCTTTGTATTGTCGAGACACAGGATTTCTTGATGTTCTTTCCCCAAAGGCTAGAAGAATTCCATGAAGGCCTAAAAAATAGAAAAGGGAGCAAGGTAAACCAGGTGCACGAATAAAGTTAAGAAAGAAAAGGGTTAGAATTATTTGTAATAGGTGCCTTATGTTTGGTCACAACAAAGTCAGTTGTAAAACATATGAGGAAGAAGTAAAAGAAAGACATAGGGAAGCAGTTGCGGAAAAGAAGGCTCAAGCCGAGGCAGAAAAGGCACAAGGTGTAAAGGTAATTTATCTTATTTGTACCTATCTTGTTTGTCATTCATTGACTAACAATATTTGTTGTTTATTCAATTTCTTACAAATTATTTTGGGATGAAAGATCTTCGTGTGACCTTTTTTGTATTAGGAATTAAGATACATCAAGACTGTTCTTGGGTATCATCGGGTTATCACAAAAAAGCTATATTTAGAAGGTGCTTGTCAATTTCGGCATTAAAGAATATGCACAAATAAATACTGTTATTTCTAAAAGAGACACGTTTATTCTAAAATAGTCCCCAAGAAAGATCTCGAAGAAAATGAGATACTGAACATTATATATATTTCAACTATAGGGAGGCTTATGTATGCTCAAGTTAGTATCCTGCCAGATTTTTTATGTATTGTGGCTATGTTAAACATATATTCGAGTAAATCTGGAATGGATCATTGGATTGCAGTAAAATGGGTTATTAGGTAATTGCAAGAAAAAATGATTACATGCTCTTTTATTACTAATCAAAATTTTGAGTTCATTGTGTATTTCGATTTTGTTTTTTGTTGGTTACGTAGAGATAAGTAAATCTACTTACGATTATGTTTTTTATGTCTAAATATATAGGCATTAAATATCTAATTATTTTAAAGAGATTGCAAAATCGAGTACTGTGTATTGAGTATATAAAAACTAATTTTATGATAGTGGACCCACTAAGTAAAAATTTGACACCTAAGGTATTTCATGGGCATACTACTCATGTAGGTGTTGTCACTTTGGAGGATTTACAATTTTAGTGAAATTTTTATTTTATTCTTATATTCAACATTTAGTTTTATATTTATACTATTTTGATGCATTATGTATTTTGAGTTTTTGGACAATGAAGTGAAGTTTTCTCTCTCTCTCTCTTACTCTAAATGAGTTTTTTTCTTTCAATTGTAGATTGGACCTGAAGTTGAAATTATAAATATTGATCTCACTAAAGTATTAAAGACCAATTGAAAATAGACATGATTGAGATCACATTGTAGATAATTTCCAATTACACATCCATACTTGATCAATGTCATTGAATATATATATATATAGTGATCAATGAGAATCAAGTTACGAAAATATGATGAATGTCACTTTGGTTTCATGTTTATATATAAGATGGACCAGATTGACTAAGAAAGATATTTTAAAAATAGGCATGATTGTGATCATATGGCATGTAATTTTCAGTTACTTATGCATACTTGATCTATGACATTGAATATATTTATGTGGTCATCAACGGGGATCGAGTTATGACAATATAACGAAGGTCGCTTAGGGTTCATGTTTATATATAAAATGGACTAGATTAACTTAGGAAGATATTTTTAAAGAATAAATAATTAAGTGCACAACTAAGATGTTTGGAATACTTTGTAGCCCAAGTGGGAAATTGTCAGAATATTTTATAATTTTAACAATATATGGGTTTAGTTAAGTGGTCTAAAATAAAGAGTCCACTAACATCTTATTTGATATGGGCTTTGTAATTTGTAATACCCAATATGAGTTTGATGACTCTAATTGGACCACTATATAAAGAACATAATAGGTTTATGGTCCGTAATACTATTCACAACGTGTACTAATCTATTTCCATTATTTCTAGTGAGACACAACTAGAGGGCAAATCAAATTTGTGAAATATCAAGTTCCACAATCTGTATTCAAATTTGTGAAATCAGGTTAGCTACTGTATTATAGCATATTGTGTAAGGTTGATAATATGAGATAAGATGATCATAATTATGTATTTAGATCTATCACTCCAAATTTTTTGGGCTATACCCTTTCATTTTTATGATTCATCTATCTCTATCTATGGTCTTTTAGTTTTATTCTTATTATTCACCTTCATTTTTTCTATCTACGGTCTTTTTAGTTTTATAGTTCAATTTATGCTTCTTTATTATTATCATTTCTTATTTGAAATTTTAAATCTTATCTATCATTCACTTTTGATTAATAGTAACCAATCAATCTTTATCACTAAACGGAACCAATCAATTTTTATCTGTAAAGATTTTTTCTTTTGTGCACGTAAAGATGAGATTCCTTAATTCTTGTTGATCACCCATGGAAACTAGAAAAACGAGATAAGTTTAAGAATTAATATAATTTATGAATTTATTTAATTATATATAAAATTTATTTAAAATATTTAGAAAATCTAGATGATTTACATTATATTTACCAAATCTTCTAGATGTCCTACATTGATTCGGGTTACTGATTTTAGATTTTAAAATATCAAAAAAAATCTCTTGAGAATTTATTAGAATCTATCAATTTAACAATAATAAAAAACAATATGATATCTTAATCGGATATCTTACCTATTTAGTATTAATTAATGTTTTTATCTGCATTTCATCAAATTTTTTTAATTCTTTTAAAATATTAATTAAATATCAGAGGATTTAATAATTTTTTTATTATTCTTAATCTCTAAATGTGCCCATCTTTATAAAATCTTGACCTGTCCTTCAAATTACATATTCCATTTTAAGAGAGAACTCAGCTAGGCCGCCAGGTCTATCGTGGTATTCCTTATCACTATGTGCATATCCTAGGCTACGTCGCTCTTCTCTCTGAAATGGTGGTACTCCCTGATCACTTGTGCTACTGACTTGTCAAATAAATTAGAAATAACTGTAATAAACTCCATATGAGGCCTCTGCCGAAATTGAATCTAGGTTTTCCCTCTTGATAAATACATCTTCATTTTGATCTTTCAGCATGTTCTCAACTCAAGTAGCCTTGATTTTGATTCTGGTTCCAAGCATGCCAGAACCTTGCCTCCTCAGTCCACTCTTTTTTGTGCTCTCTAGTCTAATATGTACATGGGTCTTGTTGGGCCTCTCCCATTTTTTCTTGCACATCACTATTAATAAGTTTTATGTCCTCACTTTCTTGACCCTAGTCAATATTACTTGTTACCATGATATAATCAGTATAAACAACTTCCAAGTGTGCCCAAGTTTTCATTTGATACTCAAATACATATTGTGCTACCATATTCCTATTCACTTTTCATCAATGTTAAATATTTAAAACAATTCCATAATGTGTAAAGAGTGATCTAAATAGGGGTATTGGTGGCTGATTATTCTAGACTCGAGAAAAAATGCCTAATTTTAGTGAAAATCAATTATTAATCGATAATTATGAAAATATTTAATCAGATTTAGGCACCGTTAATTGGTCAAAAAAAACTATCAATATAACGATTAAATTATAAATAAAAATTGTAATATTCTACTACAAATTCTACTATTTTCCACCTAATTTTGCGTAAGTATTTGTCTGAGATTAGGATTTATTTAAATTACTGCAACTATGCTTTGTGAAGACATAGACAAGATCTTTGTGTGCAACAATGACGTAAATATAGTGGGTAATACTCTTGATGATGTAAATGATGTTAATACAACTATATCCATTGGAGGTACTCAAAAAGAGGAGCGGAGCAGGGTGTAGGAGTTCAAATGTTGTTTTTCAACATTTGCATACAAATTTTCATTGTTATAATAGTTCTGGACATTGCTTCGAGAAATTTGAACCTAGGGTTTTGAAAATCTCTATTGGAGATAGTAGCTGTTAGAAGAAAGAATCTCACTCAAACACACACAACTCAAGATATTTAGGAGAAGAGATATTTTATATAAAATATAATGCTTGAAAATGACTTAATAACAAATGATTTGGTACAAGGCTTTATATAGGACTCTGTGGAAAAATCTAGACACTTACTTAATTGCGAGAGTTCAAACGACACCTACTAGAACACTCTATGGATAGTTCTAGAGATTAGAAAAAATCAAGAATAATCTAGAATAATCCATATACTTCTATTATTTTAAGTCAAAATTATATTTTATTTTAACACCCTCCCTTAATTTTGACTATCCCAAGTAGGCTCTCAAATTTGTTAAAGACGTCACTCTTGACTGGCTTTGTAAAGATGTCACCTATTTGATCTTGGGACTTCACATAGTTGACCTCCACTTCATTTCTTGCAATGCATTCTCGAATATAATGATATTTTGTGTCAATATGCTTGCTTCGTTCATGAAATATCGAATTTTTCGCCAAAGCTATAGCTGACTTGTTATCGACTTATAATGATATTTTTGTGGGCTCATTTTGTGACATGTTGGGCTCCTCCTAAACTCTCTTCAACCATATAGATTGACAAACACAAGAGCATGCCACCACATATTCCGCTTCACAAGTAGATAAGGTAACAATGAGTTGCTTTTTTGAACTCCATGAAAAAGATGTATCACCCATAAACAACACATATCCGGTGGTACTCTTTCGTTCATCAATATCACCGGCCCAATCACTATCCCAATAACCAACATGTTTGAATTAATTAGAACGATAATAAAATAACCCATAATCCATCGTACCTTTAAGATAACGAAGAAACCTCTTGGCCGCATTCAAGTGTGTTGTTGTTGGAGTCTCCATGTAGCGACTAACAAGTCCAACACTATAGAGTATGTCAGGCCTCGTGCATGTCAAGTATCTCAAACTTCCCACAAGACTTTTGAAGTAAATGGGATCCACCTTCTCACCTTTTTCAAAATTTTGACAACTTTGATCCACACTCAATAAGGGTGCTAACGGCTTGACAACTTTCCATCTTGAACTTCTTCAAAATCTCCCTTGTATAGCTTCCTTGTGATATTTGTATTTCATCATTCATTTGCTTAACATCAATGCCAAGATAGTAAGATATATGCCCAATGTCGGTCATCTCAAATTCTCTTGCCATGTCTTTCTTAAAATTCTCAAACATACTTGGACTATTTCCCATAAATATTAAATCATCCACATACAAGCACGCAAGAAGAAATTCTCCATTTTTGTAACCTTGGCATATAAAGCATGCTCATGTGGACACTTGTGAAATCCTTAAGATTGAAAGTATTTGTCAAGTCTACTATTCCAAGCCCTTGGCACTTGTTTCAATCCGTATAGGGCCTTATTTAACTTTAATACTTTTCCTTCTTGTTCTTTCACGAAATATCCCAATGGTTTCTCCACATACACAGTTTCTTCAAGAACACCATTCAAAAAAGCGGATTTTATATCCATTTGATGAATTTTCCATCCATTTTGTGCAGCCAACGAGATTATTAGCCTTATAGTCTCCATTCTTGTGACCGGTGCAAACACTTCATCATAATCCACTCCATGTCTTTGATTGTAGCCTTTGGCTACCAATATTGCCTTATATTTTTCGACCATGTATTGGGAATTTTTCTTCACCTTATATACCCACTTCACACCAATAACTTTTTGCCCTTTAGGAAGTGTTGCTAACTCCCATGTATCATTTTTCTTGATTGACTCAATCTCCTCGTCCATTGCTTTCTTCCACCTTTCATCTTGCACGGCTTCTTTGAAGCTTGTTGGTTCAGTTTCCGCTAGAAGACAAAGTAAAGTTAAGTCAGAAATGGCGGGAACCTCATCCATTTCATCATAAATTTCTTGAAGATTTCTATAATTCCTTGGTGGTGTCACATCACTATCACTTGAAGAAGATGATGGAGTTGTTTGTTCATCACTACCTGTTGCTCGTGGTGATGTGGGAGGTGTGATATGTTGCCCATAATTTTCTTCAATGTCTTCTTCATCAATAAATGGGAAGAAATTATAATCTTCATATGCATTGCTCCAATCCCATGAGCTTTCTGTATCAAACACAACGTCTCTACTAATAACAATTTTTCCATTAATGGGGTTGTAAAGTTTGTACCCCTTTGCTCTTGCATCATAGCCAACATATACATACTTCTTACTTTTGTAATCCAACTTTGTTCGTAGCTCATCATCGACATGTGTATAAGCTACGCTTCCAAAAACACGTAAGTGAGTAATAGATGGTCTTTTTCCTTTCCATGCTTGTTGTGGAGTCATGTTTTTGACACTTCTTGTTGGGCATCGATTTGACAAGTAAACGACACAATCTACCGCTTCGGCCCAAAATTCCTTAGGCATATTTTTGCTCTTTAGCATGCTTCGAGCCATGTTAAGAATGCTTCTATTTTTTCTTTATGCGACTCGGTTTTGATGAGGTGATCTTGGCACCATTGCGAGTCTTCTTATTCCGTGATCTTCACAGAATTTCAAGAATTCATTTGAATTGAATTCGCCTCCTTGATTCGAATGAATTGCTTTCATTTGATATTTGCTCTCCTTTTCAACATGGGCTTTGAATTTTTTAAGGCATTCAAAAACTTGAGACTTCTCTTTGAGAAAGTACACCCATGTCTTGCGGCTAAAATCATCAATAAATAATAAGAAATAATGATTTTTGCTAAAAGAAGGAGGATTAAAAGGCCCACATACATCCGAGTGAATAAGTTCAAGCGGCTCCTTTGCTCTTGTCATGGATTCCTTTGGAAAAATCCTTCTTGATTGCTTTCTGAATAGACATCCATCACAAACTTGATTTGGATGATTGATGTGAGGCAAACCATTCACTATGTGCTTCTTAGATAGTGAATTTAATCCTTTATAATTTAAGTGTCCAAGCCTAATATGCCAAAGCCAAGAAAAATCTCCAACATAAGCCTTTAAACATTTGGACCATTATTTTCAATTTTGAGAATAAACATACGATTCTTGGTCATAGGCACCTTAGCAATTAAATTATCACAAGAGTCTCTCAAGTTAAGAAATTCATCTTTCATGGTGATGGTGTAGCCTTTCTCCATTAGTTGGCCCAAACTTAAGATATTATTTTTCATACTAGGCACATAATAAACACTTGAAATAAAATCATGATCTCCATTTTTCAAGCGAATTAAGATGATACATCTTCCTTTGATGGGCACTCCCAAAGAGTCTCCAAAAGTTACTTTACCATTCGCATTTTCATCGAGATCCGCGAACAAGTTTTTATTTCCACACATATGATAGCTTGCCCCACTATCAACATACCGTAGATTGTCTCCATAATTTTCTTCTTCTTTTTGTGCTAAAAGTAAAGTGGGCTCATTGCCTTTGTCTTCTACAAGATTAGCTTTCTCCTCTACTTGATTTCTTGAAGTGCGGCACTCAGAAGCATAATGACCAAAATTTTGACAATTATAACACTTGACATTTGATTTGTTATACCTTGAAATAAATCTTCCTCTTCCACGGTCTCTTCAATTTCTTGTCTCGCACACTGTTTCATCCTCTTAATTTTCCTCTCTTTGTTGGCCACGTCCTCTTCCTTGTCCATGTAAGAAGCTTCGTCCACGTCCTTGGCCATGACCACTTTGACTTGTGTATCTTCCATCATTATTTTTAAAAGATAATTTTGCTTGCAAGGCTTGTTCAATTGGTTCATTCATTTTTAACATTTTTTCTTCATGGGCTTGTAGTGATCCCAAAAGCTCATCAATAGTCATTTCATCTATATCTTTAGCCTCGTCAATTGCCTCGACTTTATAATCAAATTTAGAGACAAGTGAGCGAAGCATTTTTTCAATAACACGAACATCACTTACCTCTTCTCCATTACTTTTCATTTGGTTGAGAATGGTCAAGACCCTTGAAAAATAATCCGAGATTGATTCAGATTCTTTCATTCGCAAAGCCTCAAACTCGCCACGAAGTGTTTGTAACCGAAGTCTCTTCAGTTTTGCATCTCCACTTAAAGAAGAATTTAGAATATCCCAAACTTTCTTTGATGTTTTCGCGGAAGCCACCTTTTATAGAATAGAATCATCCAAACATTGATGAATAATCATAATCGCCTTTTGGTCCTTCTTTTTTTGGGCTTGTAGATGATCTTTTTGAACTTGATCCAAACTTGCTTCATCTTCGGGCACCATTAATCCTTTCTCCACAAGTTTCCACACATCATTTTCTCCAAGGATCACCTTCATACGAATGCACCAATTCTCGTAATTATTTTTGGTGGATTTTGGCATTTGCCATTGAGACATTCCATTTTCCATGATCTCCTTCTCCTTTAACAAACACAAGTCTTCTTTGAAGATAAATAGAACCTTTGGCTCTTGATACCACTTTGTTGGAAAAAAGGATCTCACTCAAACTCACACAACTCAAGATATTTAGGAGAAGAGATATTTTATTTAAATTATAATGCTTGAAAATGACTTAATAACAAATGAATTGGTACAAGGCTTTATATAGGATTCTATGGAAAATTCTAGACACTTACTTAATTGCTAGAGTTCAAAAGACACCTACTAGAAAACTCTATGGATAGTTCTAGAGATTAGACAAAATCAAGAATAATCTAGAATAATCCTTACACTTCTATTATTTAAAGTCAAAATTATATTTTATTTTTAACAGTAGCAAATAACAATGACCTTGCGAGAATGATTCAAAGCCTCCAATATTTTTTATTCACTTATTCAAGAGTATAGCTTATAAAGTGTGGTAGTTTAGGCCGACCAGGACATCTTTGGAATTGAGAGCTCTGAGTACTTTCATGTAGTCTATAGTTGCAATATTAGACGTTTGTCACTCTAGGAAATTTTTGAAGTAGAAAACATAGTTGGGAAAATATAGGAAGTAGAAAACATAGTTGGACTAATGCATGACAGATCATGAAAGTCAATTATAAACAAGGATTTATAGATAGGAAATGAATTATACCATTTACAATAATAATTAATCAATATTATATTCAAGAAAAATTTATAACTATAACTAAGTAATAATATGAGGATTACAATGCTTATAAAGGATTAGAAACCTTAATAAATAGCGTAACAATCGCGTAACAATTGGACTTTATAATAAATAACAAACTTAATTAATAAACTACTAGCCCATATATAAAACATATTGGTGAATACAATATTTATATTTAAACAAAATAAATATAAACTAGTTAATAATATATATTATTTCTTTGTTCTCGTTCCTCATCATTCTCCCCTTTTAGAGAAAACTCGACCACGAGTTTTGTAAAAATTCATGAGGTTTTCGAAGTATGTTTAAATGTCTATGGCCTGACAAGTAAAACAAAATGCATGGAATACAAGCATAAAATATGATAAATAAAATAGATCGGATAAATATTACAAGAGTTCGATAAATAAAGTCTCGAAAATAAGATAAAGAAAACAAGCCACGCAGGGCTGAAAAAGTGCTAAGGAGCCGAGGTGCCCTCGGCATCCATATCATCATCCCCTCCACTCTCGCTAGATGTCTCTGTCGTTTTGGAGGAGGAGGAAGACCTATAGTCCTCGGCAGGTCTGGAAGAAGACTCGGGAGGAGGAAGGAGCGGATCCTGAGGAACATGATCTGAGGCAACTACTCGGGTATGAAACCTCTGTAGCAAAGCCTCGTCATCAGGGCAGATATAATCTGCCGGGTTAATAACAGGACAAGCCTCGTTCACGATCCCAAGGGCCGTGTCCCAACCAGTCCTAAAAAACCCGGGAAAGACTGAGTCATCCCTAATCCTCATGGACTGGGCAAACTCCTCCGAGTCCAGGTAGTTATCTATAGCTTTCTCCTTCTCCGCCCGAATTACCACCAGCTCGGCGTTAGACTCCCCGAGTTCTTCCTCCTTGCGTTTGAACTTCTTCTCCAGAGTAGCATACCTCTTCTGTTGCCTCCGGAGGGCATTGTCGGCCTTATCGGAAGCCCGCTTCCATGCCTCACAGCGCCTTGAAAATAGGTGTTAGACTGAAATAAAGCAATTAACAAAGTATAAGGCAAGAGAATGCTACAAGAAAGAAAGATAAGTTCAAAAAAGAAGAGGCATACCGAAGCCAGAGACTGAGCTCCCATGAGCTTTATCCTCTCAAGATCAGGGGTGGCCACCACGTCAGTAAAATCCTTGGGATTCATGCCATGGTAGGACCAATCCCAAGCATGCTTCGTGGATCCAACCACGGTATCCCCTCGGCGGAATCCTCAGAGAGGCTGGAAGGCACCTGTAGCAGCAGCAGCAGGAACAGCAGCAGTGATAGGAGCGTTGTGACCCTCAATTCCTTCAGATGAAGCCTCCCCCATAGGCTCCTTGTGTTTTCTCAAGAAGCTAGGCTCCATGGCCTTCCCTCGGGTGTCCAGGACTGCAAGGCGAGCTTTTTTCATCTTAGCAGTCTCTTCAACGGGAGGAACATTGTCCTCGTTAATCTCCTTAGCAGCTGCAAAACAAGGAAAGAAAACAAAATAAGTGGTGTTAATAATGCATGAAATGAAATAAAGTTGAGAAGGGAAGAAAAATACCCTGTTGAGAAACAGAGGATAGTCCCACGTGAATGAAGGAGAACTCCTCCAAGAGAGTCCAGCTGGTAGTAGTGTCGTCATCCTGAATAAGCTCATTATAAATAATAGTTTCCTCAGGAGTTAAGTGAATGGATTTGAGGCTACCATCACTGACCTTCCCGAAGGAAGATCAGAAGAGTGTGCCCCAGTCACCATTCTCCCAACGTAACCCAACGAAACTATTCCTCCAATTTTGGTTGTTATCAGGAATGGAGGCACTGTTAAAGATATGTTTACTTTTGGACCTTTGCTTAACATAGACCCAACCACAAATACTAGAAGAGCTATTATAGCACTGAAAGACCTTCCTAAAAATAGCTACAGAAAGAGGAAAACCCTCCCTAAGGCAGCAGACCATAAAATATAAAATGTTCCTCCAATCATTTGGAGGAAGCTGACACGGATTGATTTGTAAATCAGATAAAAGATGAGGAATGAAAGGGTGGAAAGGAAACCTAAGCCCGGCATTAAGGTCATTTGTATAAATAAAGAGGGTGTCGGGTTTCCAGTGGCAAGTACTGTCACCACCAGAGACCGGAACTAATCTAAAAGGAGGAAGGACATTATATGTGCATTTAGTTTATCGAAATCAATGTTATGCCAAGTGTTACAATGATTAAAAGAATCGAGATGTGCAGTAGAGGGATATTCATCCCCCCTAGTGTTAATCATATCGATTAAAGACATATACGAAGAACGGATCTCAATATCCTTACCTCATTTTGAAGCCGAGGCTATCTTGGCCGCCCTCTCGGAACTCTTGTCAGTCATTAGTAAAGCTGGAAAAGCCTGGAAACTTTGAAAGGAAGGAGGATGAAAACTGAAGGAAGGGAAGTGTAAAGAGAAGGTATTTGGGAAGAGGAATGAGGGATGAAATGAGAGGTGTGAGGATTCCACTCTTATATAGGCACAAAGAAGGCTAGTTGGGCCTAGAAAAGCCCATTTGGGCCTAAGAAAAGAATGTTCTGGAAGGATCCAGAAACGAAATTTAAATTAAATAGATATTTATGGAAATTTTTGGAAGAATCCAGAGAGAGCCATAGAAGTTCTGGAAAGTCAGAAATTTGAGCCAAAACCCAGCTAAAAATAATGGGCCTGAGTGTGATACAAAATGTTAGCCCAAATTAAATTGAAACGAGCCTAGAAAAGGGCCTATATAATTGAAGTTGGAGTCCCAGGGATAAGGCCCACTATATTTAAAAAAAGGGGAGGGGATAAATCAGGCCCATGAAGCCAAAACCCTGTTGAAAAAATAGGCTCAAGGATCAGCCCAACAAATTCAGCCCAGGTGTAAGGGCCCAAACCCAAGCGTACAAAAAAACGTATATATTTCTGACCTGTTCGACCAGAAAACATGAAGAAATCCTGGTTGAGTGGCCTGAGGTCGAAACCCTGTCGATCAGGGGTAAAAAAATGGCTTTAATTCGACCAGGACTGGGACCAATTCGACCATAAATTCTAAAGGATTCCTAATCGAAATCCTCGAGCCCGAATTGGCGTCGACCTGAGCAACGAAAAAGGGGATAATTCGGTCATTAGTGGAAATCCTGACCGAAAATCCTGATCGAAATGGAATCCTGGACGAAGGAAGGAAATCCTAATCGAAATAGAATCCTAGCCGAAGGAAGGAAATCCTGATCGAAAAAAAAAATATAGGAAAAATCCTGGCCGAATCTCGACCAGGATTCTTGCTCGAACACATCCTTCTTGAAAAGCCTTCGACCAAGGCTGAATTAAGGTTAATTCGACCAGGATCCTGGTCGAATAGGATTCCTGGTCGAAATTTGTATAAAAAAAAGAGGGAAAAGAAAGAAAAATAAGGATAAAGCCCAGAAATTAAGGGAAAAATCTAGAAAATAAGAATAAATCCAAGAAATTAAGGGAAAAATCCAGAAAAATAAGGATTAATCCCAGAAATAAAGGAAAAAATCTAGAAAATAAGGATAAATCCCAGAAATTAAGGGAAAAATCCATAAAAATAAGGATAAATCCCAGAAATTAAGGGAAAAATCTAGAAATTAAGGATAAATCCCAGAAATTAAGGAAAAAATCCAGAAAATTAGGAAAAATCTAGAAAAATAAGGATAAATCCCAGAAATTAAGGGAAAAATCCAGAAAATTAGGAAAAATCCAGAAAAATAAGGATAAATCCCAGGAATTAAGGGAAAAATTCTTGGAAATTAAGATAATTCCTGAATAAAAGGAAAAATAGTTGTAAACGTGTAGGTCGCTCCACACTTTACGCAAAAACGAAACCCTGTAAGGGAATAAATAGACTTAACTTCTGCGAAACCTAATCAATGTTTCCCAAAAGTTGGGCGGCAAATGATAGGGATAAATAAATCTTGATTGTATAATTAAATATTGCATCGATTGTACAAGGTGTGGGCCGTTAGGCCTAATAAGAAGATGTATGATATTCAGACCACAAAGGTTACCACATTGATCAGGCCTGATGGACCAGATCTGGCCTCATGGGACAAAAAAGGCCCAAAACCCTGGATATTAATTAAATTTGTAATTAGTTAATAACGGAGAAAAATAGCTATTAAGATAAGTCCTTGTGGGGATGTAAATCCTTGTAGATTGGCCTCCAAGGGACCTCATAGGATAAGGAATCAGCTTCCTACTTCCTAGGACTCTTAAGTCTATCCTAATTCAGAGAGTTGACCACCAAGTCTCCTACACCAAGTCCAATTCAAGGAATCCCACATCTATATAAGGGGCTTCACCCCACAAATCAGAACTACATTTTTTTTGACTTAATCCTTGGCAATCAGCAAGGTACGTAGGCATCTTGTTAAGACAGATTGAGTCACGAAACACAAGAGCAGTCAAATCGAGCCTTGAAGCTCACGTTCCTTAGTACTAAATACAACAATTATATATATTAGTTTTTAATCCATAACAACTACTCATTTAGATATTTCTCGGAATCATTCAAAACATTATTTCTTTGCACAGTTTGAAAATAAAGACACAAAAAGACTAATATAAAAATATGGTCAAATGTATATTAAAATGAAAGAATAGTTGCATAAAAAACTACCATATGTATGAAAATTTGATGACTTATCATAAATACTATACATTGTGCTGAAAAAGGTCCCTATACATTGTGCTAAAAAAGATCCATTTAATACAACCGGTCCAACCAGTCCGTTGCTAGTATGCAAGCTGCTAAAAATTATGCTAAGAGTTTTTAATAATCTAAGAAAAAAATAGTGCCATGAAAGTTCTAACATATTATAATCGGTCCAATTTAACGCTTTTAGTCAGAGTAATTCTAAATTTATATTTGAGGAGGTAGAATAAACAAACATAACATATTTTTAAATAAGTGCTTTCTTATTATTAACGTTACTACTTTTATAGGCTTGTTAAGTACTTAAAAAATAATTTTAGCCTAAATGAATTCAGATCACAAGATCCCGAATTGTGATTTTGTTTGTTTAAGTAAAAGTAATAATATGATATATTATGCGATACTGAGATAAATGGTCAATTAAACATCCATCACATGAGAAAATGATCAAATTTTATAGTCTATCATTTTAAAATAGAATTTAACTAACAATAATTGAGCAAATAAAACTAATAAACAGTTTTCTATCATATTTTAACAGATAAAATTACAAAATAAAAAAGTCAGTTCGTATAGTTTAACCCTAAGAAATATTTTGTGAAATATTAAAAATCAAGAAAAAGAAATATTTAAGAATTTTTAATAAAACTTAAGCATTTACCTAGACCTAATATCATCAACTCGATCCCGAAGTTTGTCATTAAAATATATTTAAAATACTGTATGGGTCCAATATGTAATCAAAATTTTAATCTAAAAAGCGATATTATCAATAATATAAATTTAAAAATATAAATATATGTGTAATCAAAATTATAAAATGTGAGGTGGCTTTGTCAACAGTATAATTATATAAATATACATATAGATCGTGATCTTAAAAAGTAGCAATATAAAAAGATTTTAAAGAATAAAATTATAAATAAATAAGAAAATTATCCCGAGTAATTTAGGTTTCATATTTGAAATGGACATACTTATCTATAAGAAAGATTAACTTGGGCTTCATAATTAAAATGGATAGGTCCATATATAAGATGGTTCTAGATACATTGAAGGTCCATCTTCTAGAAACGGCCCATGAGGGTGCAACAGACATTTAACATATGTTTCCCTACCTCACTGCCCTATATATGAGAACATCCGGCCGCTTTTGGAGATAACGAAAGCCAGATTAAAATTTAGAGTATATATATACAGATCTTAGTTTCGTATAGCTTTTATAGGCTTTCAAGGTTAAGGCGGTTAACAAAAGCGATCTAATAGTAGATCTTAATATATGGCCGCTCAATTAGGCTCCGATGATGGTGGGGAGAACACATGAGAAGATGATCACCTACTTCTTGTGCCAAAAGGTACAGTTAAATACAAAATGGATGGAATTCATAATTAATATCATTTTTATCTATTATTTTACAGAAGAGTGACTTCTAATTCTTAGTTTTTTTTATGTTTGTATATATATCATGAATAGGCTATATAAAAGGATTATTTATGATACATCAAATGCTCTTAGTGAATGACAAAATGAAGGGAAGACTTAAAGGAAGCGCAAGTAAGATAAACCATATATATATATATGTAAACATTTTTTTATTTTTTTTTCACACACCTTTTTGATGTTTACTGATGTATGTTTAAATGATACGACGTGATGCTATCTATCTAAGGTGACTAGAAGGATCAAAATAATTGTGCCAAGAGGGAATTCAAATCATGATTAAGAGCTCAATAACAACCAGAGAAACAACAACTACACTCTGATCCCGAGGACAATCTTTAGATGTTATATGTTAGACCATTGTCTAATTTAATTAAAATTTTTTACATTAAGTAGTTATCAGAAAAAGAACACTGATATTGTAGAAATATTCCAACATTTTATGATGTTTTCTCTCAATTTTCTCTTGCTTTCTCAAACTTTTTAATCACCGCAAAAAGGCAAATAATTAATTTAGCTTAAAATATATATATATATATATATATATATATACCAGAAAACAATTCATAATACTCGCATTCTCATCTTTTTAGCTTATAACGTGTGCAATGCACCCGATTTTTTTTTAATATTTTAAGTATTATAATATTCAACTTTTTATAATTTATAAAGAAAAATAATCTTTAAATATAGCCCCTGAGATTTTTTCTAATTTTAATAATTCATTTAACACATATGAAACAATATTTAATTTAGTGATATTTTTACAATTAATATTTAACTAAAATTATTAAGAAAAGAATGATATGAATTTCATTTCAAATTCGATTCATTAATAAATCATACTAACACTTTGGGGTGTTAAACAAATTCCGAAAATTTGATATCTGTTCGAAATATCTGCATTCGTGTCCGAGAAAAGCAACCCCTGGTGGTTGAATATATAAAAGCAACTATTTTTGGTGGATTTTATAAAAATGACCGCATATGGTGGAATTTAGTCTCCAAAAAATTAACAGCTCCTGCTTTCCTCTCTTCGTTTTCGTCCATATTTTCTTTTTCTCCCATCTCCAATTATTTCCTTCTAATTTTCTACCATTTTTCTTCCTTTTCAATGTATATATATATCTTGGCCATTTAAGACGAGGATGTTTTATAAATTGACGGATAGATGGATTCTAGAGATACATACTTGCACAAGACATATCACAGATACAAATAATGCCATTACAACAACCAATAACACGAGGTCTGAAGAGAGTTCCGTAGAATTAGCGTGGCATTACAATGAAGTCAATGTGCACAGGACAAGTGAAGGACAAATCTTGCAGCTCAAGAAATTGAACAGGATCTAATTTATTGGTAATTTTGGGAATATTGCGGGAAGCGATGATGCCATCATGGAGCTGAATTTTAATAAAATTAGGGTTCGAGATTATGGAGAGCCATGACTTGCAGAATAACTTGTGAAGGTCTGATATGAACCGTATATAATATATATATATATATATATATATATATATATCTGTGTGTTTATATAAACTGGAGAACAAAGATAACGCCGAACTTAGCTTTTTATTACTACTAAGGTTACATTATAAAGACTTAAACATCAATGAATAATTGACTCCTACAAACTAGGATCTAAATAGAAAGTCCTGAACAGACTACATCACTAACATATTTATTCTGCAGCACTCCCACATTATCTCCATGTTGGGTTGCCACGACTTCCAGTAGCTAAAGACTCACACAAACACACCAACAGCTCTTTTGTTCAAATTAAATCCCAACAGATTCCCCCTTAATTTGAACATGTCTGAGCACAATTGTAGACTCCAAGCAAATTCCTCATGAACTCAAACTTCACAGCATCCAGTGGTTTAGGAAGTGAATCTGCACGTTGTTCTTCCGTTCTTATGTGCTTAACCTCGATCTCTCCATTCTCCACACACTCATGTATATAGTGATACTGAATATCTATGTGTTTGCTACGACCATAGAATATAAGATTTTTAGCCAAATCAATCGCAGATTGATTATCAATGAACAAAGTAACTGGACCAACATTAATTTTTGCAATCTGAGACAGTAGCCTTTTTAACCAAATTGCCTGGCATGCTGCAGCAGTCGCAGCCATGAACTCGGCTTCGCACGAAGAAAGTGCAACACAACTTTGTTTTTGAGACGCCCACGTTATCAAACTATTATTTAGGTAGAACACCATGCCTCCTCTGCTTCTCCTATCTTCCATGTTGTCGGCCAGGTCACTATCCGAGTATCCAATTAACACCTCATTCTCCTTATTATATAAATACATCATGCCAAAATCGAGAGTCCCTTTCACATAACGAAGTATGCATTTTGATGTAGCTTGGTGTAGTATAGTAGGCCTTTCCATGAACCTGCTCACAATGCCCACCGCATACGCCAAGTCTGGTCTGGTATTGACGAGATATCTCAGGCCACCAATTACACTTTTGAACTCAGTGGGATTTACTTCTGTACCTCCCTCATCCTTGCTTATGACTTCCTTGGGATGCATATGAACCTTAGTTGGATTCCAGTACAACATACGAGCTTTATTAAGTATTTTGTTTGCATAACCAGTTTGTTTTAAATAGATAGAGCCTTTTCCCTGCTCAACTTCTATGCCAAGGTAGTAGCTTAGCTTGCCTAAGTCGCTCATATCAAAGACTTGAGCCATTTGCTTTTTAAATTCTGTGATGGTTTCCAGACTTGCTCCGGTCACTAGAATGTCATCTACGTAAACGCCAATTACCAAAGCTTCATTTTCCACGCTTTTGGTGTAAACAGCTTGCTTCTATGCACATCTGACAAAACCCAATTCTTTCAGACATTTATTTAACTTTGCGTACCATGCTCTTGGTGCCTGACGGAGGCCATACAGGGCTTTAACAAGTTTATAAACTAGATGTTCCTTGCCTGTCTTAACGAATCCTTCAGGTTGCCAGACATAAACCTCTTCCCTGATTTCACCATTCAAAAAGGCCGTTTTAACATCAGGGTGGTGCACCTCCCAATTACCCTTTACAGCAAGAGCAAACAGTAGCCTTATTGTCTCGATACGAGTAACTGGTGCAAAAACTTCATCAAAATCAATGCCCTATTTCTGTACATATCCCTTGGCAATAATTCTGGCCTTATGCTTGAAAATCTTCCCATTTGTATCTCGCTTAATCTTGTAAATCCAATTCAGGTCAATGGGTTTACATCACGGAGGCAGTTCCGTTAGCTTCCAAGTCCCACTTCTTTCGACAACATCCATCTCAACTTTCATAGCTTCCATCCATTTAGTCCCCTGTGAAGCTTGAGTATATTTTGCAGGTTCATCTAAGCCCATCAAGTATAGCTCTTCATCCTCCAATTCAATGGGTTTACTTTCATTATAGATATCACTTAATTGCCTTTAATTTCGAGGCTCGACACTTGATTCTGAACTTGCAACAGAATCAGCAGATTTTGGTGACCTTTCTGTATCACTTCCAGAAATTATGTCAGACACATCATTAATTGTGGTATGGTCACTGTAGCCATCACCTTGGCTGGATGTTCCTTGAGTGGAACTTGCTGCGTCTTCTCCATTTTCATTGAGCTCATTGGATGACACCAAAGTATTCATCGCCACAGTAAATGATCCCAATTGTGCATTGATCATATCTTTCAAGCTTTCTGACCAGGTCCAAGCTTTCCCCTTCTCGAACACAACATCTCGACTTACACAAATAGTTTCCTTCTCTGGATCATACATTCTGAATGCTTTTGTGCCAGCTTCCTTTTCGAGATAGACCATTATCTTACTTCTGGAGTCTAGTTTTTTAAATTTGCAGTTGGAACCTTTACATGAGCCACACAACCAAATACACTGAGATGTTCAACATGGGGTTTTTCCTTCAACCATGCCTCATAGGGAGTAATTCCGGTTACAGCACGAGTCGGGAGTCCGTTGATCAAATATGTGGCATGACGGACGACTTTGCCCCATAAATAATTGGGTAAATTCTCTTCTTTCAACAAGCACCTCGCCATCTCAATCAAGGTTCTATTACGTCTCTCCACTACACCATTCTACTAGGGAGAGTAGGGAGCTGAAAAATGCCTGACAATTCCTGCTTCTTCGCAATACTGAGTAAATTCCTTGGAGGTAAATTCCCCTCCGTTATTTGTTCTAAAAGTATTGATCCTTTTTTCTAGACTATCTTCAACTAAAACATGAAAATGTTTAAACGCATCGAATGCCTAACTCTTATTTTTCAAAAGATATGTCCACATTACTCTGCTATAATCAATGATTAAAACAAATATATATTTGTTACCTACTGGAGTACATGGCGTGATAGGTCCACACAGGTCACCGTGGACTAGCTCGAGTGTCCTTTTGGCAGTGAAGCTTGATTTTTGAGGGAATACCTTTCTCGCTTGCTTCAACATTAAACGTCCGATGCACACATCATTGGTTGGTTGAATTTTAGGCATTCCAAGTACCATGTTTTGAGCACTCATAAGCTTCAAGGCCTCAAAATTGATGTGGCCCAAACGTGAGTGCCATAACCGATTTTCATTGTCACTCTTTGCTTTTTGTACAGGCGATTCGGCAATCGCTTTACCTTCATCAATAGATCACCCTCGTCTTCGTGCACCCAATGATTTTCACCTTTAATAATTATCCTATACCCATTTTCCGAAAGCTGTCCAAGGTTAATAATATTACTTCGAAGTGAAGGAATATAATATACCTCATTCAAAACTCTGATTTCTCCGTTCTTACATTTCAGAATTATATATCCTTTGCCCTTTATTTGAAACATCGATCCATCACCAAATTTCACCTGTCCTGTTACCTTAATGTCTATCTCTCTGAACTTTAAGAATTTTACAGTCATGTGGTTACTGGCACTATTTTCTAAGTACCACATATTTGACCCTATATCTTTCGTACCTTTGAGGTTTAACCTGGGCATTACTTGCTCTTTATTGATCATTAGTGATCCGTTCTTTCCTTTCGTGCTTTCCACCATCAGTAGTGCAGGTTCATCTTCTGGAATCTGTATCATATTAGCTTCCTCCTTAATTTCTTTATCTCGCCTGGGTTTCTTACATTCAACTGCATAATGACCATAGGCGCTGCAGTTGAAGCAGCGAACCTTACTTTTATCTCGAGCACCTCGATTGTATTCCTTACTTTTGTTCTTTTGTGAAGCATCAGCATTTCCTTTATTTGAGCGTCTCATCCATTCATCTCTTGTGAGCAATAATTTTCTCGCATCTTCCCTTTTACGTTCAATCCATTCCTCCCTAGTCAGCAATAATTTTCCTCCCCCTGTCTCGGTTTGTCCTTTAATTCTCTCCTCATGAGCCTTCAGCGACCCCACGGTTTCCTCCACTATCATTACATTGAGATCCCCGAACTGCTCTATAGTAGATGCGATTTGTAAAAATTTAGAAGGTACCGCGCGTAGTAATTTCTTGACCACATAGCTTTCTATCACTTCTTCTCCCAGTGTACGCATGTTTGTGACCAGGTTGTTCAACTTCATGGAGAAGTCATCCACCGATTCCGAGTCTTTCATTGTCATAGACTCGAATTCTTCCTTGAGTGTTTGAGCTCTTGCAGTCTTGACTCTCTCCGCACCTTGGTACAATGTCCTAATTGCCTCCCATGCTTCCTTAGCTGTCTCCTTTTCCGCAAGAGAAAGAAGCACGTCTTATGGGATACCCTGGTATATTGATGCCAGAGCCGTTTTATCCATCTTATCATTAACCGTCATTGATTTAGGATTCTTAGGTGATATTGCATCCCAAATGCCATGAGCCTGTATATACACCTTCATTTTCATAGCCCATGCTGTACAATTAGCTCTTGTCAACATGGGATAGTTCAAGCTGATCATTCCATCTTTGTTCTTACCCGTCTCCATCGACTGTGCCATAGGCATGTACTTGGGCATAAACAGATTTTTCTAGCTCTGATACCAGATTGAAGGTCTGATATGAACCGCATACAATATATATATAGCTGTGTGTTTATATAAACTGGAGAAAATAAAGATACCGCTGAACTTAGCTTTTTATTACTACTAAGGTTACATTACATAGACTTAAACAACAAAGAATAATTGATTCCTACAAACTAGGATCTAAACAGAAAGTCCTGAACAAATTACATCACTAACATATTTATTCTGCAGCACTCCTACATTATCTCCATGCTGGGTTGCCACGACCGCCAGTAGCTAAAGACTCACTCAAACACACCAACAGCTCTTTTATTCAAATTGAATCCCAATAACTTGCATCTAAACAATGATTTCACCTGATGTCTTGAAAGTATAACGGTGATAACATCTTCGGGTATATCTACGCTCACATTGCCCATTGAAGACTTCAATTTGAAGTAATGTGGAATGGATTTGTTACGGGTGGCTCTAAACATAATGTGGTTATATATATACACAAATATTCGTGTACAACTCGTGCACCGAACTGGACTTGAAGTAGAACTGGATTTTGATAATCCTAACTTGACGACAACTCATCTTACTCCCTCTGACATTTGCCTTTTTCACCAACAAAATTTCAAGTTTATACAAAAAAATTGATAATAATCAAAAATAATTTCATACACCCAACTCAATTTGGATTAGAAGGAAATACGACTAGGGTATATATTTGAATATATAATTAAAATATGACTTGTACTTGTTCAATATAACTCTCATGCCGATCCAAAACCTGTACTATTTAGGTAACAGGTCCTTTAAGTTTTTAACACCTTGATCATCCCCGAAATTGATTAGTGCCAATATATATTCCTGCACATATGCTTACCAAAAAGTTAGCTCAAATTTTGAGGGTAAAATTTAAGCTAAACAATCATGCCACTCCAGTCGAATTATTGATCAATCAGTAATCAGAAAACTAACAAATCAATCTGAACTTATTACTAATTAAATTGTAAATATTCTTATTCTATTGCAGCTTACCGAATAAGAGGATACACAACATGTGTCTCTCAACACATTATTTAGATTAACATTAGTAGTAATTTCCGCAAGAAACATATCATATATATTTTTCAAAATATATATTGAATCGAGATTGCACATATGTAAATTATGCTTTTTTCACCCTGAAAATTGCAAAATTGTGATAACAGAAATATCAAATTACGTGGACAATATGTGACTCATGTTATCATTTTAACCAAATAGGTTCTATACATTTATTATCGGGTTCTCAGAAGACTAATATCACATGTTTAATTCAAAACGAGTCACCAACATAAATCATGTACAATAATTTGCTTATCCCATATACTAATCTCATTAGCACAATTTCTAGGAGATATCAAAAGTAAACATTATTTCATATTAAACAAATTTAACAAGGCCGTTGATGACATTCAATTGTAAATTAACACTAAGCATGCATGAATGAATCTCATGTCAATAAAATGTTAGCATGTCAAAAATAAAACATGACTTGACCTCATCTAATATACATTCACGGGAAACAAAATTATATTAAAATATGAATAACATGATACCATGGCTTATGGCTTATGCTATGTTAAAAAAATTAGCCAAGAAACTACTGTATTCCAATTAAAAACATAAACCATGCAAATAAATACAAAACTGCTTTAAGATTGTTATCAATCTTGTACGATATAAACATTATTATATATATATAATATATAACTAATTCACAAAAACATAGCTAATTCTTAAATCACATAAGCATATAAGAATATATAAGAATTAACAATTAAATACAGAGGAGGGTTCGAGAAAACAAACAGAGATTTAATTTAATCTCGAGTCCAGAAAACTGTCTCCTTAAAGCAGTTTCATCCCGCATCATCCGTGTTTAGCGACCTGCTTCCCAAGATAAAATGAGATACTAGTGTAATTGATAAATATAATTGATAAATCAAAAATACTCTCAGCAAACTTGAAGTGAGCCCGAGAACTATCATTGAAATATTTTGCAAAATTTAAGACTGAAAAGATCAAGAATTAAAGGGATGACTCTTATTTTCTCGACTTAATAAAACTGGTGTCCTAAGACTCTATTTATAAAGAGAGGCTTGAAAGAACTTGTATTTCTTTTCAATGTGGTACATGGTATTTATAAGAAAAACTAAGTAATAGGTTTGTGCTACTCTCGATGTGGTACAAAAGTCATTTTTCACATTGAAAGGTCACACTTTGGAACATCAGTTCTCACTCACCTCTTACTCATTTTGAGCGTGTAAATATGCGTTTGAATCCCCTCGAAGAGAAGATTACGTTCCAATAAATACACACCACTAACACATAATGTGTCTCACTCATATAGAGTCTCAAAATAATTTAAAGCTTAGTCTAAAATACTAATTTTGTCCAACAATCCCCCATAAATGGGATTGATGATCCAGTAGCACGCACCACAAAGATAGATAGACGCGGAGCTTGACTTGATGATAGTTCTGGTGGTCAAAAATAACATATGATAGGTAGAGAATGCTCCTTAAACCTTCTCTCAAATAAGTATATTGACTTTACTGGTAGACGGTATGACGCGATGTCCTTGAACTTTTCGACCGTTTGTGTAAAAGATAATATACATATCACTATATCTTTCCTGACTCATTCATTTCTCATGATTATGTCCATTTTGGCCCTGGAACATCGTCCTGGTTCTGCAAGAGTTTCTAAAGAATTGTGCCTTGCAATTCTCCTTTGAAGCGACCCCACTTCTTTCTCACATAGGTGATCTTTATCTTATAGAGTAACCCGCGTTTACTCAACCGAATATTATTTATTAACACTTGAAATCCTTGTATTCGTCAAAGATCATTAAAAGCATAAATCTTATCCTCGTACTTTACTGGTCGCATTATTTTCTCATCATAGGAATAGGCCAAGGGTTACCCCCACAGTGATTTGGTCATGATGATTTAGTTGTCCAATTGAACCAAGTTCTTGGGATCTCCAGTCAGCAAGGTTGGGTGTCCACCATGACGCCGTTAAACAATAGGCTAGGCCCATCCCTCTAAATGATTTTTCAACTATCTCTGGGTTTAACTAGATTCTCTTGGCTTAAACAGACTCGCTCAGTTTAACCATCTAGTTAGTTGATCCAACATTATCATTTGACTTAACATAGTCCATCACGATAATTTTGTTTGAGAATAGTTTTTAATGATATTATGTTCTCATCATAGATGTGAGACATACCATTAGACACAAAACAATGTGATCTCCTATTTTGTAGAATGATTACAGAATATATGATCCATCTCATTATATAAGTTACGCAATATATCTTCGTCCCAACTATGATTTTCCTCCTCCATAAGGTTACACAGTAGTGTATCGTGCATCTCACTATACAATAGTGTATTCTCATCATTTTACCATCTTCTATCTTACATCTATACCCCTGCTTCAAAGCCTCTTGAGATGCAATAATACTATACCTCATATACGATGGATTAGCTCCCAACTTAGCATCCAAAAAATTACTCCTAGGGTAATATCTTGCCTCCATAGTCTCAGTACCCAACGTGCTCTCTATGTTTAGCAGTCTCCATGCCTGTTTGTTAAGCATAGAAATATTAAACCCATTAAGCTTCCGAAACCAAAATCCACCGATCTCATTGAGTTCATATAATCCCTCCCATCTCATCCATTTTATACCTCTAGTTTCCTTTCCCCCTCCCCACCAATAAGTATTCATTTTCTTTTCGATCTTATCGCATATCTCTAGCGAAAGTAACAACAAACCTATCCAAAAGTTAGGAATAGATTGTGCTGCGGTTTTTAAAAAAATATAACTTTACCAACTTTCGTTATGTCCTGCGCACTCCAGGTTGTAATTTCTGCTCTACTTTATCCACCAAGAAACTGAACGTGGCTATTTTGTTACTTCCTATCGGTAAAGGCAGGCCTAAATATTTCCCAGGCTCTGGTTTCTGCAGCACTTTTAGCTGAGCATACACTTCCACACGATCTTCTAACTTTAAATGTGATTACAGACTTAGTGTAATTGATACGTTGTGCAAAAAAATCTGTATATCTCTGCAAGGCATCCTTCACCATTTTTACTTCCAATATAATAGCTTGAAAAAATAAATAACAATCATCCGCAAAGAGTAACTTTGAAATTCCGGGAGCTCCTTTTATAATCCTACAGCCGTGAATCAAACCCAAATCCTCCGTTCTTCTAATAATAGCACTAGCTAAGACCCTCCGTGCATATATTATAAATGTATGGAGAAATTGGATCCCCTTGACGAGTTCCTCACCCTGGACTGGCACTCCCAAATACCTCGCCATCATGGATGAAATTATATTTGACTGAACTGATAAAGTACATTAACCTTACCACCCATTTGTTATTAAAACCAAACTTGATCATCATATTTTTTATAAATATCCATTCTAACCTATCATATGCCTTGGACACATCTAGTTTCAACCTTGCCCACCCTATCTTACCTCGAGTCTTTCGTTTAATGTAAAGGTTGATTTTAAAACCAATGAGTGCATTGTCTGTCAGGAGTCTACCTTCTACCAATGCATTCTATTTGTATGATATAATACCACCAAGCACTTCTTCAATCTATTTGACAATACCTTTGGATGTAGAAAACCAGTTGGTTGAATAATGTAAACCTCCTCTTTTAGATTTTTGTTCAGAAATAGATTATTGACGTCCGGATGTCTTAAGGACCAGCCATTGGTAAGTGCAAGAGTCAAAATAATGTGAATCGTTGCACGCTTAGTTACAGGGCTGAAAGTTTCACAACAATCAGTTTCTTGCCTTTGTTGAAGGCCTTTGGAAACAAGCCGAGCTTTATATTTATTAACAGAGCCATTCAGATTTCTTTTAACTCAAAAAACCCACCTGTAAGGGATAACATGCTGAGATGTTTTTGGAACAAGTTCCCATGTTCCATTTTGAATCAGTGCATCAAACTCGGAAGACATAGCTTGTCTCCAATTAGGATCTTTTAAGGCCTGAGTGACAGATGACGCTCCAATGAGGGAGCTAAAGGGTGCACAGTTGTATGATTGACAAAAGATAAGTTATTGTATTTTGGATTAGGCAACGGTTGTAAGCGAGATGGTTATTGGTAGTGCCTGGTTTAGATTGTGTAGTTTCTGTGCTGGAGGTTGCATCATTTGAGATGGATGGTGATGATGATGAAGTATCAGTAGAATGAGAGGAAGAGGAGCTTGTTGTGCTATATCGATTCTGGACAGAGGATTTCTCAGAAGTGTGAGACGATGAAGAGCTAATGTAACGCCCTCGAAAACCATGTCAAAAGTTTGGGGACCACAACACACACACACACACCATATTTAGACCTGTATATAAAATATTATATGCATTAACGCTTCTTTGCACAACAACGGATCACAATAGGTTAAAGTCTGAAAACAAGCCACCACCTTAACTTTTATTATATCGTACCAAAACCCAACTAGTTCAACTTACAACTGATAATGATATCGTTCTTACAATCTTGCATAATTCATTTAAAATATAAAGCTCCGGCTAGCTCGATCCAACTTAACCTGAAATCCTAGCTTGCACACTGGACTAGGAATCCTCGTTACCAACAATGTCCTTTTCAACTGTTGAAAACATAAAAAGGTTTGTAAGAGTGAGCTAACTAGCTCAGCAAGTCATAATAGCAACAGCCGAGGTTAAACAATTATCAATTGAAATGATTCAGAAGAATCAAGTTACTAAATAAGCAATGATTAGAATTGGATAGTCACTTTTCATTTTAAAAACCAAGATTAGGCTGTTGATCAGTCACGCACTAACCCCGAGCAAGGCTCCCAGCTTTGCTCTATATACTGGATCCAACGCAGGCATTGGCCTATTATGACCACGAATCTGGTCCGTCCACGAATCTGGTCCGACCACGAATCTGGTCCACATTTATAAAACCATCCAATTTTAAAACAATTCAATATGATAACCAATATAATTCAATAAGCTGAATCATAAACAACATTTATCTTGAAGCATAGAGTGATTCACAATACCATGAGGGTATAACAAGGAATTCAAAAAGATTGGCTTTCAATCAAGGAAAGAATCAGAAAGTAGATGACCAAGGGTTCAAGGGTTACAATGATTGGTCTTCTGTCAAACAAGGAATAAGGGTTGGTATGTCAAGCAATTCAATATTAGAAATCAGTATGTGGTAGATATGTATTTGTGGAGTAGTATCTTATGTGTTTGCCTCGTATCTGAGAATTCAATAATCAATGGTTTATGAAGAATAAGGCTTATGGCTGAAGATCAATAAGAATCAGGGTTCAAGGTTAAATACTTTAAAGCGTTTGCAATATAAAACAAGAGTTATTTTGAATAATAGTAACGTGTTATGAGAAAGTTCGAAAATATTTGCAATATATCTTGAAAAAAGGTTCAGAAGTACTTTCCTTATCACAGATGATTTCCAACTTTACTTGTACTCATCTCACAGTTTTACTCATCAATCATTTTCCTTCCTTTTTATATGCCTTGCTTCTATTCATCAATCACTTGCATTCTCTTTCTACGCTTCAGTTCTATTTACGGTTCACTGGCTTCCTTTTTCTATGCCTCGCTTACTCTACTAGGCATCACAAGAATCTTTCAATATTCAATCTCATATTATTTAATCATCACATAGACATCATAAGCTTTTATCTAACATTCGTTTTACCCAAATCCGATTTACGGATTCAAAGTTATGACCAAAACAGTCACATGATAAACACATAGGCATATAACACATCAATCAGTTAGCACGTAGCACATAACATGTAAGATATTCGATCAAAATAATTTTTCAATGAAGATTCGAGGTTAAAATGACCTTCCAGGTATTTAATACGTATTTTTAAACATTTTTTAGAATTAAAACGGGTCTCCGAATCATTTTATATTTAAATAATGGGGTTTGAAAACCCGAATCTAACTTAAAAATGATTTTATAATAATAATCGAGCCTTGAAAATAATTTAAAATAATGTTTTAAAGGCCGAAACTATTGTTCGACATATTTAAATCAAAAATAAATAATTAAAAATAATTATTAAATTAATTAAAATTAATAATAACTAATTAAATTAATTAATCAATTAATATTTAAATTAATTGACTAATTAAATAAATAATTATCAACTAAAATTAATTAATTAAACAATTGAGATTTATTTTTTTAATTAAAAACAATTTTCAGAAATTAAAGAATCAATTTTGGAATTTTTAAATAATAAAAAATCATTTTCTGAAAATATTAAAAAAAATATATTTACTGTAAATAATTAAATAAAATTCTAATTTTTGAAATTTTAATAAACAAGGATCCAAATTTTATAAACTATTAAAACCAGAATATCAAATTTGCGAATCAGGAAAAACTTCGGGGTACTAAAGTGTAATTTCCCCGTCATCTTCCCCGTTTTGAGCTCTGGTGGCCGGACTCCATGACTGCCGCCAAAGAGCTTTTCTGGCGACCACAAAGTTACCAAGAATTCGATCAAACTCACAGGGGATAACCTCTTGCTCTCTAGAAACACAAATATACAAACGATGCATGCAAACAATCAACATAACAACCGGAATCTTCGCCTGAAAATCCCGGCGCCGCGGGGCTCTTTTTTTCGGCAAGGTCACTTCCGTTACCGTCCATTCACCATATATAAACCATTCAATTCATTTTTCCACGATCTACAAGATGGTAACATCAATTTTATATAATAACCCTTAACTTAGAAATACCCAATTTTCAATTTAGAACATTCATATCAAGAACCCCAATTTTTAATTTCAAAAATCAAACACCCTTTTCTATATGTTATTGAACTCGGTTTTTGACATATAATATACCAAAATGACTAGAAAAAGATTATTTACACGATGGAATCATTAAATCATATCAACAACATCAAGAATAAATTTTCATTATTTAATCTTTAAATAATTCAAAATAAAACAATTAAATAAGAAAAATACCTTATTTCCTGCATAAAAATGGATGATTGATTATGAAATTACTTTTTGAGAGCTTCGTTTTGATATATTGCACACTTGAATCGGAGTTCGATAAAGTCTTCGTTCGTAAGTTTTTCTCTGTAAATCAGAGTTCGATAAAGGGTAGCGGCTGCGGGTTACCTACGAAAAAAAAGTTTTTTTCTTTAAATCTTATATGTTTACTGATCAATTATGATTTTATGAATAAAATGAAATAATAAAAGGGCTATATATATTTATGGAATATTGGATCGTGTTGGATCGTATTGGATTGATAAATTAGTTGCTTAGCCGCTAAGTAACTACAAAAATGATCCGATTTGGTACTCGTATTGGATAATTATCCAAACCGGGCTTTTTATAAAACACTTTATACGAAAATAATGTAATAATATCCCGTATTTCGAGAATACGGGTTTTGATGATTCACCGAAATGATTATCGTATCGAAAATCTTGCGCCGGGCCGCGCACGGGTTAAACCGTAATCCGGATTGAAAAAGTCAAAATACGGAAAATGTCTGGAATTACTAGATTAGGTTAGGAAGGACTTTTCACAAGAGTTTCGGGTTGTAAAAACGTAAAAACGGTTGAAGTCAGAAGATTCCCAGCTTTATAAATTAATTTTGTAATTATTCAGAAAATAATTAATACATTCATAAATCAATATAAAATCATATAATACTCCAAAAATTACCAGAAAAATAAATTAATTATCTGTATTTTATTCTGTACATAATAAAATTAGCATACTTATACTTTACCACATATCAACATGCACATAACAACACCAATCGTCAAATAATTCACCGAAAATCACATAATAATTATATAATAATCATTTATCGATAAAAATAATTACACACTATGTCCCGGATATTACATCCTCCCCCCATAAAAGGATTTTGTCCTCAGAATCACAGTAAGGATGAGATAATGATACATTCAAGTATCTCAATTCCATTTTCTCAGGTTGATTCCTCAACCTTACAACTTTTCATAAACTTTTACGCGCAGCATAACTCACTACTTAACAGCCTCTTGCTGGCATCAAATTCTATTGACGTACCACCATTTCTTCAAGCAGCAACTAACCCACATATTGGACGAACTACTTACAAATAAAAGAGCAAGACTGGGTTTGGATAACCTATGAATAAATTTAATTTATGCTATCCTCACCTTTGGCTCTCAGGTGATTTCACTATGACATGTCTTGGTGAAATATATTTATCTTTATTTTTGAAAGTCAACAGTTATAATAATTCATCTAGCCTTTGATGCTCCGTCCTAATTCTTGGGTAGGTATAACATTTACTTACATGTTTCTCCCATTTTCTCTTCATATCTGGTCACTAGATATGTTCTATCAGCCCTCGGTACTTACTCATACTTCTGAGATGCATTCCATATCTGAATTTACAAATTTTTCCACAAACTCTTCACTTTACTGCTGTCCCACATAATATCCCTATCTTACCTATATCCTGACATCTTATAAAATTTCTTTGTCATCCTTTTGATTCCACTTCCTCTCCTATTTCCATTCTTCATTCTCACAGCTCATTCAAAACCAAACTCTTGATATTAATACTCATTTTGATGTCATATCAAATTATATATCAATACGAACTTTGATGATCACAACATTCCATTTTGAAGTAAACATCAATCATCTATATTAATACCACTTTCGATATTTAACAACTTAAGTATCAACATCAATCAGGAACTGAATTAAAACTGTATCTCACACTTTATCCAAAACCGAAATACTTGGTAAATCATTTATTGTATGATTATCAAAACAATTAAAAAACAAGACGTTTTTTAATAATCTTTATTGAAGATGATAAAATTTATTTGGCTGTCTAATAAAATCCGTATTGGTGTAGTTATTAACCTCTTCTTTATTCGACCTCCCTTCTTCTTTACCTTCCTTCCTTCGATTTGCTCTATCTTCAATCTTTAGTTCTTGAACACATTTTTTTCCCACTTGTCCATACTAATAAATTTTTACTTCTTTTGTCTATTACAAAGCACTACTAGAAATATGGGATCAGACATCGATTCAGAACCGATGTTAAAAAAAATCTAAACCGATGTCTTTGCGTGTGATGTTAAATGCCATCAGCCTTTGACATCGGTTAACAGCCGATGTCTATTACAGTGTTATACATCGGTTTTAAGATTAAATGTGATGTCTTTGCAATAAATTTCAGCTTAAATTACAGTATTTTTAGGTGAATATGAGTATATTATTAGGTATTTATCTATTAAAACATGAAACCTACAAGCTCTAAGAGTCATTTATTGAAATTCTTTTGAACAAACCGATGTGAAATGCCAGATGAGACATCGGTGAAATTAGTTTCCCGATGTGAAATGTTTCATCAGACATCTGTTAAATTAGCCCCCCGATGTGAAATGATGGATATGACATGGGTGTTCTTCACGAAACCGATGTTAAATCTTTTTGTTTAACTTCAGTAAATTTCTCTAACCGATGTTATTTGAATTAAAATACATTGATTTCTTTTCAGAATCGATGTCAAATAACTATTTCACATCATTTTTTCTAGTTTTTTTCGTTTAATTTTATTTTACATGATGTCTTTTGTACATTTTTTGTATCGGTTTACATTTATCATTATGATGTTAATGTGGTATAGATTACATGCCACCTTGGTCCTGTTTTACAGCCACATGAACCAATTACAATTACACTACCAAAAAAATACCAAACAATGCAACATCCAACCAAAAATATCCAATAGAAACATAAAGCTACATTGATACAAAATTTCTTAACATAAAATATTCCAACAATCAATTCGGACATACATTCCAAGTCTAAAATAAACATCCCAACCAATAACAATAAAATGACTTAATTATCAAGACTCTTTTAACTAAGGACTTGTCAAGAGTTTATACATGACCAAAAAAATTTAAAGTAAAACGCATACTTGAATACACAAGTTGAGGAATGGGCTAATCTCTTTCTTCAAGCTATCACGGATTAGTCCATATATTTTTTCAATACAAGCACTTAAAGTGCAGCTTAACTTGTGCCATTCTGCCAAACAGGGTTGTAGGAGAAGCTCGATGATGCTGACGAAGAACCTGGTTCTTAGATTCGAGGTTGGACACATTCAGTTCTAGCCTGAGTACGCGCATAGACCACATAATTAGATAATTAGAAAACAGGCAATGCATGTATTTTTTACCATAGTGCATACTTTAAAATCGATTTATACATTATAAATAATATTACTATAATACTGCATGTTATTATAGTAATATCTTAATGGCATTAAATAGGTGACCAGATCACAGTATATGATGCGTCTCTCAGTGCCAAAAATAATCGAGCAAGGCCCACCTAAGGGGTAAAATCATCAAGAATAGGGGAACCTGTTACAGATTTAAATCTATCAATATGTTCATTAAATAATAGATTAATGTCATTATTCGAATAACTTATACAAACACAAATGTGCAGCCTACAAAAATTTGTTCATCATTGAAAAGATTAAGCAATGTATACCTGACGATTCTTATCATACTCCAAAAATGAAGGAACGTCATGATATCTATATCCTCTTCGTTCTAAGGTTGAGGGTATTTCCCGAAGCAAATTATGTCCCCGTCTTTGATCTGTATACAATTATTAAAAATTTACATGCAAGGCGGCTCAGCTGGATGTAAATTGGTCAACTATTGTGACATACAAATCATACCTGGCTCAATCGAAATGAAGCTCTCTTGTCAAGTCGTTCACACATCACACATGGATCAAATTTAACCTCCTGAATAGACCATATGTTCAATTATTAAATATTTAATATCTAAAAACTAAAGACTTCTAAACAGATTTAACACCAAGCTGATTATTTTATTTCAAAAGATATTAAAATTTAAAAGCATTGTACTTTTGTTAGATTGAACCACATTGTGCAACATCTTTGGTGCTCTCCTACCATTAAAAATTAGCAAACTAACGAACTGATACAATTTGACTAGGAAAACAAACCTCAAACAGTTCAATTTCCTCATCAGCATCAAAGCCAACCATTTCATTTAATTTTATCAAGATCTCAATCTGTATTCAACTACTCTTTACAAAAAGCCTTCCAACATATCTGAACGGACACATGTTCAGAAAAAACAAAGAGTTAAGAAATACTAAGACCAATGTACATTATAAATGCAATCTGATGAAATATACCTATGATCATAACAACAATAGAATAAATAATGAAAGGGCTGCTTTTTAATCCCACTCATAATTTAAATGTGTGCTGAAAACTTGATATTTCTACTAGATGAACTGAATAACTCTTAAAATTTAAAGATCAAGGTAGCACATCTACACTATACATCATATAGGGTAATTATATTTCTTCTCTTTATTACATCAATTTAGGAAAAAATCACTTTAAAAACACAGTTAATGCTTGTGCAAAGTAACATTAATTATGAGGATGCAAGCTTAGAAGAGATAATTTACCCCTCTTTAGATTCTCCTAAGCACACCTACAATATCAACATGACCATCTCCAATAGGATATATAGAGCTTCTTTCTCTTTCACAGTTCCTAAATATCTCTAAATAAAATTACGAATAAATGAAAATAAGAATACATATTTGAATAAGCAACAAAGGCATAAAAAGAGTAAAAATCCTACAGAAACATAGATTATATAGATTATACTTACAACAATGTTTGGATGAGAAAGATTCTTTAGAAGTTTTACTTCTTCCTCAAGCTCCTTTATATGTGCCTACTTGTACCAATTAACAAGTGCAGAAACAGTCACGGTAAAGAATAATTCGATATGTATGGTCTAGCAATAAATGTAGAAAACCCAAAAGCTATGATGAATAATCAAAATGGATACGAGGTATTAAGTTCAGTACATGATAATAAAAAAACCATAAAACAAAAGATTGGTGGACATTTCATAGTTAAATTTTGCATTTTAATTACAACCAGCAAGTTCCAGCTATTTATATAAGGAAGTTAAGTCACATGGTACTTTTGGCTGGCCAAGTGCTATGACTAAACAAGAAGATCACATTAATCTAGTGAGAATAGTTTGTAAAAAGCATTGGTTATTCACCAAGTAAGTGTCTGCTCCTAAAAGTTCTGATGGGGTTATATATCTTGAACAAGAACTATCTTCATTACTTACATGGACTGAATACACTCTTAGTGATTAGGAGGCACTATTAGTTAAATCGCATCTCATTATCATGAATATATACGTAAATTTTCGTAAATGATTATCATATTAGAGAGGCAAATGAACAGACCTAGTATAAGTGCAACAGGCACCCAACCACCAGTTTTAGACCTTCCGGGTATGGTTTGGATGTCTGATTGCAAGCTACAAGGGAAAGTAGATAACCTTTGGCATTTCTTAATATTTTTACCGAGTTCTCTCTTGTTAAAACAGCCAAAACTACGCCCTTTTTACTAAAACGAATACAAGGTGAAGCCTGAGAAAAAGCACTGATATAAACGGGGCTTAAAATATGTTTTCACCGGAAATAACTGGTGTTATTGGAATTCAACATCTAGACACTCAGATACATAGATACTCTAGTAAAGCAGTCAAGAGAAATAATATAGAATTGAGCATATGGTTACGACATGTATGATTAAGACTTTAAGTATATTATGTACCACGACAACTCACCAAGCATACAATCAGAAGCTGCAATGAAATTAGGCATGTATATATCTTTGGCAAGCTTAATGAAATTTGGAGTAAGCACCTGGTTTTCAGATGAGCCACAGAACCATAACAGTTCACCAAATTTATTATCTTTTTCGAGCATAAAAACTAAAAAAGAAAGGATCTTGCAAGATATTTGTTTATTTCACCAAATGACTGAAAATCTAGATTCATACCCCAGCTTGGGTGACATCAAATAGAGTGGGTGAACTTACGACCATGCATCTTCTCTATCTCAAACAAGGATATCACATATCTTTGATTCAATATTAAGCGCAAATAATCGTAAGGGCCAATCACTACAACCCAAAAAGAAAAACTTCTCCACATTCAAAAAAAGCTTAACGACTTCGAATACTATAAAAAATAGCTCCATATAATAACAAGCATCAAACAAAAATAGTGAAAGAAACAAAGATGGATTAAAAGCTGAAGAAAGAGGGAAATCTTTCTTAACAAACCCAAAGCTCCAAAACCAAATATTCACAAAGATCCTTAATCTCCAAAAGCAGCAAATCTGTGAAGAAAAATAGACTAAAGAGAAAAAAAATTGAAAATTGGAGACTAGTTCAAATTTAAGGAACCAAATTTGAAATTAAAACTTAATCGAACACTACCCAAAGTTTTGAAGATCCTTTTAAGCTCCAAATCTATGATTGTTGTCTAATCTTACCGATTCAAAGCATAAGTTGGTGCTTAATTAGGTATAATTTGAATGTAAAATATGTACCAGTGTAAATTAGGGTTTATGAGAGCGAGTTCGAGAGAAAGAGGAAAGAGAGAGAAGACAGAGTCACCTTGAGGTGTGGGGGGGAGAGTGATAAGGGAAGTGAAGTCGCAGTTGAGGTTTAGGGAAGACAGGGAGGGAGATAAAGATGGGGATATAGACAGAGAGTGATAAGGGAAGTGAAGTCGCAGTTGAAGTGAAAGCATTATTTGTTATTATTTTAAAACTGAATATAGACAACGACTACTATATAAAACTGATGTCAGATTTATATTCAATATCGCTTTTTTTTAAACCGATGTTAAACAGGCTTTTAACATCGGGTGCATTACATATCGATGTCTAAGCACCGATGTCGTATCTACTATTTATAATAGTGAAGGCATATTTATCCATATAAAGCGTCATGCACTTGGAGCAACTTCTGAATTCTACTGGTGTCTATATCTTCTCCAAATTCCTCATTGCTTTGATTTCAGATTTGGAGGTCACATCAAACTTTGACTTAATCTAATTGGAATCGATTTCCATCTAACTGACCATTAATTGGTAAAATTAGCCATTTAACTCACTTAATTGATCAATTACACCAAGTGATGACTAGCTACATGAAATCAAAGACCAATTATATATAGTCGGATTGCCTGTAACTACCTTTTTCTAGAGCCGAGATCACAACTATTTGGAAGATCAACATGAATATCAATAACACACGGAAGTATCCATTCTATTTTTAGGAGTAGGTTATTTTCCAAAAATTTGGGCAGCATCTCCTTTATATTATTGACTACCAGTTGGACTCAAGCCGACACCAACAATCAATCACACAACGAAAAATCAATCAAAAAACCAACAATCAACCCTCAAATATACCAACCCACTACCACTTTTTAAACTCACCATTTCACCACCTCATATAGTATTAATCAGTACAACCCATGTCTCTAGTTCAACTTAAGATTATAGCGAACAATTCTTATTGTACCATACCTTTTTCTCATATTTTTTGATTATAACAAAATAACACTACTGAGTACAATTACAAATTATTCTAAAATTCTTCTAGTCCATGTTTTAATTCAAGCTCTCTCATTAACAATTCATCTATCCTTGACAATATACACTTGTTCTTATTAATTAACTTGTTCAACTTCTGATAACCAACACCTGGTCTCAACCAACACTCTTATAATCTTGTGAAAGAATTCCTTTGGTTGTAAAGCATCATTTCTTAAAAAAATTTGCATTCAAACCACCATACCTTCATTTCCCTTTATGTCTTTTCATGCTGAACCTTCTTTGCTGACCCAGTTATAAGCATAAAATTTGCCATAACTTACTTACTCGAGTGGGAAAGCCAAACCATTCCTTGAAGAACACACTCAAAGTTTATTCATAACTTGCATTTCTTCGATCTTGAATCTTCACGACAAATATCTCCCACATGATTGAGGTATGCTTCATCTTCACAACATATTATTCGACTATCTGGTTAATATTAAGAATTTCTTCATCGCTTCCGTTATCCAATCAATCATTTGCCTTATCCAATATACGCAACTTTACTTTCTTATTTCTCTAGTTAATTAATCTCATACAGTTTGCTAATTACTCCAATTCATGCTAAAATCTTATACTCACAACGTATCATGTATATAGATTTCCGCTTCTGATTTGATGTCCTCACAACAACCACATTATCGACATAATGGTTCTTCTTTATACGTAAATGTCCACCATTTATTGGCTTGCAATTATCCACACTCATCACATAACTCCATCTGCTACACGGGTTTATTTCACTTCCTTTTAAAACATTCAGAGAATAGACCTTACACAAGAAGGGAATTTGTGTATATCATTTTGATTAGAAACCTTTTGTAAGGAATAAGAGTACAAGGAAACAATTAGAAGGATCCATAAATTAATAAATCAGGATTGAAAAAGAAAGAATGAATAATAATTTGGATATGAGTGAGATAATCCATATTTGTACTCAAGATGGCCAGTCTTTCATACTATATGGTATACAACACATGATTAGGTGGCGTCCCACCAGACTCTTCATCATTTCAACAAAGCCTCACACCATAACACTATTTGTCTCAATCAGAAAGCAATATTTTAAAGGAGGAATGATTTGAAAGAGATTCAACAATTTTCTTGTCAACATATAGAGCTGATCATGAAAGAAGTTCATACTTTACTCGAGATTCATAAGGATATATAGGATTATAGGAAAGAATGATACCATTGATCGCCATCCATATTTCATCCATTTACAGCTTCAATGCTGATTTGATAAATATATTCCAATACGAGTCATATATTAACCTTAGAAAGTTCTCTGACATGCCTTCTTAATCGATCATTAGAATAAATTATGTACTGGGTCTTGTATCTTTAGCGTAGCGCTTTCATGTTTATAATTTGACTCTATTTGCAGTTTTACAAGATTTACAATCATAACTTCAAATTTCGCTTATGCTGTTAATCATTAAACATATCGCATCTTTTGCTAATAACGTTCTTCCTTTAAAAAAGTCTGGATATTTCTCAATCTTCTTTGATCATACTCGGCTTCTCGTAAATTGACGTATTCTTTGAATTCTAATAGTCTCATAAATTGGATGAATAGTTTCTCCGTACATTGGTTCCATCGTTAAACTTATCAAATAATATTTGCATTCTTCTATTAGGAACAATTAAATCTTCTCCACAATAGCGGGTCTATTTGACCTTCTAAATTAACCATACTAATTTGCAGAATAAATATTCTTCTGAATAATCCAAATCTTATACCAATCGAGAAACTTAAGTAGTAATTGGACAACCAAGTTTTAAAACTTGCTTTGTTTAAAGGACTTTTAGGAAAAAAATTGTTAAGAAAATCTCTTTTGAAAACTGCTTTAGAATTTTAAAAATCATACACCTGGTCGTCATTACTATATGAGTTGGTTGTCGTCCTTCTCAAGTACTACCGAGTATCAAATTAGGGAAAACTTTAGATAAGAGCTCATTCATTTTGTATATATCTTCTACCCTTCATTGTGTCCATTTTACCTTCATTGGTCAACAAAACTTCAGTTATCGTTGCATATTATCTTATTTATAACTTCATTTCTAGTCTTCCATACTGGTAACATTCTCATTATCATCTCTTACGATTAATAAGTATAACAGGTTTATCAAATAATCATCAAATCTATTTTTATAAAACAAGGTTGACTAATATCACATCACATTAGTACTATACGCATCATGTTTGGTCATAATATCATCATCTACTTCCAAGAAAATTCTCGATTTCCAATCTTTTCAAACTTCTTTAAAATCCATCTAGCTCACTCCACAAGATAATCACAAGTGGCATACTTACTAGTAGCTCCATATAACTTGGTAGCAGCTATTCTCCAGAACACACGAATCTTCTCTCTAGGTTTCTTCTCACTTTTCTTAATACCTCGTGTACTCACCATATGTTGTAGCTCTCGAATCCATCCTCATTGGTGCCGTTACTTTATAAGACGGCTTTTAAACTGATGGTATAGAATAAGTTGTAGGGTATACAAAAAAGATGCACTCACAGCTGAATATCCGGTAGAACTAGAATTAGTCACGCACTAACCCCAAGCAAGGTTCCCAGCTTTGCTCTATATACTGGATCCAAGGCACGCATTAGCCTATTATGACCACGAATCTGGTCCATTTTATAAAACCATCCAATTCTAAAATAATTCAATATGATAACCAATGTAATTCAATAAGCTGAATCATATTCAACATTTATCTTGAAGAATAGAGTGATTCACAATACCATGACGGTATAATAGGGAATTCAAAAATATTGACTTTCAATCAAGAAAAAAATCAGAAAGTAGAAGACCAAGGGTTCAAGGGTTACAAGGATTGGGCTTCTGTTAAATAAGGAAAAAGGGTTGTTATGTCAAGCAATTCAATATCAGAAATCAATTTGTGGTAGATATATATTTGTGGAGTAGTATCGTATGTGTTTGGCTCGTATCTGAGAATTCAATAATCAATGGTTTATGAAGAATAAGGCTTATGGCTCAAGATCAATAAGAATCAGGGTTCAAGGTTGAATAGTTTAAAGCGCTTATAATATAAAACAAGAGTTATTTGAATAATAGCAATATTTTATGAGAAAGTTCGGAAATATTTGCAATATATCTTGAAGAAAGGTTCAGAAGTACTTGCCTTATCACAGATGATTTCCAACTTCACTTGTACTCATCTAACAGTTTCACTCATCAATCATTTTCCTCCCTTTTTCTATGCCTTGCTTCTATTCATCAATCACTTGCCTTCTCTTTCTACGCTTTAGTTCTATTTACGGATCACTGGCTTCCTTTTTCTATACCTCGCTTACTCTGCTAGGCATCATAAGAATCTTTCAATATTCAGTCTCGTATTATTCTAATCATCACATAGACGTCATAAGCTTTTATCTACCCTTCATTTTACCCAAATCCGATTTACGGATTCAAAGTTATGACCAAAATAGTCACACGATAAACACATAGGCATATAACAAAATAATCAGTTAGCATGTAGCACATAACACGTAAGATATTCGATCAAAATAATTTTTCAAAGAAGATTCGGGGTTAGAGTGATCTTCTAGGTATTTAATACGTATTTTTCAACATTTTTCGGAATTAAACGGGTCTCCGAATCATTTTCTAATTAAATAATAGGGTTTGAACACCCGGATCTGATTTAAAATGATTTTATAATAATTATCGAGCCTTGAAAATAATTTAAAATAATATTTTAAAGCTCGAAACTATTTTTCGGAATTTTTAAATTAAAAATAAATAATTAAATCTAATTATTAAATCAATTAAAATTAATTAATAACTAATTAAATTAATTAATCAATTAATATTTAATATAATTGACTAATTAAATAATTAATTATTAACAAAAATTAATTAATTAAATAACTAAGATTTATTTTTTAAATTAAAAACAATTTTCAGAAATTAAAGAATGAATTTTGGAATTTTTAAATAATAAAAAATCAATTTCTGAAAATATTAAAAAGAAAATACATTTTCTGAAAATAATTAAATAGAAATATAATTTTTGAAATTTTTATAAACAGGGATCCAAATTTTATAAACTTTTGAAACCAGAATATCAAATTTGCGAATCAGGGAAAATTTCGGTGTACTATATTGTAATTTCCCCGCCGTCTTCCCCGTTTTGAGCTCCGGAGGCCGGACTCTATGGCTGCCGCCATAGAGCTTTTCCGGCGACCACAAAGTTACCCAGAATTCGATCAAACTCACAAGGGATAACCTTTTGCTCTCCAAAAACACAAATATAAAAACTATGCATGCAAACAATCAACATAACAACCGGAATCCTCACCTGAAAATCCCGCCGCCGCGGGGCTCGTTTTTCCGGCGAGGTCACTTCCGTTACCGTCCGTTCACCATATATACACCATTCAATTCATTTTTTCACGATCTACAAGATGGTAACATCAGTTTTAAACAATAACCCTTAACCTAGAAATACCTAATTTTCAATTTAGAACATTCATATCAAGAACCCTAATTTTTATTTTCAAGAATCAAACACCCTTTTCTATATGTTATTGAACTCGGTTTTTGACATATACTATACCAAAATGTCTAGAAAAAGATTATTTACCCGATGGAATCATCAAATCATATCAACAACATCAAGAACACATTTTCATAATTTAATCTTCAAATATTTAAAATAAAATAATAAAATTATAAAAATAGCTTAATTCCTGCAAAAAACGGATCATTGATTATGAAAGTACTTTTCGAGAGCTTCGTTTTGATATATTGGACGCTTGAATCGGAGTTCGATAATTCCTTCGTTCGTACGTTGATTATGAAGAACTCAACATTTTTATGATTTTTCCCTGTAAATCTTATATGTTTACTGATTGATTATGATTTTACGAATAAAATGAAATAATAAAAGGGCTATATATATTTGTGGAATATTGGATCATGTTGGATCGTATTGGATCGATAAATTAGTTGCTTAGCCGCCAAGTAACTGTAAAAATGATCCGATTTGGTACCCGTATTGGATAATTATCCACACCGGTCTTTTTATAAAACACTTTATACGAAAATAATGTAATAATCTTTCGAGAATACGGGTTTTGATGATTCACCGAAATGATTATCGTATCGAAAATCTTGCGCCGGGCCGCGCACGCGTCAAACTGTAATCCGGATTAAAAAAAGTCAAAACACGGAAAATATCTGGATTTACCAGATTAGGTTAGAAAGGAGTTTTCGGAAGAGTTTCAGGTTGTAAAAACGTAAAACCGATTAATAAATTTATAAATTAATATAAAATCAGATAATACTTCAAAAATTACCAGAAAAATACCTTAATTATCTGTATTTTATTCTAGACATAATAAAATTAACATACTTATACTTTACCACATATCAACATCCACATAACAACACCAATCGTCAAATAATTCACCAAAAATCACATAATAATCACATGATAATCATTTATCGATAAAAATAATTACAAGTTATGTCCCGGATATTACAGTTAAGTAGAGGATGAGTGACCAAAGTTGGTACCTGAGGTGGCATTGGCACATTATATGGTGATGAAAGTGACAAAGAAGTGGGAGAGTTACCTGGATGATCCACAATAGCAGGGGCGGAGGAGGATTGCGGAGGATGAACCTGAAATAAGAATTTATTTTCCACAAAGCGCACACGACAGGAAAAAAAATCTATTATAAGACAAGTCAACACATCTATAGAAAGACATGGAAGTACAATAACCCAAAAACACACATGGAGTAGAGTTGGGATGTAATTTAGAGGAAGAATATGGTGTTAACAAGGGGTAACAATTACATCCAAATATTTTAATTCTACTATATTTTGGTTTTTGATCAAAGAAAGACGCAAAAGGGGACATATGTGGAGCTAGTTTTGAAGGCATTCGATTTATTAAGTACATGGATGTTTCAAAAGTATAGGGCCAATATTTTAGGGGAATATTAGCATTATGCATTAATGTATGACTAGTTTGCACAATATGTTCATGCCTTCGTTCAGCAAAATCATTATGCTCGGATGTATGAGGAAGAGATGTAAAATGAGAGATACCATGTGCTTGCAGGAATGATTCAAGGAAATATATTTTCCCCGTTGTCTGAATAGAAAAAGATAATTGATCGATGAAAAAAAATTTCCACAATTTTTTTGAATAGGATAAAGGTATCTTTCACATCTGATTTATTATACAACCATATATAGCGAGTGCAATGATCAACAAAAATATTATAAGAATGCTACCCATCAGACGAAGAGATTGTAGGTCCCCAGACATATGAATATATTAACTCAAGTAGTTTTGAGCTTGACATGGAAGAAACTCCAAATGGAAGCGTTCGACTTTCATTACAAAGACAGGAGTGACATATGAAAGAAAATTCATAAGGAATATTGGGAACTAATTTTTTTGACTCTAAAATGCATCGAAAAATCTTGGTGTGAGGATGCCCAAGACGATAATACCATTTAGCAAGGCTAGAACACTCAGTAGCATGGGCTTGATGAATGGAGTGGTGTGGTGCATAGTACACATCATTTTTGTTCTCGCTGCGGAGAAAGATCACTCCCGTATTGAGATCCTTGACCAGAAACTATGAAGGAAAGAATTCAACAAACACACGGTTAGTCAAACATAAATTTACTACAAAGAAAAGATTTTTCTTTAAGGAAGGGACACAAAGAACATTGGAAAGATTGAATGACTTTTTAGATGTAACTAGATGTGAGGTGCCTGTGTGTGTGATTGGAAAAGCTGAACCATTTCCAAATACATAGTCAAATTGGCTGGATCATTGGTGATATGGTGAGAAGCCCCTGTGTCAAAGAGCCACTATTGTGGTTGAGAGTTGCGAGTAGACGTGACGTTAACCGATGGTGGAGATCTTGATGCATTTGACGGAGTTTGGATACCATTGTCCCTAAGAAAATGAGATAGATGACCATATTATTTGGAATCATGCCCTGAGCGTTAGCAGTGGAGATTAATGGTTGGATAGTTTCATGGCAGCTTCCTAATAAGGAGATTAATATGTATTTGTCTAAGTGATTGCATATGATAAATGCTATATTGGGTTTATTATCTGCCAAGAACTAAGATGGTGCAGAGACAGTACCCTCAATATAACCAAGGAGTCCCAGACCTGTGAGGACTGACATGATTTGTGTACGAGACTGCAAAATTTCTTTGAGATAGCATCGTCAAAAAGCGCATAGAATTGTGCACTGGGATGAAGTTAAGCTTTTAGCTCTGATACCATAAGAGAGTTGAAGCACTTCACTAATTTTGGATCTAGACTCTAAAGATATTACATAATTAAATGCCTGAGATATGCACATGTGTGACTGTAATTAGTTCCATGATTACAGGGATGAAGATATACTAATTATTATGATGGTTAATTACAAACCTTGAATTATTAAAACCAACTGATATTTTATATTGATATTTACACGTCCACATCATTAGAGGATGTAGTCCTCTAGGAATAAACATCAAGTAACCTTTCTTTCTAATATATGCAAAAATTTATCAAACATGATAAATTTATAAACGCAACAACCAAATTAGAAACAAATATATCATTTATTACCTAATAGAAGCTTCTCGAGCAAATATGAAAGGCGGGTCATTAAGTTCATCTTCATATTTCATTTGCTCAATTAGTATGTTCTAATATTTATAAAAAATGAAAGCTAAAAAACAAACAATACTGAATTGAAATTATGAAGAAAGCTCCAAAAACTTTGTACATAAATTGTAATTTAAGCCTATATGAAAGCTTCAATTGAAACCATAATTTTAACTGCTACAACTATGTTAAAGCCATGAAGACTGATTTAGGTGAAGAAAGAGACATGCAGATGTTAAGCCCTCATACAACGAACCCTAATCCAAATAAGCTTTTTATGTATTTTTAAATTTAACAACAGAGACATTCAATTGTGTTTGTGTGTATAAGGGGTGTGTATGTATAATGGTCGTGTTTACTTTTATTTTTTTTATTTACTTTTCCACCTAAAATTTCAGCAAGTTCCGCCTAAAAAATTTGTTTAGAGTGCAATACCGAAAATTACCGCTCACACTTTTTGAATACTCAATAGGAATACCAAAATATATGTGACAATAGTAGCTTCATCATTTCTAAGGTAACACTGGATTATATCAATTGTAATGTTAAACAAAATTATTTCCTTATCTCAATTTTTAGTAATTTAAGCTAAAATTTTTGCTTGTAACACTGAAAAAAGGGTTGGCAAAGGACATATATGATGTATATAGTAGCACAATGATTAATTTGTGTCGATATGGTAGCAAGGGTACATCGTACATTAGGGGGAATTGTCCTAATGAGAAATATATGCTATGGGGCGTGGTTGGAATAATTTCCATTAATATCAACTATAAAGATGATAATATATTCAATTCTTAAGAAATGCTATTTTATTTTCCATAACCCTCTTATTATGTTGGGCTTTTTGCCGTTACAGTTGTTTCCAGAAAGCATTGTTTAAGGTGTTATAAGCCAACTTTCCTGGGTACAACGCCCGTTTGGTGCGTTGCATATATACAGGTGCATCAAAATAAGAAAAATAAAGTAACAATGCAACACGGAGGTACAAATATAATACCTTTTTATATTTGTTTAAAATTAAAATAACACATCATTTAAACAAGAATAAAAGAATTATAAGATAACGTCACTCAAACAAATCCATATATAATATCAGATACCGAATAAAACTGCAAATTCACAAACATTTACCATTATCATTTATAAAATTAAAGATATAACACATTATAGAGACACACACTAATATATTTAACAAAACAAGTATGTAACAAAAAACATAAACCTAAACATATACATCATTTATATTACAAATCAAGTATACAAGAGAACTTCCTAAATCAAGTATACAAAACAACATATTAAAACAACTATACAAAACAAATTATCAAAACAATTATGCAAATTAGTAATCGATTTATAGACTTACAAGAACAAAAAGAAAACAAGATAACCAGGACCGAAATCAAGCACAGCAAACAAAGAAGCACAAACACAGGGCCCTGCAAAAAACAAAAAGAAATGAACAATATGTTAAAAAAGATGCTTAAATTAAAAAATACAAACGTAATTTGGACAGACATGCTTATATTTAACAAAAAGCAGATATGTATTCACAAAAACTAAAAAGTAACTTACTTTGTAGATGACCCAAGATGAGGAATCAACCGATCTATTAAAAAAAGATAAACTAAAACCCAAAATTTGAAATTTTGAAACAAAAATTAGAAAAACACTTACAAATCAAGGTAGATAACAGGTTAATCGAGTAGATATAAGCTTCCTTTGCAAGAATCAAGTATTCTAATTGAAAGTACCAAGTAGATATAAGCTAATTAAAAATTTGACATTTGGGTGTTTGTAATCTAGGGTTTGTACATTAGGGGGTTTCGACTCGGGGTTCTTGTGTGTAGATTAGTATAGACTTAGGGTTCTTGAGAAGATTGTGTTATAGTAGAGTGCAAAGATTTGAATAGATTTAGAATGTCGAATGGAATAGTGAAAGAGTGGGGGGGGAAAGAAAATGTCAATGGGCTAGGGGAAGTGTTTTTAATTAAAAGGGGAATACGTTTTAAGGTGGGGGAAATGCATGTGCCACGTTCTTTTTTGAAAAGTAGTTTGGACATCACTTTTATGAGCAACTGTTGTCCATATAAAACTGTAACATCTCTTTCAGAAAAAGTGATGTTAAAATATCTCTTAACATCAGTTGCAAAAGCAACCGATTTTAAATTGATGATGTCTATTACAGTTTTCTTGTAGTGATATGGAAAAAAATAGTCTTAATGTAATGTTTTTTTATCCTATTTCCACAAAAAAACATTGCTTATTAACAATTTTGGCGTAGTATATGCATAATGCACATGATGATGATGATTTTGTAAATTGTGAGAATTTTGACGAAGAACAGAATGAAACAACAATTTTATTTTAGAAGATGGTGAATACTACTTTCGAACCAATTTATCAAAACAATGCACCAGAGTTCGTATGAAGTCGTTTCATTGAAAAAATAAGCATAAATGTAGTAACAATGACCTAGATGACTTGTCTCATATTATTGGACAGTATTGCTCGATGATCATAAATTGCTTGAAAAGTACTACAATACGCCAAAGATGATTAAATGATTGAATATGGAGTGCGAAAGATTCATACTTGTGAGAAAGATGACATGTTATTTTACAAGGAAAATAAGAGAACAAAATGTGACATGTGCAATCGAGATCGGTATAAAGTACAAACAGATCCTAAAAAGTAGAACATCCGGCGAAAAATATTACGTTACTTTATATTATCATGAGATTCCATCGTTTATTCAATATTGAAAATATTGCAAAATTTATAAGATTGCACTTATTGGACATTAAAGTCTATGTCATACCATTTTAAGAAAGTAAAGAAGCTAGTAGTATATGATAGAACATGAAAGATAGCTAGTTGCCATTTATCACCTTCAAGAATGATCAAATTTTAAATTCTAATTCATTTTAAATTAGACAGTTCACCAATAATAAATTAAAAAATAAATGTAATAAACACTTATATTTTTTATCATATTTTAACAAATAAAAACAACAAAAAGTCACTTCTTGTATTTTCACCCTAAGAAATAATTGATAAAATATTAAAAATCAAGAAATAAAAATATTTATGAATTTCTAACATAACATAAGCATTTACCTAGACCATCAATATTGTTTGGATCTAAGAGTTATGAAAATTAAAAAAATATAATAAAAATTTTCATTTAAAATGCGACACCATCAATAATATAAATTTAACAAAATAATTAGATGGGTAATTAGATTTTTCAAAGGGAAGGTGGCTTTGTCAACTATATATTTTTATAAATAAATATAAATATATATTGTTAATTATAAAAAGTAGCCATTCAAAAAAATTTTAAAGAATGAAGAACATTATAAATAAGTGAGAAAATTAACCCAAATTAATGTGAATTCCAAAGTTGAAATAAACAGGCTTATCTATAAGAAAAATTCATTTGGGCTTCACATTTAAATTGGACATGTCCATATGTAAGAAGGTTCTAGATGCAGTAAAGGCCCATCTTCTAGAAACAGGTCATGAGGTGCACCCTACCTCACAGCCCTACATATACGGGAGATGCCGCAGCTTTTGTAGTCAAAGAAGATGAAACACATAAGCTAGATAAAAACTTATGGGATATATATACAGATCTTACTTTCCTATAGTTTTTTAGGCTTTCAAGGTTCAGGCGGTTAACAAAACCGATCGGATGGTAGATCTTAATTCATGGCCGCTGAGTTGAGCTCCCATGATGGCGGGGATAGCAAATCAGAAGATGATCTCCTAGTTCTTGTGCCAAAAGGTATACAAATAGATACAGAAAGCAAGGATTGTATATTTATTATCATTTAAGTCTATTGTTTTACAGAAGAGTAACTTCTAATCCTTAATTTTTTTCATGTTTGTATATATCATGAATAGGCTATATAAAAGGATTATTCATGAAACATCAAATTAGAGGGCTCTCAGTCAATCACAGGGGAATACTTCAAGGAAGCGCAAGTAAGATCATTGGTATATATGTATATGTGTGTTATTATTTTCCTTTTTATATCTATGTATATATCTACATAAATCTTATGTCTTGTGGACTTTTTTATTTGCTAAATCTCGTGGACATTTTTTATTGTTGTTACACAGCTTTTTGATGTTTCCTTATATCATTGTATATGTTTGAATGACAGGACCTGATGCTGCCTTAGTTGCCCTCTCCCAGAGTCCGGTTTATGTCTCTGAGGCCATGTGGGCTTCCCACTCACAATCCATCAAGGGCTCTTGGAGAGCAATAGGAAATTCAAGGTGACCAGAGATTCATGAGCTGCCAAGAGTACAGAAGAAGTCAACAACAACCAGAATCAACAATCTATATTTCGTTGTTTATGAAATAGTATCGCTAGATGTTAGATGTTAGACCATTGTGTAAATTGAAATTTTTTTAGAGCCAGTAGTTATCAAAAAAAGAACATTGGTGCTGTAGGAACAGTCCAATATTTTATGATGTTTCCTGTCTTTCTTAAACTTTTTAATCATCACAAAAGGACAAATAACTAATCTAGCTTAAAAGTATGTATACTTCCACCATTTTCATGGTATTACCACTAGAAAATTATCAAAATGTACTTCTCAATCCTCACAGGTACTCACAAGAACATAATATTGGTGAATGAATGACTAAACATAATTTAATATATATTTAAATGAAAATGAGAAACTGTGATCTCCACATCTCTTTCTCGTAAAATATTTTTAAGCAAGATGAAACTGACTCTAAAATTTACACCTCTCTTTGCATACTCTTATTGGTGGAATTTAAATTAAATTCGACCAAAATAACGATTTTAAAGTTTTCTTAAAATAACGAGCTATGAAAATAAATTATGAATTTATAATATTATAATATTTGAAGAAAAAAATTAGTTAATTGTTATATTTATTTCCTAATAATTATAAGAAATTTTAATTTTTATAACATAAAATGGATGATAAAATCAATCGAACTCAGTTGAATATATAAATTGACACTCCTAAATACTACATGAGACTGTTGAATTTAGTGCCACCTGAGCCATTCAGGTAATTACATCTAACTTATCAAATTTCACTTCAAATGAGTTCAAATTTTATAAAAAATTTAAAAATATAATCAAGAACGCCCACCCCCTCCTATCAATCACATAGGTTGTCCCACCCCTCCATTTCTTTTTCTCTCACCATCACCAAATCCCTCTCCTCCCATATTTTTTGGCGGCCCAAAATACACCTCTTCTCTAAATAAAGAATGTTAGTTCTTGTCTTCCCGTATTCTCTAATACCTCTCCTCTTATTTATATTAGGAAAATGCTTAACGCATAAAAATGTACAAAAATTTTCACAAAATCACATGTGTCAAATTATGATTGGAACAGGACCTTATATTCACATAAATATCACCAATTAAAATACCACACTTCATTTGCCATGTCATTTTGTACAAAAATTTATACTCAATTTTGTGCATGTGGCACTACTCTTTATACTAATATTGGGTCAACATCACTCTCTCTCCTTGATTAATGCCCATCTTCATCCCCTAGTTATAAATAACAATCTTTATTGATTGCTTAATCTAACTTCTCCTAATTGTAAAAAATAGTCCACATTAATTAACACCCCTCCATGACGATTTTGACTAGATACGTAGATGATATTAATGATTTTTTTTATATGGAAGATGTGTGTTAGGAAAATACTTGTGTTTTTGGGCTAAGTATATACTAAAGATACGTTATTAAATATAGTGTATATAGAAGATCAGGTGTCCAGTCCGTCTTATTTGAAGAAACACGAAACAAGATTTGTTGTATTGCATATTGCGATGATGTCGTATAGGAAGAAAAATTGGGTCATGTATGTGCATTCAATCATTTTAGGCATTCATGTTTTAAATATAGTTAGTTTAGGCCATCACCATTTCCAATATATGTATAGCGACTCTAGAATTGGGCATGGCAAAATCAAAATAAAGAGTGTTAGTTTTGTTATATCCTTGGCCCCATTTACCTTCTCGCCTTGTTTGTGGCCTCGAATCATAATAAAAACTCTCCTGCATAAGATTTTATGCTTTACATTTTTTTATTAAAAGACACTAACAAGACCTTGACCATAAAACTACCTCTATATGAAGAGATACAATTATTTGGCAAATATTAAGTAAACACACTATTTTTTAGAAATGGAGTAGCTTGTAAGTGATTATGAAATAATATTGGACAAACAATTATTTCTTTTTATTTCAGATGATATGCTGAAATATATATATATACTCCGCCTTTTAGCCTAGGGAAAATATGTCTTAGAGAGGTAATTGTAAGTAAAGTTTTCATATTTCATAGGATATATATTCATTTATATTCTAGATGATTTTTATTCTCATATTGATTATATACTGTATTTAATTGAATTTTTTCTAATTAGATTCTAAAATTTTATTATAGGAAGCAAGAAATTCTAAATTGAAAACGATTGGAGTTAAATTAAAAGAAATTTTAACACCTGCAAAATATATGGTTTGGGCAGTATCATTAGTTTGGATTATTAGATTTGGGAGATTCAACAACTCACACGAAGATAATGAGATTTTCTTTCATTTTAGAAAGGACCATACATCAAATTTCACTTTAAGAAGTTCAAAATCAGATAAAAAAGTCAACTAAGAATTTGGTTTTGAGAAACCTTTTCGGTTTGGGAAACCTGTGTTAATTCCTAATCCTAAAAATAATGAAAAGACTTTTTTTGTTAGGTTTATATTATTAGAGATAGAAATAATACCCATAGCTACCAAGAAGATGAGAATGGAAACTTTTCTTGGAGGTATCAACGTCAACGACAAACGAACAATTCTTATTACTCTATTATTTTTATCATATTAAAATCTTCTCTTGATTTTTTGTATCATTTTTACTATGATTATGGTTGACTAGATTTTTATTGTTGGCCGACTTATTGTTGGACGACTGTTTTGGAGCCCTAAACTTTATGATCATTATGGTTGATTTTATGAGATATCTTCTTGATTGTGCATATATACACATCAATACTTATAGAGATGTATGAATTAATTATGATATGTGGTCATCCAAATATGTTTTGTGTCATTGGTTTAAGGTTGATTTACATGCTTTCCAACGTATTTATTTAATTGCCTACAAACAAACTCTTTTCTTGTTTAATTATTAGTTTAGTTGTTAGATAAACAACACAAATCCATCTTTGATTTAATTAGCAGAATAGAAGACAAGTGAACCCTTGTTCCTCGGCATAGAACAATACCCTATTTACTCTAAATTAGAAATGATCTAAAAAGGATTAAGCTGAGTTATCTCAGTTTTCCCTAGTTGCTAAAAACCCCGATCAACAATTAAATGATTTGAGTTGGATGGAAATGGAAATAGACACCGAGATGAATGAATAATTATAAGAAGGAGAGTGGGGAGAGATATAGCCAGTGGTTGATGGAACAAAAAAGATCGGACGAAAGTGGTAATTCATGTCGTCTATCTCTTACATATCTAGTCCTGTTGCCATGTATTTATATGAGGGGTCACTAGTTACAACTCTCCTTCTATTGAGACACCCTCGCATGCACCACGCACGTATATGTTGATTTACTATTTTAAAGTAATTATAAATTTAATACGAGAAGTATAATCTATAAGTAAATAAAACAATATTATTTAACTATAACCAAGCATCGCTTATTTTAGATTTAGTTATTGCATAATTAATAAACATTTATTATATTCATAATTTGAATGATATATATCGGGCGTAAAATATTACTATATATGCTTAAAAATTCGGGATATAACTTAATTAAAAAAATACCAATCTAATACACCTACACAATATTACCAACTTAAACCTAAAACATGTATAAACACCTACTACGCTGCATATTTTTTCGGTATATACTAAACTTTTTACCTAAACATAACCGTGAAACGAATGATACTAAACTTTTTAATCTAGTCTTGATCGTGAAATGGATAATGGAGAGCTGCAACAACATTTGTTTGATAACTGCATTCTCTCTGGTTTGCAACGGACTGGCCCCCTAACAATATTGCAGTTTATCTACTGATTTAATATTATACAGTCTCCAATAGATTTTTTATTTAGTCTTAATGACTCCTCAACATAAAATTGCACAGTGACTCCTTATATCACTAAGTATTCATTTCAGATTTTAGTGGATTTCTAACAATCCATTAATTTCGAATGATTTTTGCTGATTTTGGCTGATTTTAATTGTACGCGAATTTTAGCGGAGTTGTTGAATAAATCTCGAAGAGTCTTGCTGATTTGAGTAACGATTTCTACAAATCCATCAAAATCTCTTGGATTTTGCTAAGATTTCTGAAAATATAAAATATACTAGTAAATTCATTAAAATCTACAATGTTATAAAATACAGAAAAATTCATGGACTTTTGAATATCAACAGATTTTAATGAATTTTAAAAAAATCAAATTAAATACTACCAGATTCTGATGGACTTTATAAAATTTAAATTGATTACCCCCGTATTTTAAAAGACTATTTTCAATCTCTATTGAATAACATCAGATTTTGAAGGATTTTTTTAGAAAAAAAATTGAATACTTTAGGATTTTCAAAATCCGAATAAATTCTGTAAAATCTCAATTGAATACACCCCTCTAAAACAACCACTAGCCATTCCTTAAATAATTTTTATCAATAAAAAGATCACCTCTCTCTTCTTTGAACTTCTTTTCTCTCTCCGTTTCATAACTGTTCAAATGTATTATTTTTTCCTTTCAGATCTTTTCAAATTTATTATTTTAATAATGATAAGGAAGAATTATAAGGATAATCAGTGGAGTTAAAATATAAAATGATATTTAAAATGAGTAGGACCTTATATTTTATAATATTTAGAAGAAAACTACTAGCGCATTGTTGGACTTGCTCTAAGGATGATTGTTCCTAAGAGCTATTTTTTTATAATATCTATAAAGAGTGAGTTAAGGGTTAGTTGAAGATGTTATTACCTTTTTGTTTGAAAAATTGCACATGCATTACTAAAACTCTTCATCCAAAAGATTACATAGAAGAAATTTAGAAGCATTTTCTAACCTCTCTATCGGATGTGACAAAAAATATAAGCAGCCCAGGCCAACTTATGAGCTACTATATTCGTAGATCGCCAACTTATGAGCTACTATATTCGTAGATCAGTGTTCAAATACAATTATTACTTCACAATAGTGTTTAACGATCTCTACACAATCATCAATAATAATGTGGAAATTTGAATTCCCACATGTGCCATACACAGCCTCTACTACCAACTTCGCATCCAACTCGAATACATAATTTGTTGATCTCCAATCTCGAGTCCACATCAGAGCATCTTTAAGGGCCATTGCTTCAGCCTCGCGTGTTTGCCATTCTCCTATAGTTGCTGTATATCGATCTCGTAGAAACCTCCCTCTATCATTTTGGCATTCCCCATTTGGTTTTGGCATGCTACATCCATATTTATTTTGATCCATTAATTCTGTAATTTACTCCATCGTTTCCCCATCTGGTTGACCTCCCCTTTCGTTCCTTGGTTTCACAACCTCTTGGCATTGCTGCCATTCATATAGCATACCTAACACCATAGATTTAATCCCAAAAATGGAGATATGTTTCCCCTGCCATACCAGTGCATTTCGACACAACCACAATCCCCAGTAGTAAAATCCAAATAGTGTACTTTGTTCATGCTGGCATCCTCTAAATGCATTTTTGAACACCTGCAAAACCGTGACATCTTCCTCGACTGGGATAATTCCCAGTAAAACCATACTTTTCCAAAAATCACGAGCAGGTTGATAGGTAAACAGCACATGAACTGTTGTCTTTGTCCATACATGACAAATTCTGCATATGGTATCAATATTGACTTGTTTTTTATATAACTTGGTAGCTATAGGTGATACCTCCTTGCAAGCTCTCCATAAATAATTCACCACTTTACCTGGTAACTTCACTTGCTATAATTTTTTCCAGAGCCCGTCCTCGCCATTTGTACTTTCTCCACATAGTTGCCTATAACAACTCTTTGATAGTACATGTAGCTCCTGCAAGAGCCAATCCCGGACTCCTAACTACATCCAGTCCCATACACCAATAGTCCTAACTAGCCCAGTCCCGCAAGCCCAACCTTGAAAGGTCCCACCACGTGAGGCACATGCCAAAACATATGATAGGGACAACTGTCACCCATATCATATGAATAATCGGGGCATATGTCAGAGGATCCTCAGAACATTCCTCAGCCAGTCCCGCGCTGACACGTGTAAAGTATCCACTCCAGCCAGGTGTCCTCCGCTCCTAGAGCCAATGGCCACGATTCAAAGGTACCAACCCCAAAACCCTATCCTTGGGCTATAAATAGCCTGGGAAGGTAAGGTTTTGGGGTTAATCACTCTCTTGCACTCATATACACACAGAACCACCTTGCATCCATATCTATCTTCATCTTCCACAAAATCGATTTCTTACTCTCACACCGAAAGCACAGCGGGACCCAAACCCCCCTTCCGGTGTTGTTTTGCAGGAACCCCACCACAGCTACACCTCCACATCAGTGAAGGATCCAGACACGGTGTCAAAAGAGCGGCCCCGCCACCGGAAGTTATCATTTGGCGCTAGAAGGAGTTATTGAGCTGAACCAATATAAATACACTAATGTCCCAGTGGCTGAAGAGCACATGGCCAACCTTACGAGTGATGAATTGGAAGAAGCAATCTGGCTCTACAGGCAGGAGCAAACTCGGCTCCAGGAAGAAGTCGAACCTGAGGAAGAATCGGAGGAGTCCAGGGAATCCCAAGAATCTAAGATATTCATCTTTGACCGAATTGGAGCTAAAGGAAAGAAAAGCAAAAAGGACCAGGGCAATAAGAAAGAGGCAGAAGCTGCTAAGCAAAAAAGGTTGGAAGAGATTCAGGACTCACAGAGCAGTCTATGCTTATTTGATGTTGCCATTCGGATTGACAAACGCATGATCCAATTTACCAAAGAACCATGAACAAGATATTCAAGTCTCAAATCAGAAGAAACTTGGAGTGCTATGTCGACGATATGATTTCCAAATCAACAACTATACCAGGACATGTGGAAGATCTGAAGGAGTGCTTTGACAACCTGAGAAAGAACCAACTTAAGCTGAATTCGGAGAAATGTACCTTCAAAATAGGAGCAGGCAAGTTCTTAGGATTCATGATCAGCAATAGAGGAATAGAAGCTAATCCGGAGAAGATAAAAGCAATCCAGGAAATGAGGGCTCCCAGGACCCAGAAAGATGTGTAGAAGCTAGCAAGATCCTTAGCAGCACTCATGAGATTTTTCTCAAAGATAGCAGAGTGGTGCTTACCATTCTTCGATTTACTAAAAGGACCAGGCAATAACAAAGAGATAAACTAGAGTCCGGAGTGCCAAAAGGCATTTGAGAATCAAGTACTACCTCTCTCAGCGACCATCCCTAACTAAAGCTCAACCAGGAGAGCTTCTCTATTTATACTTATCAGCGGGAGCACAAGCAGTAGGAGCTGCGTCAATCAGGGAAGAGAATGGAAAATATCATCCAGTATACTACGTAAGCCTCTATTTTATATATAATAGAGCTAAATTAGTCTTCATGAGTATACATCTATACACACCTATGAACCTCCTATACATGTGGCGGTGAAGCCAACTCACTTACACATATCCTTTCTATTTTACTGTTCTAAAAGGACCCGTATAATGCATAATAATTCTCTTTTCTTTCTAATTCTAGTAATTAGTGCTCATGAACATTTGCAATAGTTACTGGTTGTTGAACATCATTCCCACATGTTTCTCCTGTTCAATTAACCTAGTTTGTAATCGCTTCTGATTGCATTCGAGGCTCTTTAATCGTTCCCTTAATCTTCTTGTCCATCTACGAATGATATACTGAAACCATGGCTTATTCGATTTCTAACATTCTCGAAATTACTTTAGATTTAAGAATCAACGAGAAAATCTTGACTGGATATGATTGATGCACAAACTTATCACCATATCTTATTTTCCTCGAATCACAATCGAGTGTAATTACTGAGTGAAAATCTCTTACTATTTAGAACAAAATACAGTAACCTGAAGGCATCACCAACATATTTTAACCCATCTTATCATTTATTTTGGTTCTAAGAAGTTCTAATACGAAACTGACTGTATTGCTTTCCTTGACGTCTAGTCACATATAACGTTTATTCTTTCTTTATGCCATACTATCTGAAAGTCTTCTTTGACATCTATATCTCGTATCATATTCTCGGAGTATCTTGAATCCTTTCAGTTATCGATGTTTAGCCAAATTTCTATCTTTTAGTTCTGCCTTATTTAATGCCCGTTCATCTAGGAGTGGTATATACTATTCTAGTTCGACATTATCCATCATAATCTAAATACTCCTGTAAAATCTTAAATCAAACAATATTGATCATTTACACTTAATTTTTGTATCTATTGACGTACCACCATTTCTTCAAGCAGCAACTAACCCACATATTTGATGAACTGCTTACAAATAAAAGAGCAAGACTGGGTTTGGATAACCTATCAATAAATTTAATTTATGCTATCCTCACATTTGGTTCTCAGGTGATTTCACTACGACATGTCTTGGTGAAATATATTTATCTTTATTTTTGAAAGTCAATGGTTATAATAATCCATATAGCCTTTGATGCTCCGTCCTAATTCTTGGGCAGGTATAACATTTACTTACATATTTCTCCCATTTTCTCTTCATGTCTGCTCACTAGATATGTTCTATCAGCCCTCGGTACTTACTCATACTTCTGAGATGCATTCCATATCTCAATTTACAAATTTTTCCTCAAACTCTTCACTTTACTGTTGTCCCACATAATATCCCTATCTTACCTATATCCTGGAATCTTATAAAATTTCTTTTTCATCCTTTTGATTCCACTTCCTCTCCTATTTCCATTCTTCATTCTCACAGCTCATTCAAAACCAAACTCTTGATATTAATACTCATTTTGATGTCATATCAAATTATATATCAATACGAACTTTGATGCTCACAACATTCCATTTTGAAGTAAATATCAATCATCTATATTAATACCACTTTCGATATTTAACAATAACTTAAGTATCAGCATCAACCAGGAACTGAATTAAAACCGTATCTCACACTTTATCCAAAACCAAAATACTTGGTAAATCATTTATTGTATGATTATCAAAAAAATTTAAAAACAAGACATTTTTTAATAATCTTTATTGCAATTCATAAAATTTATGTGGCTGTCTAATAAAATCCGTATTTGTGTAGTTATTAAGCTCTTCTTTATTCCATCTCCCTTCTTCTTTACCTTCCTTCCTTTGATTTGCTCTATCTTCAATCTTTAGTTCTTGAAAACATTTTTTTCCCACTTGTCCATACAAATATATTTTTACTTCTTTTGTCTATTACAAAGCACTACTAGAAATATGGGATCAGACATCGGTTCAGAACCGATGTTAAAAAAAATCTAAACTGATGTCTTCGCGTGTGATGTTAAATGTCATCAGCTTTCGACATCGGTTAACATCCGATGTCTATTACAGTGCTATACATCGGTTTTAAGATTAAATGCGATGTCTTTGCAACAAATTTCAGCTTAAATTACAGTATTTTTAGGTGAATATGAGTATATTATGAGGTATTTATCCATTAAAACATGAAACCTACAAGCTCTAAGGGTCATTTATTGAAATTCTTTTTAACAAACCGATGTGAATTGCTAGATGAGACATCGGTGAAATTAGTTTCCCGATGTGAAATGTTTGGTCAGACATCGGTTAAATTAGCCCCCCGATGTGAAATTAGACATCGGTTGATGTTTGAGTAAAGGGGGAAGAGGGGAATAAAATTTTAACTTTTTTGTTAAGGGGGGAAATTTGGGTACTCAACGGGGGAAATGAAACATTTATTTAGTCCTTTTTTTAGAAATGGCTATAGAAAACGGTTAGCATAAATAACCAATGTTAAAGTGAAAAGCATTATTTGTTATTATTTTAAAACTGAACATAGACACCGGCTACTATATAAAACCGATGTCAGATTTATATTCAATATCGTTTTTTTTAAACCGATGTTAAACAGGCTTTTAACATCGGGTGCATTACATGCCGATGTCTAAGCACCGATGTCGTATCTACTATTTATAATAGTGAAGGCATATTTATCCATATAAAGCCTCATGTACTTGCAGCAACTTCTGAATTCTACTGGTGTCTATACCTTCTCCAAATTCCTCATTGCTTTGATTTCAGATTTGGAGGTCACTTCAAACTTTAACTTAATCTAATTGGACTCGATTTCCATCTAACTGACCATTAATTGGTAAAATTAACCAATTAACTCACTTAATTGATCAATTATACCAAGTGATGACTAGCTACATAAAATCAAAGACCAATTATATATAGTCGGATTGGCTGTAACTACCTTTTTCTAGAGCCGAGATCACAATTATTTGGAAGATCAACATGAATATCGATAACACACGGAAGTATACTTTCTATTTTTAGGAGTAGGTTATTTTCCAAAAATTTGGGCAGTATCTCCTTTATATTATTGACTACCGGTCGGACTCAAGCCGACACCAACAATCAATCACACAACCAAAACTCAATTAAACAACCAACAATCAACCCTCAAATATACCAACCCACTGCCACTTTTTAAACTCGCCATTTCACCACCTCATATAGTATTAATCAGTACAACCCATGTCTCTAGTTCAACTTAAGATTATAGCGAACAATTCTTATTGTACCATACCTTTTTCTCATATTTTTTGATTATAACAGAATATCACTACTGAGTACAATTACAAATTATTCTAAAATTCTTCTAGTCCATGTTTGAATTCAAGCTCTCTCATTAACAATTCATCTATCCTTGATAATATACACTTGTTCTTATTAATTAACTTGTTCAACTTCTGATGACCAACACCTAGTCTCAACCAAGACTATTATAATCTTGTGAAAGAATTCCTTTGGTTGTAAAGCATCATTTCTTAAAAAAAATTGCAGTCAAACCACCATACCATCATTTCCCTTTATGTCTTTTCATACTGAACCTTCTTTTCTGACCCAGTTATAAGCATCAAATTTGACATAACTTACTTATTCGAGTGGGAAAGTCTAACCATTCCTTGAAGAACGCACTTAAAGTTTATTCATAACTTGCATTTCTTCACTCTTGAATTTTCATGACAAATATCTCCCACATGATTGAGGTATGCTTCATCTTCACAACGTATTATTCGATTATCTGGTTAATATTAAGAATTTCTTCATTCGCTTCCGTTATACTCGCAACGTATCATGTATATAGATTTCCGCTTCTAATTTGATGTCCTCACAACAACCGCATTATCGGCATAATTGTTTTTCCTTATACGTAAATGTCCACCATTTATTGGCTTGCAATTATCCACAATCATCACATAATTCCATCCGCTACACGGGTTTATTTCACTTCCTTTTAAAACATTCAGAGAATAGACCTTACACAAGAAGGGAATTTGTGTATATCATTTTGATTAGAAACTTTTTGTAAGGAATAAGAGTACAAGGAAACAATTAGAAGGATCCATAAATCAATAAATCAGGATTGAAAAAGAAAGAATGAATAATGATTTGGATATGGCATACAACACATGATTAGGTGGCGTCCCACCAGACTCTTTGTCATTTCGACAAAGCGTCACACCATAACACTGTTTGTCTCAATCAGAAAGCAATATTTTGAAGGAGGAATGATTTGAAAGAGATTCAACAATTTTCTTGTCAACTTATAGAGCTGATCATGAAAGAAGTTCATACTTTACTCGAGATTCATAAGGATATATAGGATTATAGGAAAGAATGATGCCATTGATCGCCATCCAAATTTCATCCATTTACAGCTTCAACGCTGATTTGATAAATATATTCCAATCCGAGTCATATATTAACCTTACAAAGTTCTCTGACATGCCTTCTTAATCGATCATTAGAATAAATTATGTATTGGGTCTTGTATCTTTAGCGTCACGTTTTCATGTTTATAATTTGCCTCTATTTGCAGTCTTATGAGATTTACAATCATAACTTCAAATTTTGCTTATGTTGTTAATCATTAAACATATCGCATCTTTTGCTAATAACGTTCTTCCTTTAGAAAAGTCTGGATATTTCTCAATCTTCTTTGATCATACTCGGCTTCTCGTAAATTGACGTATTCTTTGAATTCTAATAGTCTCATAAATTGGATGAATAGTTTCTCCGTACATTGGTTCTGTCGTTAAACTTATCAAACAATATTTGCATTCTTCTATTAGGAACAATCAAATCTTCTCCATAATAGCGGGTCTATTTGACCTTCTAAATTAACCATACTAATTTCCAGAATAAATATTCTTCTGAATAATCCAAATCTTATACCAATCGAGAAACTTAAGTAGTAATTGGACAACCAAGTTTTAAAACTTGCTTTGTTTAAAGGACTTTTAGGAAAAAATTTGTTAAGAAAATCTCTTTTGAAAACTGGTTTAGAATTTTAAAAATCATACACCTGGTCGTCATTACTATATGAGTTGGTTGTCGTCCTTCTCAACTACTACCGAGTATCAAATTAGGGAAAACTTTAGATAAGAGCTCATTCATTTTGCATATATCTTCTACCCTTCATTGGGTCCATTTTACCTTCATTGGTCAACAAAACTTCAGATATCGTTGCATATTATCTTATTCGTAACTTCATTTCCAGTCTTCCATACTGGTAACATTCCCATTATCATCTCTTACGATTAATAAGTATAACAGGTTTATCCAATAATCATCAAATCTATTTTTATAAAACAAGGTTGACTAATATCACATCACATTACTACTATACGCATCATGTTTGGTCATAATATCATCATCTACTTCCAAGAAAATTCTCGATTTCCAATCTTTTCAAATTTCTTTAAAATCCATCTAGCTTACTTCAAAAGATAATCACAAGTAGCATACTTACTAGTAGCTCCATATAACCTGGTAGCAGCTATTTTCCAGAACACACGAATCTTCTCTCTAGGTTTCTTCTCACTCTTCTTAATACCTCGTGTACTCACCATATGCTGTAGCTCTCGAATCCATCCTCATTGGTGCCGTTACTTTATAAGACGGCTTTTAAACTGATGGCATAGAACAAGTTGTAGGGTATACCAAAAAGATGCACTCACAGCTGAATATCCGGTAGAACTAGAATTAGCATGCGGGGGATTCTCGAATAGGTACTCTCATATCGGAGGATGGAATAATAACGTGAAAAGGTGCAATCGCTGCAACAAGATGTGACATGGCTAACACCGGTGGACGAGCAGGACATGAATCAGATGATGGTCCTCCGACTGAATGCTCCTAATATTCAGACGATACCGGATTAAAAGAATTTGCTATCACTGCTATCTGAAAATCGCGTCGCGAGATAAGAATCTCGAATCGCATCATGAATTATACCAAAACCTATTATACAGTTGCACTCAACCTCTCGATGTCCTATTTTTCTAATTTTTTAATCCTAATCCTAACCCTCTATCCATTCTCGACATTATAAGCTTGTTTTAGTGATTTATGACATATGGCTCTGATGCAAAACTTGTAATGCCCTCCAAACCCAGGTTAGAATTTTGGGGTCCATAACACACACACACACACCATATTTAAACCTATATATAAAATATTATATGCATTAACCCTTCTTTACACAACCACGGATCGCAACAGGTTAAAGTATGAAAAGAAGCCACCACCTTAACTTTTATTACATCGTACCAAAACCCAACTAGTTGAACTTATAACTAATAATGATATCGTTCTTACAATCTTGTATTACTCATTTATAATATAAAGCTCATGCTAGCTCGATCCAACTTAACCTGAAATTGTAGCTCGCACACTGGACCGGGAATCCTCGTTACCAATAATTTCCTTTTCAACTGTTGAAAACATAAAAAGGTTTGCAAGAGTGAGCTAACTAGCTCAGCAAGTCCTAATAGCAATAGTTGAGGTTAAACAATAATCAATTGAAATAATTCAGAAGAATCAAGTTGCTGAATAAGCAATGATTAGAATTGGATAATCACTTTTCATTTTAAAAACCAAGGTTAGGCTGCTGATTAGTCATGCACTAACCCCGAGCAAGGCTCCCAGCTTTGCTCAATATACTGGATCCAAGGCACACATTAGCCTATTATGACCACGAATCTGGTCCACATGTATAAAACCATCCAATTCTAAAACAATTCAATATGATAACCAATGTAATTCAATAAGATGAATCATAAACAATATTTATCTTGAAGCATAGAGTGATTCATAATACCATGACGGTATAATAAGGAATTCAAAAATATTGACTTTTAATCAAGAAAAAAATCAGAAAGTAGAAGACCAAGGGTTCAAGGGTTACAAGGATTGGTCTTCTGTTAAATAAGGAATAAGGGTTGGTATGTCAGGCAATTCAATATCATAAATCAATATGTGGTAGATATGTATTTGTGGAGTAGTATCATATGTGTTTGGCTCATATCTGAGAGTTCAATAATCAATGGTTTATGAAGAATAAGGCTTATGGCTCAAGATCAATAAGAATCAGGGTTCAAGGTTGAATAGTTTAAAGCGCTTGCAATATAAAACAAGAGTTATTTGAATAATACCAACATTTTATGAGAATGTTCGGAAATATTTGCAATATATCTTGTAGAAAGGTTCAGAAGTACTTGCCTTATCACAGATGATTTCCAACTTCACTTGTACTCATCTAACAGTTTCACTCATCAATCATTTTCCTCCCTTTTTATATGCCTTGCTTCCATTCATCAATCACTTGCCTTCTCTTTCTACGCTTTAGTTCTATTTATGGATCACTGGCTTCCTTTTTCTATGCCTCGCTTACTCTGCTAGGCATCACAAGAATCTTTCAATATTTAGTCTCATATTATTCTAATCGTCATATAGACGTCATAAGATTTTATCTACCCTTCATTTTACCCAAATCCGATTTACGGATTCAAAGTTATGACCAAAACAGTCACACGATAAACACATAGGCATATAACAAATCAATCAGTTAGCACGTAGCACATAACACGTAAGATATTCGATCAAAATAATTTTTCAAAGAAGATTCAGGGTTAGAGTGATCTTCTAGGTATTTAATACGTATTTTTTAACATTTTTCGGAATTAAACGGGTCTCGAAATCATTATCTAATTAAATAATAGGGTTTGAACACCCGGATCTGATTTAAAATAATTTTATAATAATTATCGAGCCTTGAAAATAATTTAAAATAATATTTTAAAGCTCGAAACTATTTTTCGGAATTTTTAAATTAAAAATAAATAATTAAATCTAATTATTAAATCAATTAAAATTAATTAATAACTAATTAAATTAATTAATCAATTAATATTTAATATAATTGAATAATTAAATAATTAATTATCAACTAAAATTAATTAATTAAATAACTAAGATTTATTTTTTTAAATTAAAAACAATTTTCAGAAATTAAAGAATGAATTTTGGAATTTTAAAATAATAAAAAATCAATTTCTGAAAATATTAAAAATAAAATACATTTTCTGAAAATAATTAAATAGAAATCTAATTTTTGAAATTTTTATAAACAGGGATCCAAATTTTATAAACTTTTAAAACCAGAATATCACATTTGCGAATCAGGGAAAAGTTCGGGGTACTATATTTGTGACATCTTAAAGAAAATTCAGAAGGAATATTGGGAACTAATTTATTTGACTCTAAAATGCATCGAAAAATCTTGGTGTAAGGATGCCCAAGATGATAATACCATTCAGCAAGGCTAGAACACTCAGTAGCATGGGCTTGAGGAATGGAGTGGTGTGGTGCATAGTACACATCATTTTTGTTCTCGCTGCGGAGAAAGATCACTCCCGTATTGAGATTCTTGACCAGAAACTATGAAGGAAAGAATTCAACAAACACGCGGTTAGTCAAACATAAATTTACTACAAATAAAAGATTTTTCTTTAAGGAAGGAACACAAAGAACATTGGAAAGATTGAATGACTTTTTAGATGTAACTAGATGTGAGGTGCCAGTGTGTGTGATTAGAAAAGCTGAACCATTTCCAAATACGTGGTCAAATTGGCTGGATCATTGGTGATATGGTGAGAAGCCCCTGTGTCAAAGAGCCACTATTGTGGTTGAGAGTGGCGAGTAAACGTGACGTTAACCGATGGTGGAGATCTTGATGCATTTGACGGAGTTTGGATACCATTGTCCATAAGAAAATGAGATAGATGACCATATTATTTTGTATCATGCCCTGAGCGTTGACATAAGCGATAATAAGGATGATTCCCAGTGGTATATGATGGTGAAAGCCCATGTTGTCGATGAAAAGGATGATGTTGGTACCGATTGGAGGTATTGGGACTATAGTTTCCTTTTCCCCGTTGCATATATTGCATACTACGATTACAGTTGAGAGCCTTGTATGTATATTTGGCTGTGACAATTCCTGGTTTTGCGGGTTTGGACTTGAGTCCTTGTTCATAATCAATTAACTCCTCATGTAGGGCATCAAATGTTATTGGGGCTTCCCGAACAGAGATAGCATCCTTAATGTTTCGAAAATCATCCACGAGTCCTGATAAGGTGAGAATGATAAGATCATCATCAGATACAGGTTGGCCAGCGATTGCTAATTCGTTAGCTGTGATTCTGATGTCACGCAAATAGTCAAATATATTGTGGGCGTTACAAGGATTATTCATAAGATGAGTTTTGAGTGACATGATGCGATCAACGTTACTTGTTTGCGAACATAGTAACTAACTGATCCCATATTTGTTTGGTTGTGTTAGCAGTGGAGATTAATGGTTGGATATTTTCATGGCAGCTTCCTAATAAGGAGATTAATATGTATTTGTCTTAGCGATTGCATATGTTAAATGCTAGGTTGGGTTTATTATCTGCCAAGAACTAAGATGGTGCAGAGACAGTACCGTCAATATAACCAAGGAGTCCCAGACCTGTGAGGACTGACATGATTTGTGTGCGAGATTGCAAAATTTCTTTGAGATAGCATCGTCAAGAAGCGCGTAGAATTGTGCACTGGGATGAGTTCAAATACACCGAACATTTTTGAATTGAATGGTTTTTAATGTAACAAAAAAAAAGGGTTACGATTGGATGAAGTTAAGCTTTTAGCTCTGATACCATAAGAGAGTTGAAGCACTCCACTAATTTTGGATCTAGACTCTAAAGATATTACAGAATTAAATGCCTGAGATATGCACAGGTGTGACTGTAATTAGTTCCATGATTACAGGGATGAAGATATACTAATTATTATGACTGTTAATTACAAACCTTGAATTATTAAAACCAACTGATATTTCATATTGATATTTATACGTCCACATCTTTAGACGATGTAGTCCTCTAGGAATAAACATCAAGTAACCTTTCTTTCTAATACATGCAAAACTTTGTCAAACATGATAAATTTATGAACGCAACACCCAAATTAAATAATATATCGTTTATTACCTAATAGAAGCTTCTCGAGCAAATATGAAAGGCGAGTCATTAAGTTCATCATCATAATTCATTTGCTCAATTAGTATGTTCTAATATTTATAAAAAATGAAAGCTAAAAAACAAACAATATTGAATTGCAATTATGAAGAAAGCTTCAAAAACTTTGTACATAAATTGTAATTTAAGCCTATATGAAAGCCTCAATTGAAACCCTAATTTTAAGTGCTACAACTGTGTTAAAGCCATGAAGACTGATTTAGGTGAAGAAAGAGATATGCAGATGTCAATTCCTCATACAACGAACCCTAATCCAAATAAGCTTTTTATGTATTTTTAAATTTAACAACAGAGACATTCAATTGTGTTTGTGTGTATAAGGGGTGTGTATGTATAATGGTGGTGTTTACTTTTATTTTTTTATTTACTTTTCCACCTAAAATTTCAGCAAGTTCCGCCTAAAAAATTTGGTTAGAGTAAAATACCAAAAATTACCGCTCACACTTTTTGAATACTCAATAGGAACACCAAAATATATTTAACAATAGTAGCTTCATCATTTCTAAGGCAACACCGGATTATATCAATTGTAATGTTAAACAAAATTATTGCCTTATCTCAATTTTTTGTCATTTAAGCTAAAAATTTTGCTTATAACACTGATAAAAGGGTTGACAAAGGACATATATGATGTATATAGTAGCACAATGATTGATTTGTGTCGATATGGTAGCAAGGGTACATTGTACGTTAGGGGGAATTATCCTAATGAGAAATATATGTTATGGGGCGAGGTTGGAATAATTTCCATTAATATCAACTATAAAGATGATAATATATTCAATTCTTAAGAAATGCTATTTTCATTCCATAACCCTCTTATTATGTTGGGCTTTTTGCTGTTACAGTTGGGTCCAGAAAGCGTTGCTTAAGGTGTTATAAGCCAACGTTTCTGGGTACAACGCCCGTTTGCTGCGTTGCATATATACAGGTGCATCAAAATAAGAAAAATAAAGTAACAATACAACACGGAGGTACAAATATAATACCTCTTTATATTTGTTTAAAATTAAAATAACACATTTTTTAAACAAGAATAAAAGAATTACAAGATAATGTCACTCAAACAACTCCATATATAATATCAGATACCGAATAAAACTGCAAATTCATAAACATTTACCATTATCATTTATAAAATTAAAGATATAACACATTATAGAGACACACGCTAATATATTTAACAAAACAAGTATGTAACAAAAAACATAAACCTAAACATATACATCATTTATATTACAAATCAAGTATACAAAAGAACTTCTTAAATCAGGTATACAAAACAACTTATTAAAAGAACTATACAAAACAAATTATCAAAACAATTATGCAAATCAGTAATCGATTTAGAGACTTACAAGAACAAAAAGAAAACAAGACAACCACGACCGAAAGCAAGCACAACAAACAAAGAAGCACAAACAAAGGGCCCTGCAAATAACAAAAAGAAACGAACAATATGTTAAAAAAGATGCTTAAATTAAAAAATACAAACGTAAATTGGACATACATGCTTATATTTAACAAAAAGCAGACGTGTATTCACAAAAACTAAAAAGTAACTTACTTTGTAGATGACCCAAGATGAGGAATCAACCGATCTATTAAAAAAAGATAAATTAAAACCCAAAATTTGAAATTTTGAAACAAAAATTAGAAAAACACTTACAAATCAAGGTAGATAACATGTTAATCGAGTAGATATAAGCTTCCTTTACAAGAATCAAGTATTCTAATTGAAAGTACCAAGTAGATATAAGCTAATTACAAATTTGACATTTGGGGGTTTGTAATCTAGGGTTTGTACATTAGGGGGTTTCGACTCACAGTTCTTGTGTGTAGATTAGTATAGACTTAGGGGTCTTGAGAAGATTGTGTTAGAGTAGAGTGTAAAGATTTGAATAGATTTAGAATGTCGACTGGAATAGTGAAAGAGAGGGGGGAAAAAGAAAATGTCAATGGGCTAGGGGAAGTGTTTTTAATTAAAAGGGGAATACGTTTTAAGGTGGGGGAAATGCATGTGCCACTATCTTTTTTGAAAAGTAGTTTGGACATCACTTTTATGAGCAACTGATGTCTCTATAAAACACTAACATCTCTTTCAGAAGAAGTGATGTTAAAATATCTCTAAACATCAGTTGCCAAAGCAACCGATTTTAAATTGGTGATGTCTATTACAGTTTTCTTGTAGTGATATGCAAAAAAACAGTCTTAATGTAATGTTTTTTATCCTATTTCCACAAAAAAACATTGCATATTAACAATTTTGGCGTAGTATATGCATAATGCACATGATGATGATGATTTTTGGAAATTATGAGAATTTTGACGAAGAACAGAATGAAACAACAATTTTGTTTTAGAAGATGGTGAATACTATTTTCGAACCAATTTATCAAAACAATGCACCAGAGTTCGTATCAAGTATGAAGTCATTTCATTGAAAAAATAAGCATAACTAGTAACAATGACCTAGATGACTTATCTCATCTTATTGGATAGTATTGCTCGATCATCATAAATTGCTTGAAAAGTACTACAATGCGCCAAAGATGATTAAATGATTGAATATGTAGTGCGAAAGATTCATACTTGTGAGAAAGATCGCATGTTATTTTACTAGGAAAATAAGAGGACAAAATGTGGCATGTGCAATCGAGATCAGTATAAATTACAAACAGATCCTAAAAAGTAGAAGATCCGTCGGAAAAATATTACGTTACTTTATATTATCTTGAGATTCCATCATTTATTAAATTTTGAGAATATTGCAAAATTTATAAGATTGCACTTATTGGTCATTAAAGTCCACGTCATACCATTTTAAGAAAGTAAAGAAGCTAGTAGTAAATGATAGAACATGAAAGATAGCTAGTTGCCATTTATCACCTTCAAGAATGATCAAATTTTAAATTCTAATTCATTTTAAATTAGACAGTTCACCAATAATAAATGAGAAAATAAATGCAATAAACACTTATATTTTTATCATATTTTAACAAATAAAAACTACAAAAAGTCACTTTTTGTATTTTCACCCTAAGAAATAATTGATAAAATATTAAAAATCAAGAAATAAAAATATTTATGAATTTCTAACATAACCTAAGTATTTACCTAGACCCAATATCAACAACTCCCAAACTTAGCCATTAAATTAAAATATTATTTGGATCTAAGAGTTATGAAAATTAAAAAAATGTAATAAAAATTTTCATTTAAAATGCGACACCATCAATAATATAAATTTAACAAAATAATTATATGGGTAATCAGATTTTTCAAATGGAAGGTGGCTTTGTCAACTATATATTTTTGTAAATAAATATAAATATATATTATTAATTAAAAAAAGTAGCCATTCAAAAGAATTTTAAAGAATAAAGAATATTATAAATAAGTGAGAAAATTAACCCAAATTAATGTGGATTCCAAACTTGAAATAGACAGGCTTATCTATAAGAAAAATTAATTTAGGCTTCACATTTAAATTGGACATGTCCATATGTAAGAAGGTTCTAGATGCACTAAAGACCCATCTTCTAGAAACAGGTCATGAGTTGCACCCTACCTCACAGCCCTACATATAGGGGAGATGCGGCAGCTTTTGTAGTCAAAGAAGATGAAACACATAAGCTAGATAAAAACTTATGGGATATATATACAGATCTTACTTTCCTATAATTTTTTAGGATTTCAAGGTTGAGGCCGTTAACAAAACGGATCGGATCGTAGATCTTAATTCATGGCCGCTGAGTTGAGCTCCCATGATGGTGGGGATAGCAAATCAGAAGATGATCTCCTAGTTCTTGTGCCAAAAGGTATACAAATAGATACATAACACAAGCATTGTATATTTATTATCATTTAAGTCTATTGTTTTACAGAAGAGTAACTTCTAATCCTTAATTTTTTTCATGTTTGTATATATCATGAATAGGCTATATAAAAGGATTATTCATGAAACATCAAATTAGAGGGCTCTCAGTCAATCACAGGGGAATACTTCAAGGAAGCGCAAGTAAGATCATCCGTATATATGTATATGTGTGTTATTATTTTCCTTTTTACATTTTTGTATATATCTACATAAATCTTCTGTCTTGTGGACTTTTTTTTTTTGCTAAATCTCGTGGACATTTTTTATTGTTGTTACACAGCTTTTTGATGTTTTCTTATATCTATGTATATATTTAAATGACAGGACGTGATGCTGCCTTAGTTGCCCTCTCCCAGAGTCGGTTTATGTCTCTGAGGCCATGTGGGCTTCCCAATCACAATCCATCAAGGGCTCTTGGAGAGCAATAGGAAATTCAAGGTGATCACAGATTCATGAGCTGCCAAGAGTTCAGAAGAAGTCAACAACAACCAGAATCAACAATATATATTTTGTTGTTTATAAATAGTATGGCTAGATGTTAGATGTTAGACCATTGTGTAAATTGAATTTTTTTTACGGCAAGTAGTTATCAAAAAAAGAACATTGGTGCTGTACGAACAGTCCAACATTTTATGATGTTTCCTGTCTTTCTTAAACTTTTTAATCATCACAAAAGGACAAATAACTAATCTAGCTTAAAAGTATGTATACTTCCAGCATTTTTATGGTATTACCACTAGAAAATTATCAAAATGTACTTCTCAATCCTCACAGGTACTCAAAAGAACATAATATTGGTGAATGAATGACTAAACATATTTTAAATTTTTAAGCAAGATGAATCTGATTCTTAAATTTCCACCTCTCTTTGCATACTCTTATTGGTGGAATTTAAATTAAAGTCGACCAAAATAACGATTTTAAAGTTTTCTTAAAATAACGAGCTATGAAAATAAATTATGAATTTATAATATTATAATATTTGAAGAAAAAAATTAGTTAACTGTTATATTTATTTCCTAATAATTATAAGAAATTTTAATTTTTATAACATAAAATGGATGATAAAATCAATCGAACTCAGTTGAATACATAAATTGACACTCCTAAATACGACATCTGTTGAATTTAGTGCCACGTGAGCCATTCAGGTAATTACATCTAACTTATCAAATTTCACTTCAAATGAGTTCAAATTTTATAAAAAAAATAAAAATATAACCAAGAACGCCCACCCCCTCCTATCAATCACATAGGTTGTCCCACCCCTCCATTTCTTTTTCTGTCACCATCACCAAATCCCTCTCCTCCGTTGTTTTTTTCCGGCCCAAAATCCACCTCTTCTCTAAATAAAGAATGTTAGTTATTGTCTTCCCGTATTCTCTAATGCCTCTCCTCTTATTTATATTAGGAAAATGCTTAAGGCATAAAAAGGTACAAAAATCTTCACAAAATCAATTGTGTCAAATTATGATTCGAACAAGACCTTATATTCACATAAATATCACCAATTAAAATACCACACTTCATTTGCCATGTCATTTTGTACAAAATTTTATACTCAATTTTGTGCATGCGGCACTACTCTTTATACTAATATTGGGTCAACATCACTCTCTCTCCTTGATTAATGCCCATCTTCATCCCCTAGTTATAAATAACAATCTTCATTGATTGCTTAATCTAACTTCTCCTAATTGTAAAAAACAGTCCCCATATTAATTAACACCCCTCCATGACGATTTTGACTAGCTACGTAGATGATATTAATGATTTTTTTATATGGAAGATGTGTGTTAGGAAAATGCTTGTGTTTTTGGGCTAAGTATATACTAAAGATACGTTATTAAATATAGCGTATATAGAAGATCTGGTGTCCAGTCCGTCTTATTTGAAGAAACACGAAACAAGATTTGTTGTATTGTATATTGCGATGACGTGTCGTATAGGAAGAAAAATTGGGTCATGTATGTGCATTCAATCATTTTAGGCATTCATGTTTTAAATATAGTTAGTTTAGGCCATCACCATTTCCAAGGAGATATTAAATAGTTTTGTTATATCCTTGGCCCATTTATCTTTTTTATACGATACACCATACAACTTATTAGAGTAATCAAACTACATATCTATATAGCGACTCTAGAATTGGGCATGGCAAAATCAAAATAAAGAGTGTTAGTTTTGTTATATCCTTGGCCCCATTTACCTTCTCGCCTTCTTTGTGGCCCCAAATCATAATAAAAACTCTCCTGCATAAGATTTTATGCTTTACATTTTTTATTAAAAGACACTAACAAGACCTTGACCATAAAACTATCTCTATATGAAGAGATACAATTCTTTGGCAAACATTAAGTAAACACACTATTTTTTAGAAATGGAGTAGCTTGTAAGTGATTATGAAATAATATTGGACAAACAATTATTTCTTTTTATTTCAGATGATATGCCGAAATATATATATACTCCGCCTTCTAGCCTAGTGAAATTTGTCTTAGAGAGGTAATTGTAAGTAAAGTTTCCATATTTCATAGGATATATATTCATTTATATTCTAGATGATTTTTGTTCTCATGTTGATTATATACTGTATTTAATTGAATCTTTTTTAATTAGATTCTAAAATTTCATTATAGGAAGTAAGAAATTCTAAATTGAAAACGATTGGAGTTAAATTAAAAGAAATTTTAACACGCACAAAATATATCGTTTGAGCAGTATCTTTAGTTTGGCTTATTAGATTTGGGCGATTCAACAACCTACACGAAGATAATGAGATTTTCTTTTATTTTAGACAAGACCATACATCAATTTTCACTTTAAGAAGTTCAGAATCAGATAAAAAAGTCAACTAAGAATTTGGTTTTGAGAAACCTTTTCGGTTTGGGAAACCTGTGTTAATTCCTAATCCTAAAAATAATGAAAAGACTTTTTTTGTTAGGTTTATATTATTAGAGATAGAAATAATACCCATAGCTACCAAGAAGATGAGAATGGAGACTTTTCTTGGAGGTATCAACGTCAACGACAAACGAACAATTCTTATTACTCTATACTTTTTATCATATTAAAATCTTCTCTTGATTTTTTGTATCATTTTTACTATGATTATGGTTGACTAGATTTTTATTGTTGGCCGGCTTATTGTTGGACGACTGTTTTGGAGCCCTAAACTTTATGATCATTATGGTTAATTTTATGAGATATGTTCTTGATTGTGTATACACTACACCATAGAATGGCTATGGCAACCATAAAAATATATTGCCTTATGTGCTATTTATGTTGCAATAGAATTTATTGCAACAAATATGTAAAATTTTGGCGTTGCATCCGGTGGTGATGCAATAGAGGCCCTATAGTAACATCTTAAGCCATTTATAGCAACAATAAAACATTATTGCAATAAATCATATGTAGCAACAAAATGTATTTTATAGCATCGCAGATAAATCATTGCAATAGCTATTTTTGTGAGCTAAATAGGCACCTTAAGGCAACATTAAGTGGTCCAATTGTAATGAAAATTAAGGTCAAATTTGACAAATATTGCAACAATTTTGAACCAATTGCAATATTTTACAGCTGATGTAATTGTAAACGGCAACATATTTGGACACAATTGTACCAGTATTTTTTAAAAAAACAGTATAATCTGACTGTAAATAGAGCATGCTTGGAATTTTTTATGCCACAAAACCAAACATCAATGTCATTTATAAGTACCATAACCAATTCAAATGTATCTCTCAGGCTGTCTCAACATCATCTTACAACCATTCATAATTTAAATAAAAGAGTAATCTATCTATTTGTACAAAATTCGAATTACAAAATTAAACATAAAATAATATGATGCGAAAACTTCAAGTGGACCACCGAAAAATTCAGCAACACACCGACTAGTTCCTAGAGAGATCTCCATCAAATTCTAAAAATTAACAAATTTTCACAAAATATCTGGATAGCTCGGATGATTCGGTCTCCAAATCTGTTTTATATATGCTTGTAACAGATTGCCCCATTTTTTTAAGTGCCATAATCCCATTCCATCTGCAGAGTCCAGACATATGTATTAAGTTAATAGATGTATTAAAATTAAAATAATATACAAAAACATATCATATGTTATCTGATCTGATGGCATAATTTTTTTAAGTATTAGATTAATTTTTTAAGTATTAGATTAGGTGAACTAAATAAAGATTTGCAACTCAAATGAGGTAATGAGGTCAGATGGTACTTCTTAAATTACAATTTCAGTGGAGAAGATGAGCGGACATCAAGACATAATAGCGGAATCTTACAAGGGTAAGTCATTAGTTACTGGGACACAGAAAGATGACTATGAAAGCGGGGTTATAAAGAGTGTGCTGAAAAGTAGCGATACCTTGGATTTAGCAGGACGTAAATGCGCAGAGAAGGCCACCAAGATTCCTGCTTCATCATCAAAAATGTATTATAAATCCTCCCTCCCCAATATAGTTATCTCAGTTATCCTAAACCTAAATGCAAACAAGCTGAAAGAATCAATAGAAGCAACAGAAGTAATATATCTAGTAATAGTACCTCGTATGTTTGTATCCATTACGATCAGAGATTGAAGATGGTGAAGCAACAACCTACAAGATGGTGTCTGGCTATTAAAAAAAAAGCAGCAGCCCAGAATAGGACCATAGCATTATTGTGAATTGCTAAGTTCGATCTCTGTCACAAGAACAAATAGAAAATGAAAAACTTTTATAGCAAGATAGGTTCATAAAGTGAACCAAACTAACCACAATTAACATAATCAACAAGTTTAACATGCCAAGAGAACTCATCCGAGAATCGAAGTAGCTGAGGCTTGAAATCAAACCCCAGAATTAAAGCAAAAGGATATATAAAAAAGGGGTAAACTCTAAATAAGTGAGGGGCAGTAAAACCATCCCATATAAACAAAGAGAGACTTAGACGATGAAAATATACTAAAAGTACTAAAATAAAAACCATAAAGACCCTAATTATAAACTAAAAATAGTAATTTTAGAACAAGAAAGAAGATATGAACATATATAAACATACTAATTAACAGAAATGAACATATATGCAAACTCTAAAAGATAATTGTTAACAGAGTCATATATCACCTGTCTTAAGCTTTTTATTTAAGCATCTGACATTTCTATTCTTAAATAAATTTTGAGAATATGGTATTTATAGTCACTTAAGCTGATATTATACCCTGGACATTTTGGTGATAAGTTGGAGAATTCATCAGCCTGGCCAATCTGAAATGACCACATTAGTTTTAAACCTAGAGTCCAGTAGAATATAATCGCATTTCATATATCTGTGTAAAATTGTTAGAACAAAATCATGATGAAGATAAGCAAGACCTTGTGTTGCTCCGACTATATATTTATACCTCATCTCCCAATCTATTGATCTTAGAAATAATAAAGAATTCACATCAGATCTTGAAACAGATTCTTAAAACTAACTAAAAATAAATAAGAGAAATAATCAAGCATTCACATCAGATCTTTTTCTTCCAGCCACCTGCATAAGATAATTTCTTGTTCACTCTTAAGAAATCCAGAACCTGTTCTAAAACCAAACTATCTCAGGTAGGTCTGCATATCAATGATAAAGATTTACAATTTAACAACTACATGGTCACAAATACAGATAATTCCAACTTTAAATCAAATAGCAGGTACTACTCAACTTGTATACGCAAGTGATCTTCATTATTTTGTTGGCTTCAATAACTAGCCATCCCTGATCATATTATCTGGTCCCAACAAGTCCCTATTATCGCTTCAGGAAACGTACTCTGCAAACGAACACATAAATGACTACCTAAACTTTATACATACAAATTATAGTTAGTACATTTAAAAATCCCGCATAAAAACACAAACATAAACATCAAAAATCAAGTGCATATAGTAAGTGCACCAACATCTTTAAACTAAATCTTCAATTAATATAAAAAAATGTTAATTAACACATTGTGTATACTTAAAAAACAGAACATACATATAGGTTTATATACCAAATTAGTACAAGCTATTACTCTGAACATATATTTCTAATTGAAAAAACTCCAATCAACAGTAAATGAAGCCCCTTAGTAACAATTTAACCCTAAACTAAAAAAATTGAAACCTGGAAGAAGATAATTGAGTATATATATATACCCTAATTCAAACAAATAATAATACCCTAACCCGATTTAAAAGCAATTTGGGGAAAAATATACCTTATTTAGCTCTTTGGTCTCTAAACTTGAATCTCCAAACTTGAGTCACTGTGTTTCAGAAGCTTGAGTTTGATCTTTCCATATCCATTTTCATTTCTTCCTATTTCACCTTAACGTTTATGTTTTTATGTTTTGTGTTAATAGTTTTAAGTGTGCCTGTTTTGTTAATATATTTTTTAAATGGCTTTTTAGACTATTTTGGTCCAGTTTGTTTCAATTTTGCTCGGGCCAAAAAATTTGAAAGCCCACTTCAATTTTGGCGGCCCGCCATAAAATTGGACAAAAAAGTTTATGTCAAATGCAACATTTTATCAAATCTGTTACATAAAGTTTATTAAAAAGTACAATATCTACCCAATTGTAACATTTTTTTAAATATATTGCAATATCTCTAGCTATTGAAAAACTCTGGAGCAATAGCAACAATATTTTTCTAAACTAACAAAATTTGATTGCCATAGGCAATCTATGATGAAGTGATATATACACGTCAATACTTATAGAGATGTATGAATTAATTATGATATGTGGTCATCAAAATATGTTTTGTGTCATTGGTTTAAGGTTGATTTACATGCTTTCCAACATATTTATTTAATTGTCTACAAACAAACTCTTTTCTTGTTTAATTATTAGTTTAGTTGTTAGATAAACAACACAAATCCATCTTTCATTTAATTAGCAGAATAGAAGACAAGTGAACCCTTGTTCCTCGGCATAGAACGATACCCTATTTACTCTAAATTAGAAATGATCTAAAAAGGATTAAGTTGAGTTATCTCAGTTTTCCCTAGTTGCTAAAAACCCCGATCAACAATTAAATGATTTTAGTTGGATGGAAATGGAAATAGAAACCGAGATGAATGAATAATTACAAGAAGGGAGAGTGGGGAGAGATGTAGTCAGTGGTTGATGGAACAAAAAAGATCGGACGGAAGTGGTAATTCATGTCGTTTATCTCTTACATATCTAGTCCTGTTGCCATGTATTTACATGAGGGGTCACTAGTTACAACTGTCCTTCTATTGAGACACCCTCGCATGCACCACGTACGTATATGTTGATTTACTATTTTAAAGTAATTATAAATTTAATACGAGAAGTATAATCTATAAGTAAATAAAAAAATATTATTTAACTATAACCAAGAATCGCTTATTTTAGATTTAGTTATTGCATAATTAATAAACATTTATTAGATTCATAATTTGAATGATATATATCGGGCGTAAAATATTACTATATATGCTTAAAAATTCGGGATATAACTTAATTAAAAAAAATACCAATCTCATACACCTACAAAATATTACCAACTTAAACCTAAAACATGTATAAACACCTACTATGCTGCATATTTTTTCGGTATATACTAAACTTTTTATCTAATCTTAACCGTGAAACGAATGATACTAAACTTTATAATCTAGTCTTGATCGTGAAAAGGATGATGGAGAGCTGCAACAACATTTGTTTGATAACTGCATTCTCTCTGGTTTGCAACGGACTGGCCCCCTAACAATATTGCAGTTTAGCTACTGATTTAATATTATACAGTCTCCAATAGATTTTTTATTTAGTCTTAATGACTCCTCAACATAAAATTGCACAGTGACTCCTTATATCACTAAGTATTCATTTCAGATTTTAGTGGATTTCTAACAATTCATTAATTTGGAATAATTGTTGCTGATTTTGGCTGATTTTAATTGTACGCGAATTTTAGCGGAGTTGTTGAATAAATCTCGAAGAGTCTTGCTGATTTGAGTAACGATTTCAACAAATCCAACAAAATCTCTTGGATTTTGCTAAGATTTCTGAAAACATAAAATATACTAGTAAATTCATTAAAATCTACAATGTTATAAAATACAGAAAAATTCATGGACTTTTTAATACCAACAGATTTTAATGAATTTTTAAAATTTTAAATTGAATACTACTAGATTCTGATGGACTTTTTAAAATTTAAATTGAATACCCCCGTATTTTAAAAGACTATTTTCAATCTCTATTGAATAACATCAGATTTTGAAGGATTTTTTTAGAAAAAAATTGAATACTTTAGGATTTTCAAAATCTGAATAAATTCTGTAAAATCCCAATTGAATACACCCCTCTAAAACAACCACTAGTCATTCCTTAAATAATTTTTATCAATAAAAAGATCACCTCTCTCTTCTTTGAACTTCTTTTCTCTCTTCGTTTCATATCTGTTCAAATGTATTATTTTTTCCTTTCAGATCTTTTTAAATTTATTATTTTAATAATGATAAGGAAGAATTATAAGGATAATCAATGGAGTTAAAATATAAAATGATATTTAAAATCAGTAGGACCTAAGGATGATTGTTCCTAAGAGCTATTTTTTTATAATATCTATAGAGAGTGAGTTAAGGGTCGGTTGAAGATGTCATTACCTTTTTATATGAAAAATTCAACATGCATTACTAAAACTCTTCATCCAAAAGACTACATAGAAGAAATTTAGAAGCATTTTCTAATCTCTCTATCGGATATGATAAAGAATAAGCAGCCCAGGCCAACTTATGAGCTACTATATTCATAGATCACCAACTTATGAGCTACTATATTCGAAGATCAGTGTTCAAATATAACTATTACTTCACAATAGTGTTTAACGATCTCTACACAATCATCAATGATAATGTAGAAATTTGAATTCCCCCTGTGCCATACACAGCCTCTACTACCAACTTCGCATCCAACTCGACAGTACTGGAAAAAGTAGAATAGACATCGCCTCTTACACATCGGTTGATGTTGGCACTGATGTAAAAAAAAAATTTACATACATTTTATCCAACTGATGTCTTTGTCTATAATAGACATCAGTTTTTTCAACCCAGCCGATGATACAAGTATGTTTAAAAAAATATGATCCCGCGCTCTTCCCATTTCCCCCCTTAACCAAATAATTCATTCCCTCTTTAAAATTCCCCCCGTTTTTTGCCTTAACAAAATTTCAAGCCTAAAATCTTCCCGCCATCTTTTGGACTTTACACATAAGATTAAAATTAAAATAGAAATTAAAATACATATACATACAACATCTCTTCAAACATTAAATATAAAACATAAAATCAAAAACCCTCAACTCTCTCCTCTTTCTCTTTACTCGACCGAAGAACAACCCATCTAATCAACCTGCTCATCTCTCACTCTTCTTGACCGCTCTCTCCACTCTCTGTGCGCTCTCTCTCTCGCTCGCTCGCTCGCTGTCTCTCTCTCTCTGAAAAGGTCGTCAGAGTTTAAAGCTCAAATTGGAATATAAATCTCAAGTCGGAGGTTAAAGCTAATTCAGAGGTCTAAGCTTGAATTGGGTAAACATAAAATCCTGACTTTTAAATTGGGGATTTTTAATTGAAACCCTAATTTTTTGATTTATTGATAAATATTAAAATTTGTGGGTTTTGTTTTGATTGTGTTGGGGTTTAATTTTATAGGTGCAGGCTAAACTTGAAGCTGAAAAGAAGAGGGAAGAAGAAGCTTTGGAATCTCAAAGAGCAGCAAAAGAAGCAGCGGAGTCAAAATGATATTGATCCAGGCTTTCACTGCAACAGGTATGGTAACTTTATCCAACGTTATTTAGTTGTAGTCTCTATGTGGATCTCTACGCTATAGACAGGAAGGACTGTGCCATACCATGTCTTATTAATCTTCCATTTCCTCCTATAACATGGGTTATTTAATTTTACTTGTTCAAGTTAATATCTGATTTCTTACTCAGTGGTTGGCGGAGGTTATCCATTGTACCTTTTTAGCAAAATGAGAAGATTTCAGTGCTTAATAATGCAAAGTACAAGATTATGTCCTAGAAACTTTTCGTGTATGGACATACGTGTGTCAAATAGGTAGTACGTTCAGTCTTCTGTATCTCTTTCACATAGATTTTTGAATCTGGTGGACTTTTTAGCCATAAGAATATTTCATTTATTTCTTACCTATGATCTTTATTGGCGCCCCTGCTGCATAATGATTATGTTACACTTTTATATTCTTCTTAATCATTATGTTTAACTAGCTTAAAATTTGGTTGGAAATTGATATTCATAATTATGAAGGAAGTTAATAGGGGCAAGATATTTGAACAAAGGTTATGCTGCTCTTGTTGGAGCTTTTGATTCATCCTATGACTCAACACGTGATACAGTAGGACATGTATCACACACCTTATCGATAGCTGGTGGTAATTTTGTGCATGGGCAATTATTTTTGGTTATGGTTATGACATCCATTGAGCATAAAGACGAAAAAGAGAAATGAACGGTGTTTCAAAGGCGGATCTAAGGGCAATCCGTGGACCAACCATTCAGAGTTGTTATACTTGGAATCTTTTCTTTTTGAATTTTTTCTATCCTTTCATATACAATTGCCAAGTGTTCATCATTTAGATGAATTGATTTTTGACCTTGATATGCACATAATAATGATACTCTAGGGAAGACAGATGCCCATATTTTTAGGACTCAACGACCCAGCTCAACTGCATTGATACCTGAAGAACCAGTGACCAGAATACATTCATTTGAGCATTGTATAAAATATATTATAGGTGTGAGAATTAAAAGTTTTTAGTTTTTTCATTGTTGGAAGACTTGATTGGTTTGATCTGGTAATGATAATTAGAGTTTGATTTTAGTAGTTTCTTCTTTTGACAGTTTTTTTGGCATCTATATTTTTAAAATGTGTAACATTTATTTCAATGAAAAATGATGTTAATTTAATATAATAACATCAGTTTTAGTAGTATATATACACCAGTTCATCAAGAAAAACTGATCTTAAATACCACAACAGAAAAAGGCTTTAGATTAAATAACTGATGATTAAGAGTACATTAGACATCATTTGCTTACAAAATAGTGATGTTAATTGTACTGATAGACATCAGTTTTACCTATTATAGAAATCAGTTTTTAAAAAAAAACTGATATTAAAACTATTAGTAACATCATTTTATTATGAAAACCGATGTCAAAATTATTAGTAACATCAGTTTTAACTAAATTATACCGGTCAGAGGAAAAATTATTGCTTATCCCACATAGCTTTAAGTTGATAAAAATATCATATTATAGTAATATATAAATGATAGATTTGCATTAAAAATTTAACATCAAGAAATAGATACCGGTTTCATATTAAAAACCAATGTTATATGTCCCATTTCACATGAGTTTAAAAACTGATGTTAAATGGGGGGTCTTTAATATCACCCATTAAGACATCGGATTTTTTTATTCATAGACATCGGTTTTTAGCCGATGTCTATTGACGTTTTTCTAGTAGTGCGAATACATAATTTGTTGATCTCCAATCTCGAGTCCACATCAGAGCTTCTTTAAGGGCCATAACCAATTCAAATGTATCTCTCAGGCTGTCTCAACATCATCTTACAACCATTCATAATTTAAATAAAAGAGTAATCTATCTATTTGTACAAAATTCGAATTACAAAATTAAACATAAAGCAATATGATGCGAAAACTTCAAGTAGACCACCGAAAAATTCAGCAACACACCGACTAGTTCCTAGAGAGATCTCCATCAAATTCTAAAAATTAACAAATTTTCACAAAATATCTGGATAGCTCGTATGATTCGGTCTCCAAATCTGTTTTATATATGCTTGTAACAGATTCCCCCATTTTTTTTAGTGCCATAATCCCATTCCATCTGCAGAGTCCAGACATATGTATTAAGTTAATAGATGTATTAAAATTAAATTAATATACAAAAACATATCATATGTTATCTGATCTGATGGCATAATTTTTTTAAGTATTAGATTAATTTTTTAAATATTAGATTAGGTGAACTAAATAAAGATTTGCAACTCAAATGAGGTAATGAGGTCAGATGGTACTTCTTAAATTACAATTTCAGTGGAGAAGATGAGCGGACATCAAGACATAATAGCGGAATCTTACAAGGGTAAGTCATTAGTTACTGGGACACAGAAAGATGACTATGAAAGCGGGGTTATAAAGAGTGTGCTGAAAAGTAGCGATACCTTGGATTTAGCAGGACGTAAATGCGCAGAGAAGGCCACCAAGATTCCTGCTTCATCATCAAAAATGTATTATAAATCCTCCCTCCCCAATATAGTTATCTCAGTTATCCTAAACCTAAATGCAAACAAGCTGAAAGAATCAATAGAAGCAATAGAAGTAATATATCTAGTAATAGTACCTCGTATGTTTGTATCCATTACGATCAGAGATTGAAGATGGTGAAGCAACAACCTACAAGATGGTGTCTGGCTATTAAAAAAAAGCAGCAGCCCAGAATAGGACCATAGCATTATTGTGAATTGCTAAGTTCGATCTCTGTCACAAGAACAAATAGAAAATGAAAAACTTTTATAGCAAGATAGGTTAATAAAGTGAACCAAACTAACCACAATTAACATAATCAACATAATCAACATGTTTAACATGCCAAGAGAACTCATCCGAGAATCGAAGTAGCTGAGGCTTGAAATCAAACCCCAGAATTAAAGCAAAAGGATATATAAAAAAGGGGTAAACTCTAAATAAGTGAGGGGCAGTAAAACCATCCCATATAAACAAAGAGAGACTTAGACGATGAAAATATACTAAAAGTACTAAAATAAAAACCATAAAGACCCTAATTATAAACTAAAAATAGTAATTTTAGAACAAGAAAGAAGATTTGAACATATATAAACATACTAATTAACAGAAATGAACATATATGCAAACTCCAAAAGATAATTCTTAACAGAGTCATATATCACCTGTCTTTAGCTTTTTATTTAAGCATCTGACATTTCTATTCTTAAATAAATTTTGAGAATATGGTATTTATAGTCACTTAAGCTGATATTATACCCTGGACATTTTGGTGATAAGTTGGAGAATTCATCAGCCTGGCCAATCTGAAATGACCACATAAGTTTTAAACCTAGAGTCCAGTAGAATATAATCGCATTTCATATATCTGTGTAAAATTGTTAGAACAAAATCATGATGAAGATAAGCAAGACCTTGTGTTGCTCCGACTATATATTTATACCTCATCTCCCAATCTATTGATCTTAGAAATAATAAAGAATTCACATCAGATCTTGAAACAGATTCTTAAAACTAACTAAAAATAAATAAGAGAAATAATCAAGCATTCACATCAGATCTTTTTCTTCCAGCCACCTGCATAAGATAATTTCTTGTTCACTCTTAAGAAATCCACAACCTGTTCTAAAACCAAACTATCTCAGGTACGTCTGCATATCAATGATAAAGATTTACAATTTAACAACTACATGGTCACAAATACAGATAATTCCAATTTTAAATCAAATAGCAGGTACTACTCAACTTGTATACGCAAGTGATCTTCATTATTTTGTTGGCTTCAATTACTAGCCATCCCTGATCATATTATCTGGTCCCAACAAGTCCCTATTATCGCTTCAGGAAACGTACTCTGCAAACGAACACATAAATGACTACCTAAACTCTATACATACAAATTATAGTTAGTACATAAAAAATCCCGCATAAAAACACAAACATAAACATCAAAAATCAAGTGCATATACTCAGTGCACCAACATCTTTAAACTAAATCTTCAATTAATAAAAAAATTTATTTAACACATTGTGTATACTTAAAAAACAGAACATACATATAGGTTTATATACCAAATTAGTACAAGCTATTACTCTGAACATATATTTCTAATTGAAAAAACTCCAATCAACAGTAAATGAAGCCCCTTAGTAACAATTTAACCCTAAACTAAAAAAATTGAAACCTGGAAGAAGATATTTGAGTATATATATATACCCTAATTCAAACAAATAATAATACCCTAACCCGATTTAAAAGCAATTTGGGGAAAAATATACCTTATTTCGCTCTTTGGTCTCTAAACTTGAATCTCCAAACTTGAGTCACTGTGTTTCAGAAGCTTCAGTTTGATCTTTCCATATCCATTTTCATTTCTTCCTATTTCACCTTTAACGTTTATGTTTTTATGTTTTGTGTTAATAGTTTTAAGTGTGCCTGTTTTGTTAATATATTTTTTAAATGGGTTTTTAGACTATTTTGGTCAAGTTTGTTTCAATTTTGCTCGGGCCAAAAAATTTGAAAGCCCGCTTCAATTTTGGCGGCCCGCCATAAAATTGGACAAAAAAGTTTATGTCAATTGCAACATTTTATCAAATCTGTTACATAAAGTTTATTAAAAAGTACAATATCTACCCAATTGTAATATTTTTTTAAATATATTGCAATATCTCTAGCTATTGAAAAACTCTGGAGCAATAGCAACAATATTTTTCTAAACTAACAAAATTTGATTGCCGTAGGCAATCTATGGTGAAGTGATATATACACGTCAATACTTATAGAGATGTATGAATTAATTATGAAATGTGGTCATCCAAATATGTTTTGTGTCATTGGTTTAAGGTTGATTTACATGCTTTCCAACATATTTATTTAATTGTCTACAAACAAACTCTTTTCTTGTGTAATTATTAGTTTAGTTGTTAGATAAACAACACAAATCCATCTTTCATTTAATTAGTAGAATAGAAGACAAGTGAACCCTTGTTCCTCGGCATAGAACGATACCCTATTTACTCTAAATTAGAAATGATCTAAAAAGGATTAAGTTGAGTTATCTCAGGTTCCCCTAGTTGCTAAAAACCCCGATCAACAATTAAATGATTTTAGTTGGATGGAAATGGAAATAGAAACCGAGATGAATGAATAATTACAAGAAGGGAGAGTGGGGAGAGATATAGTCAGTGGTTGATGGAACAAAAAAGATCGGACGGAAGTGGTAATTCATGTCGTTTATCTCTTACATATCTAGTCCTGTTGCCATGTATTTACATGAGGGGTCACTAGTTACAACTGTCCTTCTATTGAGACACCCTCGCATGCACCACGTACGTATATGTTGATTTACTATTTTAAAGTAATTATAAATTTAATACGAGAAGTATAATCTATAAGTAAATAAAAAAATATTATTTAACTATAACCAAGAATCGCTTATTTTAGATTTAGTTATTGCATAATTAATAAACATTTATTAGATTCATAATTTGAATGATATATATCGGGCGTAAAATATTACTATATATGCTTAAAAATTCGGGATATAACTTAATTAAAAAAATACCAATCTCATACACCTACAAAATATTACCAACTTAAACCTAAAACATGTATAATCACCTACTATGCTGCATATTTTTTCGGTATATACTAAACTTTTTATTTAATCTTAACCGTGAAACGAATGATACTAAACTTTTTAATCTAGTCTTGATCGTGAAAAGGATGATGGAGAGCTGCAACAACATTTGTTTGATAACTGCATTCTCTCTGGTTAGCAACGGACTGGCCCCCTAACAATATTGCAGTTTAGCTACTGATTTAATATTATACAGTCTCCAATAGATTTTTTATTTAGTCTGAATGACTCCTCAACATAAATTTGCACAGTGACTCCTTATATCACTAAGTATTCATTTCAGATTTTAGTGGATTTCTAACAATTTATTAATTTGAAATGATTGTTGCTGATTTTGGCTGATTTTAATTGTACGCGAATTTTAGCGGAGTAGTTAAATAAATCTCGAAGAGTCTTGCTGATTTGAGTAACGATTTCTACAAATCCAACAAAATCTCTTGGATTTTGCTAAGATTTCTGAAAACATAAAATATACTAGTAAATTCATTAAAATCTACAATGTTATAAAATACAGAAAAATTCATGGACTTTTTAATACCAACAGATTTTAATGAATTTTTAAAAAATCAAATTGAATACTACCAGATTCTGATGGACTTTTTAAAATTTAAATTGAATACCCCCGTATTTTAAAAGACTATTTTCAATCTCTATTGAATAACATCAGATTTTGAAGGATTTTTTTATAAAAAAATTGAATACTTTAGGATTTTCAAAATCTAAATAAATTCTGTAAAATCCCAATTGAATACACCCCTCTAAAACAACCACTAGCCATTCCTTAAATAATTTTTATCAATAAAAAGATCACCTCTCTCTTCTTTGAACTTCTTTTCTCTCTTCGTTTCATATCTGTTCAAATATATTATTTTTTCCTTTCAGATCTTTTCAAATTTATTATTTTAATAATGATAAGGAAGAATTATAAGGATAATCAGTGGAGTTAAAATATAAAATGATATTTAAAATCAGTAGGACCTAAGGATGATTGTTCCTAAGAGCTATTTTTTTATAATATCTATAGAGAGTGAGTTAAGGGTCGGTTGAAGATGTCATTACCTTTTTATATGAAAAATTGCACATGCATTACTAAAACTCTATTAGTGTTCAAATATAACTATTACTTCACAATAGTGTTTAACGATCTCTACACAATCATCAATGATAATGTAGAAATTTGAATTTCCCCTTGTGCCATACACAGCCTCTACTACCAACTTCGCATCCAACTCGACACTACTAGAAAAAGTAGAATACACATCGCCTCTTAGACATCGGTTGATGTTGGCACTGATGTAAAAAAAAAATTTTACATCGATTTTATCCAACTGATGTCTTTGTCTATAATAGACATCATTTTTTAAACCCAGCCGATGATACAAGTATGTTTAAAAAAAATGATCTCGCGCTCTTCCCATTTCCCCCCTTAACGAAATAATTCATTCCCTCTTTAAAATTCCCCCCGTTTTTTGCCTTAACAAAATTTCAAGCCTAAAATCTTCGCCCCATCTTTTGGACTTTACACATAAGATTAAAATTAAATTATAAATTAAAATACATATACATACAACATCTCTTCAATCATTAAATATAAAACATAAAATCAAAAAACCTCAACTCTCTCCTCTTTCTCTTTACTCGACCGAAGAACAACCCATCTAATCAACCTGCTCATCTCTCACTCTGCTTGACCGCTCTCTCCGCTCTCTCCACTCTCTCTGCGCTCTCTCTCTCGCTCGCTCGCTCGCTGTCTCTCTCTCTCTGAAAAGGTCGTCAGAGTTTAAAGCTCAAATTGGAATATAAAGCTCAAGTCGGAGGTTAAAGCTAATTCAGAGGTCTAAGCTTGAATTGGGTAAACATTAAACCCTGACTTTTAAATTGGGGATTTTTAATTGAAACCCTAATTTTTTGATTTATTGATAAATATTAAAATTTGTGGGTTTTGTTTTGATTGTGTTGGGGTTTAATTTTATAGGTGCAGGCTAAACTTGAAGCTGAAAAGAAGAGGGAAGAAGAAGTTTTGGAATCTCAAAGAGCAGCAAAAGAAGCAGCGGAGTCAAAATGATATTGATCCAGGCTTTCACTGCAACAGGTATGGTAACTTTATCCAACGTTATTTAGTTGTAGTCTCTATGTGGATCTCTACGCTATAGACAGGACGGACTGTGCCATACCATGTCTTATTAATCTTCCATTTCCTCCTATAACATGGGTTATTTAATTTTACTGGTTCAAGTTAATATCTGATTTCTTACTCAGTGGTTGGTGGAGGTTATCCATTGTAACTTTTTAGCAAAATGAGAAGATTTCAGTGCTTAATAATGCAAAGTACAAGATTATGTCCTAGAAACTTTTCGTGTATGGACATACCTGTGTCAAATAGGTAGTAAGTTCAGTCTTCTGTATCTCTTTCACATAGATTTTTGAATCTGGACTTTTTAGCCATAAGAATATTTCATTTATTTCTTACCTATGATCTTTATTGGCGCCCCCGCTGCATAATGATTATGTTACACTTTTATATTCTTCTTAATCATTATGTTTAACTAGCTTAAAATTTGGTTGGAAATTGATATTCATAATTATGAAGGAAGTTAATAGGGGCAAGATATTTGAACAAAGGTTATGTTGCTCTTGTTGGAGCTTTTGATTCATCCTATGACTCAACACGTGATACAGTAGGACATGTATCACACACCTTATCGATAGCTGGTGGTAATTTTGTGCATGGGCAAACATTTTTGGTTATGGTTATGACATCCACTGAGCATAAAGACGAAAAAGAGAAATGAACGGTGTTTCAAAGGCGGATCTAAGGGCAATCCCTGGACCAACCATTCAGAGTTGTTATACTTGGAATCTTTTCTTTTTGAATTTTTTCTATCCTTTCATATACAATTGCCAAGTGTTTATCATTTAGATGAATTGATTTTTGACCTTGATATGCACATAATAATGATACTCTAGGGAAGACAGATGCCCATATTTTTAGGACTGAACGACCCAGCTCAACTGTATTGATACCTGAAGAACCAGTGACCAGAATACATTCGTTTGAGCATTGTATGAAATATATTATAGGTGTGAGAATTAAAAGTTTTTAGTTTTTTCATTGTTGTAAGACTTGATTGGTTTGATCTGGTAATGATAATTAGAGTTTGATTTTAGTAGTTTCTTCTTTTGACAGTTTTTTTGGCATCTATATTTTTAAAATGTGTAACATTTATTTCAATGAAAAATGATGTTAATTTAATATAATAACATCAGTTTTAGTAGTATATATACACCAGTTCATCAAGAAAAACCGATGTCAAAATTATTAGTAACATCAGTTTTAACTAAATTATACCTGTCAGAGGAAAAATTATTGCTTATCCCACATAGCTTTAAGTTGATAAAAATATCATATTATAGTAATATATAAATGATAGATTTGCATTAAAAATTTAACATCAAGAAATAGATACCGGTTTCATTTAAAAACCGATGTTATATGTCCCATTTCACATCAGTTTAAAAACCGATGTTAAATGGGGGGTCTTTAATATCACCCATGAAGACATCGGATTTTTTTATTCATAGACATCGGTTTTTAGCCGATGTCTATTGACGTTTTTCTAGTAGTGCGAATACATAATTTGTTGATCTCCAATCTCGAGTCCACATCAGAGCTTCTTTAAGGGCCATTGCTTCAGCCTCGCGTGTTTGCCATTCTCCTATAGCTGTTGTACATCGAGCTCGTAGAAACCTCCCTCTATCGTTTTGGCATTCCCCATTTGGTTTTGGCATGCTGCATCAATATTTAGTTTGATCCATTAATTCTGTAATTTACTCCATCTTTTCCCCATCTGGTTGACCTCCCCTTCCGTTCCTTGGTTTCACAACCTCTTGGTATTGCCGCCATTCATATAGCATACCTAACACCATAGATTTAATCCCAAAAACAGAGATATTTTCCCCTGCCATACCAGTGCATTTCGACATCACCGCAATCCCCATCTGTAAAATCCAAATAGTGTACTTTGTTCATGCTGGCATCCTCTAAATGCATTTTTGAACACGTGCAAAACCGTGACATCTTCCTCGACTGGGATAATTCCCAGTAAAACCACACTTTTCCAAAAATCACGAGCAGCTTGACAGGTAAACAGCACATGAACTGTTGTCTCTGTCCATACATGACAACTTCTGCATATGGTATCAACATTGACTTGTTTTTTTATATAACTTGGTAGTTATAGGTGATACCTCCTTGCAAGCTCTCCAAAAATAATTCACCACTTTACCTGGTAACTTCACTTGCTATAATTTTTTCCAGAGCCCGTCCTCGCCATTTGTACTTTCTCCACATAGTTGCCTATAACAACTCTTTGATAGTACATGTAACTCCTGCAAGAGCCACGCCCGGACTCCTAACTACATCCAGTCCCATACACCACTAGTCCTAACTAGCCCAGTCCCGCAAGCCCAACCTTGAGAGGTCCCACCACGTGAGGCACATGCCAAAACACATGATAGGGACAACTGTCACCCATCAATCATGGGAATAATCAGGGCACATGTCAGAGGATCCTCAGAATATTCCTCGGCCAGTCCCGTGCTGACACGTGTAAAGCATCTACTCCAGTCAGGTGTCCTCCGCTTCTAGAGCCAATGGCCACGATTCAAAGGTACCAACCCCAAAACCCTATCCTTAGGCTATAAATAGCCTAGGAAGGTAAGGTTTTGGGGTTAATCACTCTCTTGCACTCATATACACACACAACCACCTTGCATCCATATCTATATTCATCTTCCGCAAAAGCGAGTTCTTACTCTCACACCGGAAGCGCAGCGGGACCCCAACCCCCCTTCTGGTGTTGTTTTGTAGGAACCCCACCACAGCTACACCTCCACATCTGCGAAGGATCTAGACACGGTGTCGAATGAGCGGCCCTGCTACCAGAAGTTATCATTTCGCGCTAGAAGGAGTTATTGAGCTGAACCAATATAAATACACTAATGTCCCAGTGGCCGAAGAGCACATGGCCAACCTTACGAGTGATGAACTGGCAGAAGTAATCCGGCTCTACAGGCAGGAGCAAACTCGGCTCCAGGAAGAAGCCGAACCTGAGGAAGAATCGGAGGAGTCCAGGGAATCCCAAGAATCGAAGATATTCATCTTTAACCGAATTGGAGCTAAAGGAAAGAAAAGCAAAAAGGACCAGTGCAATAAAAAAGAAGCAGAATCTGCTAAGCAAAAAAGGTTGGAAGAGATTCAGGACTCACAGAGCATTATATGCTTATGTGATGTTGCCATTCAGATTGACAATCGCATGATCCAATTTAACAAAGAACCATGAACAAGATATTCAAGTCTCAAATCGTAATAAATTTGGAGTGCTATGTCGATGATATGAATTCTAAATCAACAACTATACCAGCACATGTGGAAGATCTGAAGGAGTGCTTTAACAACCTGAGGAAGAATGAACTTAAGCTGAATCCGGAGAAATGTACCTTCGGAATAGGAGCAGGCAAGTTCTTAGGATTCATGATCAGCAATACAGGAATAGAATCTAATACGGAGAAGATAAAATCAATCCAGGAAATGAGGGCTCTCAGGACCCAAAAAGATGTGTAGAAGCTAGCAGGATCCTTAGCAGCACTCATGAGATTTTTCTCAAAGATAGCAGAGTGGTGCTTACCATTCTTCGATTTACTGAAAGTAGCAAGCAACAAGAAAGAGATAAACTGGAGTCCGGAGTGCCAAAAGGTATTTGAGAATGAAGTACTACCTTTCTCAGCCACCATCCCTAACTAAAGCTCAACCAGGAGAGCTTCTCTACTTATACTTATCAGCGGGAGCACAAGCAGTAGGAGCTGCCTCAATCAGGGAAGAGAATGGAAAGTAGCAGCCAGTCTACTACGTAAGCTAAGTTCTTAAAGATGCAGAAATTAGATACCCAGGACTAGAGAAGTTTGCCTTCGCATTAGTCACAACTTTAAGAAAACTCAAGCACTACTTCCAAGGAAGGAAAATAAGAGTGGTAACAAATCAGCCTCTAAGGAAGATAATTCACAAGCTAGATATCTCGGTGAGACTAGTCAATTGGGCTGTGGAGTTGAGAAAGTTCAATTTAAGGTTCATTCCCAGGACTGCATTTAAAGCTCAAGCACTTGCAGATTTCATAATCGAATGCAACTTCTCGGAAGAAGAACCGGAACCAATGAACATAGATCCAGAGACAAACCACGATGCAAATTCGGGAGTCTGGACCTTGAAAATAGATGGTTCTTCAACAAGCGAGAGATCAGGAGCCGAACTTATACTGAAAAATCCTGAGGGATTCACCATTCAAACAATTATATCTTTCGGTTTCCCAACAACAAATAATCAGGCAGAATATGTGGCAATGATTGTAAAACTAAAGCTCTCCAGGACTCTGAGGGTCGAGGATTTAAAAATCTACAGCGACTCCCAGATAGTGGTCAAGCAAACAAACGGAGAATAAATAGCACTTGACCCTATTCTGGAAAAGTATCAAGCACTGGTTCAAAGTTACATAGCTTCAATCCCAAAGAACCAAGTCCTGCAGATATGTAGAGAAGAAAATGAAGAAGCAGATATTCTATCCAAGTTAAGTCATCAGACCTGGACTGCTTAGTTTACTTTGAAGAACTCCACAAACCATCTCTTGATTCCGGAGAAGTCTTGGAGATCGAAAGCAACCAGAACTGGATATAATATCTGCATAGAAAAATGGGAGCTCCCAGAAGATAAATAAATAGCCCAAAAACTGAAAGCAAAAGCAGCCAAGTTCTTCCTCGAAGAAGGACTACTCTACCGCATGACTTTCTCATCTCCTATCCTGAATTGTGTTGGCCCAGAAGAAGCGAAATACTGTTTGACGGTAGTACGTGAAGGGATATACGGAGATCACATGTCCGCAAAGGCCCTAGCTCATAAGATCATAAGAAAGGGCTATTACTGGCTAACTATTCATCAGGACGCAATAGAGTTCGTGAAAAAATACAAGGAATGCCAACTCTTCAACAATGTGCCCCGGATCAGCCCAGTCCTACCTTCCTCAGTCCTTCACCAATCCCCTTTGCCGTCTGGGGTATTGACATAATGGGACCCTTTCCCCAGGCCAAAGGAGATCTAAGGTACTTGTTCGTTTCAATTGATTATATGACCAAATGGGTTGAAGCGAAAGCAATGAGTACCATAAAACAACAAGACTTCATAAAGTTTATGGACAATATTTTGATGAGGTTCGGGATTCTGCGAGTCCTAGTATCAGATAACGGACCACAATTTATCGGATCAGAATTCGAGTCTTACCTTCACGAGCGCGGGATCAAGCACAAAAAAACATCAGTAGCATATCCCTAAGGAAATGGGCAAGTAGAAGTCACAAACAGAATCCTGCTCCGGGATATTAAAAAGAGACTGAAAGAAAGCAAGAGAAAATGGACAGAAGAGCTGCCAAGCGTACTATGGTCCTACAAGACAACCCCTAGGACAAGCACCGGAGAAACTCCATTCAAACTAGCTTATGGCACAGAAGCAATGCTCCCTATTGAGGTGGGATCGCCTTCTCATAGAGCAATAAACTTTGATGAAGATGCCAACAAAGAAGGACTCAGAACAAATATGGAGTTTATCGATGAAGTCCGGGATCAAGCTGTAGAAAAGATGGAAAGGTACAAGGAGAAGACAAGGGAGCACTACAGTAAGAAATACAGAGTCAAAAACTTCCAAGTGGGAGGCTTAGTTCTTCGAGACACAGAAGCATCAGATCCTACAAACACTGGAAAGCTAATACCCAAATGGGAAGGACAATATAAGGTCAAAGAAGTCCTGAGAACGGGAACCTACAAACTCCTGAACATGGACGGCTCACAAATCCCTAATACCTGGCACAAACTCAGGCTAAGGAAGTTCTACCAATTGGAAAAAGCAAACAAAGCAACCAACATCTTGTAGCCAATATGGCAAGCAACCAGTTTGTTTTTACTCATATTGTGTATGAATGAAACTCCATATTAATGAAAAGCATTTCTCTTTTTACAATTATTAAAACTATCAACTAGTCCCGACCAACCACGAGTCTGGACTAGAGCAAACATTTTCACTTAGAATTAATTTTCTAAATAAAGAAGCCATCACTAGTCCGGACAAGATACGAGTCTAGACTAGAGCAACCATATTTACTTAGAATTAATTTTCTAAGTAAAGAAGCCACCACTAGTCCGGACAAAATAGTAGTCAGGACTAAAGCAAACATATTCACTTAGAATTAATTTCCTAAGCAAGGAAGCCATCACTAGTCCGGACAAGATATTAGTGAGGACCAGAGCAACCATATTTACTTAGAATTAATTTTTTAAGTAAAGAAGCCATCGCTAGTCCGGACAAAATAGTAGTCATGACTAGAGCAAACATATTCACTTAGAATTAATTTTTTAAGTAAAAAAGTCATCACTAGTTCGGACAAAATATTAGTCAGGACTAGAGCAACAAAATTTACTTAAAATTAATCTTTAAGCAAAGAAGCCATCACTAGTCCGGACAAAATATTAGTCAGGACTAGAATAACCATATTTACTAAGAATTAATTTTCTAACTAAATAAGCCATCACTAGTCCGCACAAAGAATTAGCCAGGACTAGAGCAACCATATTTACTTAGAATTAAATTTCTAAGTAAATAAGCCATCACTAGTCCGGACAAAAGATTAGTCGGGACTAGAGAAACCGTATTTACTTAGAATTAATTTTCTAAGTAAAAATAAGGAACTACTAGTCCAGACCAAATACGAGTCTGGACTAGAGTAAACATCATTAACTTAGAAAAAATTCTAAGGAGATAGTAAACTACAATAGCAAAGCAGAATAACAGCAAACAAAAGCAAACATTTAAAAGTTAATCGGACTAAAATAGCCTAGAACTAAGTACAAATATTACAATCACAAATCATTAAAAGTCTTAACAAACAGAAAGCCACAATTCAGATAAAAATCTAAGAGTCCGGAGCAGATGGTGGATGGAAGCTACGACAAGAACCATCAAAAGGTTCCGGTTCCCGGAGTCCAGCCTCGATAAGCTGTTTCACCTTGATAAATTCTTCAAAAAAACTATCCCAGTCTGCCTCCGGATTTGTCTTAATATGCCTCTCCGCAACAACCCAGCAGCGAGCAATCTCTGGAGCACCAGCATTTGCAATCGCCTTGTCGTACTCCACAGACTTCTTATACGCTTCGATGACTCACTACGCCATAAGTGGGCTATTTTAATGCGAAAATGGTGTTACAATAGGCCCAAAATTGTTACATTAGGTCTATTATAACACCAAGGGGCGTTACGTATACGAGCATTATAATAGGCACCCTAATGTAACACTTCATTGATCTATTGTAACAGAGAAGAAAATGTTACAATAGGCAACTAATGTAACACTAAAAGCCCCAAATGTAACGCAAAATGAGTGATACATTAGGTTGATAAAGATTGCATAAGTGGGACCACCTGTGAGTCCCATTTAACCTATTGTAACAGTCTGTGTTTTATCTATTATAACACCAATTTTTTGTAATTAAGCAACAGTAACATATATAATGTAACACTATATATAATCATATATTACATTAGAGTCGGGCAAATGTAACCATTAATTTTAAATTTTTTGAAATATATGCTTAATTTAAAGAACAATCCCATTAATAACAAAACATCAAAGTTGCCATACATAAGAGTCTTAATACCCAAACCATACTACTAGATAACAGTGTCAACTCCATACCATTTTAGTAATTTATATACAAACTAGGCCAACATCATTTAATCACACCCCAACACATATCACAACTACGAAAAAAGTACTAGATTATCAAAGACTAGATTACAACAAAAGTATGTATTCAATAATAAACTCTGAGTAAGATACCCTCAAGGTACGCCACTTGACATTTCCACGTCGAACACGCACTCTCCTAACAGTCTTGTTGCTGGACAACCTGGTATTTGCAGGCTGTCTTCCCAACTGATACCTAATATAAAAAAACAACCTTTAATTCAACCATCAACTACGTGTAAAACATGCCAACTATGTGTAAAACATGCCAAACTAATATACTTGTTATACATGTTAATTAGCCGACAAACATTCCATTTATGTAAAACACTGAAGAACAATAATTCAGTCTATATATGATTGAAAATCAGAGCAACTATCATTTGAAATACAAAAAATGGAACTAGCCATTAAATAATGAAAAGTAACAGTAACTTATAAGTTCGATCCATATCACTATATTTACAAATAATTGGTTACCTGCAATAGATCACTATATTTACAGAATTATCAGCTCGGTCATGCTGTGCCTATTTACAGAATCAAAACTATGTGCCAGATACTATATGCTGTGTCTTATAGTATGTGGCAAGATTAATTGATCTCTTGACAAATTAGTGCGAGTGAGTGAGTATAGTTAAGTGGGTCCAGGCTTACCTTCATTTCGGTTCGTCGGTTTTGGAACCAAAACTTCACTTGTCTTGGCTTAAGGCCTAAATCTTGGCTTAGTTTCATCCTTTGTTTGTCATCCGGGCGCGGGCATTCTCTAAACAGCCTGTCAAATTTGATTACTAATTCATTACTTAACACACAGTGCAGTATCTTGCTCGTTTCCGGAGAGGCCTCCTTTAATCTGTTGTGCATCTCAGTCCTCTGTATTTTAGTTACAAAAATGTTAGTAATTCAGGACATTTACAAACAGTTAAACATGATATGTAAATGTAGAATTACAGGCTGATTAGTACCCAACATTTCTCCTCTAGCAATCAAGGGAACCAGAGATAGTGAATGCGCAAAAAAAACTTTCTGAAACTTTGTTGCAGGATATTTTGAAGTAATTTGAGTTGTCAACGAGACTTTTTTTAAGTTGCAACAAAGCTCATTTCTCAATTTCGATGCAGCTTCTGTTTTGATAGCCTCCAACTATGCTGTCATCACTAAAATTTAAACTTATTAGGAAGCCTAATGCATATAAAAGTAAACTCAAATATTTTGACATTTCCAGAGTTAAAAATCTATAAGATTAAAAGAGTCTTAGAATATAATTACTTGCCCCAACTTTATTTGTATATGAAGATAAGCAAATTGATTAAACGTAAACGTATTTACCTGCTAATTAAATACCAATTAGGTCAGCGTCTGTGTACCATCTTCATAGAATCTATTATATTATGTGTGTGTTTCAGTGCGTGTGTTTTGGCAACCAAGAGGAAAAGGAATGAATTGCTGAGAGACAGAACAAAGGGATAACATGTCGCAGATGGTAAATGAGAGTCAAAAGAATAAACTGATATGCATTTACTTGATATTATTGATAACCATTAGTAATTATTTTTGAAATTTTCTCTAATTTTTTCATTGACTCCCGTCCATCTAAACCAAAATCATTAACTACACAAATTGAATACATGTGTTTTCTTTATTTACTGAAAGACACTAGAGCTACAGTTTTTTAAATATTGTGTGCTTAATCTCTATATTCTACAACTGAAATTTTTGATGATAATTAAAGCCATAAAAACCAAAGGAGAAGGGTGTAATTGACCAATAATGTACCTCAAGCTGATCGCCTATGTGAATGACGAGAGCGTTGGGATGTACTGCGCATCTATCTAATTGCAATCATGAAAAACTTGAAGCCCCTGTACATCATTTGGAACAAGAATTGTGACGGCAGACATGTCGGCGTAGGCCGGAACACCAAGTGCTAGGTCAGGTCGTGGGCATGATGGGTAATAACTGTTCTTCAAGAGGTATACAATATTATCTCCATCAGCTGCCGTCCTTAGCTCATTCTCCTCCAACCCTATCCATTTTGACAAATAACTTAGCAACCTCTCCTCCACACTATGAAAATACTTTATGTACTCCTCATCAGCCTCCCTACAATCACTGATACTCAAAAAATATATGTTTAACAAATTCTTCTGTATGAATATATAGGCTAATGTTTTGTCAGATCTGAAAAAGGAAATTTATAATTCTGAAAAGAACTAAATATGAATTATATTATGATTTTATCTTTCTTAATTCCTTTGATCACAACGTGTTGGATACCATCTTCTCTCGGTTACAAGAAGTTGGGGTTTAGTCTCGGTGAAGGCATGTGTGTGAGTATCAGCACATCCATTAAAAACCTTGTTCGACATTGAAAGAGGGCGGGATTCACCTGTAAGAAGATGGATTCTTGGGCCAAAACTTGTAATTTACCATCAGATGGAAACAAATGATCAAATAAAAGATAAATGATCAGCCCCGGGTGGCTTTGCATAAACTATATTCAAATAAAAATAAAAGATAAATGCATAAAAATGAAAACCAATCAAATTAGTGTTAGAAATGGCCCAACAGTGCTTTAAAAAATTGATTGAATTCTAAATTTTGAATGAAACTTATCTTCTCCGAGACAACAAAAGTATCTTGTACAAGCACATCCTCTGGAAAGGAAGAAAGCAGTTGGGATCCCAATCCCAAAAATGCATCGACTTTTCAATTACGATACATTCAAAAACAATTGAAAAACCTAATGAGTCCAAAACCCCTAATTACTCAAACATCTAAGTCAAATACCCTAACTAGTTAAATACAAATAAACCACTAATCAAAAAAAGAGAAGAAGATACTCTAATTAGTCAAATACAAATAAACCACTAATCGAAGTGAAGAGAAGAAGATGCTAAGAAGTTTAAAACCCATATTTTCGTTAAATCAAATAAAAAATTAAAAATGAGAAACCTAAGGAGAGTGAAGAAGAAGATTTTGTAATGGCTGTTGTAGACAGTCGAGGAGAGATAATGAGATCGTGAGTGTAACGGCGGGAACAAGGAGGGTCGGTCTTATGTTTCAAGGGAAACGGAGCCGATAAAGTGGGTTGAGGGAGAGGGTTTGAGAGAAGGTTCAGAGAGATTTGTAGAAGTCACTTTTATCGGGAGTGTGTTTTCATTTGGGGGAAAAATACGGCCCAAATATTTCACCAAGTAAATTGAGCATAATTTTTAATTTTTTTTTTATTTTTCTTTTCAATTATTTAATTATTATTTATTAAATAGTAAAACAAATAACAACTCTTTGTGCTCATGTATAAAAAATTCTAAAATTTGAATTATATTATATGTTACATTGATCATTCACTAGTAACCCATAATATAATTTTTATACTAATTTATGATAATATTTTTCACTTTAATATTTTTAAAAATTAAAAAAGTTTCTAATATAACACCAGATGTTGGTGTTACATGTTATGCAACACCAGCATTTTTCTGCAACACTAACTTTATAACTATTGTAACACAAATGAAGAGGTGTTACATAGTGACTTCTGCCTCCGGCCTCAGAGAAGAAAGCTGTTTTTGGAGCTCAGCTAAATTAGACTTTAAATCCGCAGCTTCCTTTTCAGCATTCTCAGCCTGGCTTGTAACCTGGGTGAGATGCTTATTCAGTCCGGAGAGAGATGTACCCTTAACAATGATTTGATCCCTTAATTGCCCAATCTCTGTATTCTTGTCAACGATTGTGGTCCGGGAGGTCTTTAATTTATTGTATGCAAGAGAAGCAGCCCCGACCATATACCTACCAAGCTACAAAGAAAAATTTACAAATATCAGAAAATTCACAAGGCAAAGATAGAAGAAACGGAGAAAGCAAAATAACATTGCATACCTGGCCCCAGAGACGAGTACATTCCTTCATCGTGGAATCGAACCCGGAGGCATTCATATCCTTCCAGTCGGTGGTCGAGGGAATCTCAACCATGAAACGTGCAACTTTCAACTCAAGCCCCGGACTGGATCTCTCCGGATGTCCTTCCGCCATGCCCTTACACTTATCCACCATGGACCCAGCACCACCGGAAACATTCTCAGCTCAGGGAGGTTTTGAACCATTGTTCCGGATACGCTTCCTCTTCCGGACAACATCTATTCAAGAACCTCTCCAAAATGGCTTAAACTCCTCTAAATTCTCAAACTCATCACCAATTTCAACTTCAGTATCCTGCTCCGGAACCCTTTCATTCCGCCAGACTCCGGCCTGGAAATAGCATTGCTCTGTGACCCCCCTTCCGGAGCCGCAGTGGAACCAGACCCACTAGCAACAACCAACTTTGTTAGCTTGAAAGCGCTTTCAAAACCCTTCAAAGCATCACTGTACACCGAAGAGGACATGTCCGGATTATAATGCGGTACACCTGCAGAAGACAAAACAAAAGCCAAGTCAAAATAAACAATTAAAAAAAACCACTACAGAGCAGTGGAGCAAATAAAAGCAGTCTGGACAAAAAAAAAACTTACATCCCATTTTATGCATAGTTTTGTGCATCATAAAGGTCTCTCGACTCAGCTGGATACCCAAACACTCACAAAACGTAAAGACAAACCGAATAGCATCTCCCCGGAGCGTGTCCCGAGGAAATCTGCTCCGGACTCCCTTAGCAGCGATATGAGGAAGATAATACAAATCTAGATCCCTAAGCATAATTAGCACCCCATTCCAATGCTTCAATGAAGATTGCTGAATAACTGGCCTATATGAGGAGCCATAGCCACACTCCGAAGCCCGGAATCTCAACTCATTTAATGGCATTTGACTAGACCGGACTAAGCTAAATATATGATGCCCCAACTTAAAAGTGGGCTGAACCTTGAACTAGTTGTAGAAAGTAATGAACCAGGTCATCCACTTTATCCCATTGGGGGTTATCTACATCGGGGAAAGCTTATACTCATATTTAGAAAGATGTTTGAGAAAGAGGTGCCAGTGTGGATTCCATCCGGACCGGAGGTGCTCCAGCCACAACGGAACAAACCCGTCAGCTAGCCTGTGATATATCCTCTCTCCGGGCTCAGGCCATCTCGACAGAATCGGGGGATCTATCTGAAAAGTAGTCTGAATCGAAGGATCCTGTGCCGCATGGTCTAAGGCAGCATACTTCTCTTTCAAATCATAAGGCTCTTTAGCCACAATACTACCCGTGAACTTCCTATCGAATTCAGCTCTATCATACGATCCTGGATCAGCATTAGGGTGCCTCGCATACCCGGACCTAATGCTCCTGTAATAAAAACTATTCTTTATCTCCTCACTTTTGGTGATGAAATAGCCCGGAGTGTAAACCCACAAGCCTTCCGGAGTGCAAGACACCTTCCTAGAAGATATTCTAGCTACCGTCAGTTTAGTGATATCATTGGCATCCGAAGTAGACACCTTTTTCCCCATCTCAATGCCCTCAGAGTCAGTAGATGAATCTGAATCAAAATCCGAAGACCTAGGGTAGCAGGAGATGTAAGCCTTGGCCCGAATTTTAGTCTGGAACATATACCTATAAAAAATGATAATGGTTAGTCTAAATACCTACGGTTTATTTATCTTGAATCCTAGTGGTCCGGAGTACCCTATGTTCAATTTTATTAAAGTTATAAGCAACCAGCCCGGATACCCGAAGCTCAAGATCCAATACAAACCCACAAAATAAATCCGATCTACAAAGAACCTACAATACCAAACCCAAAAATCTAGTCCTGACTCAAAACACGACCAGCGAAAATAGCATGAAACCAAATACAAATCTACAAATCCAGACTCCGCATTCAAGTCCGGTCTCACGAACAAAACCCTAATAACAGAAACACTTCCAAAACAAAATCAAACACCAAAATATAACACAAACACATATACATACATATATATATACACACATTAAAGCAAACAAACACAAAACGAACCAAAAACTACAAACCAAAACAAAAGCAAACAAAACTATCCCGAAAAACATTTACAAAAGGAAAAGCGCAAAGAATCGAAAGGAAACCTTACAAGTAAGAGATTACAGAGCGGTTGGGGACAACCGATCGACGAACTCAAAAGCTCAGGGATCTCTTGTGAACGAACGCCGGAAAGGCTTCACAGAAATAAGAAGAGGGCAAAAGAAAAAAAATAAAGATAAAAAAGAAAAAGAAAATAGAGGAAGATGAGTGCTTTTTATAGGGGAGGTAAAAATCAAGGGACACAGACACGTGGCCACATCCTGGCCATCCATCACGATCATGCATACACGGAAATTAACGTGCATCATTATTATGGCACCTCTTTTTATAAATAATAGTTGTAAGAATTCAAATCAGTGGGGAAAAATCCCAAAACCATTCCACCTTCCAAGTCCGGACCATTCACCTCAACCCAATCCAGACTGGGGGCAAGAAAAGCTCAAATTAATCTAAAGACAACCAACCTTAGTCCTGATTGGCTGAACTCAACGCAATACGGACTAGGGCAAGAAAATATCAAATTCTTCTAAAGACAACCAACCTTAGCCCTGATTGGCTGTACTCAACGCAATCCGGAATGGGGGCAAGAATGGCTCCAAATTCTTTTAAAGATAACCAACCTTAGTCCTGAATGGCTGAACTCAACCCAATCTGGACTGGGGGCAAGAAAAGCTCAAATTCTTCGAAAGACAACCAACCTTAGTCCTGATTGTCCGAACTCAACGGAATCCGGACTGGGGCAAGAAAAGCTCAAATTCTTCTAAAGACAACTAACCTTAGTCCTGATTGACCGAACTCATCCCAATCCGTACTGGGGGCAAGAAAAACTGAAATTCTTCTAAAGACAACCAAACTTAGTCCTGATTGGCCAAACTCAACCCAATCCGAACTCGGGGGCAAGAAAAGCTCAAATTCTTCTAAAGACAACCAACCTTAGTCGTGATTGGCCGAACTCAACCCAATTCGGACTGGGGGGCAAGAAAAGCTCAAATTCTTCTAAAGACAACCAAACTTAGTCCTGATTGGCCGAACTCAACCTAATCCGGACCAGGGCAAGAGAAGCTCAAATCCTGTTAAAGACAACCAACCTTAGTCCTGATTGGCTGAACTCAATGCAATCCGGACTGGGGGCAAGAAAAGCTCAAATTCTTCTAAAGACAACCAACCTTAGTCATGAATGGCCGAACAAACACACGGTTAGTCAAACATAAATTTACTACAAAGAAAAGATTTTTCTTTAAGGAAGGGACACAAAGAACATTGGAAAGATTGAATGACTTTTTAGATGTAACTAGATGTGAGGTGCCTATGTGTGTGATTTGAAAAGCTGAACCATTTCCAAATACGTGGTTAAATTGGCTGGATCATTGGTGATATGGTGAGAAGCCCCTGTGTCAAAAAGCCACTATTATGGTTGAGAGTTGCGAGTAGACGTGACGTTAACCGATCGTGGAGATCTTGATGCATTTGACGGAGTTTGGATACCATTGTCCCTAAGAAAATGAGATAGATGACCATATTGTTTTGTATCATGCCTTGAGCATTGACAAAAGCGATAATAAGGATGATTCCCAGTGGTATATGTTGGTGAAAGCCCATGTTGTTGATGAGAAGGATGATGTTGGTACCAATTGGAGGTATTGGGACTATAGTTTTCTTTTCCCCGTTGTATATATTGCATACTACGATTAGAGTTGAGAGCCTTGTATGTATATTTGGCTATGACAATTGCTGGTTTTGCGGGTTTGGACTTGAGTCCTCGTTCATAATCAATTAACTCCTCATGTAGGGCATCAAATGTTATTGGGGCTTCCCGAACAGAGATAGCATCCTTAATATTTCGAAAATCATCCCCGAGTCCTGATAAGGTGAGAATGATAATATCATCATCAGACACAGGTTGGCGAGCGATTGCTAATTCGTTAGCTGTGATTCTGATATCACGCAAATAGTCAAATATATTGTGGGCATTACAAGGTTTATTCATAAGATGAGTTTTGAGTGACATGATGCGATCAACGTGACTTGTTTGCGAACATAGTAACTAACTGATCCCATATTTGTTTGGCTGTGTTAGCAGTGGAGATTAATGGTTGGATAGTTTCATGGAAGCTTCCTAATAAGGAGATTAATATGTATTTGTCTTAGCGATTGCATATGATAAATGCTAGGTTGGGTTTATTATCTGCCAAGAACTAAGATGGTGCAGAGACAGTACCGTAGATATAACCAAGGAGTCCCAGACTTGTGAGGACTGACATGATTTGTGTGCGAGACTGCAAAATTTCTTTGAGATAGCATCGTCAAAAAGCGCGTAGAATTGTGCACTGGGATGAGTTCAAATGCACCAAATTTTTTGAATTGAATGGTTTTTAATGTAATAAAAAAAGGGTTATGATTGGATAAAGTTATGCTTTTAGCTCTGATACCATAAGAGAGGTGAAGCACTCCACTAATTTTGGATCTAGACACTAAAGATATTACATAATTAAATGCCTGAGATATGCACATGTGTGACTGTAATTAGTTCTATGATTACAGGGATGAAGATATACTAATTATTATGACTGTTGATTAGAAACCTTGAATTATTAAAACCAACTGATATTTCATATTGATATTTACACGTCCACATCTTTAGACGATGTAGTCCTCTAGGAATAAACATCAAGTAACCTTTCTTTCTAATACATGCAAAATTTTGTCAAACATGATAAATTTATGAACGCAACAACCAAATTAGAAATTAAAATATCATTTATTACCTAATAGAAGCTTATCGAGCAAATATGAAAGGTGAGTCATTAAGTTCATCATCATAATTCATTTGCTCAATTAGTATGTTCTAATATTTATAAAAACTAAAAGCTAAAAAACAAACAATATTGAATTGAAATTATGAAGAAAGCTCCAAAAACTTTGTACATAAATTGTAATTTAAGCCTATATGAAAGCTTTAATTGAAACCCTAATTTTAACAATATTGAATTGAAATTATGAAGACTGATTTAGGTGAAGAAAGAGATATGCAGATGTTAATCCCTCATACAACGAACCCTAATCCAAATAAGCTTTTTATATATTTTTAAATTTAACAATAGAGACATTCAATTATGTTTGTGTGTATAAGGGGTGTGTATGTATAATGGTCGTGTTTACTTTTATTTTTTTATTTACTTTTCCACCTAAAATTTCAGCAAGTTCTGCCTAAAAATTTTGGTTAGAGTGCAATACCAAAAATTAACGCTCACACTTTTTGAATACTCAATAGGAACACCAAAATATATGTGACAATAGTAGCTTCATCATTTCTAAGGCAACACTGGATTATATCAATTGTAATGTTAAACAAAATTATTGCCTTATCTCAATTTTCAGTCATTTAAGCTAAAATTTTTGCTTGTAACACTGAAAAAGGGGTTGTCAAAGGACATATATGATGTATATAGTAGCACAATGATTGATTTGTGTCGATATAGTAGCAAGGGTACATCGTACATTAGGGGGAATTGTCCTAATGAGAAATATATGCTATGGGCGAGGTTGGAATAATTTCCATTAATATCAACTATAAAGATGATAATATATTCAATTCTTAAGAAATGTTATTTTCTTTTCCATAACCCTCTTATTATGTTGGGCTTTTTGCTGTTACAGTTGGGTCCAGAAAGCGTTGCTTAAGGTGTTATAAGCCAACATTCCTGGGTACAACGCCCGTTTGGTGTGTTGCATATATATACAGGTGCATCAAAATAAGAAAAATAAAGTAACAATGCAACACGGAGGTACAAATATAATACCTCGTTATATTTATTTAAAATTAAAATAACACATCATTTAAACAAGAATAAAAGAATTATAAGATAACGTCACTCAAACAACTCCATATATAATATCAGATACCGAATAAAACTGCAAATTCATAACCATTTACCATTATCATTTATAAAATTAAAGATATAACACATTATAGAGACACACACTAATATATTTAACAAAACAAGTATGTAACAAAAAACATAAACCTAAACATATACATCATTTATATTACAAATCAAGTATACAAAAGAACTTCCTAAATCAAGTATACAAAACAACTTATTAAAACAACTATACAAAACAAATTATCAAAACAATTATGCAAATCAGTAATCGATTTAGAGACTTACAAGAACAAAAAGAAAACAAGATAACCAGGACCGAAAGCAAGCACAGCAAACAAAGAAGCACAAACACAGGGCCCTGTAAATAACAAAAAGAAACGAACAATATGTTAAAAACTATGCTTAAATTAAAAAATACAAACGTAAATTGGACATACATGCTTACTAAAAAGTAACTTACTTTGTAGATGACCCAAGATGAGGAATCAACCGATCTATTAAAAAAAGATAAATTAAAACCCAAAATTTGAAATTTTGAAACAAAAATTAGAAAAACACTTACAAATCAAGGTCGATAACTGGTTAATCGAGTAGATATAAGCTTCCTTTGCAAGAATCAAGTATTCTAATTAAAAGTACCAAGTAGATATAAGCTAATTAGAAATTTGACATTTGGGGGTTTATAATCTAGGGTTTGTACATTAGGGGGTTTCGACTCAGGGTTCTTGTGTGTAGATTAGTATAGACTTAGGGTTCTTGAGAAGATTGTGTTATAGTAGAGTGTAAAGATTTGAATAGATTTAGAATGTCGACTGGAATAGTAAAAGAGAGGGGGAAAAAGAAAATGTCAATGGGCTAGGGGAAGTGTTTTTAATTAAAAGGGGAATACGTTTTAAGGTGGGGGAAATGCATGTGCCACGTTCTTTTTTGAAAAGTAATTTGGACATCACTTTTATGAGCAACTGATGTCATTATAAAACTGTAACATCTCTTTCAGAAGAAGTGATGTTAAAATATCTCTTAACATCAGTTGCCAAAGCAACCGATTTTAAATTGGTGATGTCTATTACAGTTTTCTTGTAGTGATATGCAAAAAAACAGTCTTAATGTAATGTTTTTTTATCCTATTTCCATAAAAAAGCATTGCATATTAACAATTTTGACGTATTATATGCATAATGCACATGATGATGATGATTTTGTAAATTGTGAGAATTTTGACGAAGAACAGAATGAAACAACAATTTTGTTTTAGAAGATGGTGAATACTACTTTCGAACCAATTTATCAAAACAATGCACCAGAGTTCGTATGAAGTTGTTTCATTGAAATAATAAGCATAATTGTAGTAACAATGACCTAGATGACTTGTCTCATCTTATTGGATAGTGTTGCTCGATGATCATATATTGCTTGAAAAGTACTATAATGCGCCAAAGATGATTAAATGATTGAATATGCAGTGCGAAAGATTCGTACTTGTAAGAAAGATCACATGCTATTTTACAAGGAAAATAAGAGGATAAAATGTGACATGTGCAATCGAGATTGGTATAAAGTACAAACAGATCCTAAAAAGTAGAAGATCCGGCGAAAAATATTACGTTACTTTATATTATCATGAGATTTCATTGTTTATTCAATATAGAGAATATTGCAAAATTTATAAGATTCCACTTATTGGACATTAAAGTCCATGTCATACCATTTTAAGAAAGTAAAGAAGCTAGTAGTATATGATAGAACATGAAAGATAGCTAGTTGCCATTTATCACCTTCAAGAATGATCAAATTTTAAATTCTAATTCATTTTGAATTAGACAGTTCACCAATAATAAATGAAAAAATAAATGTAATAAACACTTATATTTTTTTATCATATTTTAACAAATAAAAACTACAAAAAGTCACTTCTTGTATTTTCACCCTAAAAAATAATTGATAAAATATTAAAAATCAAGAAATAAAAATATTTATGAATTTCTAACATAACCTAAGCATTTACCTAGACCCAATATCAACAACTGCCAAAACTTAGCCATTAAATTAAAATATTGTTTGGATCTAAGAGTTATGAAAATTAAAAAAATGTAATAAAAATTTTCATTTAAAATGTGACACCATCAATAATATAAATTTAACAAAATAATTATATGGGTAATCAGATTTTTCAAATGGAAGGTGGCTTTGTCAAGTATATATATTTGTAAATAAATATAAATATATATTGTTATTATAAAAAGTAGTCATTCAAAAGAATTTTAAAGAATGAAGAATATTATAAATAAGTGAGAAAATTAACCCAAATTAATGTGGATTCCAAAGTTGAAATAGACAGGCTTATCTATAAGAAAAATTAATTTGGGCTTCACATTTAAATTGGACATGTCCATATGTAAGAAGGTTCTAGATGCAGTAAAGGCCCATCTTCTAAAAACAGGTCATGAGGTGCACCCTACCTCACAGCCCTACATATAGGGGAGATGCCGCAGCTTTTGTAGTCAAAGAAGATGAAACACATAAGCTAGATAAAAACTTATGGGATATATATACAGATCTTACTTTCCTATAGTTTTTTAGGCTTTCAAGGTTCAGGGGGTTAAAAAACCGATCAGATAGTAGATCTTAATTCATGGCCGCTAAGTTGAGCTCCGATGATGGCGGGGATAGCAAATCAGAAGATGATCTCCTAGTTCTTGTGCCAAAAGGTATAGAAATAGATACAGAAGGCAAGGATTGTATATTTATTGTCATTTAAGTCTATTGTTTTACAGAAGAGTAACTTCTAATCCTTAATTTTTTTCATGTATGTATATATCATGAATAGGCTATATAAAAGGATTATTCATGAAACATCAAATTAGAGGGCTCTTAGTCAATCACAGGGGAATACTTCAAGGAAGCGCAAGTAAGATCATCGGTATATATGTATATGTGTGTTATTATTTTCCTTTTTATATCTATGTATATATCAACATAAATCTTATGTCTTGTGGACTTTTTTTTTTGCTAAATCTCGTGGACATTTTTTATTGTTGTTACACAGCTTTTTGATGTTTCCTTATATCATTGTATATGTTTAAATGACAGGACCTGATGCTGCCTTAGTTGCCCTCTCCCAGAGTCGGTTTATGTCTCTGAGGCCATGTGGGCTTCCCAATCACAATCCATCAAGGGCTCTTGGAGAGCAATAGGAAATTCAAGGTGACCAGAGATTCATGAGCTGCCAAGAGTTCAGAAGAAGTCAACAACAATCAGAATCAACAATATATATTTTGTTGTTTATGAAATAGTATCGCTAGATGTTAGATGTTAGACCATTGTGTAAATTGAATTTTTTTTTACAGCAAGTAGTTATCAAAAAAAGAACATTGGTGCTGTAGGAACAGTCCAACATTTTATGATGTTTCCTGTCTTTCTTAAACTTTTTAATCATCACAAAAGGACAAATAACTAATCTAGCTTAAAAGTATGTATACTTCCAGCATTTTTATGGTATTACCACTAGAAAATTATCAAAATTATCAAAAGAATATAATATTGGTGAATGAATGACTAAACATAATTTAAATTTTTAGGCAAGATGAATCTGACTCTTAAATTTCCACCTCTCTTTGCATACTCTTATTGGTGGAATTTAAAATAAAGTCGACCAAAATAACGATTTTAAAGTTTTCTTAAAATAACGAGCTATGAAAATAAATTATGAATTTATTATATTATAATATTTGAAGAAAAAAATTAGTTAATTGTTATATTTATTTCCTAATAATTATAAGAAATTTTAAATTTTATAACATAAAATGGATGATAAAATCAATCGAACTCAGTTGAATATATAAATTGACACTCCTAAATACGATATGAGACTATTGAATTTAGTGCCACGTGAGCCATTCAGGTAATTACATCTAACTTATCAAATTTCACTTCAAATGAGTTCAAATTTTATAAAAAAAATAAAAAATATAACCAAGAAGGCCCACCCCCTCCTATCAATCACATAGGTTGTCCCACCCCTCCATTTCTTTTTCTCTCACCATCACCAAATCCCTCTCCTCGGTTATTTTTCCCCCCCAAAATACACCTCTTCTCTCAAATAAAGAATGTTAGTTCTTGTCTTCCCGTATTCTCTAATTTACCTCTCCTCTTATTTATATTAGGAAAATGCTTAACGCATAAAAAGGTACAAAAATTTTCACAAAATCACATGTGTCAAATTATGATTGGAACAGGACCTTATATTCACATAAATATCACCAATTAAAATACCACACTTCATTTGCCATGTCATTTTGTACAAAATTTTATACTCAATTTTATGCATGGGGCACTACTCTTTATACTAATATTGGGTCAACATCACTCTCTCTCCTTGATTAATGCCCATCTTCATCCCCTAGTTATAAATAACAATCTTCATTGAATGCTTAATCTAACTTCTCCTAATTGTAAAAAACAGTCCCCATATTAATTAACACCCGTCCATGATGATTTTGACTAGCTACGTAGATGATATTAATGATTTTTTTTATATGGAAGATGTGTGTTAGGAAAATGCTTGTGTTTTTGGGCTAAGTATATACTAAAGATAAGTTATTAAATATAGCGTATATAGAAGATCTGGTGTTCAGTCCGTCTTATTTGAAGAAACACGAAACAAGATTTGTTGTATTGCATATTGCGATGATGTGTAGTATAGGAAGAAAAAATGGGTCATGTATGTGCATTCAATCATTTGGGACATTCATGTTTTAAATATAGTTAGTTTAGGCCATCACCATTTCCAATATTTTCAGGAGATATTAAATAGTTTTATTTTTTCCTTGGCCCATTTATCTTTTTTTATACGATACACCATACAACTTATTAGAGTAATCAAACTACATATCTGTATAGCGACTCTAGAATTGGGCATGACAAAATCAAAATAAAGAGTGTTAGTTTTGTTATATCCTTGGCCCCATTTACCTTCTCGCCTTCTTTGTGGCCTTGAATCATAATAAAAACTCTCTTGCATAAGATTTTATGCTTTACATTTTTTTATTAAAAGACACTAACAAGACCTTGACCATAAAACTACCTCTATATGAAGAGATACAATTCTTTGGCAAACATTAAGTAAACACACTATTTTTTAGAAATGGAGTAGCTTGTAAGTGATTATGAAATAATATTGGACAAACAATTATTTCTTTTTATTTCAGATGATATGCCGAAATATATATATACTCCGCCCTTTTAGCCTAGTGAAATTTGTCTTAGAGAGGTAATTGTAAGTAAAGTTTCATTATTTCATAGGATATATATTCATTTATATTCTAGATGATTTTGGTCTCATATTGATTATATACTGTATGTAATTGAATCTTTTTTAATTAGATTCTAAAATTTTATTATAGGAAGCAAGAAATTCTAAATTGAAAACGATTGGAGTTAAATTAAAAGAAATTTTAACACGTGCAAAATATATCGTTTGGGCAGTATCTTTAGTTTGGCTTATTAGATTTGGGCGATTCAATAACCCACACGAAGATAATGAGATTTTCTTTCATTTTAGACAGGACCATACATCAAATTTCACTTTATGAAGTTCAGAATCAGATAAAAAAGTCAACTAAAAATTTGGTTTTGAGAAACCTTTTCGGTTTGGGAAACCTGTATTAATTCCTAATCCTAAAAACAATGAAAAGACTTTTTTTGTTAGGTTTATATTATTAGAGATAGAAATAATACCCATAGCTACCAAGAAGATGAGAATGGAAACTTTTCTTCGAGGTATCAACGTCAACGACAAACGAACAATTCTTATTACTCTATACTTTTTATCATATTAAAATCTTCTCTTGATTTTTTGTATCATTTTTACTATGATTATGGTTGACTAGATTTTTATTGTTGGCCGGCTTATTGTTGGACGACTGTTTTGGAGCCCTAAACTTTATGATCATTATGGTTGATTTTATGAGATATGTTCTTGATTGTGCATATATACACGTCAATACTTATAGAGATGTATGAATTAATTATGATATGTGGTCATCCAAATATATTTTGTGTCATTGGTTTAAGGTTGATTTACATGCTTTCCAACATATTTATTTAACTGTCTAGAAATAATCTTTTTTCTTGTTTAATTATTAGTTTAGTTTTAGATAAACAACACAAATCCATCTTTGATTTAATTAGCATAATAGAAGACAAGTGAACCCTTGTTCCTCGACATAGAACGATACCCTATTTACTCTAAATTAGAAATGATCTAAAAAGGATTAAGTTGAGTTATCTCAGTTTTCCCTAGTTGCTAAAAACCCCGATCAACAATTAAAAGATTTGAGTTGGATGGAAATGGAAATAGAAACTGAGATGAATGAATAATTACAAGAAGGAGAGTGGGGAGAGATATAGTCAGTGGTTGATCGAACAAAAAAGATCGGACGAAAGTGGTAATTCATGTCGTCTATCTGTTACATATCCAGTCCTGTTGTCATGTATTTACATGAGGGGTCACTAGTTACAACTCTCCTTCTATTGAGACACCCTCGCATGCACCACGCACGTAAATGTTGATTTACTATTTTAAAGTGATTATAAATTTAATACGAGAAGTATAATCTATAAGTAAATAAAACAATATTATTTAACTATAATCAAGCATCGCTTATTTTAGATTTAGTTATTGCATAATTAATAAACATTTATTAGATTCATAATGATATATATCGGGCGTAAAATATTACTCTATATGCTTAAAAATTCGGGATATAACTTAATTAAAAAAAATACCAATCTAATACACCTACAAAATATTACCAACTTAAACCTAAAACATGTATAAACACCTACTATGCTGCATATTTTTTCGGTATATACTAAACTTTTTATCTAATCTTAACCGTGAAACGAATGATACTAAACTTTTTAATCTAGTCTTGATCGTGAAAAGGATGATGGAGTGCTGCAACAACATTTGTTTGATAACTGCATTCTCTCTGGTTTGCAACGGACTGGCCCCCTAACAATATTATAGTTTAGCTATTGATATAATATTATACAGTCTCCAATAGATTTTTTATTTAGTCTTAATGACTCCTCAACATCAAATTGCACATTGACTCCTTATATCACTAAGTATTCATTTCAGATTTTAGTGGATTTCTAACAATCCATTAATTTGGAATGATTGTTGCTGATTTTGGCCGATTTTAATTATACGCGAATTTTAGCGGAGTTGTTGAATAAATCTCGAAGAGTCTTGCTCATTTGAGTAACGATTTCTACAAATCCATCAAAATCTCTTGGATTTTGCTAAGATTTCTGAAAACATAAAATATACTAGTAAATTCATTAAAATCTACAATGTTATAAAATACAGAAAAATTCATGGACTTTTGAATATCAACAGATTTTAATGAATTTTTAAAAAATCAACTGAATACTACCAGATTCTGATCGACTTTTTAAAATTTAAATTGAATACCCCTGTATTTTAAAAGACTATTTTCAATCTCTATTGAATAACATCGGATTTTGAAGCATTTTTTTAGAAAAAAATTGAACACTTTAGGATTTTCAAAATCCGAATAAATTCTGTAAAATCTCAATTGAATACACCACTCTAAAAGAACCACTATCCATTCCTTAAATAATTTTTATCAATAAAAAGATCACCTTTCTCTTCTTTGAACTTCTTTTCTCTCTTTGTTTCATATCTTGTCAAATGTATTATTTTTTCCTTTCAGATCTTTTCAAATTTTTTATTTTAATAATGATAAGGAAAAATTATAAGGATAATCAGTGGAGTTAAAATATAAAATGATACTTAAAATCAGTAGGACCTTATATTTTATAATATTTAGAAGAAAACTACTTGCGTATTGTTGGACTTGCTCTAAGGATGATTGTTCCTAAGAGCTATTTTTTATAATATCTATAAAGAGTTAGTTAAGGGTCGGTTGAAGATGTTATTACCTTTTTATTTGAAAAATTGCACATGCATTACTAAAACTCTTCATCCAAAAGACTACATATAAGAAATTTAGAAGCATTTTCTAACCTCTCTATAGGATGTGACAAAGAATAAGCAGCCCAGGCCAACTTATGAGCTACTATATTCGTAGATCGCCAACTTATGAGCTACTATATTCGTAGATCAGTGTTCAAATACAACTATTACTTCACAATACTGTTTAACGATCTCTACACAATCATCAATGATAATGTAGAAATTTGAATTCCCACCTGTGCCATACACAACCTCTACTACCAACTTCGCATCCAACTCGAATACATAATTTGTTGATCTCCAATCTCGAGTCCACATCAGAGCTTCTTTAAGGGCCATTGCTTCAGCCTCACGTGTTTGCCATTCTCCTATAGCTGTTGTACATCGAGCTCGTAAAAACCTCCCTCAATCATTTTGGCATTCCCCATTTGGTTTTGGCATACTGCATCCATATTTATTTTGATCCATTAATTCTGTAATTTACTCCATCGTTTCCCCATCTGGTTGACCTCCCCTTCCGTTCCTTGGTCTCACAACCTCTTGGCATTGCTGCCATTCATATAGCATACCTAACACCAAAGATTTAATCCTAAAAATAGAGATATTTTTCCCCTGCCATACCAGTGCATTTCAACACCACCACAATCCCCAGCAATAAAATCCAAATAGTGTACTTTGTTCATGCTGGCATCCTCTAAATGCATTTTTGAACACCTGTAAAACCGTGACATCTTCCTCGACTGGGATAATTCCCAGTAAAACCATACTTTTTCAAAAATCATGAGCAGCTTGACAGGTAAACAACACATGAACTGTTGTCTCTGTCCATACATGACAACTTCTGCATATGGTATCAACATCGACTTGTTTTTTATATAACTTGGTAGCTATAGGTGATACCTCCTTGCAAGCTCTCCATAAATATTTCACCACTTTACCTGGTAACTTCACTTGCTATAATTTTTTCCAGAGCCCGTCCTCGCCATTTGTACTTTCTCCACATAGTTGCCTATAACAACTCTTTGATAGTACATGTAGCTCCTGCAAGAGCCATGCCCAGACTCCTAACTACATCCAGTCCCATACACCACTAGTCCTAACTAGCCCAGTCCCGCAAGCCCAACCTTCAGAGGACCCACCACATCAGGCACATGCCAAAACACATGATAGGGACAACTGTCACCCATCAATCATGGGAATAATCAGGGCACATGTCAGAGGATCCTCAGAATATTCCTTGGCCAGTCCCGCGCTGACACGTGTAAAGCATCCACTCCAGCCAGGTGTCCTCCGCTCCTAGAGTCAATGGCCACGATTCAAAGGTACCAACCCCAAAACCCTATCCTTGGGCTATAAATAGCCTAGGAAGGTAAGGTTTTGGGGTTAATCACTCTCTTGCACTCATATACACACACAACCACCTTGCATTCATATCTATCTTCATCTTCCGCAAAATCGAGTTCTTACTCTCACACCGGAAGCGTAGCGGGACCCAAACCCCCTTTCCGGTGTTGTTTTGTAGGAACCCCACCACAACTACACCTCCACATCAGCGAAGGATCTAGACACAGTGTCGAATGAGCGGCCCCGCCACCAGAAGTTATCATTTGGCACTAGAAGGAGTTATTGAGCTAAACCAATACAAATACACTAATGTCCCAGTGGCCGAAGAGCACATGGCCAACCTTACGAGTGATGAACTGGCAGAAGCAATCCGACTCTACAGGCAGGAGCAAACTCGGCTCCAGGAAGAAGCCGAACCTGAGGAAGAATCGGAGGAGTCGAGGGAATCCCAAGAATCTAAGATATTCATCTTTGACCGAATTGGAGCTAAAGGAAAGAAAAGCAAAAAGGACCAGGGCAATAAGAAAGAGGCAGAAGCTACTAAGAAGAAAAGGTTGGAAGAGATTCAAGACTCACAGAGCAGTCTATGCTTATGTGATGTTGCCATTCGGATTGACAAGCGCATGATCCAATTTACCAAAGAACCAGGAACAAGATATTCAAGTCTCAAATCAGAAGAAACTTGGAGTGCTATATCGGCGATATGATTTCCAAATCAACAACTATACCAGGACATGTGGAAGATCTGAAGGAGTGCTTTGACAACCTGAGGAAGAACCAACTTCAGCTAAATTCAGAGAAATGTACCTTCGGAATAGGAGCAGGCAAGTTCTTAGGATTCATGATCAGCAATAGAAGAATAGATACTAATCCGGAGAAGATAAAAGCAATCGAGGAAATGAGGGCTCCCAGGACCCAAAAAGATGTGTAGAAGCTAGCAGGATCCTTAGCAGCACTCATGAGATTTTTCTCAAAGATAGCAGAGTGGTGCTTACCATTCTTCAATTTACTCAAAGGAGCAAGCAACAAGAAAGAGATAAATTGGAGTCTGGAGTGCCAAAAAGCATTTGAGAATCAAGTACTACCTCTCTCAGCCACCATCCCTAACTAAAGCTCAACCAGGAGAGCTTCTCTACTTATACTTATCAGCGGGAGCACAAGTAGTAGGAGCTGCCTCAATCAGGGAAGAGAATGGAAAATAGCAGCCAGTCTACTACGTAAGCCTCTATTTTATATATAATAGAGCTAAATTAGTCTTCATGAGTATACATCTATACACACCTATGAACCTCCTATACGTGTGGCGGTGAAGCCAACTCACTTACACATATCCTTTCTATTTTACTGTTCCAAAAGGACCCGTATAATGCATAATAATTTTCTTTTCTTTCTAATTCTAGTAATTAGTGCTCATGAACATTTGCAATAGTTACTGGTTGTTGAACATCATTCCCACATGTTTCTCAAGTTCAGTTAATCTAGTTTGTAATCGCTTCTGATCGCATTCAAGGCTATTTAATCGTTCCCTTAATCTTCTTGTCCATCTGCGAATGATGTAGTGAAACCATGGCGTATTCGATTTCTAACGTTCTCGAAATTACTTTAGACTTAAGAATCAACGAGAAAATCTTGACTGGATATGATTGATGTACAAACTTATCACCATATCTTATTTTCCTCGAATCACAATCGAGTGTAATTACTGAGTGAAAATCTCTTACTATTTAGAACAAAATACAGTAACCTGAAGGCATCACCAACATATTTTAACCCATCTTATCATTTATTTTGGTTCTAAGAAGTTCTAATACGAAACTGACTGTATTGCTTTCCTTGACGTCTAGTCACATATAACGTTTATTCTTTCTTTATGCCATACTATCTGAAAGTCTTCTTTGACATCTATGTCTCGTATCATATTCTCGGAGTATCTTGAATCCTTTGAGTTATCGATGTTTAGCCAAATTTCTATCTTTTAGTTCCACCTTATTTAATGCCCGTTCATCTAGGAGTGGTATATACTATTCTGGTTCGACATTATTCATCGTATTCTGAATACTCCTGTAAAATCTTAAATCAAACAATACTGATCATTTACACTTAATTTTTGCATCTATTGACGTACCACCATTTCTTCAAGCAGCAACTAACCCACATATTGGATGAACTACTTACAAATAAAGAGCAAGACTGGGTTTGGATAACCTATCAATAAATTTAATTTATGCTATCCTCACCTTTGGTTCTCAGGTGATTTCACTACGACATGTCTTGGTGAAATATATTTATCTTTATTTTTGAAAGTCAACGGTTATAATAATCCATCTAGCCTTTGATGCTCCGTCCTAATTCTTGGGTAGGTATAACATTTACTTAAATGTTTCTCCCATTTTCTCAAATGTCTGGTCACTAAATATGTTCTATCAGCCCTCGGTACTTACTCATACTTCTGAGATGCATTCCATATCTCAATTTACAAATTTTTCCTCAAACTCTTCACTTTACTGCTGTCCCACATAATATCCCTCTCTTACATATATCCTGGCATCTTATAAAATTTCTTTGTCATCCTTTTGATTCCACTTCCTCTCCTATTTCCATTCTTCGTTCTCACAGCTCATTCAAAATCAAACTCTTGATATTAATACTCGTTTTGATGTCATATCAAATTATATATCAATACGAACTTTGATGCTCACAACATTCCATTTTGAATTAAACATCAATCATCTATATTAATACCACTTTCGATATTTAACAATAACTTAAGTATCAACATCAACCAGGAACTGAATTAAAACTGTATCTCACCCTTTATCCAAAACCGAAATACTTGGTAAATCATTTATTGTATGATTATCAAAATAATTTAAAAATAAGACATTTTTTAATAATATTTATTGCAGATGATAAAATTTATGTGGCTGTCTAATAAAATCTGTATTGGTGTAGTTATTAACCTTTTCTTTATTCCCCATCCCTTCTTCTTTACCATCTTTCCTTCGATTTGCTCTATATTCAATCTTTAGTTCTTGAAAACATTTTTTTCCCACTTGTCCATACAAATAAATTTTTACTTCTTTTGTCTATTACAAAGCACTACTAGAAATATGGGATCAGACATCGGTTCAGAACCGATGTTAAAAAAAATCTACACCAATGTCTTCGCGTGTGATGTTAAATGTCATCAACCTTTGACATCGGTAAACAGCCGATGTCTATTACAGTGCTATACATCGGTTTTAAGATTAAATGCGATGTCTTTGCAATAAATTTCAGCTTAAATTACAGTATTTTTAGGTGAATATGAGTATATTATGAGGTATTTATCCATTAAAACATGAAACCTACAAGCTCTAAGAGTCATTTATTGAAATTCTTTTGAATAAACCGATGTGAAGTGCTAGATGAGACATCGGTGAAATTAGTTTCCCGATGTGAAATGTTGGATCAGACATCGGTTAAATTAGCCCCCCGATTTGAAATGATGGATAAGACATGGGTGTTCTTCACGAAACCGATGTTAAATCTTTTTGTTTAACATCAGTAAATTTCTCTAACTGATGTTATTTGACTTAAAATACATTGAGTTTCTTTTCAGAATCGATGTCAAATGACTACTTCACATCGGTTTTTCTAGTTTTTTTTGTTTAATTTTATTTTATATGATGTCTTTTATACATTATTTACATCGGTTTACATTTATCATTGTGATGTTAATGTGGTATAGATTACATGCCACCTTGGTCCTGTTTTACAGCCACATGAACCAATTACATTTACACTACCAAAAAAATACCAAACAATGCATCATCCAACCAAAAATATCCAACAGAAACATAAAGCTACATTGATACAAAATTTCTTAACATAAAATATTCCAACAATCAATTCGGACATACATTCTAAGTCTAAAATAAACATCCCAACCAAAACCAATAAAATAACTTACTTATCAAGACTCTTTTAACTAAGGACTTGTCAAGAGTTTATACATGACCAAAAAAATTTAAAGTAAAACGCATACTTGAATACACAAGTTCAGGAATGGGCTAATCTCTTTCTACAAGCTATCACGGATTAGTCCATTTATTTTTTCAATACAAGCACTTAAAGTGTTGTTTAACTTGTGCCATTCTGCCAAACAGGGTTGTAGGAGAAGCTCGATGATGCTGACGAAGAACCTGGTTCTTAGATTCGAGGTTGGACACATTCAGTTCTAGCCTGAGTACGCGCATAGACCACATAATTAGATAATTAGAAAATAGGCACTGCATGTATTTTTTACCATAGTGCATACTTTAAAATCGATTTATACATTATAAATAATATTACTATAATATTGCAGGTTATTATAGTAATATCTTAATGGCATTAAATAGCTGACCAGATCATAGTATATGATGCGTCTCTCAGTGCCAAAAACAATCGAGCAAGGCCCAGCTAAGGGGTAAAATCATCAAGAACAGGGGAACCTGCTACAGATTTAAATCTATCAATATGTTCATTAAATAATAGATTAATGTCATTATTCGAATAACTTATACAAACACAAATGTGTAGCCTACAAAAATTTGTTCATCATTGAAAAGATTAAGCATTGTATACCTGACGATTCTTATCATACTCCAAAAATGAAGGAACGTTAGGATATTTATATCCTCTTCGTTCTAAGGTTGAGGGTATTTCCGGAAGCAAATTATGTCCATACAATTATTAAAAATTTACATGCAAGGCGGCTCAGCTCGATGTAAATTGGTCAACTATCGTGACATACAAATCATACCTGGCTAAATCGAAATGAAGCTCTCTTGTCAAGTCGTTCACACATCACACATGGCTCAAATTTAACCTCCTGAATAGATCATATGTTCAATTATTAAATATTTAATATCTAAAAACTAAGACTTCTAAACAGATTTAACACTAAGCTGATTGTTTTATTTCAAAAATATTAAAATTTAAAAGCATTGTACTTTTGTTAGATTGAACCACATTGTGCAATATCTTTGGTGCTCTCCTACCATTAAAAATTAGAAAACCAACGAACTGATACAATTTGACTTGGAAAACAAACCTCAAACAATTCAATTTCCTCATCAGCATCAAAGCCAGCCATTTCATTTAATTTTATCAAGATCTCAATCTGCATTCAACTACTCTTTACAAAAAGCCTTCCAACATATCTGGATGGATACATGTTCAGAAAAAATAAAGAGTTAAGAAATACTAAGACCAATGTACATTATAAATAACTACTACAAATTTTAACTTAGGATACATCACTTATATAGCGGTTTTTTATGTGATATACAAGTGAGTTACTTGCAGAATGTTTTCACAAAAAACGCTATATAAGTTATTATAAGAAAAATTAAAAAATTAATAAATAATTAGAAAAAGCACTAGCAAAGCGCTTATTAGTATAAACGGTATATAAGTTTTAACTTCAATAACGTTTAACAAAACGCCATGTAAGTTAGTGTATTTTAAGTAATTAATTAATTGTTTTTTATTTATTCTTGCACAACAGTAGCGCTTTTGGAAGCGTAGTCTCGGTGAATAGACATTTTATTTTTAATATGATTGTACTCTGTTTCATTTTTACCAAGAACATCTCATTTTCTCTTCGTCAACACTGCATCGACCAACCAGTTGAAAAAATCATGAAACTTCTGGGTCAATTGGCGTATGGATTTATTGAACTTCTATGTTCCAAAATTCATCTCTCTACAAAATTCGCAAGCAGGTTGCTCTTGGTCTTTCTGGGTCTTCTCCGATAAAATCGAATTGGGGCTTCACAACAAATCCTTACTCATCGAGCAAATCGAGTACTCTGGCTTCAAATCGATTTGTGAGTTTTCATGGCTCAATTCATTATGATCATTAAAATCGATTTGTTAATGCTAGGGTTTCTAATTCTGAAATTATGGCCTAAAAATACAATAAATTTTCAGATGCTCAATTAAGGTAATTGGATACACTAGGGTTCTTTTTCACTTTGTTCAAAAATCAAGTTAAATATGAAAAGTTTAAAAATATTTTAAAGATGTTAATCCCATCACTGTAACACTGTTCCAGATTATAAGTGATTCTTTTTTTAATGATGACTATTTTACCTGGATGATCATGATAAAAATCTTGTATCTTTATTACATTACTTGCCAGAAACATTCTGTGAGATACAATCCTGAAGATCATGTTATATTACCATCAGCTTCAGCTTCTTAAGGGGTGGATTCTTAAGGGAGGAATGCTTATTATTCTCTTTAGCTAATGGAAAGGAATTTGATTCTGTTTTTAACTTTCTGGATGAGTTATCTGACTTGTCCAGGTTCAGGACACTCGAGCTAAATATGCAGTCCTGTGTGCTCTCTCATCCTGCAGACATGAGTAAGGTTTTTTCAGGTTCTAGGATCGAAAAGCTATTTGATGATGTGGCTAGCTTTGTAAAACAGTTAGTTCCTTCAAATCAACTCTATAATATAGAGCAGAAAAGTTTACTAAGGAGTTCTTGCTGGAAGGGTCTTTTTTATATTTGAATGGAACTACTACTGACAGAGAAGGTTATGTTTTTTATGTGACAAACTGCATCAAGGTGCTGTCTTGTTCAACATCGTCCAGTTTATATTCAGAAACAAGTACAGTAGTTGGTCAAGATCATTTGCTAGAGGAGTGGACTGTGGCAATTAGATGCTTAGCATAGGCTCGACATGCTTGGTTGGTTGATTTTCTTAAGGTTTACATTATCACTCCCAACTTTTATCTTTTTTAAGTTCAGAGATCGTGTGTTCATATATTGTTGTTTCCATTGGGGGTATAAATTTGTGCCCCTGCATAATTCTTACTTGGATCGTGTTACTTGTTAGAAACTTAAAGATTCTTGAGGGTTCTGGCAGTTAGTTTTCGTCGCTATTTTTATTTTTTGCTAAATTTTTCGTCGCTATTGTTATTTCTTAGCTTTTGAGTTTTTGGTTGTTCTACTAACATTAACATCCGGAGATACTCTGCAGGTCTCAGATGTGGAGTTCAGACCTGGAAATATATACTTCCTAGAATCAAAGAAAAAAATTACATGCAGGCTAGTGGGGACTGGTTCCATTCCATTGACACATATTGGAAGCCTAAAAGCATCCATGCTGAACACTAGATCAGAAGGTAAGAAAATTGTAACAAGTTTGCCGTGATAATGGAAAACTCTCTGTAGATGCATGACAGTCTAAGAAAATTTATAATGCCTATTTAAGCTGCTGAGGATAAAGTAAATGCCATTACTTTATATAAATATATCTGAATTCTGCAAATATTTGGGAGGTGCTGGTAGAAGTTGCAGCCACTCTACAACATGCTGAGGGAAGCACTAAAAGACAGTGGATTCTTGATGCTGCTGAAATTAGCTGTATGCTTTTTTGTCTTTGTTAATATATGAATAGTATATATAATGTTTGATCAATATTTCTCTCCTCGCACGATTATAAGTTCTAAGAAATTCTTAACAATGTGAATAAAAATTGTACACAGAATGATATTAATTTGACCACTATTTCTGTTATTCAGTTTTCAATCTAGATCATTTGGGTTATTTTACTGTTCAATTAGAAACACGCACTTCTAAACTCTTCCGTTATATGTTCATTCTTATTGATTCACATGCAGAAGTCTCACCAAAGTTATTGTTGATTGAACATCTGAATATCCTAATGTTGACAAGATCACATAGAAGAAAACTGGATGTTATGGATGAGTTTATATGTGAGAAATCAGTGACGCTAAGAAACAAAATAGATGGGAGGATAAAGAGGAACCCAAGATGTAGGACGTAGGTGATCTGCTGAACCTGGATGTAGAAGTCACAAACAAAGAACAAGCAAATATATTGGTTAACACTGTTTGATGTAAGAATATGTATAGTTGTTAGTATTCACAAGAATGTGATGTAAGGCTATATTTTACTTTTGGCTTCGTATAACAATTATGTTGATGTAGTAATTTCTAATGGATTGATCTTTAGTTCAGTATTTTGTTTCTTGCAAGTTCTTTTTCTATGGGCATTAATGGTCTATTTCTTATGTATTTGTGAATTTTAAAAATATAGTAAAGTAAAAAAAAGAGGCATAAAATAATTTTTTTTAAAAAATTCAAATTTGAACTTGGATAGGGCATGAAAAAGAGCTATGTAACAGGTATATGGATAATTAAATAGAACTTGGGTACCGTTTTAGAATGTGCTAAAGGAGACACTTGACTTGCAAAACACTTAGTTACATAGCACTTGCGAAAACGTTATCTAAGTACATCACTTGCATAGCGCCAAAAAAAAGTGCTATATAAGCTATACGCACTTGCATAGTACTGCCTTACATAGCGCTTAAAAGCGCTATGCAAGTGTTTAAAAAAATGCTATGCAAGCTTAATTTTGTAGTAGTGAATGCAATCTGATGAGGAATAACTATTATCATAACAACAACAGATTAAATAATGAAAGGGCTGCTTTTTAATCCCATCATAATTTAAATGTATGCTGAAAACTTGAGATTTCTACTAGATGAACTGAGTAGCTCTTAAAATTTAAAGATCAAGGTAGCACATCTACATTATACATCATACAGGGTAATTATATTTCTTCTCTTTATTACATCAATTTAGGAAAAAATCACTTTATAAACACAGTTAATGCTTGTGTAATGTAACATTAATTATGAGGATGCAAGCTTAGAAGAGATAATTTACCCCTCTTTAGATTCTCCTAAGCACACCTACAATATCAACATGACCATCTCCAACAGGATATATAGAGCTTCTTTCTCTTTCACAGTTCCTAAATATCTCTAAATAAAATTACGAATAAATGAAAATAAGGATATATATCCGAATAAGCAACAAAGGCATAAAAAGAGTAAAAATCCTACAGAAACACAGATTATATAGATTGTACTTACAACAATGTTTGGATGAGAAAGATTCTTTAGAAGTTTTACTTCTTCCTCAAGCTCCTTTATATGTGCCTACTTGTACCAATTAACAAGTGCAAAAATAGTCACGGTAAAGAATAATTCGATATGTATGATCTAGCAATAAATATAGAAAACCCAAAAGCTATGATGAATAATCAAAATGGATACGAGGTATTAAGTTCAGTACATGATAATAAAAAAACCATAAAACAAAAGATTGTTGGACATTTCATAGTTAAATTTTGCATTTTAATTACAACCAGCAAGTTCCAGCTATTTATATAAGGAAGTTAAGTCACATGGTACTTTGGGCCGGCCAAGTGCTATGACTAAACAAGAAGATCACATTAATCTAGTGAGAATAGTCTTTAAAAAGTATTGGTTATACACCAAGTAAGTCTCTGCTCCTAAAAGTTCTGATGGGGTTATATATCTTGAACATGAACTATCTTCATTACTTACATGGACTGAATGCACTCTTAGTGATTAGGAGGCACTATTAGCTAATATCGCATCTCATTATCATGAATATATACGTAAATTTTCCTAAACGATTATCATATTAGAGAGGCAAATGAACAGACCTAGTATAAGTGCAGCAGGCACTAGGCCATAGATGGGCAAATAAGACACTTTTCTAATGTAATGCCTGTTTTGCGTTACATTAGACAGACTTTTTTGACCTATTGTAACACTAACGAAATAGCGTTACTTTACATGTAAAGTTACTGTTACGTAAGAGGGCTTGTGTTGTAGTAGAAAGCTAATGTTACAATAGTGCTGACATGACATAACGCTTTGCTTTATCATTATAATAATATTTAATTTATCTATTATTTTTTTAGACCTTCAGGGTATGGCCCGGATGTCTGATTGCAAGCTACAAGGAAAAGTAGATAACCTTTGGCATTTCTTAATATTTTTACCGAGTTCTTTCTTGTAAAAATAGCCAAAAGTACGCCCTCTTTACTAAAACGAACACAAGGTGAAGCCTGAGAAAAGTCACCGATATAAACGGGGCTTAAAATATGTTTTCACCGGAAATAACTGGTGTTGTTGGAATTCAACATCTAGACACTCAGATACATAGATACACTAGTAAAGCAGTCAAGAGAAATAATATAGAATTGAGCATATGGTTACGACATGTATGATTAAGACTTTAAGTATATTATGTACCAGGACAACTCACCAAGCATACAATCAGAAGCTGCAATGAAATCAGGCATGTACATATCTTTGGCAAGCTTAATGAAATTTGGAGTAAGCACCTGGTTTTCAGATGAGCCACAGAACCATATTAGTTCACCAAATTTATAATCTTTTTGGAGCATAAAAACTAAAAAAGAAAGGATCTTGCAAGATATTTGTTTATTTAACCAAATGACTGAAAATCTAGATTCATACCCCAGCTTGGTTGACATCAAATAGAGTGGGTGAACTTACGACCATGCATCTTCTCTAACTCAAACAAGGATATCACACATCTTTGATTTAACATTAAGCGCAAACAATCGTAAGGGCCAATCACTACAACCCAAAAAGAAAAACTTCTCCACATTCAAAAAAAGCTTAACGACTTCGAATACTAAAAAAAATAGCTCCATATAATAACAAGCATCAAACAAGAATAGTGAAAGAAACAAAGATGGATTAAAAGCTCAAGAAAGAGGGAAGTCTTTCTTAACAAACCCAAAGCTCCAAAACCAAATATTCACAAAGATCCTTAATCTCCAAAAGCAGCAAATCTGTGAAGAAAAATAGACTAAAGAGAAAAAAAATTTAAAATTGGAGACTAGTTCAAATTTAAGGAACCAAATTTGAGATTAAAACTTAATCGAACGATACCCAAAGTTTCGAAGATCCTTTTAAGCTCCAAATCTATGATTGTTGTCTAATCTTACCGATTCAAAGCGTAAGTTGGTGCTTAATTAGGTATAATTTGAATGTAAAATATGTACTAGTGAAAATTAGGGTTTATGAGAGCGAGTTCGAGAGAAAGAGGAAAGAGAGAGAAGACAGAGTCGCCTTGAGGTGTGGGGGAAGAGAGTGATAAGGGAAGTGAAGTCGCAGTTGAGGTTTGGGGAAGAGAGGGAGGGAGATAAAGATGGGGATAGAGACAGAGAGAGATAGAGAGATAGTTGATGTACGAGTAAAGGGGGAAGAGAGGAATAAAATTTTAACTTTTTTGTTAAGGGGGAAATTTGGGTACTCAGCGGGGGAAATGAAACATTTATTTAGTCATTTTTTTAAAAATGGCTATATAAAATGGTTAGCATAAATAACCAATGTTAAAGTGAAAAGCATTATTTATTATTATTTTAAAACTGAACATACACAACGGCTACTATATAAAACCGATGTCAGATTTATATTCAATATCGCTTTTTTTTAAACCAATGTTAAACAGGCTTTTAACATCGGGTGCATTACATGCCGATGTCTATGCACCGATGTCGTATCTACTATTTATAGTAGTGAAGGCATATTTATCCATATAAAGCCTCATGCACTTGCAGCAACTTCTGAATTCTACTGGTGTCTATACCTTCTCCAAATTCCTCATTGCTTTGATTTCAGATTTGGAGGTCATATCAAACTTTGAGTTAATCTAATTGGAATCGATTTCCATATTACTGACCATTAATTGGTAAAATTAACCAATTAACTCACTTAATTGATCAATTACACCAAGTGATGACTAGCTACATGAAATCAAAGACCAATTATATATAGTCAGATTGGCTGTAACTACCTTTTTCTAGAGCCGAGATCACAATTATTTGGAAGATCAACATGAATACCAATAACACACGGAAGTATACTTTCTATTTTTAGGAGTAGGTTATTTTTCGAAAATTTGGGCAGCATCTCCTTTATATTATTGACTACCAGTCGGACTCAAGCCGACACCAACAATCAATCACACAACCAAAAATCAATCAAACAACCAACAATCAACCCTCAAATATACCAACCCACTGCCACTTTTTAAACTCACCATTTCACCACCTCATATAGTATTAATCAGTACAACCCATGTCTCTAGTTCAACTTAAGATTATAGCGAACAATTCTTATTGTACCGTACTTTTTTCTCATATTTTTTTATTATAACAGAATATCACTACTGAGTACAATTACAAATTATTCTAAAATTCTTCTAGTCCATGTTTCAATTCAAGCTCTCTCATTAACAATTCGTCTATCCTTGACAATATACACTTGTTCTTAGTAATTAACTTGTTCAACTTCTGATAACCAACACCTGGTCTCAACCAACACTTTTAAAATCTTGTGAAAGAATTCCTTTGGTTGTAAAACATCATTTCTTAAAAAAAATTGCAGTCAAACCACCATACCTTCATTTCCCTTTATGTCTTTTCATACTGAACCTTTTTTACTGACCCAGTTATAAGCATCAAATTTGCCATATCTTACTTACTCCAGTGGGAAAGCCTAACCATTCGTTGAAGAACACACTCAAGTTTATTCGTAACTTGTATTTCTTCGATCTTGAATCTTCATGACAAATATCTCCCACATGATTGAGGTATGCTTCATCTTCACAACATATTATTCGATTATCTGGTTAATATTAAGAATTTCTTCATTCGCTTCCGTTATTCAATCAATCATTTGCCTTATCTGATATACGCAACTTTACTTTCTTATTTCTCTAGTTAATTAATCTCATGCAGTTTGCTAATTACTCCAATTCATGCTAAAATCTTATACTCACAACGTATCATGTATATAGATTTCCGCTTCTAATTTGATATCCTCACAACAACTTCGTTATTGGCATAATGGTTCTTCTCTGTACGTAAATGTCCACCATTTATTGGCTTGCAATTATCCACACTCATCACATAACTCCATCCGCTACACGGGTTTATTTCACTTCTTTTTAAAACATTCAGAGAATAGACCTTACTCAAGAAGGGAATTTGTGTATATCATTTTGATTAGAAACCTTTTGTAAGGAATAAGAGTACAAGGAAATAATTAGAAGGATCCATAAATCAATAAATCAGAATTGAAAAAGAAAGAATGAATAATGATTTGGATTTGAGTGAGACAATCAATATTTGTACTCAAGATGGCCAGTCTTTCATACTATATGGCATACAACACATGATTAGGTGGCGTCCCACCAGACTCTTCGTCATTTCGATAAAGCCTCACACCATAACACTGTTTGTCTCAATCAGAAAGCAATATTTTGAAGGAGGAATGATTTGAAAGAGATTCAACAATTTTCTTGTCAACTTATAGAGCTGATCATGAAAGAAGTTCATACTTTACTCGAGATTCAAAAGGATATATAGGAATATAGGAAAGAATGATACCATTGATCGCCATCCATATTTTATCCATTTACAGCTTCAACGCTGATTTGATAAATATATTCCAATCTGAGTCATATATTAACCTTAGAAAGTTCTCCGACATGCCCTCTTAATCGATCATTAGAATAAATTATGTACTGGGTCTTGTATCTTTAGCGTCGCGCTTTCATGTTTATAATTTGACTCTATTTGCAGTCTTACGAGATTTACAATCATAACTTCAAATTTCGCTTATGCTGTTAATCGTTAAACATATCGCATCTTTTGCTAATAACGTTCTTCCTTTAGAAAAGTCTGGATATTTCTCAATCTTCTTTGATCATACTCGGCTTCTCGTAAATTAATGTATTCTTTGAATTCTAATAGTCTCATAAATTGGATGAATAGTTTCTTTGTACATTGGTTCTGTCGTTAAACTTATCAAACAATATTTGCATTCTTCTATTAGGAACAATCAAATCTTCTCCATAATAGCGGGTCTATTTGACCTTCTAAATTAACCATACTAATTTCCAGAATAAATATTCTTCTGAATAATCCAAATCTTATACCAATCGAGAAAATTAAGTAGTAATTGGACAACCAAGTTTTAAAACTTGCTTTGTTTAAAGGACTTTTAGGAAAAAATTTGTTAAGAAAATCTCTTTTGAAAACTGGTTTAAAATTTTAAAAATCATACACCTGGTCGTCATTACTATATAAGTTGGTTGTCATCCTTCTCAACTACTACCGAGTATCAAATTAGGGAAAAATTTAGATAAGAGCTCATTCATTTTGCATATATCTTCTACCCTTCATTGAGTCCATTTTACCTTCATTGGTCAACAAAACTTCAGTTATCGTTGCATATTATCTTATTCATAACTTTATTTCTAGTCTTTCATACTGGTAACATTCCCATTATCACCTCTTATGATTAATAAGTATAACAGGTTTATCCAATAATCATCAAATCTAATATCACATCACATTACTACTATACGGATCATGTTTGGTCATAATATCATCATCTACTTTAAAGAAAATTCTCGATTTCCAATCTTTTCAAACTTCTTTAAAATCCATCTAGCACACTCCACAAGATAATCACAGGTGGCATACTTACTAGTAGCTCCATATAACCTGGTAGCAGCTATTCTCGAGAACACACGAATCTTCTCTCTAGGTTTCTTCTCACTCTTCTTAATACCTCGTGTACTCACCATATGCTATAGCTCTCGAATCCATCCTCATTGGTGTTTTTACTTTATAAGACGGCTTTTAAACGGATGGTATAGAACAATAACGTAGAACTATCCAGTAGAACTAGAATTAGCATGTGGGGGATTCTCGAATAGGTACTCTCGTATCAGATGATGGAATAATAACGTGAAAAGGTGCAATCGCTGCAACAGGATATGACATGGCTAACACCGATGGACGAGCAGGACGTGAATCAGATGATGGTCCTCCGACTGAATGCTCCTAATGTTCAGACGATACCGGAATAAAAGAATTTGCTATCACTGCTATCTCGAATCTCATCACAAATTATACCAAAACCTATTATAAAGTTGCACTCAACCTCTCGATGTCCTATTTTTCTAATTTCTTAATCCTAATCCTAACCCTATATCCATTCTCAACAATCTAAGCTTGTTTCAGTGATTTATAACCTATGGCTCTGATGCCAAACCTGTAACGCCCTCCAAACCCAGGTTAAAAGTTTGGCGTCCATAACACACACACACACACCATATTTAAACCTGTATATAAAATATTATATGCATTAACCCTTCTTTACACAATCACGGATCGCAACAGGTTAAAGTATGAAAATAAGCCACCACCTTAACTTTTATTACATCGTACCAAAACCCAACTAGTTCAACTTATAACCGATAATGATATCGTTCTTACAATCTTGCATAACTCATTTATAATATAAAGCTCTTGCTAGCTCGATCCAACTTAACCTGAAATCCTAGCTCGCACACTGGACCGAGAATCCTCGTTACCAACAATTTCCTTTTCAACTGTTGAAAACATAAAAAGATTTGCAAGAGTGAGCTAACTAGCTCAGCAAGTCATAATAGCAATAGCCGAGGTTAAATAATAATCAATTGAAATAATTCAGAAGAATCAAGTTGCTGAATAAGCAATGATTAGAATTGGATAGTCACTTTTTATTTTAAAAACCAAGGTTAGGCTGCTGATTAGTCACGCACTAACCCTGAGCAAGGCTCCCAGCTTTGCTCTATATACTAGATCCAAGGCACGCATTAGCCTATTATGACCACGAATCTGGTCCACATTTATAAAACTATCCAATTCTAAAACAATTCAATATGATAACCAATGTAATTCAATAAGCTGAATCATAAATAACATTTATCTTGAAGCATAGAGTGATTCACAATACCATGAGGGTATAATAAGGAATTCAAAAATATTGACTTTCAATCAAGAAAAAAATCAGAAAGTAAAAAACCAAGGGTTCAAGGGTTACAAGGATTGGTCTTCTGTTAAATAAGGAATAAGGGTTGGTATGTCAAGCAATTCAATATCAGAAATCAGTATGTGGTATATATGTATTTGTGGAGTAGTATCGTATGCGTTTGGCTCGTATCTGAGAATTCAATAATCAATGGTTTATGAAGAATAAGGCTTATGGCTCAAGATCAATAAGAATCAGGGTTCAAGGTTGAATAGTTTAAAGCGCTTGCAATATAAAACAAGAGTTATTTGAATAATAGCAACATTTTATGGGAAAGTTCGAAAATATTTGCAATATATCTTGAAGAAAGGTTCAGAAGTACTTGCCTTATCATAGATGATTTCCAACTTCACTTGTACTCATCTAACAGTTTTACTCATCAATCATTTTCCTCCCTTTTTCTATACCTTGCTTCTATTCATCAATCACTTGCCTTCTCTTTCTACGCTTTAGTTCAATTTACGGATCACTGGCTTCCTTTTTCTATGCCTCGCTTACTCTGCTAGGCATCACAAGAATCTTTCAATATTCAGTCTCATATTATTCTAATCGTCACATAGACGTCATAAGCTTTTATCTACCCTTCATTTTACCCAAATCCGATTTAAGGATTCAAAGTTATGACCAAAACAGTCACACGATAAACACATAGGCATATAACAAATCAATAAGTTAGCACGTAGCACATAACACGTAAGGTATTCGATCAAAATTATTTTTCAAAGAAGATTCGGGGTTAAAGTGATCTTCTAGGTATTTAATACGTATTTTTCAACATTTTTCGGAATTAAACGGGTCTCCGAATCATTTTTTAATTAATAATAGGGTTTGAACACCCGGATCTGATTTAAAATGATTTTATAATAATTATCGACCCTTGAAAATAATTTAAAATAATATTTTAAAGTTCGAAACTATTTTTCAGAATTTTTAAATTAAAAATAAATAATTAAATCTAATTATTAAATCAATTAAAATTAATTAATAACTAATTAAATTAATTAATCAATTAATATTTAATATAATTGACTAATTAAATAAATAATTATCAACTAAAATTAATTACTTAAATAACTAAGATTTATTTTTTTAAATTAAAAACAATTTTCAGAAATTAAAGAATGAATTTTGGAATTTTTAAATAATAAAAAATCAATTTCTGAAAATATTAAAAAGAAAATACATTTTCTGAAAATAATTAAATAGAAATCTAATTTTTGAAATTTTTATAAATAGGGATCCAAATTTTATAAACTTTTAAAACCAGAATATCAAATTTATAATTTCACCGTCGTCTTCCCCGTTTTGAGCTCCGGAGGCCGGACTCTATGGCTGCCGCCATAGAGCTTTTCCGGCGACCACAAAGTTACCCAGAATTCGATCAAACTCACAAGAGATAACCTTTTGCTGTCCAAAAACATAAATATAAAAACTATGCATGCAAACAATCAACATAACAACCGGAATCCTCGCCTGAAAATCCCGCCGCCGCGGGGCTCGTTTTTCCCGGGAGGTCACTTCCGTTACCGTCCGTTCACCATATATACACCATTCATTTCATTTTTTCACGATCTACAAGATGGTAATATCAATTTTAAACAATAACCCTTAACCTAGAAATACCTAATTTTCAATTTATAACATTCATATCAAGAACCCTAATTTTTATTTTCAAGAATCAAACACCCTTTTCTATATGTTATTGAACTCGGTTTTTGACATATAATATACCAAAATGTCCAGAAAAAGATTATCTATACGATGGAATCATCAAATCATATCAACAACATCAAGAACACATTTTCATAATTTAATCTTTAAATAATTTAAAATAAAACAAATAAATAAGAAAAATAGCTTAATTCCTGCAAAAAAAACGGATCATTGATTATGAAAGTACTTTTCGACAGCTTCGTTTTGATATATTGCACGCTTGAATCGAGGTTCCATAATGCCTTCGTTCGTACGTTTGATTATGAAGAACTCAACATTTTTATGTTTTTTCTCTGTAAATCTTATATGTTTACTGATCGATTATGATTTTACGAATAAAATGAAATAATAAAAGGGCTATATATATATTTGTGGAATATTGGATCGTGTTGGATCGTATTGGATCGATAAATTAGTTGCTTAGCCGCTAAGAAACTGTAAAAACGATCCGATTTGGTACCCGTATTGGATAATTATCCAAACCGAGCTTTTTATAAAACACTCTATACGAAAATAATGTAATAATATCCCGTCTTTCGAGAATACGGGTTTTGATGATTCACCGAAATGATTATCGTATCGATAATCTTGCGTCGGGCCGCGCACGGGTCAAACTGTAATCTGGATTGAAAAATGTCAAAATACGGAAAATGTCTGGATTTACCAGATTAGGTTAGGAAGGAGTTTTCGAAAGAGTTTCAGGTTGTAAAAATGTAAAAAAGATTAATGAATTCATAAATTAATATAAAATCAGATAATACTCCAAAAATTACGAGAAAAATATCTTAATTATCTGTATTTTATTCTAGACATAATAAAATTAACATACTTATACTTTACCACATATCAACATGCACATAACAATACCAATCGTCAAATAATTCACCAAAAATCACATAATAATCACATAATAATCATTTATCGATAAAAATAATTACACGTTATGTCTCGAATATTACAGTTAAGTAGAGGATGAGTGACCAAAGTTGGTACCTGAGGTGGCATTGACACATTATATGGTGATGAAAGTGACAAAGAAGTGGGAGAGTTACCTGGATGATCCACAATAGCAGGGGCGGAGGAGGATTGCAGAGGAGGAACCTGAAATAAGAATTTATTTTCCACAAAGCGCTCACGATGGGAAAAAAATAATCTATTATAAGACAAGTCAACACATCTATAGAAAGACTTGGAAGTACAATAACCCAAAAACACACATGGAGTAGAGTTGGGATGTAATTTAGAGGAAGAATATGGTGTTAACAAGGGGTAACAATTACATCCAAATATTTTAATTCTACTGTAGTTTGGTTTTTAATCAAAGAAAGACTCAAAAGGGGACATATGTGGAGCAAGTTTTGAAGGCATTCGATTTATTAAGTACACGGATGTTTCAAATGCATAGGGCCAATATTTTAGGGGAATATTAGCATGATGCATTAATGTATGACTAGTTTTCATAATATGTCCATGCCTTCGTTCAGCAAAACCATTATGCTCGGATGTATGAGGAAGAGATATAAAATGAGAGATACCATGTGCTGGCAGGAATGATTCAAGGAAATATATTTTCCCCCGTTGTCTGAATAGAAAAAGATAATTGGTCGATGAAAAAAAAATTCCACAATATATTTGAATAGGATAAAGGTATCTTTCACATCTGATTTATTTTTAATGAGATACAATCATATATAGCGAGTGCAATGATCAACAAAAATATTATAAGAATGATACCCATAAGACGAAGTGATTATAGGTCCCCAGACATATGAATATATTAACTCAAGTAGTTTTGAGCTTGACATGGAAGAAACTCCAAATGGAAGTGTTCGACTTTTATTACAAAGACAGGAGTGACATCTTAAAGAAAATTCAGAAGGAATATTGGGAACTAATTTGTTTGACTCTAAAATGCATCGAAAAATCTTGGTGTGAGGATGCCCAAGACGATAATACCATTCAGCAAGGCTAGAACACTCAGTAGCATGGGCTTGGGGAATGGAGTGGTGTGGTGCATAGTACACATGATTTTTGTTCTCGCTGCGGAGAAAGATCACTCCCGTATTGAGATCCTTGACCAGAAACTATGAAGGAAAGAATTCAACAAACACGCGGTTAGTCAAACATAAATTTACTACAAATAAAAGATTTTTCTTTAAGGAAGGGACACAAAGAACATTGGAAAGATTGAATGACTTTTTAGATGTAACTAGATGTGAGGTGCATGTGTGTGTGATTGGAAAAGCTGAACCATTTCCAAATACGTGGTCAAATTGGCTGGATCATTGGTGATATGGTGAGAAGCCCCTGTCTCAAAGAGCCAATATTGTGGTTGAGAGTTGCGAGTAGACGTGACGTTAACCGATGGTGGAGATCTTGATGCATTTGACGGAGTTTGGATACCATTGTCCCTAATAAAATGTGATAGATGACCATATTGTTTTGTATCATGCCCTGAGCGTTGACAGAAGCGATAATAAGGATGATTCCCAGTGGTATATGATGGTGAAAGCCCAGGTTGTCGATGAGAAGGATGATGTTGGTACCGATTGGAGGTATTGGGACTATAGTTTCCTTTTCACCGTTGCATATATTGCATACTACGATTAGAGTTGACAGCCTTGTATGTATATTTGGCTGTGACAATTGCTGGTTTTGCGGGTTTGGACTTGAGTCCTTGTTCATAATCAATTAACTCCTCATGTAGGGCATCAAATGTTATTGGGGCTTCCCGAACAGAGATAGCATCCTTAATGTTTCGAAAAATCATCCCCGAGTCCTGATAAGGTGAGAATGATAAGATCATCATCAGACACAGGTTGGCCAGCGATTGCTAATTCGTTAGCTGTGATTCTGATGTCACGCAAATAGTCAAATATATTGTGGGCGTTACAAGGATTATTCATAAGATGAGTTTTGAGTGACATGATGCGATCAACGTGACTTGTTTGTGAACATAGTAACTAACTGATCCCATATTTGTTTGGTTGTGTTAGCAGTGGAGATTAATGGTTGGATAGTTCCATGGCAGCTTCCTAATAAGGAGATTAATATGTATTTGTCTTAGCGATTGCATATGTTAAATGCTAGGTTGGGTTTATTATCTGCCATGAACTAAGATGGTGCAGATACAGTACCATCAATATAACCAATGAGTCCCAGACCTGTGAGTACTGACATGATTTGTGTGCGAGACTGCAAAATTTCTTTGAGATAGCATCGTCAAAAAGCGCATAGAATTGTGCACTGGGATGAGTTCAAATACACCGAACATTTTTGAATTGAATGGTTTTTAATGTAACAAAAAAAGGGTTACGATTGGATGAAGTTAAGCTTTTAGCTCTGATACCATAAGAGAGTTGAAGCACTCCACTAATTTTGGATCTAGACTCTAAAGATATTACAGAATTAAATGCCTGAGACATGCACAGGTGTGACTGTAATTAGTTCCATGATTACAGGGATGAAGATATACTAATTATTATGACTGTTAATTACAAACCTTGAATTATTAAAACCAACTGATATTTCATATTGATATTTACACGTCCACATCTTTAGACGATGTAGTCCTCTAGGAATAAACATCAAGTAACCTTTCTTTCTAATACATGCAAAACTTTGTCAAACATGATAAATTTATGAACGCAACACCCAAATTAGAAAATAATATATCGTTTATTACCTAAGAGAAGCTTCTCGAGCAAATATGAAAGGCGAGTCATTAAGTTCATCATCATAATTTATTTGCTCAATTAGTATGTTCTAATATTTATAAAAAATGAAAGCTAAAAAACAAATAATATTGAATTGAAATTATGAAGAAAGCTCCAAAAACTTTGTACATAAATTGTAATTTAAGCCTATATAAAAGCCTCAATTGAAACCCTAATTTTAAGTGCTACAACTGTGTTAAAGCCATGAAGACTGATTTAGGTGAAGAAAGAGATATGCAGATGTTAATCCCTCATACAACGAACCCTAATCCAAATAAGCTTTTTATGTATTTTTAAATTTAACAACAGAGACATTCAATTGTGTTTGTGTGTATAAGGGGTGTGTATGTATAATGGTGGTGTTTACTTTTATTTTTTTATTTACTTTTCCACCTAAAATTTCAGCAAGTTCCACCTAAAAATTTTGGTTAGAGTGCAATACCAAAAATTACCGCTCACACTTTTTGAATACTCAATAGGAACACCAAAATATATGTGACAATAGTAGCTTCATCATTTCTAAGGCAACACTGGATTATATCAATTGTAATGTTAAACAAAATTATTGCCTTATCTCAATTTTTAGTCTTTTAAGCTAAAATTTTTGCTTGTAACACTGAAAAAAGGGTTGGCAAAGGACACATATGATGTATATAGTAGCACAATGATTGATTTGTGTCGATATGGTAGCAAGGGTACATCGTACATTAGGGGGAATTGTCCTAATGTGAAATATATGCTATGGGGCGAGGTGGTAATAATTTCCATTAATATCAACTATAAAGATGATAATATATTCAATTCTTAAGAAATGCTATTTTCTTTTCCATAACCCTCTTATTATATTGGGCTTTTTGCTGTTACAGTTGGGTCCAGAAAGCGTTGCTTAAGGTGTTATAAGCCAATGTTCCTGGGTACAACGCCCGTTTGGTGCGTTGCATATATACAGGTGCATCAAAATAAGAAAAATAAAGTAGCAATACAACACGGAGGTACAAATATAATACCTTTTTATATTTGTTTAAAATTAAAATAACACATTATTTAAATAAGAATAAAAGAATTATAAGATAACGTCACTTAAACAACTCCATATATAATATCAGATATCGAATAAAACTGCAAATTCACAAACATTTACCATTATCATTTATAAAATTAAACATATAACACATTATAGAGACACACACTAATATATTTAACAAAACAAGTATGTAACAAAAAACATTTACCTAAACATATACATCATTTATATTACAAATCAAGTATACAAAAGAACTTCCTAAATCAAGTATACAAAACAACTCATTAAAACCACTATACAAAACATATTATCAAAACAATTATGCAAATCAGTAATCGATTTAGAGACTTACAAGAACAAAAAGAAAACAAGATAACGAGGACCGAAAGCAAGCACAATAAACAAAGAAGCACAAACACAGGGCCCTGCAAATAACAAAAATAAACGAACAATATGTTAAAAAAGATGCTTAAATTAAAAAACACAAACGTAAATTGGACATACATGCTTATATTTAACAAAAAGCAGACATGTATTCACAAAAACTAAAAAGTAACTTACTTTGTAGATGACCCAAGATGAGGAATCAACCGATCTATTAAAAAAAGATAAATTAAAACCCAAAATTTGAAATTTTGAAATAAAAATTAGAAAAATACTTACAAATCAAGGTAGATAACAGGTTAATCGAGTAGATATAAGCTTCCTTTACAAGAATCAAGTATGCTAATTGAAAGTACCAAGTAGATATAAGCTAATTAGAAATTTGACATTTGGGGGCTTGTAATCTAGGGTTTGTACATTAGGGGGTTTTGACTCAGGGTTCTTGTGTGTAGATTAGTATAGACTTAGGGTTCTTGAGAAGATTGTGTTAGAGTAGAGTGTACAGATTTGAATAGATTTAGAATGTCGACTGGAATAGTGAAAGAGAGGGGGGAAAAAGAAAATGTCAATTGGCTAGGGGAAGTGTTTTTAATTAAAAGGGGAATACGTTTTAAGGTGGGGGAAATGCATGTGCCACTATCTTTTTTGAAAAGTAGTTTGGACATCCCTTTTATGAGCAACTGATGTCTCTATAAAACAATAACATCTCTTTTAGAAGAAGTGATGTTAAAATATCTCTTAACATCAGTTGGCAAAGCAACCGATTTTAAATTGGTGAGGTCTATTACAGTTTTCTTGTAGTGATATGCAAAAAAACAGTCTTAATGTAATGTTTTTTTATCCTATTTCCACAAAAAAACATCGCATATTAACAATTTTGGCATAGTATATGCATAATGCACATGATGATGATGATTTTTGGAAATTGTGAGAATTTTGGCGAAGAATAGAATGAAACAACAATTTTGTTTTAGAAGATGGTGAATACTACTTTCGAACCAATTTATCAAAACAATGCATCAGAGTTCGTATGAAGTCGTTTCATTGAAAAAATAAGCATAACTGTAGTAACAATGACCTAGATGACTTGTCTCATCATATTGGATAGTATTGCTCGATGATCATAAATTACTTGAAAAGTACTAAAATGCGCCAAAGATGATTAAATGATTCAATATGGAGTGCGAAAGATTCATACTTGTGAGAAATATCGCATGTTATTTTACCAGGAAAATAAGAGGACAAATTGTGACATGTGCAATCGAGATCGGTATAAATTACAAACAGATCCTAAAAAGTAGAAGATGCGATGAAAAATATTACGTTACTTTATATTATCATAAGATTCCATCGTTTATTCAATATTGAGAATATTGTAAAATTTATAAGATTGCACTTATTGGACATTAAAGTCCACGTCATACCATTTTAAGAGAGTAAAGAAGCTAGTAGTATATGATAGAACATGAAAGATAGCTAGTTGCCATTTATCACCTTCAAGAATGATCAAATTTTAAATTCTAATTCATTTTAAATTAGACATTTCACCAATAATAAATGAGAAAATAAATGTAATAAACCCTTATATTTTTTTATCATATTTTAACAAATAAAAACTACAAAAAGTCACTTCTTGTATTTTCACCCTAAGAAATAATTTTTAAAATATTAAAAATCAAGAAATAAAAATATTTATGAATTTCTAACATAACCTAAGCATTTACCTAGACCCAATATCAACAACTCCCAAACTTAGCCATTAAATTAAAATATTGTTTGGATCTAAGAGTTATGAAAAATAAAAAAATGTAATAAAAATTTTCATTTAAAATGCGACACCATCAATAATATAAATTTAACAAAATAATTATCTGGGTAATCAGATTTTTCAAATGGAAGGTGGCTTTGTCAACTATATATTTTTGTAAATAAATATAAATATATATTGTTAATTAAAAAAAGTAGCCATTCAAAAGAATTTTAAAGAATAAAGAATATTATAAATAAGTGAGAAAATTAACCCAAATTAATGTGGATTCCAAAGTTGAAATATACAGGCTTATCTATAAGAAAAATTAATTTGGGCTTAACATTTAAATTTGGACATGTCCATATGTAAGAAGGTTCTAGATGCATTAAAGGCCCATCTTCTAGAAACAGGTCATGAGGTGCACCCTACCTCACAGCCCTACATATACGGGAGATGCGGTAGCTTTTGTAGTCAAAGAAGATGAAACACATAAGCTAGATAAAAACTTAGGGGATATATATACAGATCTTACTTTCCTATAGTTTTTTAGGCTTTCAAGGTTCAGGCGGTTAACAAAGCCGATCGGATAGTAGATCTTAATTCATGGCCGCTGATGATGGCGGGGATAGCAAATCAGAAGATGATCTCCTAGTTCTTGTGCCAAAAGGTATACAAATAGATACAGAACGCAAGGATTGTATATTTATTATCATTTAAGTCTATTGTTTTACAGAAGAGTAACTTCTAATCCTTAATTTTTTTCATGTTTGTATATATCATGAATAGGCTATATAAAAGGATTATTCATGAAACTTCAAATTAGAGGGCTCTCAGTCAATCAGAGGGGAATACTTCAAGGAAGCGCAAGTAAGATCATCCGTATATATGTATATGTGTGTTATTATTTTCCTTTTTATATCTATGTATATATCTACATAAATCTTCTGTCTTGTGGACTTTTATTTTTTGCTAAATCTCGTGGACATTTTTTATTGTTGTTACACAGCTTTTTGATGTTTTCTTATATCTATGTATATGTTTAAATGACAGGACGTGATGCTGCCTTAGTTGCCCTCTCCCAGAGTCGGTTTATGTCTCTGAGGCCATGTGGGCTTCCCAATCACAATCAATCAAGTGCTCTTGGAGAGCAATAGGAAATTCAAGGTGACGAGAGATTCATGAGCTGCCAAGAGTTCAGAAGAAGTCAACAACAACCAGAATCAACAATATATATTTTGTTGTTTATGAAATAGTATCGCTAGATGTTAGATGTTAGACCATTGTGTAAATTGAAATTTTTTTACAGCAAGTAGTTATCAAAAAACGAACATTGGTGCTGTAGGAACAGTCCAACAATTTATGATGTTTCCTGTCTTTCTTAAACTTTTTAATCATCACAAAAGGACAAATAACTAATCTAGCTTAAAAGTATGTATACTTCCACCATTTTTATGGTATTACCACTAGAAAATTATCAAAATGTACTTCTCAATCCTCACAGGTACTCAAAAGAACATAATATTGGTGAATGAATGACTAAACATAATTTAATATATATTTAAATGAAAATGAGAAACTGTGATCTCCACATCTCTTTCTCATAAAATATTTTTAAGCAAGATAAATCTGACTCTTAAATTTCCACCTCTCTTTGCATACTCTTATTGGTGGAATTTAAAATAAAGTCGACCAAAATAACGATTTTAAAGTTTTCTTAAAATAACGAGCTATGAAAATAAATTATGAATTTATAAAATTATAATATTTGAAGAAAAAAATTAGTTAATTGTTATATTTATTTCCTAATAATTATAAGAAATTTTAATTCTTATATAAAATGGATGATAAAATCAATCGAACTCAGTTGAATATATAAATTGACACTCCTAAATACGACATGAGACTGTTGAATTTAGTACCACGTGACCCATTCAGGTAATTACATCTAACTTATCAAATTTCACTTCAAATGAGTTCAAATTTTATAAAAAAAATAAAAATATAACCAAGAACGCCCACCCCCTCCTATCAATCACATAGGTTGTCCCACCCCTCCATTTCTTTTTCTCTCACCATCACCAAATCCCTCTCCTCCGTTATTTTTTTCCGGCCCAAAATCCACCTCTTCTCTAAATAAAGAATGTTAGTTCTTGTCTTCCCGTATTCTCTACTGCCTCTCCTCTTATTTATATTAGGAAAATGCTTAACGCATAAAAAGGTATAAAAAATTTGACAAAATCACATGTGTCAAATTATGATTGGAACAGGACCTTATATTCAAATAAATATCACCAATTAAAATACCACACTTCATTTGCCATATCATTTTATACTCAATTTTGTGCATGTGGCACTACTCTTTATACTAATATTGGGTCCACATCACTCTCTCTCCTTGATTAATGCCCATCTTCATCCCCTAGTTATAAATAACAATCTTCATTGATTGCTTAATCTAACTTCTCATAATTGTAAAAAACAGTCCCCATTTTAATTAACACCCCTCCATGACGATTTTGACTAGCTAGTACATGATATTAATGATTTTTTTATATGGAAGATGTGTGTTAAGAAAATGCTTGTGTTTTTGGGCTATGTATATACTAAAGATACGTTATTAAATATAGCGTATATAGAAGATATAGAAGATCTGGTGTCCGGTCCGTCTTATTTAAAGAAACACGAAACAAGATTTGTTGTATTGCATATTGTGATGATGTGTCGTATAGGAAGAAAAATTGGGTCATGTATGTGCATTCAATCATTTTAGGTATTCATGTTTTAAATATAGTTAGTTTAGGCCATCACCATTTCCAAGGAGATATTAAATAGTTTTGTTATATCCTTGGCCCATTTATGTTTTTTATACGATACACCGTTCAACTTATTAGAGTAATCAAACTACATATCTGTATAGCGACTCTAGAATTAGGCATGGCAAAATCAAAATAAAGAGTGTTAGTTTTGTTATATCCTTGGCCCCATTTACCTTCTCGCCTTCTTTGTGGCCTCGAATCATAATAAAAACTCTCCTGCATAAGATTTTATGCTTTACATTTTTTTATTAAAAGACACTAACAAGACCTTGACCATAAAACTACCTCTATATGAAGAGATACAATTCTTTTGCAAACATTAAGTAAACACACTATTTTTTAGAAATGGAGTAGCTTGTAAGTGATTATGAAATAATATTGGACAAACAATTAGTTCTCTATCATTTCAGATGATATGCCGAAATATATATATACTCCGCCTTTTAGCCTAGTGAAATTTATCTTAGAGAGGTAATTGTAAGTAAAGTTTCCATATTTCATAGGATATATATTCATTTATATTCTAGATGATTTTTGTTCTCATATTGATTATATATTGTATTTAATTAAATCTTTTTTAATTAGATTCTAAAATTTTATTATAGGAAGGAAGAAATTCTAAATTGAAAACGATTGGAGTTAAATTAAAAGAAATTTTAATACGTGCAAAATATATCATTTGGGCAGTATCTTTAGTTTGGCTTATTAGATTTGGGCGATTCAACAACCTACACGAAGATAATGAGATTTTCTTTCATTTTAGACAGGACCATACATCAAATTTCACTTTAAGAAGTTCAGAATCAGATAAAAAAGTCAACTAAGAATTTGGTTTTGAGAAACCTTTTCGGTTTGGGAAACCTGTGTTAATTCCTAATCCTAAAAACAATGAAAAGACTTTTTTTGTTAGGTTTATATTATTAGAGATACAAATAATACCCATAGCTACCAAGAAGATGAGAATGGAGACTTTTCTTGGAGGTATCAACGTCAATGACAAACGAACAATTCTTATTACTCTATACTTTTTATCAATTAAAATCTTCTCTTGATTTTTTGTATCATTTTTACTATGATTATGGTTGACTAGATTTTTATTGTTGACCGGCTTATTGTTGGACGACTGTTTTGGAGCCCTAAACTTTATGATCATTATGGTTGATTTTATGAGATATGTTCTTGATTGTGCATATATACACGTCAATACTTATAGAGATGTATGAATTAATTATGATATGTGGTCATCCAAATATGTTTTGTGTCATTGGTTTAAGGTTGATTTACATGCTTTCCAACATATTTATTTAATTGTCTACAAACAAACTCTTTTCTTGTTTAATTATTAGTTTAGTTGTTAGATAAACAACACAAATCCATCTTTGATTTAATTAGTAGAATAGAAGACAAGTGAACCCTTGTTCCTCGCCATAGAACGATACCCTATTTACTTTAAATTAGAAATGATCTAAAATGGATTAAGTTAAGTTATCTCAGTTTTCCCTAGTTGCTGAAAACCCCGATCAACAAATATATGATTTGAGTTGGATGGAAATGGAAATAGAAACCGAGATGAATGAATAATTACAAGAAGGGAGAGTGGGGAGAGATATAGTCAGTGGTTGATGGAACAAAAAAGATCGGACGAAAGTGGTAATTCATGTCAACTATCTCTTACATATCTAGTCCTGTTGCCATGTATTTACATGAGGGGTCACTAGTTACAACTCTCCTTCTACTGAGACATCCTCGCATGCACCACGCACGTATATGTTGATTTACTATTTTAAAGTAATTATAAATTTAATACGGGAAGTATAATCTATAAGTAAATAAAACAATATTATTTAACTATAACCAAGCATCACTTATTTTAGATTTAGTTATTGCATAATTAATAAACATTTATTAGATTCATAATTTGAATGATATATATCGGGCGTAAAATATTACTATATATGCTTAAAATTTCGGGATATAACTTAATTAAAAAAATACCAATCTAATACACCTACAAAATATTACCAACTTAAACCTAAAACATATATAAACACCTACTATGCTGCATATTTTTTCGGTAGATACTAAACTTTTTATCTAATCTTAACCGTGAAACGAATGATACTAAACTTTTTAATCTAGTCTTGATCGTGAAAAGGATGATGGAGAGCTGCAACAACATTTGTTTGATAACTGCATTCTCTCTGGTTTGCAACGGACTGGCCCCTAACAATATTGTAGTTTAGCTACTGATTTAATATTATACAGTCTCTAATAGATTTTTTATTTAGTCTTAATGACTCCTCAACATAAAATTGCACAGTGACTCCTTATATCACTAAGTATTCATTTCAGATTTTAGTGGATTTCTAACAATCCATTAATTTGGAATGATTGTTGCTGATTTTGGCTGATTTTAATTGTACGCGAATTTTAGCGGAGTTATTGAATAAATCTCGAAGAGTCTTGCTGATTTGAGTAACGATTTCTACAAATCCAACAAAATCTCTTGGATTTTGCTAAGATTTCTGAAAACATAAAATATACTAGTAAATTCATTAAAATCTACAATGTTATAAAATACAGAAAAATTCATGGACTTTTGAATATCAACAGATTTTAATGAATTTAAAAAAAATCAAATTGAATACTACCAGATTCTAATGGACTTTTTAAAATTTAAATTGAATACCCCCGTATTTTAAAAGACTATTTTCAATCTTTATTGAATAACATCAGATTTTGAAGGATTTTTTTAGAAAAAAAATTGAATACTTTAGGATTTTCAAAATCCGAATAAATTCTGTAAAATCCCAATTGAATACACCCCTCTAAAACAACCACTAGCCATTCCTTAAATAATTTTTATCAATAAAAAGATCACCTCTCTTTTCTTTGAACTTCTTTTCTCTCTTCGTTTCATATCTGTTCAAATGTATTATTTTTTCCTTTCAGATCTTTTCAAATTTCTTATTTTAATAATGATAAGGAAGAATTATAAGGATAATCAGTGGAGTTAAAAGATAAAATGATATTTAAAATCAGTAGGACCTTATAGTTTATAATATTTAGAAGAAAACTACTAGCGCACTGTTGGACTTGCTCTAAGGATGATTGTTCCTAAGAGCTATTTTTTTATAATATATATAAAGAGTGAGTTAAGGGTCGGTTGAAGATGTCATTACCTTTTTATTTGAAAAATTGCACATGAATTACTAAAACTCTTCATCTAAAAGACTACATAGAAGAAATTTAGAAGCATTTTCTAACCTCTCTATCGGATGTGACAAAGAATAAGCAGCCCAGGCCAACTTATGAGCTACTATATTTATAGATCGCCAACTTATGAGCTACTATATTCGAAGATAAGTGTTCAAATACAACTATTACTTCACAATAATGTTTAACGATCTCTACACAATCATGAATGATAATGTAGAAATTTGAATTCCCACCTGTGCCATACACAGCCTCTACTACCAACTTCGCATCCAATCTCGAGTCCACATCAGAGCCTCTTTAAGGGCCATTGCTTCAGCCTCGCGTGTTTGCCATTCTCCTATAGTTGTTGGACATCGAGCTCGTAGAAACCTCCCTCTATCGTTTTGGCATTCCCCATTTGGTTTTGGCATGCTTCATCCATATTTATTTTGATCCATTAATTTTGTAATTTACTCCATCATTTCCCCATCTGGTTGACCTCCCGTTCCGTTCCTTGGTTTCACAACCTCTTGGCATTGCTGCCATTCATATAGCATACCTAACACCATAGATTTAATCCCAAAAATAGAGATATTTTCCCCTGCCATACCAGTACATTTTGACACCACCGCAATCCCCAGTAGTAAAATCCAAATAGTGTACTTTGTTCATGCTGGCATCCTCTAAATGTATTTTTGAACACGTGCAAAACCGTGACATCTTCCTCGACTGGGATAATTCCCAGTAAAACCACACTTTTCCAAAAATCGCGAGCAGCTTGACAGGTAAACAACACATGAACTGTTGTCTCTGTCCATACCTGACAACTTCTGCATATGGTATGAACATTAACTTGTTTTTTATATAACTTGGTAGCTATAGGTGATACCTCCTTGCAAGCTCTCCAAAAATAATTCACCATTTTACCTGGTAACTTCACTTGCTATAATTTTTTCCAGAGCCCGTCCTCGCCATTTGTACTTTCTCCACATAGTTGCCTATAACAACTCTTTGATAGTACATGTAGCTCCTGCAAGAGCCAGGCCCGAACTCCTAACTACATCCAGTCCCATACACCACTAGTCCTAACTAGCTCAGTCCCGCAAGCCCAGCCTTGAGAGGTCCCACCACGTGAGGCACATGCAAAAACACATGATAGGGACAACTGTCACCCATCAATCATGGGAATAATCAGGGCACATGTCAGAGGATCCTCAAAATATTCCTCGGCCAGTCCCGCGCTGACACGTGTAAAGCATTCACTCCAGTCAGGTGTCCTCCGCTCCTAGAGCCAATGGCCAGGATTCAAAGGTACCAAGCCCAAAACCTTATCATTGGGCTATAAATAGCCTAAGAAGGTAAGGTTTTGGGGTTAATCACCCTCTTGCACTCATATACACACACAACCACCTTGCATCCATATCTATATTCATCTTCCGCAAAAGCGAGTTCTTACTCTCACACCGAAAGCGCAGCGGGACCCAAACCCCCCTTCTGGTGTTGTTTTGTAAGAACCCCACCACAGCTACACCTCCACATCATCGAAGGATCTAGACACGGTGTCGAATGAGCGGCCCCGCCATCAGAAGTTATCATTTAGCGCTAGAAGGAGTTATTGAGCTGAACCGATATAAATACACTAATGTCCCAGTGGACGAAGAGCACATGGCCAACCTTACGAGTGATGAACTTGCAGAAGTAATCCGGCTCTACAGGCAGGAGCAAACTCGGCTCCAGGAAGAAGCCGAACCTGAGGAAGAATCGGAGGAGTCCAGGGAATCCCAAGAATCGAAGATATTCATCTTTGACCGAATTGGAGCTAAAGGAAAGAAAAGCAAAAAGGACTAGGGCAATAAGAAAGAGGAAGAAGCTGCTAAGCAGAAAAGGTTGGAAGAGATTCAGGACTCATTAAGCATTCTATGCTTATGTGATGTTGCCATTCAGATTGACAATCGCATGATCCAATTTACCAAAGGACCATGAACAAGATATTCAAGTCTCAAATCAGAAGAAACTTGGAGTGCTATGTCGACGATATGATTTCCAAATCAACAACTATACCAGGACATGTGGAAGATCCGAAGGAGTGCTTTGACAACCTGAGGAAGAACGAACTTAAGCTGAATCCGGAGAAATGTACCTTCGGAATAGGAGCAGGCAAGTTCTTAGGATTCATGATCAGCAATAGAGGAATAGAAGCTAATACGGAGAAGATAAAAGCAATCCAGGAAATGAGGGCTCCCAGGACCCAAAAAGATGTGTAGAAGCTAGCAGGATCCTTAACAGCACTCATGAGATTTTTCTCAAAGATAGCAGAGTGGTACTTACCATTCTTCGATTTACTGAAAGGAGCAAGCAACAAGAAAGAGATAAACTGGAGTCCGGAGTGCCAAAAGGCATTTGAGAATGAAGTACTACCTCTTTCAGCCACCATCCCTAACTAAAGCTCAACCAGGAGAGCTTCTCCACTTCTACTTATCAGCGAGAGCACAAGCAGTAGGAGCTGCCTCAATCAGGGAAGAGAATGGAAAGTAGCAGCCAGTCTACTACGTAAGCTAAGTTCTTAAAGATGCGGAAATTAGATACCCAAGACTAGAGAAGTTTGCCTTCGCATTAGTCACAACTTTAAAAAAACTCAAGCACTACTTCCAAGGAAGAGAAATAAGAGTGGTAACAAATCAGCCTCTAAGGAAGATAATTCACAAGCTAGATATCTCGGGGAGACTACTCAATTGGGCTGTGGAGTTGAGAAAGTTCAATTTGAGGTTCATTCCCAGGACTGCAATTAAAGCTCAAGCACTTGCAGATTTCATAATCGAATGCAACTTCTCGGAAGAAGAACCGGAACCAATGAACATAGATCCAGAGACAAACCAAGATGCAAATTTGGGAGCCTGGACCTTGAAAATAGATGGTTCTTCAACAAGCAAGAGATCAGGAGCCGAACTTATACTGAAAAATCCTGAGGGATTCACCATTCAAACAACTATACCTTTCGGTTTCCCGACAACAAATAATCAGGCAAAATATGAGGCAATGATTGCAAAACTAAAGCTCTCCAGGACTCTGAGGGTCCAGGACTTAAAAATCTACAGCGACTCCCAGATAGTGGTCAAGCAAATAAACGGAGAATATATAGCAAATGACCCTATTCTGGAAAAGTATCAAGCACTGGTTCAAAGTTACCTAGCTTCAATCCCAAAGAACCAAGTCCTACAAATATGTAGAGAGGAAAATGAAGAAGCAGATATTCTATCCAAGTTAAGTCATCAGACCTGGATTGCTCAGTTTACTTTGAAGAACTCCACAAACCATCTCTTGATTCCGGAGAAGTCTTGGAGTTCGAAAGCAACCAGAACTGGATAAAATATCTGCTTAGAGAAATGGGAGCTCCCAGAAGACAAATGAAAAGCCCAAAGACTGAAAGCAAAAGCAGCCAAGTTCTTCCTCGAAGAAGGACTACTCTATCGCAGGACTTTCTCATCTCCTATCCTGAAATGTGTTGGCCCAGAAGAAGCGAAATACTGTTTGACGGAAGTACGTGAAGGGATATACGGAGATCACATGTCCTTAAAGGCCCTAGCTCATAAGATCATAAGAAAAGGCTATTACTGGCCAACTATTCATCAGGACGAAATAGAGTTCGTGAAAAAATGCAAGGAATGCCAACTCTTCAATAATGTGCCCTTTGCCGTCTGGGGTATTGACATAATGGGACCCTTTCCCCAGGCCAAAGGAGATCTAAGGTACTTGTTCATTTCAATTGATTATATGACCAAATGGGTTGAAGCGAAAGCAATGAGGACCATAAACCAACAAGACTGCATAAAGTTTATGGGCAATATTTTGATGAGGTTCGGGATTCTGCGAGTCCTAGTATCAGATAATGGACCACAGTTCATCGGATCAGAATTCGAGTCTTACCTTCACGAGCGCGAGATCAAGCACAAAAAATCATCAGTAGCATATCCCTAAGGAAATGGGCAAGTAGAAGTCACAAACAGAATCCTGCTCCGGGATATTGAAAAGAGACTGAAAGAAAGCAAGAGAAAATGGCCAGAAGAGCTGCCAAACGTACTATGGTCCTACAGGACAACCCCTAGGACAAGCACCGGAGAAACTCCATTCAAACTAGCTTATGGCACAGAAGCAATGCTCCCTATTGAGGTGGGATCGCCTTCTCATAGAGCAATAAACTTTGATGAAGATGCCAACGAAGAAGGACTCAGAACAAATATGGATTTGATCGATGAAGTCCGGGGTCAAGCTGTAGAAAAGATCGAAAGGTACAAGGAGAAGACAAGGGAGCACTTCAGTAAGAAATACAGAGTCAAAAACTTCCAAGTAGGAGACTTAGTTCTTCGAGACACAGAAGCATCAGATCCTACAAATACTGGAAAGCTAATGCCCAAATGGGAAGGACCATATAAGGTCAAAGAAGTCCTGAGACCGGGAACCTACAAACTCCTGAACATGGACGGCACACAAATCCCTAATACCTGGCACAGACTCCGGCTAAGGAAGTTCTAGCAATTGGAAAAAGCAAACAAAGCAACCAACATCTTGTAGCCAATATGGCAAGCAACCAGTTTGTTTTTACTCATATTTTGTATGAATGAAACTCCATATTAATGAAAAGCATTTCTCTTTTTATAATTATTAAAACTATCAACTAGTCCCGACCAACCACGAGTCTGGACTAGAGCAAACATTTTCACTTAGAATTAATTTTCTAAATAAAGAAGCCATCACTAGTCCGGACAAGATACGAGTCTAGACTAGAGCAACCATATTTATTTAGAATTAATTTTCTAAGTAAAGAAGCCACCACTAGTCCGGACAAAATAGTAGTCAGGACTAAAGCAAACATATTCACTTAGAATTAATTTCCTAAGCAAGGAAGCCATCACTAGTCCAAACAAGATATTAGTGAGGACCAGAGCAACCATATTTACATAGAATTAATTTTCTAAGTAAAGAAGCCATCGCTAGTCCGGATAAAATAGTAGTCATACCTAGAGCAAACATATTCACTTAGAATTAATTTTCTAAGTAAAAAAGTCATCACTAGTTCGGACAAAATATTAGTCAGGACCAGAACAACAAAATTTACTTAAAATTAATCTTCAAGCAAAGAAGCCATCACTAGTCCGGAAAAAATATTAGTCAGGACTAGAATAACCATATTTACTAAGAATTAATTTTCTAACTAAATAAGTCATCACTAGTCCGCACAAAGAATTAGTCAGGACTAGAGCAACCATATTTACTTAGAATTAAATTTCTAAGTAAATAAGCCATCACTAGTCCGGACAAAAGATTAGTCGGGAGTAGAGAAACCGTATTTACTTAGAATTAATTTTCTAAGTAAAAATAAGGAACTACTAGTCCAGACCAAATACGAGTCTGGACTAGAGCAAACATCATTAACTTAGAAAAAATTCTAAGGAGATAGTAAACTACAATAGCAAAGCAGAATAACAGCAAACAAAAGCAAACATTTAAAAGTTAATCATACTAAAATAGCCTGGAACTAAGTACAAATATTACAATCACAAATCATTAAAAGTCTTAACAAACAGCAAGCCACAATTCAGATACAAATCTAAGAGTCCGGAGCAGATGGTGGAAGGAAGCTAGGACAAGAACCATCAAAAGGTTCCGGTTCCCGGAGTCCAGCCTCGATAAGCTGTTTCACCTTGATAAATTCTTCAAAAAAACTATCCCAGTCTGCCTCCAGATTTGTCTTAATATGCCTCTCCGCAACAACCCAGCAGCAAGCAATCTCTAGAGCACCAGCATTTGCAATCGCCCTGTCGTACTCCACAGACTTCTTATACGCTTCAATGACTCACTACGTCATAAGTGGGCTATTTTAATGTCAAAATGGTGTTACAATAGGCCCAAAAATGTTACATTAGGTCTATTGTAACACCAAGGGGCATTACGTATACGAGCATTACAATAGGCACCATAATATAACACTTCATTGATCTATTGTAATAGAGAAGAAAATGTTACAATAGGCAACTAATGTAACACTAAAAGCCCCAAATGTAACGCAAAATGAGTGATACATTAGGTTGATCAAGATTGCATAAGTGGGACCACCTGTGGGTCCCATTTAACCTATTGTAACAGTCTGTTTTATCTATTGTAACACCAATTTTTTTTAGTTAAGCAACTGTAACATATATAATGTAACACTATATATAATCATATATTACATTAGAGTCGGGTAAATCTAAACATTAATTTTAAATTTTTTGAAATATATGCTTAATTTAAAGAACAATCCCATTAATAACAAAACATCAAAGTTGCCATACATAAGAGTTTTAATACCCAAACCATACTACTAGATAACAGTGTCAACTCCATACCATTTTACTAATTTACATCCAAACTAGGCCAACATCATTTAATCACACCCCAACAGATATCACAACTACGAAAAAAGTACTAGATTATCAAAGACTAGATTATAACAAAATTATGTATACAATAATAAACTCTGAGCAAGATACCCTCAAGGTACGCCACTTGACATTTCCACCTCGAACACGCACTCTCCTAACAGTCTTGTTGCTGGACAACCTGGTATTTGCAGGCTGTCTTCCCAACTGATACCTAATATGAAAAAACAACCTTTAATTCAACCATCAACTACGTGTAAAACGTGCCAACTATGTTTAAAACATGCCAAACTAATATACTTGTTATACATGTTAATTAGCCGACAAACATTCCATTTATGTAAAACACCGAAGAACAATAATTCAGTCTATATATGATTGAAAATCAGAGCAACTACCATTTCAAATACAAAAAATGGAACTAGCCATTAAATAATGAAAAGTAACAGTAACTTATAAGTTTGATCCATATCACTATATTTACAAATAATTGGTTACCTGCAATAGATCACTATATTTACAGAATTATCAGCTCGGTCCTGCTGTGCCTATTTACAGAATCAAATCAAAATTTAATAAAAAACGGACCACATTATAAGTTATAATAATAACTACAAGTCTATGCATTGCACATGCATTTTATTACTATTTGGACACAACTGGCATGGATATAGGAACCCAAACCCTAAATGTAAAGACATTAATATTGTGTTCCTCTCGGATGCTATTGTTGCAGGAGGTAGAGGAGTTGACTGTTCCCCCAACTGCTTCAATTTATTACCCCTATTCATACTGTAAATTATTTATGATACCCCTCTTTTTCAACATTTTAGTAGCTTTGTACTAAAATCTAGTGAAGTCTTATAGTATCTGGCAAGATTAATTGATCTCTTGACAAATTAGTGCGAGTGAGTGAGTATAGTTAAGTGGGTCCAGGCTTACCTTCATTTCAGTTCGTCGGTTTTGGAAACAAAACTTCACTTGTCTTGGCTTAAGGCCTAAATCTTGGCTTAGTTTCATCCTTTGTTTGTCATCCGGGCGTGGGCATTCTCTAAACAGCCTGTCAAATTTGATTACTAATTCATTACTTAACACACAGTGCAGTATCTTGCTCGTTTCCGGAGAGGCCTCCTTCAATCTGTTGTGCATCTCAGTCCTCTGTATTTTAGTTACAAAAATGTTAGTAATTCAGGACATTTACAAACAGTTAAACATGATATGTAAATGTAGAATTACAGGCTGATTAGTACCCAACATTTCTCCTCTAGCAATCAAGGGAACCAGAGATAGTGAATGCTCAATAAAAACTTTCTGAAACCTTGTTGCAGGATATTTTGAAGTAATTTGAGTTGTCAACGAGACTTTTTTTAAGTTGCAACAAAGCGCGTTTCTCAATTTCGATGCAGCTTCTGTTTTGATAGCCTCCAACTATGCTGTCATCACTAAAATTTAAACTTATTAGGAAGCCTAATGCATATACAAGTAAACTCATATATTTTGACATTTCCAGAGTTAAAAATCTATAAGATTATAAGAGTCTTAGAATATACTTACTTGCCACAACTTTATTTGTATATGAAGATAATGCAAATTGATTAAACGTAAACATATTTGCCTGCTAATTAAATACCAATTAGTTCAGCGTCTGTGTACCATCTTCATAGAATCTATTATATTATGTGTGTGTTTCAGTGTGTGTGTTTTGGCAACCAAGAGGAAAAGGAAAGAATTGCTGACAGACGGAACAAAGGGATAACATGTCGCAGATGGTAAATGAGAGTCAAAAGAATAAACTGATATGCATTTACTTGATATTATTGATAACCATTAGTAATTATTTTTGAAATTTTCTTTAATTTTTTCATTGACTCCCGTCCATCTAAACTAAAATCATTAACTACACACATTGAATACGAATACATGTGTTTTCTTTATTTACTCAAAGACACTTGAGCTACAGTTTTTTAAATATTGTGTGCTTAATCTCTATATTCTACAACTGACATTTTTGATGATAATTAAAGCCATAAAAACCAAAGGAGAAGGGTGTAATTGACCAATAATGTACCTCAAGCTGATCGCCTATGTGAATGACGAGAGCGTTGGGATGTACTGCGCATCTATCTAATTGCAATCATGAAAAACTTGAAGCCCCTGTACATCATTTGGAACAAGAATTGTGACGGCAGACATGTGGGCGTAGGCCGGAACACCAAGTGCTAGGTCAGGTCGTGGGCATGATGGGTAATAACTGTTCTTCAAGAGGTATACAATATTATCTCCATCAGCTGCCGTCCTTAGCTCATTCTCCTCCAACCCTATCCATTTTGACAAATAACTTAGCAACCTCTCCTCCACACTATGAAAATACTTTATGTACTCCTCATCAGCCTCCCTACAATCACTGATACTCAAAAAATATATGTTTAACAAATTCTTCTGTATGAATATATAGGCTAATGTTTTGTCAGATCTGAAAAAGGAAATTTATAATTCTGAAAAGAACTAAATATGAATTATATTATGATTTTATCTTTCTTAATTCCTTTGATCACAACGTGTTGGATACCATCTTCTCTCGGTTACAAGAAGTTGGGGTTTAGTCTCGGTGAAGGCATGTGTGTGAGTATCAGCACATCCATTAAAAACCTTGTTCGACATTGAAAGAGGGCGGGATTCACCTGTAAGAAGATGGATTCTTGGGCCAAAACTTGTAATTTACCATCAGATGGAAACAAATGATCAAACCAATCTTTAATTCCATTAACTTCTTTTTGTAACTTAGTTCCATATCCCTATACACTCTCAGCCCGGGTGGCTTTGCATAAACTATATTCAAATAAAAATAAAAGATAAATGCATAAAAATATGAAAACCAATCAAATTAGTGTTAGAAAAGGCCCAACAGTGCTTTAAAAAATTGAGTGAATTCTAAATTTTGAATGAAACTTATCATCTCAGAGACATCAAAAGTATCTTGTACAAGCACATCCTCTGGAAAGGAAGAAAGCAGTTAGGATCCCAATCCCAAAAATGCATCGACTTTTCAATTACGATACATTCAAAAACAATTGAAAAACCTAAACAGTCCAAAACCCCTAATTACTCAAACATCTAAGTCAAATACCCTAACTAGTTAAATACAAATAAACCACTAATCAAAAAAAGAGAAGAAGATACTCTAATTAGTCAAATACAAATAAACCACTAATCGAAGTGAAGAGAAGAAGAGGCTAACAAGTTCAAAACCCATATTATCTCCAAATCAAATAAAAAATTAAAAATGAGAAATCTAACGAGAGTGAAGAAGAAGATTTTGTAATGGCTGTTCACTACAAGAAAATAGGCTTAAATACAACTGATTTAAATTCGACTGGGGTTAAATTCGACCGCAGGCGGTCGAATCCTTTGGACACGGCTAAATTCAACCGGACTCAGTCGAATTTAAACGGTCGTATTTAAACAGTCATAATTACGACCAATTTTAACCGAAAATGGTTGAAATTAAAACGGTCAAAATTAAACCGGTCGAATTTAGCCCCTAAATTGGACCGGATTTTTTTCTAGTCGAATTTAGCCCTAATAAAAAAGTGGAGGGAATTTTCCCGCCAAATAATTTATTTGACACTCCTAAATTCAACCGATTTCTGTTAAATTTTATATTTAAAAATGGCGGGAAATTTACTCACACTTTTAAATTTTTGAAAAAAATGAGGGAAATTTCCCGCCCTTTTTGAAGTTCAATTGAATTCGGTTGTATTTAGGTTTTTTCAGAATTTTAATTTTTAATAAAAATAATTATTTAAATGTTAGTGAATATTTTGGAATTATAAATATGGGAGAGAATATTTTTGAAATTTAGGACTAAACACTAGGTAGTTGTAATAGTCAAACTGATGTTTGACTTTTAAAATGACAAACCAAATAAAATTATTTTGATCTGAAATTTTGATTATGTTACTATATATATATATATATATATATATATATATATATTGACATCAATAAGATTAGATAGTTGACAAATATTTTTAAAAAAATTGAAACACCAATTCATGACTAAACAGTAGGTAGTTGTACTAGTCAAATTGATACTTGACTTTTAAAATGACAAACCAAACAAAATTATTTTGATCTGAAATTTTGGTTACATCACTAATATAATTTACATCCATACAATTGATCTATGAAAAATATTTTTTTAAAAATTGAAACACCAATTCAGGACTAAACACTAGTTAGTTGTACAAGTGAAACTGAAGCCTCATTGTTGAAATGGAAAACAAAATAAAATTATCCTCAACTAAAACTTTGGTTATATCAATATTATATATATCTATTGAAATCCATATGGTTGGATCGATGAAAGATATTTTAAAAAAAAATGAAACACCAATTGAGGACTAAACACTAAATAGTTGTACTGATGTTTAACTATTAAAATGGGGAACCAAATAAATATTTTTTATCTAAAACTTTGATTATATCACTAATATATATATTTATTGACATCCATAAGGTTAGATAGTTGAAAAATACTTTACAAAAAATTGAAACACCAATTCAGGACTTAAAAGTAGGTAGTTGTACCAATCAAACTCATACTTGACTTTTAAAATGACAAACCAAATAAAATTATTTTGATCTGAAATTTTGGTTATATCAATAATATAATTTACATCCATACATTTTACCGATGAAAAATGTTTTTAAAAAAATCGAAACACCAATTCAGGACTAGACACTAGTTAGCTGTACAAGTGAAACTGATGTCTGACTGTTGAAATGGAAAACGAAATAAAATTATCCTGAACTAAAACTTCGGTTATACCACTAATGTATATATCTATTGACATCCGTATAGTTAGATCGATGTAAGATATTTAAAAAAAAATCAAAATACCAATTCAGGACTAAACACTAGCTAGTTGTACTTGTCAAACTGATATTTGACTATTAAAATGGGGAACCAAATAAACTTATTTGTATCTGAAGCTTTGATTATATCACGAATATATATATATATATATATATATATATATATATATATATATCTATTGACATCCATATTGTTGGATCGATTAAATATATTTTAAAAAAAATCGAAACACCAATTCATGATTAAACACTTGTTAGCTTTACTAGTTAAATTGATGTATGACTGTTTAAATGGCAAATCAAATAAAATTATTTTGATATGAAAGTTTGGTTATATTACTAATATATTTATCTATTAACATCCATACGGTTGGATCAATGAAAAATATTTTAAAAAAAATTGAAACACCTATTCAGGACTAAACACTAGGTAGTTGTACTATTAATACTAATGTTTGATTTTTCAAATGGCAAACCAAATAAAATTTATTTTGATATAAAACTTTGGTTATAGCTAATATATATTGATATCCATACGTTTTGATCGATAAAACATATTTTTAAAAAATGGAAACACCAATTTAATTTGTTGCATTAATTTAGGGATGATTTATTTTGTATAATAAAATTGTTCTTAGTCGCTACATTAAAGTAGATTATATGGTTGAATATATAATTTAGGGATTAAAGTACATGTAGATCTTGTAAGAGCCAGACCCGAACTCCTAACTACATCCACTCCCGCACACCACTAGTCCTAACTAGTTCAGTCCTACTAGCCCAACCTTGAGAGGTCCCAGCACGTGAGGCATATGCCAAAACACATGATAGCGACAACTCTCACCCATCAATCATAGGAATAATCAGGGCAAGTGTCAGAGGATCCTCGGAACATTCCTCGGCCAGTCCGGTGCTGACACGTGTAAAGCATCCACTCAAGGTGTCCTCAGCTCCTAGAATCAATGGCCACGATTTAAAGGTACCTACTCCAAAACCCTATCCTTGGGCTATAAATAGCCCAAGAAGGTAAGGTTTTGGGGTTAATCACTCTCTTGCACTCATATACACACACATCCACCTTACACCCGTATCTATATTCATCTTTCCTAAAAGCGAGTTCTTACTCTCACACCGGATGTGCCGCAGGACCCAAACCCCCTTTCGGTGTTGTTTTGTAGGAACCCTGCCACAGATACACCTCCATAGCGGCAAAGGATCCAGGCACAACGTTGAAGGAGCGGCCCCGCCATCAGGAGTTATCACTCTTCACACTGAAGTTTCCTTTATCCTCGAGCAACCCGTACCATGAGTGTGGTCGACTACATCATGGAATAGGAATTTGTCTTATCAACATTTAATCCATCTCATAATATAAGTTACGCAATATATCTTCATCTCAGCTATGATTTTCCTCCTCCATAAGGTTACACAGTAGTGTATCTTGCATCTCACTATACATATTACTCGTTAAGAAACCATTTTTCTTACACGATTGCTAAGGAATATGCCAAATTCTTGTTATTTTACCATCTTCAATCTTACGTCTACACCCCTACTTCAATGCCTCTTGAGATGCAATAATACTACGCCATATAAACGATGGATTAGCTTCCAACTTCGCATCAAAAAAATTAGTCTGAGGGTAATATCTTGCCTTCATAGTCTCAATAACCAACATGTTCTCTACGTTTAGAAGTCTCCATGCCTGTTTGTTAAGCATAGAATTATTAAACCCATTAAGCTTGCGAAACCAAAATCCACCCATCTCCTTAAGTTCACATAATCTCTCCCATCTCATCCATTTTATACCTCTAGTTTCCTTTCTCCCTCCCCATCAATAAGTATTCATTTTCTTTTCAATCTTGTCGCATATCTCTAGCGAAAACAACAACAAAACCATCCAAAAGTTAGGAACAGATTGTCCTGCGGTTTTTAAAAATGTAACTTTACCAGCTTTTATATGTTCTGCGCACTCCAAGCTTGTAATTTCTGCTCTACTTTATCCACCAAGAAACTGAACGTGGTTGTTTTGTTACTTCCTATCGGTATAGGCAGACCTAAATATTTCCCATGACCTGGTTTCTTCTACACTTCTAGTTGAACACACACTTCCACACGATCTTCAAACTTTTTATTTGCAGAAAATGTGATTACAGACTTAGTATATTGATATGTTGCCCAAAAATATCTCCATATCTCTGCAAGGCCTCCTTCACCATTTTTGCTTCCAAAGTAGTAGCTTGAAAAAATAAATAACAATCGTTCGCAAAGAGTAAGTGTGAAATTTTGGGAGATCCTTTTGCAATCCTACAGCCGTGAATAAAACCCATCTCCTCCTTTCTTCTAATAATTGCACTAAGAGCATCCACGCACCTATTATAAATGTACGAAGAAATTGGATCCCCTTGACGAATTGCACCTATTAATAATTGCACTAAGACCCTGGACTGACACTCCCAAATACCACGCCATCATGGATGAAATTATATTTGAGTAAACTGATAAATTACATTAACCTTTTCACCAATTTGTTAATAAAACCAAACTTGATCATCATACTTTTTATAAATTCCAACTCTAAAATATCATATGCCTTAAACACATCTAGTTACAACACTGCCCACCCCGTCCTAACTTGATTCTTTCGCTTAATGTAAAGGTTGATTTTAAAAGCAATGAGTGAATTGTCTGCACTACAAGAAAAAAAGCTAAATTCGACCAAAAAAAAATCGGTCGAATTTAGCTTAATTCAACTGCGCGTTGTCGAATTTACCTAAATTCGACCGATTTTGAATCGGTTGTAATAAAGAGAGTCGAATTTAGGAGTTCGGTCGTATTTAACTAAATTCGACCGACTAATTATGACCGGATATTTACGACCGTTTAAATTCAACTGAAAAAATTCGACTGAGGGCAAACAAATTTAATTTTTCACTTGAAATTTAAAAATCCCGCCCAAATATTTAAATATTTTGAAAAAATTTAAAAATCCCGCCAAAGTAATTAAATTTTCGAAAAAATTTAAAAATACCGCCAAAATATTAAATTAGGCCGTATACAATCGAAAATTAATTTCCACTATTTTTGGTTACAACATAAATTCAACCGAATTCAATCAATTTAAACTAACACCAGATTTTAAAAAAATAGCAAAATGCTACACAATTTCATTTTATAATTTCAACCTAACCAAACTAGAACATCTTGGAACGTATCATATCAACAACCGCAATTCTACACAATATTATCTTCAACTAATACAACACATATGTATAAAAAGACAATGTCAACAAATAGATTTAATGGCTCAACAGCAACAACAACAAACTCTGTCCACTTCATTTTTTCCGCAACAACAACAAACTTCAGCATTTGGATTCTCCAACACGTTTAACATCACGCTATGACAAAAACAGCAGCAGCAACCTCAAACGTCTCTTCTGAAACTTAAAGCATAAAACTTGACCTTTGACAAAACAGCAATGTCTATGATCCGTCGCCTTCTTTCCCTCTATGCATCTAGTACGATAACCATCACAGACATCTTCTTTTGTTTCATTAACAGAAATTATTTCAATATCTTGAGTAAACTCGTGTACTTCTTGTTCTGTTTGAGTACACATCCAATGCCAGAACAGGACTGCTCCCAGGCGAGATACCTTGGTAAAATGGATTACTTGACGTGGTCAGAGACTTAGCCTTCAACCACCCTACTGTAGCTTGTATGCCAAGAATAGAAGCACCCATTCCCAGAAGGTTTACAATAATTAATGCCATTTTTCAAGCTTTGTACAATATCGGAACGAGGAGGAGCCTAGAATAATAAACATTTGGTTCCCGGCAGAAATTAGACATATTCAATAAAAATACAGACATATTAGCAATGATACTTGTGGCCGCATAAAGAGTCCCGGAAGATATCCGAATCATCTGGTTGAGATCACAGCAAATAAGAGCACAAAGCAGCAAAGCACCCATTTAAACATTTGAGGTTTCGAATAATTTCTACTTTGATGGTCAATATGAAAATTCTTACACAGCAAAGTAGTCAAGTACTAATTTTTTCTCCCCCCCCCCCCCAAAAAAACAGAAGAGCACACACATACACATCATAATATATATTTTCTCTTGTATAGAATCAACACTCCTCTATCTCTTTTACTGTACTAAGTTATCAGTACTTCTTGTATGTTTGTGGTAGTGTGCTCCTGTACTACTATAAGAATTGGACTGACTTTTAGATGAAATAAAAGTTAAAGATAATTCAAGCAGAAATCCAGAGCATACTTTAGCTAAATGAAAGCAGATGAGCAACATGACCAAACGTGTGGTCTAATTTGTAAATCCCCTTTTATCAGTCATCTACAATAATTGTGACTACAGTGTGTAAACAAAACAGAAGAACAAATGCAAATGCTTGGAAACAATATCCCACAAGTATTTATGGTTCTTATTTTCTATATATAATCTTCAAATTGGATTTTAAACAAAAAAAATTGTAAGGTGTAGAATCGTACAAGACTTTTACATAAAATGGAAAGTTAGAGATACCCCTAAGCCAATAAAAAGTTTATCATATAATGAACACTCCTCTTGATTCTAGTTTAACAATTATCAAACATGGATAATGTGATTCGACAATTTATACAATAATAAAAAAATGAAGAAGCTGCTTATAAGCAAAATTAATATAAAAAATTGGGGAAGGAAACAAGAAGATACCAAAGTTAATAGAAACCTCTTCTCCTGCTTTAACCCCCCCCTAGCTTCAAGCACGCAAAAATTCTGCAACACCAGCTCGAAAAAATCGAAGCACAAAGACGCAGACCCAACAAAACATCACGACTAAATTAACCCAGAAAAAAACCAGCTCCCACACAAACAAATTTGATCCACCCATACTTTCAAATAGGCTCATTTAGTTCCTAATTAGACCAGCTACTAAAAACACAAAATTGAAGTGAATGGGTAGAAATGAAAAGCAGGGGGTTTAGACCTGAATGTCACGATCGCTGAGAGAGAAAGGGAGAGGAGCAACATGAGCCATTTGAGTAGTAAGCTGCGAATTAGCACAAGGAGTAATCACACCGAGAGGATTGTGTTTACGATGATATCCAGATGTTAAGTTGCTTAGGGTTTCACATTGGGCCGAGCCTTTGTTAAATGGGCTACCATACCATCTGTTGAAAACTTTATTATATATAAAAGGGGTTCATACTTTATTATAAAATATAAATATGAATATAAATAATGATGGAATCATGTAAAAATAAATATCTGTATAGTTGTATTAACCAAAAACATATATAAAATTTAATAAATTACAAAGTCTAACCTAATCCTAATTCACATCCTAATCTTAAAAAAATATTTAAAATTTAGAAAATTATCAAATACACGAAAAATCTAAATTCTCTACTCACGTATATATTTTTAATTTTTCATTTTAATAGTAAGGCATCACTTTCACAAGTACAGCTAATTAGTGTTTAGTCCTCAATGGTCCAACGGTATGGATGTCAATAGATATATATATATATATATTAGTGATATAACCAAAATTTCATATCAAAATAATTATATCTGGTTTGCCATTTTAACAGTCAAAAATCAATTTGACTAGTACAACTAACTAGTGTTTAGTACTGAATTGCTGTTTCGATTTTTTCAAAAATATTTTTCATTGGTCCAGCCGTATAGATGTCAATAGATATATATATATATATATTAATGATATAACCAGAGTTTCAGATCAAAATTATTTCATTTGGTTTGTCATTTTAAGAGTCAAACATCAGTTTGACTAGTACAACTAACTGGTATTTAGTCGTGAATTGGTGTTTAAATTTTTTCAAAAGTATTTTTCATCGGTCCAACCGTATGGATGTCAATAAATATATATATTAGTGATATAACCAAAATTTCATATCAAAATAATTTTATTTGATTTGCCATTTTAATAGTCAAACATCAGTTTGACTAGTACAACTAACTGGTGTTTAGTCCTGAATTGGTGTTTCAATTTTCTCAAAAATATTTTTCATCGGTCTAACCATATGGATGTCATAAAATATATATATTAGTGATATAACCAAAATTTCATATCAAAATAATTTTATTTGATTTGTCATTTTAACAGTCAAACATTTGTTTGACTAGTACAACTAACTGGTGTTTAGTCCTGAATTGGTGTTTCGATTTTCTCAAAAATATTTTTCATCGGTCCAACGGTATGGATGGAAATAGATAAATATATATTAGTGATATAACCAAAATTTCATATCAAAATAATTTTATTTGATTTGCCATTTTAAGAGTCAAACATGAGTTTGACTAGTATAACTAACTGGTCTTTAGTCCTGAATTGGTGTTTCGATTTTTTCAAAAATATTTTTCATCGGTCCAACCGTATGAATTTCAATAGATATTGATATTACTTATATAACCAGAGTTTTAGATCAATATAATTTTATTCGGTTTGCCATTTTAACAGTCAAACATGAGTTTGACTAGTACAACTAACTAGTGTTTAGTCCTGGATTGGTGTTTCTATTTTTTTAAAAATATTTTTTATCGATCCAACCGTATGGATGTCAATAGATATATATATATATATATATATATATATATTAGTGATATAACCAAAATTTAATATCAAAATAATTCTATTTGGTTTGCCATTTTAATAGTCAAAAATCAGTTTGACTAGTATAACTAACTAGTGTTTCGTCCTCAATTGGTGTTTTGATTTTAAAAAAAATATTTTTCAGGGATCCAACCGTATAGATGTCAATAAATATATATATATTAGTAATATAATGAAAGTTTCAAATCAAAATAATTTTATTTAATTTTCCATTTTAATAGTCAGACATCAGTTTGACCTGTACAACTAATTAGTATTTAGTCTTGAATTGGTGTTTTATTTTTTATTTTTATAAATGTTTTCATCGATTCAACCGTATGGATGCTTATATATATATATATTGTTATGACCAAAATTTCATATCAAAATAATTTTATTTGGTTTGTCATTTTAAAAAGTCAAATATCGGTTAGACTTATATAGATAACTAGCATCAATTATATTTTTTAAACAAATAAAGGAATTTGAAAATTCTTATAGCGCATAATTTTTTTTTCAAGAACTAATTTTTTTTTTGGATAACTTTTATTCTCTCCCATATTCACAATTTCAAAATATTCACTAACATTTAAATAATTTTTTTTATTAAAAATTAAATTGAGAAAAGTTATAAATAAACCGAATTTCGTTGAAATATACCTTCAAAATGGGCGGGAAATTTCCCTCATTTTTTTTTTGAAAATTGCAAAAGTATGGATAAATTTTCCTCCAATTTTAAATATAAAATTTGACCGAAATCGGTTAAATTTAGGAGTGGCAAATAAATTACTTAGCGGGGAAATTCCCTCCATTTTGTTGGGGGGCTAAATTCGACCGGTAATTTTTTTTGGTCGAATTTAGGGGCTAAATTCGACCTGTTTAATTTCGACCGTTTTAATTTCAACCGTTTTCAGTTAAAATTGATTGTAAATACGACCGTTTAAATTCGACTAAGGCCGATCGAATTTAGCCGTGTCCAAAGGATTCGACCGCCTGCGGTCGAATTTAACCCCGATCGAATTTAAATCAGTTGTATTTAACCTTATTTTCTTGTAGTGCTGTCAGGAGTCTACCTTCCACAAATGCATTCTTTTTGTGCGATATAATCCGCCCCAAGCACTTCTTCAATCTATTTGACAACATCTTTGGTAAAATCCGCACAAGCACGTTACAAAGTGAAATGGGTCTCAAATCTCCCATTGTCTGTGGAATTTTTACTTTCAGACTCTAACAAACCAAAGTATCATCCTGTTGGTAAAGTGCCATCCTGCATAAATCTTTGAAAAAATATAATTACATCCTCTTGCACAATGTCTCAAAAAGCTTGATAGAGTCCTGGATTAAATCCATCAGGTTCACTTGACTTATCGGGATGCTTGGAGAACACTGCATTCTTAATCTCCTCCCCAGTGATTTCCGCTATCAGACCTTCATTATCTTCATCCGAAATCTGCTATACTACCTCCTGAGTTAACAGCTGTCCATCCCCATTTACTGCCGTAAATAGAAACACAAAATAATTCTCGATGACATATCTCACTCCCTCTGTCATTTCCTGCCATTCACCATATACATTTTTTATACGTTCCACCTTGTTTTTCTATCTTATAGACGCATACCGGTAAAAGAATTGGGTCTTTCTTTCCCATTCCCTCAACCAGTATTGTTTAGCTCTCTGTCGTCAATATATCTCTCGTTTTTCAAGTAAATTCAAAAACTCCCACTGCAAGTGATTATATCTCCGAATGCCACTTACATCTCTTCTAGCTCTGAGCTTTCATAACCAAGGTCTGTAATATTGGAATTGCCATTTAAATTTCTGACTGAAATCAGTTCCCCACTGATGTAATTTCTCTCCACATCCAAAGATTTTCTCCACAATATCAACATTGTCCTCCTTGCCCCATTCTTGTTGAATAATATTCTTACAATCCTGCTCTCTTAGCCAATTGTTCTCAAACTTAAACCTAGGCCCGCTCTGTATATGAACATTTTTATTAAGCTCCAATTGCAATAGCAAATGATCCGAAGTTGCAACATCCATTACTTAAACTTCTGCCATTGAAAAAGGTTCTTCCACTCAAAATTCTCAACCACCATGTCCAACCTTTCTTGAACCCAGTTATATTGACCCCCTAGATTTTTTTCCACATATATTTTTCTCCGATAAATCCAAGGTCAATAAGCTCGCATTCCTTTAACGTGTATGTGAATCCACTTAACAAATTTACTGGGTGATCTCGTCATTGAAGATGTTATTACTTCATTAACGATACATTCAAAATAATGGGTGCAACACTTTTGTAAGTTGGAAAAGATTCAAAATTCATTAATTTAACTATAATGTGAATCACTGATATCTTCCATCTCTTAAGTAGAGAATGAGCAGTTGTAGTTTTTATTTTTTTATGAACTAGGAAGATATTAATATCAGGAGGAGTAAATATTTATAATCTCTATATTTTTTAAAGTGTGGCTTTAACCTATTATTTAAAGTGAAATTGGAGAGTATTTTAACACTCCTATTTGGGGTGTTGTGGAGCTTAAACGTGTGTTGTCCAGTGTCCAGGCTCTAGATGCTACATGGAGTAAAAAATGAAAATTTTATATTTTTTAATATATTTCAATTGATGTGACATGTCAATCTCTTCTCGGTGTTCGTTTTACTATTTCTTTTTTTTTTATTTACTTTCTTTTCAGTCATAAACATATATATTTAGATTGGACTTAAAAACACTACTAATAGCAAGTCACTTATAAAAAATAGATAAATAGTCACTTTCAAAAATACAGTTTAGTTTTAATTATTTTTATTATATAACTTTATTAATTATTTGATCACATTTACATATATAAAAAAATTATTTTTTTTCTAATTATGCATTAGGCCTTATGGACAAAGTGAATGAATAAATGGTTTTAAATGTTATGCATTTTAAAATGAATAATACAAATTTTAAAAACTGTAATTTTAATTAATAATTTACTTTTATTGAAAATAATTTCAATTTCAAATTTTTGAATTTGAACCGCTCATTCAAACACCTACTCTGTGTACCATTACATCCAAATGGGATAAGAACTCAATCCAACCCAACCTAACCTAACCCCAACAAACCTAGTCCAACTCAACCCAACCTGTTACTCCTCAACCCCCAATCCAAATAAATCCTAAGAATGTCCCTCCTGAAAGATCAATGTGTTGTATTAGCCTTGGTATTGGCCTTGATATTATTCTTTCAGTAAGAGCAATGCCAGATGGCGGCCTGGAGTCAGTCGACCTTTCTGCAGGTTGAATGTTTGATGTTGTTACTGGGAAAGTGTGGCTTCCGAACGGATAATTGTTTGATGTTGGCCGGGGGAGCATCCATCCTCCTTGATTATTGCTCCATGTTTGGTAGGAGGTACCACCAAAGTTAAAGAAATTTATATTTTTACCTTCAGAGTGTTGGAAATTAGTTAATCTAAACTTGGTGTCTGAATAATGTTTTATTTGAATAAATTGTGTAGTTCAGAGTTGTTTGAATCAGTCGTCTAGTCGTTAGAGTATTTTTAGAAGAATTCAAGTAGTGGCCGGTAGATAGGAGTCTGTTATGTAGTTAACTATTTTCTGGCTACCACCTGCGTGTGGTTATCTACTTTAAATTCTTGTAATCGCTTATTTCTTTTGAAGGCAAGGGAACATTATTCCGAGCAAAGCTTATTTTTCAGTTTTAACAAACAAACAGCTAGTATATTCATAAGTTGAGTGCATGTGTTTTTCATTATTTTGGTATCAGAGCAGGTGTACATAACGTATGCCCAAGTATATGCCAAGAATGACAACGGAGAAGACTAAGCTGAAGGACGGTGCTCTTGGTTTGAACTATCCCATGTTGTCCAGGAGTAATTATACTGCTTGGGCCCTGAAAATAAAGGTCTTCATGAAAGCCCACGGCGTATGGGATGCTGTGGAGGTGAGTGAAAAGGATAAAGTGACAGTTTATGAGAAGCATGATCAGATCGCTCTTGCTACTATTTATCAAAGTATACCTGAGGATGTACTATTGTCAGTGGCTGAGAAAGAGAAAGTGAAAGAGGCGTGGGAACCGATAAAGACTATGTGTCAAGGCGCGGATCGTGCGAAGCAAGCCAAGGTTCAGACCTTGAAGAGTGAGTTTGAAAACTTGCATATGAAGGAGTCAGATCAACTGGACGAGTTTTGTATGAAATTGAACGGATTAGTGATAAATATTTGTGCTCTGGGTGAGACTGTTTCAGAGAGTTATGTTGTGAAGAGACTGTTTCGTGCAATGCCAGATAGGTATCTTCAGATTGTGTCAACGATTGAACAGTTTGGAGATCTAAACAAAATGACTGTCGAGGAGACCGTTGGCTCGCTCAAGACAAATGATGAACGAACCAAATGACAGAGTGATAGTGGAAAGGGGCAACTAATGCTTACTGAAGAAGAATGGTCAAGAAGCGAAAACACGGGTGGAAAACTACTGTTAACAAGAGAAGAGTGGATCAGTAAAGCAAACAAAACCGGAGGTGAAGGGTCCTGGACACAAAGGACTCGAAGTGCTGATACTCGAGGAAGGAATGGTGGTCGGGGAACTCGTGATAGGAGTACGTTGAGGTGTTACAACTGTGGGACGTATGGTCATTTTGCCTATGAGTGTCGCAAACCAAAGAAGGAGAAAGAGCAAAAACCAGAGGTGAATATGACTCAAGCTGAAGAAGATGAACCAGCATTGCTGTTAATGGAGAGTGACATTAAGGAAGGTGGTATAGTTCTGTTAAACGAAGAAAGGGTGACCCCTACACTCAGCAAGAAGAATGATGAGAGCAATATGTCCCAGGTGTGGTACTTAGACAATGGGGCTAGCCAACACATGACTGGAGAAAGGGGAAAGTTCAAGGAATTGGATGAAATAGTTACGGGACAAGTAAGATTTGGAGACGGCTCTACTGTTACTATTCGAGGCAAAGGGGTAGTATCATTTATATGCAAAAATGGTGAGGAATGGAATGTGCATGATGTATATTATATACCAACATTGTGTAATAATATATTGAGCCCAGGTCAATTATCTGAGGAGGGTTGCAAAGTGGTACTGGAAGAAGATCAATTGAGGGTTTATAAGCAAGGAGGAACGCTGCTCATGAGAGTTCAGAGATCTGCAAATAGACGGTATAAGATTAGTCTCGAGGAAAACAGGTCAATGTGTTGGTTATCAAAGGCTGAGGAGGAAACATGGCTGTGGCATACTCGCCTCGGACATGTTAACTTTAAAGCAATGGAATTGATGTCCAAGGAAGAGATGGCAGTTGGAATTCCTAATTTTTTTCAGCCAAAGAGGAAATGTGAGGGTTGCTTAATGTCCAAACAGGTTTGAAAGTCATTCCAATCCCAGGCACTATTCACAGCAAAGAAGCCACTAGAATTAATTCATGCAAACATCTATGGACCTATAACTCCCTCAACGCTACCAGAGAACAGGTACTTTCTTTTACTTGTCGATGATTGTACACGCAAAATGTGGATATATATGTTAAAAACAAAAGGTGAAGCTTTCGAGTCATTCAAAAGGTTTAAAGCACTGGTTGAAAGAGGAACGGAAAATAAAATAAAGATTCTGAAAACCGATAGGGGAGGAGAATTCTGTGGCCTTGAGTTCGATTCGTTTTGTGAAAGTATGGGCATTCAAAGGCACTATACGGCTCCGTACACTCCACAACAAAATAGAGTTGTGGAGCGAAGGAATCGTACAGTAGCAGCTATGACAAGGATTCTACTCAAAGGTTCAAAGCTGGCGTCTTATATGTGGGGTGAGGCAGCACGACATGCAATATATATTCTGAATCATTTGCCAACTAAAATACTGAAGGGGAAAACTCCATATGAAGCTTGGTGTGGACGAAAACCAGATATTAGTCACATCAAAGTGTTTGGTTGTGTTGCATACATAAAGATACCAGCGGTGTATACCAGGAAATTGGATGATAGAAGTAAGCATGTGGTATACTTGGGTAAGGAACCAGGAACAAAGGCAAATAATTTGTATGATCCAAGCAGTGGAACGTTACACATAAGCAGAGATACGGTGTTTCAAGAAGGAAATTTCTGGGATTGGAAAGAACAAGGAATTGGAGGTAAAGTGAGTTTTCCAGACCATGTTGCAGGGAACTTTGTGATCAAAAGCACTTGCAGTGAAGGTGATTGCAGTGAAAATGAGCATTTTTCTGCAAACACTTCGGAGCCAGCAACACCTACTCAATCAAGTGTGTCACGAAACTCTGATATGTCTAGTAATTCAGAGATGACTGCCGGAAATGAAAGTGCAGAATCATATGCAACTAGCAGTGCACCAGGGAGGTTCAGATTACTTAGCGAGATATATGACGACACAGAACAAATAGAGATTGCAGATGATCTATTGTTACTAAGTATTGAGGAGCCTAGCAGCTATGAAGAGGCAACACAGGAAGTTGAATGGAAGAAAGCTATGGATAGTGAACTGGACTCAATTGAGAGAAACAGAACTTGGGTTCTGACCGATTTGCCACCAGGTCACAGGGCAATTGGTTTAAAATGGGTATTCAAAATTAAAAGGGATGCAAATGGAGCGATTACAAATTATAAAGCAAGGTTTGTCGCCAAGGGATACGTTCAGAAACAAGGTATTGATTTCGAAGAAGCATTTGCACCAGTTACGAGGATGGAAACAGTACGTTTATTGTTAGCATTGGCTGCGAAAAAACGAATGGGAGGTTCATCACTTGGACGTTAAGTCAGCTTTTTTAAATGGTGACATACAAGAGGAAGTTTACGTGAAGCAGCCACAAGGATACGAAAAAGAAAACGAGGAACACAAAGTCTATAGATTGTTAAATGCTTTATATGGCTTAAGGCAGGCTCCACGAGCTTGGTATGCTCGGTTGAAGAAATTCCTTGAGAAGTTGGGATTTGTAAAGTGTCCGTATGAACATGCCGTCTACACAAACCGAGAAGGTAATGAATCTCTTATTGTTGGTGTTTATGTTGATGATTTATTAGTAACCGGAACAAGTGTTGCTAATATAATCAAATTCAAAGATCAAATGCGTACCGAATTCGACATGAGTGATATGGGGAAACTGGTATACTATCTTGGCATCGAGGTTGAACAGAGGAAGGGGTGTACTGAGTTGAAGCAAATGGCTTATGCAAAAAGGTTGCTTGAAAAAGCAGGTATGCAAGACTGTAACGAAACAAAATATCCTATGGATCCGAAGCTGATTTTGCATAAGGATGAAACTGGGAAAACAGTTGATCCAACTATGTTTAAGAGCCTAATTGGAGGTTTACGGTACCTGGCACATACCAGGCCTGATATTTCGTTTGTTGTAGGACTAATAAGTCGGTTTATGGAGAAACCTACTGTTTTACACCTGAATGCAACAAGAAGGGTACTACGTTATGTCAAAGGAACACTGGAGTATGGTTTGAAGTACATGAAAGGCACTGGTAATCATATGTTGACTGGGTTTTCCGACAGCGACTATGCAAGCAGTTGTACTGACAGGAGAAGTACGAGTGGGATGGCGTTCTATCCCAATGAAAGCTTGATAACTTGGATCTCGCAGAAACAACGGTGTGTGGCATTATCAACCTGTGAAGCAGAGTTTATGGATGCAACTGCAGCAGCATGCCAAGGTATTTGGTTGCAGAAATTGTTGAGTCAAGTTACAGATATAGTTCCAGGACCCGTGACAATCTACATTGATAATAAGTCAGCCATAGATTTGGCGAAAAATCCTGTTTTCCATGGGCGGAGTAAGCACATTGATGTACGTTATCACTTTATTCGTGAATGTGTGAATCGTGGGAAAATTGTGATTAGTTATATCAGATCTGAGAAGCAGTGTGCAGACATTCTCACTAAAGCTATGTCAACAGCAAAGTTCGAAGAGATGAGGAAACTACTGGGAATAAGAACCTGGCGAAGTAAGTTTAGATTACGGGGGGAATGTGTTGGAAATTAGTTAATCTAAACTTGGTGTCTGAATAATGTTTTATTTGAATAAATTGTGTAGTTCAGAGTTGTTTGAATCAGTCGTCTAGTCGTTAGAGTATTTTTAGAAGAATAAGATGCAGTCATCAAGTAGTGGCCTGTAGATAGGACTCTGTTATGTAGTTAACTATTTTCTGGCTACCACCTGCGTGTGGTTATCTACTTTAAATTCTTGTAATCGCTTATTTTTTTGAAGGCAAGGGAACATTATTCCGAGCAAAGCTTATTTTTCAGTTTTAACAAACAAACAACTAGTATATTCATAAGTTGAGTGCATGTGTTTTTCATTACAGAGCATGTGATTATAGTATATGATGTTGGAATAATCTTAAATTTAGTTATTAATTATTTTTTTTTATTTTAGTTCAGTATTTATGTTTTAAATTTGAATAACTCAGCTGTCATCCCATGTAAACAGCAAAGACTTAGTCGTAGAAGTAGTTTCAGTATTTGCAGGATCGTGGAGGTAGGTGTAGTGCTGTTTGGTAAGTAGTTGCTGATTTTTATGAGTCCATATCTCCTAGTTACCTTATATATATGTGTGTAATCTTATTAAGTAATAGATAGCAGTACAAGTTCTCTGCAAAATGTAAGTGTCTTCTTTTTTTCTCTAAGTTTTTTCGACATTGGCATCAGAGCCATATGATCTGGGGCTTATAAAACTCTTATAAAAATACACATATACATATATATATATTATCCTTAATATTTTCCATGGCATCAAACAATTTCTCCATCTCTATTCCATTATTCAAGGGAGATCATTATAATTCATGGGCTATTAAAATGAAATCATATTTGAAAGCTATGAGTTTGTGGGAAGCAATCGATAGTGATGTTGAGCCAACCCTTCTTCCACAAAATCCAACAGTAGCCCAAATCAAAAAACGTGATGAAGAAGTGGCTAGAGAAGCAAAGGCACTTTCATGTCTACATTCGGCTGTGTCGGAAGAGATCTTTACAACTATTATGGGTTGTGATACTCCTAAAGAAGCATGGACAAAAATTAAGGAAGAATTTGAAGGCAATCAACAAACCATACTGATGCAAATTCTGAACCTCAAGAGAGAGTTTGAGATGATGAGAATGAAAAATCATGAAGGCGTCAAGGAATATGGGAGTAGGTTGATGTCCATTGTTAACCAAATCAAACTACTTGGTGGAAATTTCTCAAGTCAAAGAGTAGTGGACAAACTTTTAGTGACTCTTCCTGAGAGGTATGAAACTAAAATTTCCTCACTTGAAGATACTAAAGATCTTTCAAAATTAACAGTTTCAGAATTGATCAATTCACTTCACGCCGTGGACCAAAGGAGTTCAATGAGGGAGGAAGAAATTGGAGGAAAAAATGAGGGACTGCTATTATCTAAAGCTTCATCCTCAAAAGGCACAGGTAACAGTGTTCAATGCAACCATTGTCATAAGATGGGAGATGAAGAAAAAGACTGCTGGTACAAAGGAAAGCCACAATGCTACAAATGCAAAAAATATGGGCATCTGGCAAAGAATTGTAGATTTCAGAATGATGAAGAAAGGATGGCACAATTGATCGAGGGAGAACCACTCCTTTAGAATTGTGGAGAGAAAGTGCTCCAAAGTGTTTTTGGAGAGAAGTGCTCCAAAGTGTTTTTGATGAGAAAGTGCATCAAAATTGATGGTGGTGAGAAGTGCATCACAGGCAAAGAGAAAGTACTTCGTAAATTTAAGATTATGAGGGTGAATGTTGGAATAATCTTAAATTTAGTTATTAATTATTTGTTTTTTATTTTAGTTCAGCATTTATGTTTTAAATTTGAATAACTCAGCTGTCATCCCATGTAAACAGCAAAGACTTAGTCGTAGAAGTAGTTTCAGTATTTGCAGGATCGTGGAGGTAGTGTAGTGCTGTTTGGTAAGTAGTTGCTGGTTTTTAGGAGTCCATATCTCCTAGTTACCTTATATATATGTGTGTAATCTTATTAAGTAATAGATAGCAGTACAAGTTTTCTGCAAAATGTAGGTGTCTTCTTTTTTTCTCTAAGTTTTTTCGATATATGAATCTGAAACCAACAGGAGATGATCATAACCGTACTTACCGTTCTGGTTGGCTGGTGTCTAGCATTTTGTCCACCATAATTTTCCGGTAGTACTACTGCCGGTGACTGAAGTGCCTGATTTTCCACATCCCCGTCAACTGGTTGAAAAAGTTCTGGAAAGAGGGATAGGTTGTTTGGAACGTAAGAATTAATAGACCAGGAAATTTGATTTGCTCTTATTGTTAGACATCTTTCAAGTGCTGGAGAAAAATGTCCAAAGTTCTGCTGCAAAATATTAATATATGTTTTCATGCCATTAAACAAAGTAGAGAGGAAACACAAAACAATCTTAAGAGAGGAAGGTAAGGGTTATTAAAAAAATAGTACAGATACATGGTAAAATTTAAATTTCATCAAAACTTAGAAGTATCATATACGAAGAATACATGCTAAAATCACATGCACATAATCACTCTCTCATTAGTCTAACCCAAAAATAAATATGTGTTGGTTTGGGTCAGAACGAACAATATCATACTAATGTGAAGTTATGACATGGGGCTTAGCAAACCCAACAAGTAGCAGGTTATAACTATCTAGAATAATATCAAACTGAGCTTCTGTCGAATCAAGATATATAAATACACAAAACAAATGATAAAATAAACTGGGACAATTTTTATTGAACTGACAAAATATAGTCTCTAAGTTTCATGAAATTACATGTAAAGAAATATAAACTAGCTGACAGTTATCAACTCCTAAAAACAAGTAACTAGTCTCCTGCAACTACTTCAATACTTCCACGATCCTACAAATACTGAAACTAATCCTATGACCATTTCTCAGCTACACACAAGGACACCTACCGCTGACTTATTCAAATGATCAAAAGGGAGCCAAATTTAAATTACTACCAACAAACACCCCCTTAATCTAAATTTGGTTATGCAGATTCCTGATACCCAGTAACCCGCGCAATCTCTCAAACTTCACGGTAGCCATAGCTTTAATTAACACGTTTGCACGCTGGTCACCTGTTCGAACATGCTTGATCACAACTTCACCACGTTCAACACATTTCTTTTGAGCTTATACACCCATTTCAGACCAATCGGTCTGTGTCCTGAGGGCAATTCTATGAGCTTCCAGGTGTCATTCTTTTCGATAGCTTCTATTTCACTCCTCATCGCATTCTTCCAAGCTCTCTCTTTTGCAGTTTGATTATATGTTGCTGGTTCCTCAATGGCCAGAAACAGCAGTTCTTCTCCAAGTTCCACCTCTTCCGTAGTTTCATAAATATCACTTAATGACCTGAATCTCTTAGATGTATAGCTTGCGTCGGATTCCTCAGAGCTGTCTTCACTTGTTTCAGATGATGTTGATGACTGGATAGGAGTTTCTTCTGTCATAGCTTCTCCCGTGACCTCATCATCTAGTCCGTCAATAGAGAATTGAATATGAGCCCTTTCAGCCTGCTCATGTCCATTCTCTGTAGTGGTATTCCAGTTCCACGACTTAGACTCCACAAATACAACATCCCTGCTTACTAAGACTCTCTTCTCATCTGGATCATAAAGTCGACGGGCTTTTGTACCAGGCTCTCTTCCAAAATAGACAATATACTTGCTCTGATCATCTAATTTTTTTGTGTGAATGCTTGTTATCTTCATATATGCACAGCTGCCAAAAATCCTGATATGACTGATATCAGGCTTTGACTCGTACCATACTTCATATGGTGTGTAAACCGACAGAGCACGTGTAGGTAATCTATTAAGAACATATACAGCATGTCGTACAACCTCAGCCCAAAACTCTGATGGAACCTGCTTCTCTTTTAGAAAACTTCTGGCCATTGCCACAACAATTCTGTTCCTCCGTTCCACCATGCCATTCTGCTGCGGGGAATATGGAGCAGTATAGTGTCTGAGAATTCCAGCATCTTCACAATAGCTCGTGAATAGTGATGAACAAAATTCACCCCCTCTGTCCGTACGAAAAGTCTTGATCCTTTTCTCAGACCCATTCTCAACGAGTGCTTTAAGTTTTTAAACGTCTCAAAAGCTTCATCTTTAGTTGACAAAAAATACACCCACATGATGCTTCTGAAATCATTTACTAAAAGCATAAAGTACCTCTTTCCAGATGGCGTTGGTAGTGATATCAGCCCGCATATATCACCATGAACCAACTCAAGTGCTTTATTGGACATATAGTTCGACTGACATGGAAAAGAGTTCCTCGTTTGCTTGGCCATTAGACACCCCTTGCATGCTTCCTTAGGATGCACTAGCTTTGGCAGCCCCATTGCCATGCTATTTCTTTCCATCAGACTTAATGAATTTAAATTTACATGTCCCAGGCGAGAATGCCAGAGCCACGACTTTTCTTCCGTCTTCGAGAGTAAGCAAACACTCTGTGATTCCTCTAGCATGACACCTCCAGCACTCTGTGAATCCTCTAGCAAAATCTTATACAAACGATTCGCTGATCTCTGAACCTTCATTAGCAGTCTTCCATCACTGTCATATACCCATAAGAATTCTCCCTCTAGCACTACCTTATTCCCTTGTTCTGACATTTTTCCAAGGCTCAAGATATTGCTGCATAAAGTTGGAATATAGAACACATTATTAAAAACCTTTACTTCTCCTGTTTTGCACTTAAACGAGATTGATCGTTTCCCTTTAGTGTCTACAGTCGACCCATCTCCAAATTTTACTTCACCTGTCACAGCTTCGTCTAATTTCAAAAATTTTGTTTTGTCTTCCGTCATGTGGTTACTCGCACCATTATCTAAATACCACAGTTGTGAAAGCTTTCTTTCTTTCTCGGTTGGCTTCAACTTGGGCTTAACATTTTCTTCATTTAGCAGCACCATCCTTGTTTTGTTCTCATCCAATTCAGACAACAATAGCGCCGGTTCATCATCCTTGATTTGTACCAAGTTTGCTTCTGATCTGTGGTTCCTCTCTCTTTGTGGTCGTTTGCACTCTGCAGCATAGTGCCTTGTCACGTTACAGTTAAAGCACCTCACAGTACTTCTATCACGTCCAGCACCATCTCCCCTATTCTGGTATGCCCGCCCAGTTCGTCCCCTAAAGTTTGACTGACCATCTGCAGATTCCTTGTTGCTTCTCTTCAACCAGTCCTCTCAAGTGAGTAAAAGCTTGTTTTCACCCTTTTCGCGTTTAATCCATTCATCCTCTATCAACAATAACTTGTTTCCTCCAGTCTTAGTTTTACTCTTCAATCTCTTCTCGTGTGCCTGTAGCGACCCAATGGCTTCTTCAACTGACATACTTTCCAAGTCCCCAAACTACTCTATTGTAGAAGCAATCTGCAGAAACCTAGATGGAACAACACGAAGTAGCTTCTTGACGACATACGATTCACCCATTTCTTCTACCAAAGCTCGAATAGTAGACACCAGACCATTCAGTTTCATGTAAAAGTCTTCAAGTCGTTCACTATCATCCATACGAAGTGACTCAAACTCCGCCTTTAATGTTTGGATCTTGGCCCTTTTCACCCTAGCAGCTCCCTGGGACATCAATCTAATAGCTTCCCATCCTTCCTTCGCTGTTTTTTCCAGCTATTGACAACAACATATCCTCAGGTATGCCCTGGTAAATCATAGCCAAGGAAACCTTATCAATCTTGTCATCCAGCGGTGCCTTTGCATTACTTGGTTCCACAGCAGTCCACACTCCTTGAGCTTGCATAAAGACCTTCATCTTCAATGCCCATGCTGTGTAGTTACTCTTTGCTAATACTGGATAGGTTAAACCTATCGATCCCGCCTTTGCCTTACCTGTGTCCATTTCTTAGTCTTTGTCGTGAGTATTGCTGATATCTTGCTCTGATACCAAATGTAGAATCAAGATATATAAATACACAAAACAAATGATAAAATAAACTGGGACAATTTTTAATGAACTAACAAAATACAGTCTCTAAGCTTCATGAAATTACATGTAAAGAAATATAAACTAGCTGACAGTTATCAACTCCTAAAAACAAGTAACTAGTCTTTTGCAACTACTTCACTACTTTCACGATCCTACAAGTACTGAAACTAATCCTATGACCATTTCTCAGCTACACACAAGGACACCTACCGCTGACTTATTCAAATGATCAAAAGGGAGCCAAATTTAAATTACTACCAACAGCTTCCAGATGGGCCCGAGAAAAAGATGGATGGGCTAACCCAGTATGAACTCAAGGAAAAGGAAGGTGGGCTTTATAATATAGGGCCTAGGGGCCGGTAGATTGTCGGATGGAATTCCAACTATTGGACAAGGAGAGCCAGATCACAAAGTCAGGTGACACATTCGACAGGTGTCATATGTAAAAGGGGTGATTGTTAAGAATTGTCCCACGGGAGCGACATATTTCTATTAAATAAAGAGTCAGTGACCCGGTCCAAAGGGACAATATCATACCTGGATTATGGCCTGCTCAGCAATCCAAACATTAACAAATTAAAATTTTTAAATAAATTAATAAAAAAAAAATTTAGGAGTAAATTATTTCTTACTCACAAAATAAAGACTTAATTCAAGATCCACTTACATGGGCATATGCACTATACAAAGATGAAAACTTTGACTCAATCACACAAAATGAAGGTTAATAAAAATATACAGATATATCTTTTACTCATATTACAATGTATAGAATTAACACCTTGTTTAAGAAAATTATAAGACATACATTTCCAGATAAAGATTTTATAAAACGCATATAGGAACACAAATTAATCATGTGAAAAACCTTGAAAACTGAGACAAAAAAGATAAATTAGCTGAAGTTCATTGGGACCTGGAGACTGTGTGGTATTAATATAAACAATACACATATGCATTGGAGGTGTAGATGAATAAAGTTCAATTTCTATAAATGTTAAGGTATGCTATTATTTTTTAAATTTCTATGAGTGTTTCAAAACTAGATAGAGTGGCATTAGTTTTTAAAATTATATGAGTATTTTTTTAAAATTTTATTAGTGTTTTAAAGTAACGTATAATTTTTTATTATTTTCTAAATTTCTAAGAGTGTTTTCTAAAGTATGATTTATTATTTTTAAAATCTCATAAATTTTAGATTTTTCTTGCCTTCTTTATTTTTCCAAAAGAAAGTTTTAAAATTATAGTTTTAATATGGTATATTTAATAATGTTATTATTTCGAAGGAAAATATAACCGACAATAATTCACATGATACACTTGAAGATTTTCAAATGATACCATGTATAATAAATATTACTTTATAAATATAAAAAAATAATTATTACTATTAGCCTTCAGGTCAGTGAAGTCAATACATCTCATCCACTGTTCATTAGCCTTCTTTACCATTATAGTAATTGCCAACCATTCCAAAAGTTGTATCTCCTCAATAAAACTAGCCTCTAAAAGATTCTCAACTTCTTGCTTGATGGCTTCCTGCCTTTCAGGGGCGAAACTCCTTTTTTTCGCTTCACGGTCTTTCTATTAGGATCAACATTCAACTAATGGGTGATCAACTTAGGATTTATACTAGGTATATCTGCCGCCAACCATACAAACACATCACTACTTTCTTGCAAGAACTTGTTAACTTCCCTTTGAGGGCTCCTCAAGCGCTGCTCCAGTGAAAGTTATCTTTGTTGGGTTCCGAAGGCATAAAACGCAGCGGATAAACGTAAATAAAACAAAAATTCGAAACCCAAAAACAGGATCCATGTATAATAATGGGCAGATTATGGAGATAACGAATCATACCTTTCAAGAGATTAACTTTTACGAACTCAACGGAGATCCTAACTATCACGCTTTGTGTCTACCTCTCGGAGAAACACCTCTATGGTATCCACACGAGCACCTTCAAGAACGTCTCACGGACTTGACTACGGAATGGATGTACTAGCCTCCTTCTTGACGATCTGAATTGCCTCTGCCTCTCTTTGCTGCTAGGGTTTTCTTAAAAAACGTTCAAGCCTCTTTAACCTCTCATTATCTATTTATAATGACTGATTAAAAAGGCCCATAATAGCAAAGCCCAACCCTAGTAGGTATTGGATTAAATAATAAAAACGAATTTCTATTATTTAATTAATAACTAAGTCATACTTAATTATTATGGGCAAAAACATTCCTTTTAATTCGAATTTATATTATCTCAATTAAGTCTTACTTAATTATAATAAAATTCAAATAATCATCAATTAATTTAAGTCCATAATTTAAATTAACTATTCCATTAAGTGCTCTATTTGTGCGACCCTATAGGCTATTATTTAATTGGCAATAATTTTATTCTCTAATAAAATTATAAACAATGAGCGGTATCTAGTAATACATCATTGTTACCCAATTAAACAATAATTAAATCGTGATTAGATAAAACCTTTCGTGATTAATGTTTTTTTCCGTGTAATATAATCCCTTTAACCATACATATTATAGATTAAACTCGAGGCATGTATTTAGTCATCCTCTTCAACATTTAATCTGGGTTTACTTGATGCATGAGTAGATTATTGAAACAAATCATTATTTGAGCATGGCCATGCTTTTATAATCTCACTCAATCAAGAGGCCAATAATATCTCTCCTAATTATAGGAGGGTTAAATCCTTTATCTATCATTCATATTTCTCATACGACTCATGATATACCCGATGTCCACTTTTATCATCACCCGATCAAAAGTAACTTTTAATGTAGTCAAAGTATATTAATCCTCGTATAGAAATATAATGATTTCAAGTCAAAGGATCGTTACACCATTATCACTGTGAGTCTTTCTTATGACTTTATTAAACATGAAGAATCTCACTGTGGGTCTGTCCAGTACCATGTACTCTCACATGTACCTATGTATTGACTTCAGTATCCCCATACTTATAACCAATGAGATGTGGTTATCTTGTCAAACAACATACTAGTCTATCTATGTATTATTATTGTCCTATATAATAATACTCGACTAGGGACCTTTAAGAATATGATATATTATATAATCTCAAGTTCAAGTCATGTACTTAAACTATACAATTTGTATCATGATTCTAAGGACATTTATTATGCTAACAAAATATCGCAGTAATTAAGGTCATAATAAATAAATTTATTGAATGATCAACTGACATAAAGATAAAAGAATAATGTATTGCCTCTAGGGCACCTACACTAACAATCTTCTCAAAATCTTCGGGAGTCAAAAGAATCGGCATCAAATCCTCCGTCGGCTTCGCTCGCTTCTCATCATACTCGCGGATGTCCATATCTTCAATGGGCTGAACCTGCCCCTGCTCCATCTGCCCTCAGCGAGGCTACATAACAGCTTTTTTCCATCTTCTGGTCTTTCATTTCTTCTCCTAGTCCATTTCGTTTTGGAAATTAATCACTGAATGGTAAGATGAGGGGACTGCCATTAAGGCATGTATGCCCGTCCTTCACATTATTGCATTATACGTTGACCCAGCCTTAAACACCACAATGTCAATATTTGTGTAGCTTTCCTTGTCTCCTGGCCCATTGTCAAAGGTAGTTTAATTATCCTTTCAACGGGACATTTGAATCAAGTGATCCCGTAGATCGGCAAATCAGTCAAGGGTAATTGAGAATCGTTGTATCCCATCCTTAAAAAGATATCATAAGCAAAATATCAACTAATGCTCCATTATCTACAAGGACTCTCTTTACAGGTTTATTTCCTATGATATGTGTTATTACTAGAGAGCATCATGAGGAAAGTTTATCCCCTTCCAAATCAAATTCATCGAACGCCATTAGTACTCCAGTCTCGGCCCTTTCGGGGCTTCCCTAACTATGTGCATGAACTCTCGAGCATAAGACTTTATTGAATTTTTAGGAAAGTCAGCCGCATTTGGTTTTCCAAAGATCATGTTGATCATTGCGCCTCATGGTTGGGGGTTTCGCCCCTAATCATCTTCATCCCTCCTTCGCTCATCAAAATTTCTTCTCTCATTACTGTTCCTTTCTCCCCACTCACCATCTCTATTAGACTTACTTAATCTTCCTTTTCGAATAAGGAACTCTTTCAAATCGATAATTGTTTCTTGTATCCAACTTGGAAGGATCATCATTCAAAGGCTTTGGTCAGCGAACATCTCTATCCCTTTCAATTTCCATCAAGATCTGACTCCTAGGAGCATTCAATCTAGCATATTCAGTGAACTTTTACTCGGGTCCTCCCTTCTTTGGTGATGAATCGGAATATTTGTTAACCTGAAGATACTTGTCCTTTGCGTTATATTCGTGGCCTGTGTTACGCTTCTTTTCACCAGTGGGCTCGTTATTTACCAATGTCTTGTTCATACTTTCCTCAACTTGGAAATACTTTCCTGCTCTACTTTGGAGTTGTAGCGAGTTCTCTGGTAAAATTTTGCTAGAGACGTTTTAAGGAACTTATCCTTGGTCCCTTATTGCAAAGTAATCATGGCCATCTTATTATCAAGATCCGGGACTTTCAAGGCCTCATTTATGAAACGATTCAAGTAGTCCCTAAAGGATTCCTTTGCTCCTTTCACAATGCTCATAAGGGAAGACGAACTTTTCTTATGCACCTTCTTGCTAATGAATTGTTTGATGAAAACCTGATTTAATTCTCTAACGCTGTACTCCGGAGTTTGAAAATGGAGAGAAGAGACGAGAAGAAACAATTTTAAAATTTTCCTTCCTAGACGTACTCCCAAGTTTTTTACCGAGAGAAGAGAAATGATCCGCAGAGAACATTTCCTATAATTTCCCCCCAAAACTTTCTTCCCAAAAATGTGAAGATTTGGAAAGATCCTCTCACAATATCTTTTTTTTCATGGTTACTTTCTCTCCTTTTTTACACAAACTCGGGAGCACACGACTGATTTATTTTATTCTACTATTTCTCTTCTCTTCCCATCTCTTCTGCTCTCCTCTCTCCTAAAAAATCACTTGAGCATCACAAAAGATCCGATCAAATTCAGGGGAAAACAGTTATACTATCTTTGGGCCATCCCTAATAAGGTTTGAGAAAAAGCCTGACATTTTATTACATCATTTACGGGTTATAACATCAGTGCATTAGAGAATGTTGTGACATGATTTTCCATATCCCCGGTCCCATCATAGGCTTTTATGGTGGGCATCTTGAACTTTCTTGTGATATCGGTATTCATGATCTCCACTGTAAAAGGCAGGGCTGGATCATCAGGGTCTCCGATGGGGAGCAATTCAAACGGGTTTCCTCGAGGGACATTCAACATTTTTCTACTTGAGTAGTTCCTCTAGTTCGTCTAACTCGATTATTTAAGGTGGCTGTTGTATTATCCAATAATTTTTAGAATTAGATTAATAATAGAAGAATAGAATAAAAAGAATTAAATTAAATAAGGATTAGGATTTAAAATAAAATTAGAGTAATGAGTTTAAAATTTGGATCAGATTCTAATATGGATAACTTGTAGGTTAAGACAAAGGATTTTATGCCAAAGATAATTTTGGATCTCTGATTTATGCCATGGTTTGTGAAAATATCGAATAAGAACTTAGGACCACAGTCACTGGATTGTAGTGACGGTTTTCTGAAAATTTATGACCGTTATCACCGGGTTTTAGTGGTCATGACATGGATTATAAATTATGGATTTTGAATTATTGTTGTTTATGTGCTAAGTGTATCGCATGTATCGAATAAGAATAAGAATATGAATGGAAAGTGTTTATTTCACATTTCGTATCGAATAGATTATCGTATTTTGTTATATGTGTGTGTTACTTGGCCTACTAGTTGGATTGATTGTTCTCTTGTTGGGCTGTATAGCTCATTACCTACAATTTCAGGTTTCTCTTAAGAGTTTAAGTTGGATAACATTGGAGTTCGAGGACCTTAGATTTAGAGTAGATTGACTTTTAGACTTCCGTTAGCTGCGCATTCGTAATAGTACCTTTGTAATAGAATTTTTCAGTTTTATTTCAGATTTTGTTTAATTTTAAAAGTCCGTAAGTGCGGGCTATTACAGCTGCTTAGCCTGACTATTCTTCATATTTTCTCTTAAGCCTTAGGATTTCTGCTTCATAAGCATGTATCCCTTCCTCAAAAGTATGGGCTGCCATCCCTTGACTTTCCTGAAGCTTCGGGCGCCTACCTTCAACGGGCTCGGGGTGCCTACCTCCAACGAGCTCTTTGTCCCTAAGTCTCCTCCTGTGATGAGCATCCTCATCAGTAAATACTCTGCTCTCTTTAGTTGCATAGGGTCTACGGACATCTCGTTCATTATTAATTGGTGGCAGACCTCTAATAAAATTAGGGTCATTTCATGGTTGCGGTTGAGGTAGTAGGGGCATTCTACTTCCTCCAGTCGTAAAGTATAATGGCATTTCATATGTGGGTTTTATTGGCCTATGGTGCACAACAGTTAACATCTCAAACCCCCTAGATTGTACCACCAAAGGAGCAGTCAGAGTCGAGTTTTAAGGATTCGTCATAGGTCGGGATTGGCTGAGATCCAGATTTCGGAATGATAGGATTCGCCATCCCTTGAGAGTAGGTGTGTGAGGTGAAATCTTCATGGAAGATGAGATTGTTTGAGTAGTTCCAGTTGATACTCCTTCAGGAATGTTATTTTTGCTTTGTATGGTTACCATGGTTGATATCTTCTTCCCACAGATGACGCCAAATATTATGGGTAAAAACTTATTTGTATTTAATGCTAGGGTTCGTGAGCTCTAGGCCCTTGATTGACTACTCTCGTGTTTCGGAACTCAAATATGCCTTCAAAAGATGCGTACCATGATCTATTTTAAGGATCAAGCCAAAAACGTAGTTCTGATCCGTGGGGTGAGACCCCTTATATAGGCATGGGTAATCCTGAATTAGATTTGGGTTAGGAGACTTGATGAACAAGTCTCAGACTTTAATTGGACTTTGAAGTCCTAGAATGCATGAAGTTGATTCCTTGTCCCTATAGGTTTCTTGGAGGCCAAACTCCAGAGAATTATACACTCAATAAGATATTATTTAATAGTTGATTTTCCCAATATTTATTAATTACAAAATTAATAAATATTTAAGGTTTCATCCATTATCTAATGGGCTTCTCTTACGTGCCATATTAAGTCTAATTAATGCGATTTTAATTGCACAATAATGAATAATTTTATTCCATATATATATGTGTGTGTATTTACACTAAGCAACTTTTCTTATAAATTACATATTTTGTTTTTGAAAAATTGAATTCTATTATTTATTTTTAACTCATGTAAAATGTTTAATTTAATTTCTTAAAATTGCATTTTTCATAAAAAAATAGAATCTAAATTTGTTATAAAATTTAAAATTTGAATTATTCATGTTGACTTTTAACAATTACAGTTGCACTTGTTACATCAAGAAATGATTCATATTCAAAATTTATCATTTGAATTTTGTTTTTATATAAATAAATAATATAATGAACCAAACAGAACTTTATCGATTTTTATGATGCAACTAAAACAAACAAGCGAATTCTTTTTAAACATTAAAAAAATATGAGTGAAGATAAATAACAAACAAATAGAAAAAAATAGAAAATCAATGAAAATCAAGAAAAAGAAATTTGGAGGAAATTTCTCATATTTTACCAGCTGCCTATATAAGTTCGGGGGTGTTGCACATACCCCCATAAACCCTAGATCGCCGCGGCCACCGTACCATATTCAAGAACTTTATAATTTAGTAAATTGCCAATCAATTGAGCTGTGAAAATGATGAGGAGAGCGGATCTGGAGACGACATCATAGTCCATGTGCTAAAGGTACAACTAGTTTCTAACCAATTAGATTTAACTTTGTCTTCCTTACTACTGCTTTTACTCCAAAGATCAAGTGTGTGTAGTCCATACATATAGCTTGATCCTAGGACGGAGTGGCAGACGGAATGGAGGACTCTCCTAATGTTGTGTTTGGTTGGGATGAATGAAATGGAATGGAATGAAATGAGATTTTAAGTGAAAAATGATCAAATTTTCTAAATTTTTCATTCTTTCACTCATTTCATTCCTAACCATCTACATTATAATTAAATACCCCCAATTTGAGATGGAATGCTCCATTCCTTAGTAACCCCATTTTCTTCACAATTCTTATCATAACAATTTTGTTCATCTAAATATTTTTTTCAAATTTTCCCTCCAACTCCCATTTAATTCCTTTAATTATATCCATTCCATTCCATTCACCCCAACCAAATACAACCTAAAAGAACAGTGGCCATCAAATTCAAGGAATGAAATATTATTCTGTTTTGTAAAGTAGTATCTAGAGTTGTACTAGGATACATAAGGATACACATGTATGTACCTTAAAATTTTTATGGAAACATGAAATCTATGGAAACAGAAATGTGATTAACATAACAAATAATTAATATACACGATATAAAGAGAGATTTGTGGTAGAATCATCACCTAGTGAAGATTTTTCCACAATCATATTTATACTCCTTTGTACCACAAATCTTGTTGTGAGCTTTTAAGGCCTAATGCACAGATTTTTTTCTATTCGTGTTTTCGAGAGAAGTGCTTCTTCATACCAGTCAAATCTCCAAGAGCTCTTGTAGGATGGTGAAAGTCACAACTGCGTTCTAGGCAGATGTACAACTTTCTCGTCATCACTTCCTGTTGGTCTTTTGCTTGAGCTTCCAGGGCAGATTGTGGCCTCTCGTCTTGCAAGTTTTTATTATTTTTGTAATTTAATAAAGATTTCACTTGAATTGTATATCTTGTATAAGGTCGCATATGTTTTACAAAGGTGAGTTGTATCTTTTTATCAAACTTACCACTATCAATTTGGTACCCAAATGTTTGAGAAAAAAAATTATATTTCTTATACTTCAAAGTTTTGTATTTATATTATTTACTATAGATTTTACTTGGATTGTGTATCTTGCTTAAGGTAGGATATGTTGATCAATATCGGTGGGTCACTACAAGAAATATGGCATATAACGACCGAAATTTCAGTTGGAAGAGGGCCAAAATTGGCCTGTAATCAGAAAAAATGTACGTTTGGATTATCCATGGAGTTATTTACATTTTTGCCAAATTTTTTATCGACTGACCGAGGCTACTTTCACGTGTACATGACATGTGACGCGGCCCATCTGACATATCATGCTCCAAGTCCTGATATGCCAGTTCTACAGGGTAGTGGGGTATATGAACACGTGGCCTTACACCTCACTTAAGTATGCAAATTACTATAGACAATTATGATATCCTCCAAATCCGGGGTCTAGATTTAGCAGTCACTGACTGATAAAGAATACTATGATATGCATAATAGAATAAAATAATAAATATGATCCCGGTATGCAACTACTATAATCCTAAATCGATCACAGGTTATAATAGGGAACAAGCACTACTATAACCCATAAGTTATTACAACCCATAACTCTATTTAGTTTTATAAACTGCTGCTAACACATGTTTTGTAAAGCAGTACGTACAATAGTAATAGAATATTTTTAGTTTTTTTAAATATCTTATGGTTCTAGGACGGAGTGGCATACATAATGGAGGACGCTCCTAAGAGAACAAGAACTGGGGACAACAACCGCAGGAAAGGAAGGAAATTTGGGCACAATGTCCATCAAATTCAAGCAACGGAATCCTATGGAGTTATTATTATTCTGTTTTGTAAAGAAATATTTACATTAGCAATAGGATACATATGTATGTACCTTAAAATTTTTATCTCTTGTATAGGTTACTCTAAACAATAACGAGGTAAAGTTTATTTTATTTATTCTATTTCTTTGTGTATATAAACTATATATATGAGCAATAATGTGTTTATCTTGATTTTTATTATAAATAAACCTTCAAAATTAAAATAACTAAAAGTTACTTTATTAGTATAACTAAGTGATTCATGGTTATTTTAAGGGAGCCACTGGTATTGGTCAAGGAGACCCGGTGTCTCCATATTTATTTGCTTTGTGCGTAAACATTCTATCTTGTGTCTTTTCTAAACCCCTCCAGGTTTCAAACACCATTGGTGATGCAAGGAGCTTAATATTTCCCATCTTTTTTATACTGAAGATGTGCTTTTGTTTGCCCACGGTTCTAGGGACTCTGTCATGCATATCATGGATAGTTTGTCTACCTTTTCTGCTTGGAGTGGTCTCCATCCTATTGTGCATAAAAGCACAAGCTACTTTTGCAACTGCGAGCACGATCTTATTAATTGGTTCGATGACACTGATTATTTCCCGAGAGGGGAGTTACCTGTTTGTTTTTTGGGTGTCCCTTTGATCTCATCTCTGCGTTGTATTAACGATTACATCCCTCTCATTCCTAAAATCACTTCAAGACTTAATTCCTGGGCCAACTTGCTCTGGTCCTTGACTGGTAGGGCTATGGTTATTAAATCAATCATCCATGATATACAAGGATTTTGGAGCAATCACTTCTTGCTCCTTCCATTGTTCACCAATATATCAAATCTCTCCTAACTCTGTTTCTTTGGAAAGGTACTATTAACCATAAGGGAGGAGCCAAGGTGGCGTGGAATTTTCTTTGTCGCCCTAAGGAGGAGGGTGGTCTTGGCTTAAAATGGTACAATGGAACCGTGCCCAGCTTATTCATCATTTGCTTAAGGTATGCACGAATTCTGGTTCTCTTTGGGCTTCTTGGGTCAACCACTCAATTATCAAGCAAAGGTATTTCTGGGCTACTGATTTACCTAGTGATTGTCCTGGATTTGAAAGAAAATTCTCAGGCTTCGAGGTGTGGCACTCGAGTATATTACGTACCATATTGTTGATGGGAATTCGATCTCTTTGTGGTTTGATCCATGGTGGAGTCACTGTTTCCTTGCTAACTCTATTAGTTCCCCATAATTGCTCAGTGCTCTCTCCCTAGCAATCAAAGGTAAGGGCCATTATTTGTAATGAGACCTAGGTTCTTCCAAGGCCAAACCCTAGAACTCATCATATTAACCCTGTGCTCACTCATTGGATACAGGATTCCAATCTCCCTTCTATTCACTTCAAAGGACGTGATCACATTCTCTGGGATGGCCTTCATGCCTCTAAGGTTCGAATTTGGCATATCTGGAATTTGATTCATGATACGGGGACCATAGTCTCATGGCATAAGGCAGTTTGGCATAGGCTTTGCATTAACAGGTTTGCTTATCATCAATGGCTCTCCTGCCATGACCATCTTAGCACTTTGGTTCGGTTACACAAGTTTGGCATCTCATCTACTCAGCAATGCTATATATGCGTTTTAGGCCGAGAAACCACTAATCACATATTCTTGAACTGCTCATTTAGCCACTGGGTTCTTCATCGTCTTTTCTCATTTATTGGTCTGGCTACCCACTGTGATTCTTGGAAAGGATGATTTCCTTACAGGATTCTGCTAAGAGCACTATCGCTTTTTGCTTTGCCCGGGTCTTTTGTTACCATATTTGGCGGGAGCAGAATGCAGGGGCTCATGACAGAGGTGTTTCCAGGCCTGCGAAGCTACTTCAGGGAATTTTAGTTAACATCAAAGCCGGTCTCAGTGGTTTGAAGTGGTTTGATTCTATTATTTGTAATAGGCCTGATCTGAACATCTGTCTTCATTGTTGACAAATCTTTAGCTGTTTTTCAGTTGTTATTGTAGTTGTAGTTGCTTTCTATATCCAATATGTTGTAGATTGGTTATAGATAGTTCTGTCTATGGCTTGTCATAGATCGTAAGGTGCATCCCTGGTTTATTCTCTTCTCTTCTTTCTTCTATAAAAAATTCAATTTAGCAAAAAAACAATTACTTTATTTCAGAAAAAACTTCCAAATAAGATTGATCCACCATATAATTATTATCTCCCGTTCTTTTCTCATAAATTTTTTTTCAATCTACTAATTAAAGTTTAAAATTGTTTACCGCTATGCCAATAAATTTTCAACAGTTTCATCTTACATGAACTCCTTACCGGTGAATAAATTTCTCGCCGGAAAAAAAAGCAACAAATGTTGAACTCTAAAAGAATCATGATTCAGTAATATAATTATAATAATAACAGTGCAATATATTCGGTAGATAATAAGTTTGCAATTAATTCCCCGTACATATCATTTTCATCACTTTAAGTCGTAAGTTGCCATTCAGTGAATGAAAATAATAAAATAAATGAAAAATAAAGAAGCTAGTGAAGAAATTTCTTGCTCAACTCGTGGTATTTTACTTGGATTCTCCTACAAATGTTTTTTCTTTAAATTTCACTCCTTTTACTACAAGAATAATGTCAATAGACATCACACATTAGACATCGGTTAACTTTGCCACTGATGTTAAAAGAAGTATTGACATCATCCCGTATTTTTGTGATGTCTTTGTTCTTTGTAGACATCGGTTATAATTAAACCGATGTCTAAAATTCAACGAAAAAAAATAATTTCGCGCCCATCTTTCTTTCCCCCCTTAGTCAAATTTTCATTCAGTTTTAATTCTAAATTCCCCCCAAATCCCAAAATTCTCCCCCCTTAAATAAATTTTGGTTCCCCCAAATCAATCTTCAAACACAAAATCAAACCTCACTCTCTCGATCGAACCTCTCTCTCGATCGAACCTGTCTCCCCTCACAATCTCTCTGAACTCCGGCCATCATCTCACCATCACAATCTCTCGAACCTCTCTCCCTCGAATTGGAACCTCTCTCTCGATCATTCTCTGAACCTCTCTCCGCTCTCAATCTCTCCGTTAAGCCTCTTTCAGTTAACCTCTGTACTTCGGTAAGTGTTGTATCTACTTGAATCAAACTGGTCTTCTCTGCATGAAGACCAGTTTTAAAAGCTGAGGATTTTTGAATTCAAAACCCTAATTTTGTAAATTGGGGTTTTTTCTAATTCAAAACCCTTATTTTTTTATTAATTTAGTGTCTAAACTTGTTGCTAATGCTTTTCTTCTTGTTGTATACAGGACCTAATCTGAGAAAAAAATTTAAAGCTTTATTTGTTTTTGTTTTTTTATTTTTCTAAATTGTGTAAAGTTAACGATCCTTTCATCTCTACTGATTACATGGTATTTTTTAACTTTAATCCTCATTTGTTTGCTTTAGTTGTGATTTGTGATTTGTGATTTGATTTAGTATTGTTTATCTAATTTTTCTCGTTATAAATGCTAATCTATTATTTTATTACATATATGATTAGGTTTAAATGTTTTGATTTGGTACTTGGTGCTTGTTATAGATTTATCTCCTTTATTTTATAGACAAATTATCGAAATTAAGTTATTTGTATGCACGCTCTGCCCCAGTACGAGAGGCTCATGACAGTGTTACTATAGAGTTATTTTAAGTTTTTATATGTTCTAGAGTGGATGATTTATATTTTTACTTGTAAAACTGCATAATGGAACTTTACTAGAAACTAATAAATTGCCTTGTCACTTGAAAGTCTTTGAACACAAGTTTACTCTAACTGTTGAAATTATCTTTAACTTGCAAGTTATTTATAGACGGTTATCGTTTTTATAAGGCTGGATCGAAACTTGAATGCAAAATTGAATGATTATAATAGACATTAATTTTAACGATTGTGTTCTGGTCAAATCTCAGTCAATTTGAAATTGACTGTGCATGCTTACAAGTTGGTGTTAGTTTTGCAAGTTAACAACTAAGATTGATCTTCCTTGTTTGCTTTTGCGAAAGTGAAACTGATTATTGTTTGTTGTTTATTGTTTGTCGTAGACATATATGTTCAAGTATGACAGTGTCCATGGTTCTTGGAAGCATCATGAACTCAAAGTTAAGGATGAGAAGACCCTTTTATTTTGTGAGAAACCTGTTGCTGTCTTCGGTTCAAGGTATGGGTTAAATGATATAATGCTCACAATATTGTTGTTAGCCGTACATGTCAGTTCTTTTCAGGTATGTTTTTATGTATTGACATATTTTGAAGAGTGGTCAAAACAGGATAGTGAAAAAACTATCTTACAATTTTCATTAGACTGAATGTCTTCAGTTGGTTTCTGAAGAATGTAATAGTTTAAATTTCAGATCATATGTTTTACTATTTTGGTTGACGTTCTCAGACAATAATTACACAATTAGTGATGTAAAACTTTACACAATTTGATCTATAAACTTCTTACACATCACTTTCAATTTAGAAAAGATGATGTAAAAAAAGATAATGTACATCACTTTAAGGTAAAAAACTGATATCAAAGAAATCGAGGTTCAAGTCTAAATGAAACATAGAAATCACTTTGTTTAAGATAAAACTAATGTCAAGTAACATTATAAACATCACTTTTAACCAAACAAAAATGATGTTAAAAAACACAATGTACATCACTTTTAGACAAATAACTGATGTTAAAGACTAACATGTTCAAGTCTAAATGATACATAAACATCACTTCATTCTAGAAAATATTGATGTCTATACGCGAAATTAGACATCACCTTTCATTAAAGAAACTAATGTTTAATATGTCATTTTACATCACCTCTGTCAAAATTATCGATGTTTTTGTGACAAAAAACATAGCTCAATATATGTTTAATATGTTTTAATAGGTGTAATTTTGTTATAGCATTTTTTCTAAAAAATCATCATATAGACATCAATGTTTTTGACTAAAATCGATGTTTTTGTGACAAAAAATATAACTCATGATATGTTTAACATGTTTAATTAGGTGTAATTTAGTTAATAAATTATTTATTTATAGCATTTTATGTAAATAATCAACATATAGACATCTGGTTTTTAACTAAAATCCATGTCTAATCGAGTATAGACATCGGGTATTCACCGATGTCTAGAATAGACATCACCGACATCAACATCGGTTGGGAAATAACATAGACATCGGCCAAAAAGCGATGTCTATGGACTTTTTTCTTGTAGTGTTTGGAAAAATAATGCACTACACCATAAGTGGGCTACTGTAATGCAAGTGTTACAAGGAGTGTTACATTAGGTAAGATATTTTTGTCCTATTGTAATACCTCTCAATTAGTGTTATAATAGGTATAAAGTTATTGTTGCATAGAGATTCCACTGTTACATGATATGTAACACTAGCGCCTGATGTTATATTAGTTACTTCTTATTTTTTAAAAGTATTAGAGTGAATATTTTATCAAAAACTATAATTAAAATTATATTCTAGTTTATTCACGACTCTAAAATTTAGCATGTAAAATAAAAAATTTAGAACGTAATGTAAATTAATACATAATATATTTTTTCAATTTTAAATTTATTACATAATTAGTTTTAATAAAATAAATATAAAGCAAAAATTAAAAATTAAAATAATATAAAATAGACATTAGTACCGGTGAAACTTTGGGCGGTATATTTCCCTCGTAAACGAAAACACGCGTTAGTAAATTTCTCCGGACAAAATACTTTGAATCTAGTATGTCTCTCCACTTTTATCTCTCTGGAAATTTCTTTCTCACCACAAACTATTTCATGAACAAGCTCAAAAGATGAAACGAAGAATAAATCGGAGACTTCTTAATTGAAAACACATGTTTATGGCTTCAATTTGAACATATCCCCAATTGCCTTCTAATTATTTTAAGGTTCAGCCCCAGAATCCTAGATCCCCAATTGTCTTCTAATTTTCATTCTTTTTCGCAAATTCAATTGAAAATTTTAAACAGATCTGCACATATTCGCAAAAATACTTTTATATTTTCGACAAGAGGAAGACTTTGCGTGTTTGGTATCAGAAAAATGAGCTTTTAAGGCATTCAAGGAGAATCAGAGTCTCGTTCTTGTTGGAGAGACTGGGAGTGGAAATACTACGCAGGTTAGCTGCTTTCGAGTTTCGTTTGTCTTGAATTTATATGGTTTGGAATAATAGGGTATTTTTAAGTGTTTGTGTATGAAATTATAGATTATATGTTGTGTGTTTTTAAGTGTTTGTGCAGATTATTGTTATGACTGACGTGTGTATTTACAAATTTGTGGGAGTGGATTGTAGTTGATCTGAAGCTAGCTCATCACTCGAAGATGATTTCAAGTTTACTCGAAGCTAATTTAAGGTTTACTTAATTGATTGAATTAATTGATTGAATTAATTAAGTATTTACTTAATTGATCTAAAGCTAGTGGTGATGAGTGGATTGTAGTGTATTTAAAAATGTAGTTAAAATAAAATTAATTGATTGTGCATTTCCTCTTTTAAAAGGTTGGATTTTTTTGTAAGAGAAAGATGTATTAAACTGGTGCAAATCCTCAAAATTTTACTTAATGCTCTCTGTTTTCTAAATTTGACAGGATTTGTTGCTACGATATATGTTGTAAAGATATTGACATCGCAATTATGGTAGGTGGATTCCCGCACAAAGATGGGATGGAGAGGAAGGATGTAATGTGAAAAAATATATGATATACAGGACTCAAGCTTTGGCCTTAGAGCAGCACGCTTCAACAAATTGCAAGGTCATATTCTTTTAATCTGAAGAATAGAACTTTTAGTTCTGTTTCTTGAAGTCAGAATGGTTCTTTTCTCAACTTACTTCAAAAAAAATATGAAGCTGGGTGCCAATTTCAAGTTCTTGCATTGGTTAATGACACGAAAACTTTACTTCTGTCAAGGCATCTTCAATTTATATTTTGTGCAAGTGCTCCTGGTAGCTAATCCAGCTAACACTAACACACTAATCTTCAAAGAATTTTCTCCTGTTAACAAAATTAAGTTGAATGTTAAAATTAGGGTTTTCAGTGTGCTATGTAGATAGTTTTGATTAATTTATTTACCAATTTTGTCATTAGTTGTGTAATGTCTACTGATTATTTGAATTGCAGGAGCTCGATGAGTCAGATATAAGTACCAAAGAAGGCACTAGGGTTATACTTGGAGGAGCCCAAATTGGTTTTACGGGAGAAAAGGTATAATAATTATTCTGCACTTAGATTGTTCTGCACTAGTTTCAATTAAGAACGGGCAGAGCTAAAATTGGAAGAAATAACTGAAGATATCTTGAATATGGACCTTGATAAGGACCATAATACATGGTAATCTGTACTAGCTGTTAAAATATTCATCTTGAATTTGCAGTTACTGGTTTCAATTAGTCAGAGTATTTCCAGAGTTACCAGACCTACTTGCCTGCTTGGGTGGTATGAAGATACATGTATCTTTTCTATTGTGCTGCTTTTATTTCTTTGTGAACTGCTACATTTTAACTTTCTGCTGAGAAGTGCGAAATGACTTGTTTACCTTTTATTTTATTTACATTCAGTCACCTAGTTTTCTATGGTCAAATCTAAATCCATTTACAACAGACCTCTATCTTGTATCTTTGACTTGTCACTGCATTTAAGCCTGTACATGAAGCAATCCATCCATGTAAAACTACCCGACTCATTTAAATAATACCTGAAATAATTCTTATGGTTTTGTTAGCCACCGGAAGCTTGCCAACCATGAATTAAAAAGTATGGGAATGTTTTGGACGTGATGATGCTTTGGTTAATAACTCGTTTTATATCCCTTTATAGGGTTATATTGTCCACTGTGCTACTAGGCAGATCTGCCCATCTGATGTGAACGCTCTCTTTTTTCTACTATGGAAATGAAAGATTTTTTGATGCTGTTTATCTTTTATGCAGTGTGAGGACTCACGATGCAATGTGGGGCAGCAAAAAAATTGCGTCATTGTTCTGGAAAAAATATGTAGAACCAGTTGTTCCCGAGACCTTTTACTGTGAACTCTGCAGACTAAGTCCCGTAAGTAATTTCCATGATTAATTTTAACATTGAAATTCACTGGCATAGTGGTATGTATATATAGCATCTACATTTGTAGCTGTGCTTGATCTCTGCATATTAAACTTTAATTTAAAAATCAATATTAACCTACATTGGTTTTCTTTTGATAGTCATATGATTATTCAACTTGTTTCCATCTTTCAAGAGTGTTAGTATATTTAAAAAAATATATAGTTTACGTATTTTACAGGATATACCAACTTGAACAATTGGAATCAATTTTGATTCCGCCAACTTGAACAATTCGATTTTACTTCAATGGGTTTTATGATATTTATATGCACATCTACCACACTTATTTACATACAAATGCATGTGTGAATTAGTGTTCTCTTTTCTTTCTGAAATTGGTTGTCTGTTCTAATATTATAATACCTTTGTCCCCTTTTGGTAGTCATTTGACTTCTTGGCACCTATTTTAAGGTGTTAACAAAATTATATTTATAATTAAAACATAATTTTTCTATTAAACTAAATTACAAAATTTATACTTCTATTTGACATAAATATCAAAGTAATAATATATACAAACATATATCTTAAGGGACCACTAAAAGGGGACACCGGAGTACTTTTTTTATTTCTTTCTATTCCTTGGGTAGTTTGTTCCTTTTCCACAATGACCTTACTTTTTCTCGTCAATCTTTACTTTTGGACCATTACTGTGGTCAATGCATTTTATTTTGGGCAACATATTATGAGTATTTTTTAGAAAAGAAATGTCATAGCTAGGTTCTTTATATGCTATTTACTCAAAAAAATAATAAGTATGATCTTGAAAACCCATGCTAGTTTTGTGAGAGTTATTATGAAAACTTAGACCTGTGCAAATACCCAAAATTGAAACATCCTTTAATTTTTTTGAAAGGTATAATGGGTTATGTATTCAGTCACCAGTATAAAGAAGGCTTTAAGAGGGAACTTTAATTTTTTTTAAAGGTATAATGGGTTATGTATTTTTGAATTGTCGGTTCATGCTATTTCTGGAGAATAGTTATTTATTGTTTTATAACCATTTTTATCTGAAACTCCGTACAAAAAGATTGTGCCAGAAGCATACATTACACAAGATTAGCCGATTGCAAAGTATGTTCAACGTCTTCCAGCAACAATCGAGAGAGATTCTCCCCCTTTTCTTTTCAAGTTTAATGAGGTACACAATTATTATAACTCTAGTCTATGAATTTACCCGGTCAATAGTAGCTCGCTAGGAAATGAGCAATATATTATATCTCTGGTTCAATACACATCCAGCAATATAAAGAGACTATTACACTTTTTTCAATTATAATCAGGTACATAGTTATTATATCTCTAGTCTACCAACTTACCTGGTCATAAGCCATAACAAATTGTGCTCACTAGGAAATAAGCAATGTGCTATATTTATGAATGAAGCAATATTCACATATACATTGCATCTATAGCAATTGTGACTATTTATCTTTACTCTGTCATGAGGAGCCCTGTTTTGTATAATGGACATATTCAAGTAAAAAAGGAACTTGACATGCATCACCGACTCAGCTTAGAGTTAGTTTTAGTTAGTAGTTGCAGGGTACATGTCTGACTATCACATTTAATCATTGATTTTTCTGAAGGATCCATTGCAAAGACATTGAGCGATGGAGCGGCATATAAATGAAATTTTTTTAAAACAGTAATGTATGTGGTTCACATGCGCATTCTAATAAGAATAATAAAAGTCAGTTACACAGTGGATATACCATGGTATTTGCCATGGTATATCCAATTTTTCTTGCCTTTTTATTCAAGTGTGTTGTGTACATTTTCCTTGCTCCATTCAGTAAATATTTGGCAATTCTGAATATTGTTGTGTTTATTCAATTGCTTGCATCCGTTTGAATGTTTCATGTTTTTTTATATGTTCTGATCATAATCTTAATTGACCTCACATTTTTTTAATTTTCTTCCCACTTGTATATCAGATTACGTTGGCTTCATCTGTCAACATCTTTACACGATAATGTCTTTGTCACTGTGGTTGCTTCTATTCAATATCATGCTTTGGCAGAGAAAGTATGGAAGGATAAAAAGTGATTCTCTACATGGTTATTTTGTATAATTTTATATCTAAGAATAGTTGAAGAGTAGTTTTTGTATAGCTTGGATGTTATGTTATAGTACTTTGGTCGTCGTTGCGTTGGGGATGGTTTGTAGAATTTATTGTTATGTAGTTGTTTGGTTTGCACAGCTGAGACTCAAGTATGCAACTTTGATGTTTTTGTTGATTATGGATTATTCTCAAAATAGACCATATATTTCAAAAATGTTTTTAATAACTGTTACATTTGCTTGTTCTGGTATAATATTTGTCTACATATAATGTTACACTACATATATTATTAGTGTTACAATAGATAAAAAGATTGTTACAATACACATATTCCAATGTTGCCTAACTAGAAAATGGTATTACAATTGATAAAATCTACTGTTATAATAGGAAATATGGGACCCACAGGTGGGGTCCACGTGAGACCACGTGGCACCAGTGGTCGAACTTATGCATTCTTGATCAAGCTATTGTATCACTCATTTTACTTTATATTTGGGCATGTTAGTGTAATAGTAGGTGCCTATTGTAATGTTTTCCTCTCTATTATAATAGATCAGTGAAGTGTTATATTAGGGTGTCTATTGTAATGCTCGTATATGGAACGCCCCCTGGTGTTCCAATAGACCTATTCTAACGCTTTTGGGGCCTATTGTAACACCATTTAGGCATTACAATAGCCCCCTTATGGCGTAGTGATGGATCAGTGTAAATACCCTATAAGAGACGACCATCTTAATTTATCATGAATAGCCGCATCAATAAGTAAATTCTTTTTAATTGTTTATTTACCAAACTAAATGCATATAAAATTATATAATTTGATTATAAACAACAGAAATTGAAGATCACCAAACTCATTGCTGGAAAAGATAAATCCTTAACGTGTCCCTCGTTGTATTAATACTATTACTACAAAAAAAGGCAATGTTCCGGCTATTTATATGCATAATTTATACAAATCCTGCTGAAAAAATGTCTGTATTTGCTGCATATATTTGGTACATAGGATCTAAAAAAGGATTCGTACAAGCAGAGTAATTAGAAATCGTTGCTTCAGCATGCCTTTCGGGAGATCTAAAGTCGGATTATATAAATTTTGAACATAACACAAAAGCAATATTTCTAATATTAGTGCGGTTTAGCAATTAATATCATTAAATGATTCCCTGAAATTTAGTTTAAAGATATATACATATATATATATAGATATATATATATATATATATATATGTGTGTGTCAATTTTGTATTGAACATTATATATTTGTGGAAGTAATTAAATTATAACCATATGACTGTCACGTGTCCATTGGTTTGATCCTCATTTTCAACAGAGTATAACGAACCAATATGCACTACGCCATAAGTGCGCTACTATAATGCAAGTGTTACAAGCAGCGTTGTCGTATTGTAACACCTGTCGATTAGTGTTACAATAGCTATAAATCGAGTGTTGCACAGAAATATTAGTGTTACACAACATGTAACACCAGCACCTGTGTTACATTAGTTACTATTTTATTTTTTATATATTTATAATGAAGACATTTTCATAAAACTTGTATTAAAATTATATTCTCGATTATTAATGAATCAACAATGTAGTAAAAAATATTTAATAAATACTAAATTTTATTTACATAAATATAAAACACACTTTGTTAGTTCATTCTTTAATAAATATTAATTTAATAAGTAAAATAAAAATATCAAATATGAAAATTTTAAAATATATACACACTTTACTAGGTAAAAAAATAGGCGCTATTTTACCCTCCTAAATGAAAATATATCTCGACTCGTAAAAAACACGCTCAGACAAATATACACAAACTCTCTCTCTCTCTCAAATGCTGTCTGGTCTCACCTTTATGAAACACTATTTCTTGACACTCAAAAGATGAATTGGAGAAGAAATTACATATTTGGTATTTGAATACACATATATATGGATCTAATTTAAAGTTCGTTACTAACTTTTTGATTTATCTTGCACGTTTGGAGGGCTTCAAATTGGGGATTTAGTCCTTTTTCTTAGGTTAGCCGGTAAATGTTTACAGATTTGTTCGGATTTAAACATATATACATATTTTCCCCGATTAACATATGTTTCATGGTGAAATTTCAGGTAACTAGGGCTTTAAAATTAGGGGTTAGGGCTTTTTCTCATATTTTATTGGGCGTTAAAGCTTTGGTTAAGGTATGTACTAATTTCAGTTGGGTTTTGATATTCGATTGGGTTTTTTGGATATATGTGTATGTATCCATTGGTTTTGTTATGAATTTGATATGTTATATATGTTTTGTTATTTTGTTTTTTAAGACTGTTATGTTATACTTGTTTTTATCATATTCGATTTGTTTTAATACTGATACAAGTGGATAATCAGGATAAACTTACGCATTCTCCATATGATGGGCAGTCTATTCATGGAGATGATGTTAATATTGAGAATGATGACGAAGACGGAGAATTGGATCTGTGTGGAGGTTTGTTAGATGATGAGAAAGCACAGATACTTCGAATTAATGAGCATATTTAGGATCATGATCAGGTTTTTTAAGTTGTACGTGTATGTGGAGGTTTTAGTGTGTATTTCAAGTTTGAAGTACAATCATGTGTACATTTATTTGTTCTTAGTTTGTTTGTTCTTAGTACTACTACAGTAGTTCCTCCGTATCTCACTTCCTCAGTATTGTAGTTTAAAAAAACTGAAGAGAAGCTTTTGCAAAGTGTTGCTGAGATGCATAATCTAGAAGTCCAGCTTGAGGCTGCATCTGATCACGATCGATGATTATCGATTGATATTAGTACCTCTCCTGAAATTATTCATCCAGGTGTGTAATGACTCGTGTTATATGCATGATTTTCTCGGGTTTGTATCAACTTATGTTCTAACTGATTATCTGTACTAATATAACTATATTCACGAACACTTGGAGGATCTAGCAGAAAAGTATGCTATAGAGAAATCTGATGCTGTTAGAGAAGCATTTTGGCAGAACTTGCTCTTGATTCTAAAAAGCACATTGTCAGCGGAGACATGACAAGTCTAAGGAGAAGAAGAAGAATAAAGATTCAATAAAACAAAGGATGTCAAGGTCTGGAACATGTTCATCTCATTTGAAAAATGTTTGTATTTTTTGTTATTTACCTTAAGCATAAAGTCTGTAGGTCTAATAACTTGCTTATTCTGTAGACTATTGCTAACAATGAGCTGCATGTGCGTCCTAAGGAGATCGGCGAATTCAAGTATGCACCCTGATATTAAAGATCACACTCATTTAGATGTCCTTCCATTTTAAATCTGAATATATAACACATTCCGAATATATTGTGATTATTTAAATTTTGACTAACCTTGTCAGTTTTGGTGTGGCAGTAGCTCCGTGTCATTGGAATACGATGAAGGCCATCTTTACCATGGGCTATAGTTCTAGGAGACCCTCTGGACCCTGCTCCTATCCAGCATCTGGCTCAGGAGTTATGGTGAAGACTAGACGCAGAAAGGTATGTCGGTATTGACATGAAGGAGTTATCAAGTATGCCTGGAGTCAGTCGACCTTTCTGCAGGTTGAATGTTTGATGTTGTTACTGGGAAAGTCTGGCTTCCGAATGGATGATTGTTTGATGTTGGCCGGGGGAGCATCCATCCTGCTTGATTATTGCTCCATGTTTGGTAGGAGGTACCACCAAAGTTAAAGAAATTTATATTTTTACCTTCAGAACATGTTTGGTATATGAATCTGAAACCAACAGGAGATGATCATAACAGTACTTACCGTTCTGGTTGGCTGGTGTCTAGCATTTTGTCCACCATAATTTTCCGGTAGTACTACTGCCGGTGACTGAAGCGCCTGATTTTCCACATCCCCGTCAAGTGGTTGAAAAAGTTCTGGAAAGAGGGATAGGTAGTTTGGAACGTAAGAATTAATAGACCAGGAAATTTGATTTGCTCTTATTGTTAGACATCTTTCAAGTTCCTGGAGAAAAATGTCCAAAGTTCTGCTGCAAAATATTAATATATGTTTTCATGCCATTAAACAAAGTAGAGAGGAAACACAAAACAATCTTAAGAGAGGAAGGTAAGGGTTATTAAAAAAATAGTACAGATACATGGTAAAATTTAAATTTCCTCAAAACTTAGAAGTATCATATACGAAGAATACATGCTAAAATCACATGCACATAATCACTCTCTCATTAGTCTAACCCAAAAATAAATATGTGCTGGTTTGGGTCAGAACGAACAATATCATACTAATGTGAAGTTATGACATGGGGCTTAGCAAACCCAACAAGTAGTACGTTATAACTATCTAGAATAATATCAAACTGAGCTTCTGTAGAATCAAGATATATAAATACACAAAACAAATGATAAAATAAACTGGGACAATTTTTAATGAACTGACAAAATACAGTCTCTAAGCTTCATTAAATTACATGTAAAGAAATATAAACTAGCTGACAGTTATCAACTCCTAAAAACAACTAGTCTCCTGCAACTACTTCACTACTTCCACGATCCTACAAATACCGAAACTAATCCTATGACCATTTCTCAGCTACACACAAGGACACCTACCGCTGACTTATTCAAATGATCAAAAGGGAGCCAAATTTAAATTACTACCAACAAACACCCCCTTAATCTAAATTTGGTTCTGCAGATTCCTGATACCCAGTAACCCGCGCAATCTCTCAAACTTCACGGTAGCCATAGCTTTAGTTAACACGTCTGCACGCTGGTCACCTGTTCGAACATGCTTGATCACAACTTCACCACGTTCAACACATTTCTTTTGAGCTTATACACCCATTTCAGACTAATCGGTCTGTGTCCTGAGGGCAATTCTACGAGCTTCCAGGTGTCGTTCTTTTCGATAGCTTCTATTTCACTCCTCATCGCATCCTTCCAAGCTCTCTCTTTTGCAGCTTGGTTATATGTTGTTGGTTCCTCAATGGCCAGAAATAGCAGTTCTTCTTCAAGTTCCACCTCTTCCGTATTTTCATAAATGTCACTTAATGACCTGAATCTCTTAGATGTACTGCTTGCGTTGGATTCCTCATAGCTGTCCTCACTTGTTTCAGATGATGTTGATGACTGGATAGGAGTTTCTTCTGTCATAGTTCTCCTGTGACCTCATCATCTAGTCCGTCAATAGAGAATTGAATATGAGCCTTTTCAGCCTGCTCATGTGCATTCTCTGTAGTGGTATTCCAGTTCCACGACTTAGACTCCACAAATACAACATCCCTGCTTACTAAGACTCTCTTCTCGTCTGGATCATAAACTCGATGGGCTTTTGTACCAGGCTCTCTTCCCAAATAGACAACATACTTGCTCTGATCATCTAATTTTTTTGTGTGAATGCTTGGTATCTTCATATATGCACAGCTGCCAAAAATCCTGATATTACTGATATCAGGCTTTGACCCGTACCATGCTTCATATGGTGTGTAAACCGACAGAGCACGTGTAGGTAATCTATTAAGAACATATACAGCATGTCGTACAACCTCAGCCCAAAACTCTGATGGAACCTGCTTCTCTTTTAGAAAACTTCTGGCCATCGCCACAACGGTTCTGTTCCTCCGTTCCACCATGCCATTCTGGTGCAGGGAATATGGAGCAGTATAGTGTCTGAGAATTCCAGCCTCTTCACAATAGCTCGTGAATTGTGATGAACAAAATTCACCCCCTCTGTCCGTACGAAAAGTCTTGATCCTTTTCTCAGACCCATTCTCAACGAGTGTTTTAAATTTTTTAAACATCTCAAAAGCTTCATCTTTAGTTGACAAAAAATAAACCCACAAGATGCGACTGAAATCATTTACTAAAAGCATCAAGTACCTCTTTCGAGATGGCGTTGGTAGTGATATCGACCCGCATATGTCACCATGAACCAACTCAAGTGCTTTATTGGACATATAGTTCGACTGACATGGAAAAGAGTTCCTCGTTTGCTGGCCATTAGACACCCCTGGCATGCTTCCTTAGGATCCACTAGCTTTGGCAGCCCTATTGCCATGTTATTTCTTTCCATCAGACTTAATGCATTGAAATTTACATGTCCCAGGCGAGAATGCCAGAGCCACGACTTTTCTTCCGTCTTCGAGAGTAAGCAAACACTCTGTGATTCCTCTAGCACGACACCTCCAGCACTCTGTGAAACCTCTAGCAAAATCTTATACAAATGATTCGCTGATCTCTGAACCTTCACTAGCAGTCTTCCATCACAGTCATATACCCATAAGAATTCTCTCTCTAGCACTACCTTATTCCCTTGTTCTGACATTTGTCCAAGGCTCAAGATATTGCTGCATAAAGTTGGAATATAGAACACATTATTAAAAACCTTTACTTCTCATGTTTTGCACTTAAACGAGATTGATCCTTTCCCTTTAATGTCTACAGTCGACCCATCTCCAAATTTTACTTTACCTGTCACAGCTTCGTCTAATTTCAAAAACTTTGTTTCGTCTCCCGTCATGTGGTTACTCGCACCATTATCTAAATACCACAATTGTGAAAGCTTTCTTTCTTTCTCGGTTGGCTCCAACTTGGGCTTAACATTTTCTTCATTTAGCAGTACAATCCTTGTTTTGTTATCATCCAATTCAGACAATAATAGCGCCGGTTCATCATCCTTGATTTGTACCAAGTTTGCTTCTGATCTGTGGTTCCTCTCTCTTCGTGGTCGTTTACACTCTGCAGCATAGTGCCTTGTCACGTTACAGTTAAAGCACCTCACAGTACTTCTATCACGTTCAGCACCATCTCCCCTATTCTGGTATGCCCGTCCACTTCGTCCCCTAAAGCTTGACTGACCATCTGCAGATTCCTTGTTGCTTCTCTTCAACCAGTCCTCTCGAGTGAGTAAAAGCTTGTCTTCACCCTTTCCGCATTTAATCCATTCCTCCTCTGTCAACAATAACTTGTTTCCTGCAGTCTCAGTTTTACTCTTCAATCTCTCCTTGTGTGCCTGTAGCGACCCAATGGCTTCTTCAACTGACATACATTACAAGTCCCCAAACTGCTCAATTGTAGAAGCAATCTGCAGAAACCTAGATAGAACAGCATGAAGTAGCTTCTTGATGACATACGATTCGCCCATTTGTTCTCCCAAAGCTCGAATAGTAGACACTAGACCATTCAGTTTCATGTAAAAGTCTTCAAGTCGTTCACTATCATCCATACGAAGTGACTCAAACTCCGCCTTTAACGTTTGGATTTTGGCCCTTTTCACCCTATCAGCTCCCTGGCACATCAATCTGATAGCTTCCCATCCTTCCTTCGCTATTTTTTTTCATCTATTGACAATAGCATATCCTCAGGTATGCCCTGGTAAATCATAGCCAAGGAAACCTTATCAATCTTGTCATCCAGCGGTGCGTTTGCATCACTTGGTTCCACAGCAGTCCACACTCCTTGAGCTTGCAGAAAGACCTTCATCTTCAATGCCTATGATGTGTAGTTACTCTTTGCTAACACTGGATAGGTTAAACTTATCGATCAAGCCTTTTCCTTACCTGTGTCCATTTCTTAGTCTTTGTCGTGAGTATTTCTGATATCTTGCTCTAATACCAAATGTAGAATCAAGATATATAAATACATAAAATAAATGATAAAATAAACTGGGACAATTTTTAATGAACTGACAAAATACAGTCTCTAAGCTTCATGAAATTACATGTAAAGAAATATAAACTAGCTGACAGTTATCAACTCCTAAAAACAAGTAACTAGTCTTCTGCAACTACTTCACTACTTCCACGATCCTACAAATATTGAAACTAATCCTATGCCCATTTCTCAGCTACACACAAGGACACCTACCGCTGACTTATTCAAATGATCAAAAGGGAGCCAAATTTAAATTACTACCAACAGCTTCCAGATGGGCCCGAGAAAAAGGTGGATGGGCTAACCCAGTATGAACTCAAGGAAAAGGAAGATGAGCTTTATAATATAGGGCCTAGGGGCCGGCATATTTTCGGATGGAATTCCAACTATTGGACAAGGAGAGCCAGATCACAAAGTCAGGTGACAGATTCGACATGTGTCATGTGTGAAAGGGGTGATTGTTAAGAATTGTCCCACCGGAGCGACATATTTCTATTAAAATAAGAGTCAGTGACCCGGTCCAAAGGGACAATATCATACCTGGATTATGGCCTGCTCAGCAATCCAAACATTAACAAATTAAAATTTTCAAATAAATTAATAAAAATAAATAAAATTTTAGGAGTAAATTATTTCTTACTCACAGAATAAAGACTTAATTCAAGATCCACTTACATGGGCATATGCACTATACAATGATGAAAATTTTGACACAATCACACAAAATGAAGGTTAATAAAAATATACAGATATATCTTTTACTCATATTACAATGTATAGAATTAACACCTTGTTTAAGAAAATTATAAGACATACATTTCTAGATAAAGATTATATAAAACGCACATAAGAACACAAATTAATCACGTGAAAAACCTTGAAAACGGAGACAAAAAAGATAAATTAGATGAAGTTCATTGGTAACTGGAGAATGTGTGGTATTTATATAAACAATACACATATGCATTGGAGGTGTAGATGAATAAATTTCAATTTCTATAAATGTTAAGGTATGCTATTATTTTTTAAATTTCTATGAGTGTTTCAAAACTAGATAGGGTGACATTAGTTTTTAAAATTATATGAGTATTTTTTTTAAAATTTTATTAGTGTTTTAAAGTAACGTATAATTTTTTAATATTTTCTAAATTTCTAGGAGTGTTTTCTAAAGTATGATTTATTATTTTTAAAATCTCATAGATTTTAGATTTTTCTTGCCTTCTTTATTTTTCCAAAAGAAAGTTTTAAAATTATAGTTTTAATATGGTATATTTAATAATGTAATTATTTCGAAGGAAAATATAACCGACAATAATTCACATGATACACTTGAAGATTTTCAAATGATACCATGTATAATAAATATTACTTTATAAATATAAAAAAAAATAACTATTACTATTAGCCTTCAGGTCAGTGAAGTCAATACATCTCATCCACTGTTCATTAGCCTTCTTTACCATTATAGTAATTGCCAACCATTCCAAAATTTGTATCTCCTCAATAAAACCAGCCTCTAAAAGATTCTCAACTTCTTGCTTGATGGATTCCTGCCTTTCAGGGGCGAAACTCCTTTTTTTTCGCTTCACGGTCTTTCTATTAGGATCAACATTCAACTAATGGGTGATCAACTTAGGATTTATACTAGGCATATCTGCCACCAACCATACAAATACATCACTACTTTCTTGCAAGAACTTGTTAACTTCCCTTTGAGGGCTCCTCAAGCGATGCTCGAGTGAAAGTTATCTTCTCAAAATCTTCGGGAGTCAAAAGAATCGGCATCAAATCCTCCGTCGGCTTCGCTCGCTTCTCATCATACTCGCGGATGTCCATATCTTCAATGGGCTGAACCTGTCCCCGACTCCATCTGCCCTCAGCGAGGCATCATAACAGCTTTTTTCCATCTTCTGGTCTTTCATTTCTTCTCCTAATCCATTCCTTTTTGGAAATTAATCACTGAATGGTAAGATGAGGGGACTGCCATTAAGGCATGTATGCCCGTCCTTCACATTATTGCATTATACGTTGACCCAGCCTTAATCACCACAATGTCAATATTTGTGTAGCTTTCCTTGTCTCCTGGCCCGTTGTCAAAGGTAGTTTAATTATCCTTTCAACGGGACATTTGAATAAAGTGATCCCGTAGATCGGCAAATCAGTCAAGGTTAATTGAGAATCGTTGTATCCCATCCTTAAAAAGATATCATAAGCAAAATATCAACTAATGTTCCATTATCTACAAGGACTCTCTTTACAGGGTTATTTCCTATGATATGTGTTATTACTAGAGAGCATCATGAGGAAAGTTCATCCCCTTCCAAATCAAATTCATCGAACGCCATTAGTACTCCAGTCTCGGCCCTTTCGGGGCTTCCCTAACTATGTGCATGAACTCTCGAGCATAAGACTTTATTGAATTTTTAGGAAAGTAATCCGTATTTGGTTTTCCAAAGATCATGTTGATCATTGCGCCTCGTAGTTGGGGGTTTCGCCCCTAATCATCTTCATCCCTCCTTCGCTCATCAAAATTTTTTCTCCCATTACTGTTCCTTTCTCCCCACTCACCATCTCTATTAGACTTACTCAATCTTCCTTTTCGAATAAGGAACTCTTTCAAATCGATAATTGTTTCTTGTATCCAACTTGGAAGGATCATCATTCAAAGGCTTTGGCCAGCGAACATCTCTATCCCTTTCAATTTCCATCAAGATCTGACTCCTAGGAGCATTGAATCTAGCATATTCAGTGAACTCTTACTCGGGTCCTCCCTTCTTTGGTGATGAATCCGATTATTTGTTAACCTGAAGATACTTGTCCTTTGCGTTATATTCGTGGTCTGTGTTACGCTTCTTTTCACCAGTGGGCTCGTTATTTACCAATGTCTTGTTCATACTTTCCTCAACTTGGAAATACTTTCCTGCTCTACTTTGGAGTTGTAGCGAGTTCTCTGGTAAAATTTTGCAAGAGACATTTTAAGGAACTTATCCTTGGTCCTTTATTGCAAAATAATCATGGCCATCTTATTGTCAAGATCAGGGACTTTCAAGGCCTCCTTTATGAAATGATTCAAGTAGTCCCTAAAGAATTCCTTTGCTCCTTTCACAATGCTCATAAGGGAAGCCGAACTTTTCTTATGCACCTTCTTGCTAATGAATTGTTTGATGAAAAATTGATTTAATTCTCTAACGCTGTACTCCGGAGTTTGAAAATGGAGAGAAGAGAAGAGAAGAAACAATTTTAAAATTTTCCTTCCTAGACGTACTCCCGAGTTTTTTACCGAGAGAAGAGAAATGATCCGCAGAGAACATTTCCTATAATTTCCCCCAAAAAATGTGAAGATTTGGAAAGATCCTCTCACAATATCTTTTTTTCATGGTTACTTTCTCTCCTTTTTTACACAAACTCGGGAGCACACGACTGATTTATTTTATTCTACTATTTCTCTTCTCTTCCCATCTCTTCTCCTCTCCTCTCTCCTAAAAAATCACTTGAGCATCACAAAAGATTTGATCAAATTCAGGGGAAAACAGTTATACTATCTTTGGGCCATCCTTGATAAGGTTTGAGAAAAAGCCCGACATTTTATTACATCATTTACGGGTTACAACATCAGTGCATTAGAGAAAGTTATGACATGATTTTCCTTATCCCCGGTCCCATCATAGGCTTTTATGGTGGGCATCTTGAACTTTCTTGTGATATCGGTATACTTGATCTCCACTGTAAAAGGCAGGGCTGGATCATCAGGGTCTCCGAGGGGGAGCAATTCAAACGTGTTTCCTCGAGGGACATTCAACATTTTTCTACTTGAGTAGTTCCTCTAGTTCGTCTAACTCGATTATTTAAGGTGGCTGCTGTATTATCCCATAATTTTTAGAAATAGATTAATAATAGAAGAATAGAATAAAAAGAATTAAATTAAATAAGGATTAGGATTTAAAATTAAATTAGAGTAATGAGTTTAAAATTTGGATCAGTATCTAATATGGATAACTTGTAGGTTAAGACAAAGGATTTTATGCCAAAGATAATTTTGGATCTCTGATTTATGCCATGGTTTGTGAAAATATTGAATAAGAACTTAGGACCACAGTCACTGGATTGTAGTGACGGAATTTTCTGAAAATTTACGACCGTTATAACCGGGTTTTAGTGGTCATGACATGGATTATGGATTATGGATTTTGAATTATTGTTGTTTATGTGCTATGTGTATCGCATGTATCGAATAAGAATAAGAATATGAATGGAAAGTGTTTATTTCGCATTTCGTATCGAATAGATTATCGTATTTTGTTATATGTGTGTGTTACTTGGCCTACTAGTTGGATTGATTGTTCTCTTGTTGGGCTGTATAGCTCATTACTTACAATTTCAGTTTTCTCTTAAGAGTTTAAGTTGGATAGCATTGGAGTTCGAGGACCTTAGATTTAGAGTAGATTGACTTTTAGACTTCCGTTAGCTGCGCATTCGTAATAGTACCTTTGTAATAGAATTTTTCAGTTTTATTTCAGATTTTGTTTGATTTTAAAAGTCCGGAAGTGCGGGCTATTATAGCTGCTTAGCCTGACTATTCTTCATATTTTCTCTTAAGCCTTAGGATTTCTAATTCATAAGCATGTATCCCTTCCTCAAAAGTATGGGCTGCCATCCCTTGACTTTCCTGAAGCTTCGGGTACCTACCTTCAACGGGCTCGGGGTGCCTACCTCCAACGGGCTCTTTGTCCCTAAGTTTCCTCCTGTGATGAGCATCCTCATCAGTAGATACTCTGCTCTCTTTAGTTGCATAGGGTCTAGGGATATCTCGTTTATTATTAATTGGTGGCAGACCTCTAATAAAATTAGGGTCATTTCATGGTTGCGGTTGAGGCAGTAGGGGCATTGTACTTCCTCCAATCTTAAAGTATAATGGCATTTCATATGTGGGTTTTATTGGCCTATGGTGCACAACAATTAACATCTCAAATCCCCTAGATTGTACCACCAAAGGAGCGGTCAGAGTCGAGTTTTAAGGATTCGTCATAGGTTGGGATTGGCTGAGATCCAGATTTCGGAATGATAGGATTCGCCATCCCTTGAGAGTAGGTGTGTAAGGTGAAATCTTATCCGTAGTTCTTATCCGTGGGGTGAGACCCCTTATATAGGCATGGGTAATCCTGAATTAGATTTGGGTTAGGAGACTTGATGAACAAGTATCAGACTTTAATTGGACTTTAAAGTCCTAGAATGCATGAAGTTGATTCCTTGTCCCTATAGGTTTCTTGGAGGCCAAACTCTAGAGAATTATACACTCAATAAGATATTATTTAATAGTTGATTTTCCCAATATTTATTAATTACAAAATTAACAAATATTTAAGGTTTCATCCATTATCTAATGGGCTTCTCTTACGGGCCATATTAAGTCTAATTAATGTGATTTTAATTGCACAATTATGAATAATTTTATTCCATATATATATGTGTGTGTTTGTGTATTTACACTAAGCAACTTTTCTAATAAATTACATATTTTGTTTTTGAAAAATTGAATTCTATTATTTATTTTTAACTCATGTAAAATGTTTAATTTAATTTCTTAAAATTGCATTTTTCACAAAAAATTAGAATTTAAATTAGTTATAAAATTTAAAATTTGAATTATTCTTGTTGACTTTTAACAATTACAATTGCACTTGTTACATCAAGAAATGATTCATATTCAAAATTTATCATTTGAATTGTGTTTCTATATAAATAAATAAAATAATGAACCAAACAGAACTTTGTTCGATTTTTATGATGCAACTAAAACAAACAAGGGAATTCTTTTTAAACATTAAAAAAATATGAGTGAAGATAAATAACAAACAAATAGAAAAAAATAGAAAATCAATGAAAATCAAGAAAAATAAATTTGGAGGAAATTTCTCATATTTTACGAGCTGCCTATATAAGTTCGGGGGTGTTGCACATACCCCCATAAACCCTAGATCGCCGCTGCCACCGTACCATATTCAAGAACTTCATAATTTAGTAAATTGCCAATCAATTGAGCTTTGAAAATGATGAGGAGAGCGGATCTGGAGACGACATTATAGTCCATGTGCTAAAGGTACAACTAGTTTCTAACCGATTAGATTTTGATTTGATTTTTTAACGGTTGTCAATTCTAAACTTTAATTATTTTTTTGTTTCAAATATTTATATTTTTATCAGGGATTGTTCATGTTACATCAAAAGGGTTGCTAAGGCAGAGAGGCAGAGGAGTGGTGTCCACACTAATTCTCCTTTTATTCTTTTATATTGCTTTTTATTTAATTATATTGAAATATCTGAATGTTTTGTTCAGGATGTAATACGATAGATTACGTCCCTAAGTTGTTTAAAACAGACCCAGAGGAATCCGCGTAATTTCTGCCAATGGGACTGTTTCTAATCCCACGATTTGCCATCCCCATTCTTCTGTTGGTGTTATCATCTAGGAGGTATAACTCTTGTCTTCCTTACTACTCCTTTTACTCCAAAGATCAAGTGTGTGTGTAGTCCATACATAAAGCTTGATCCTAGGACGGAGTGGCAGACGGAATGGAGGACTCTCCTAATGTTTTGTTTGGTTGGGGTGAATGAAATGGAATGGAATGAAATGAGATTTTAAGTGAACAATGATCAAATTTTCTAAATTTTTCATTCTTTCACTCTTTTCATTCCTAACCATCTACATTATAATTAAATACCCTCAATTTGAGATGGAATACTCCATTCCTTATTAACCCCATTTTCTTCACAATTTTTATCATAACAATTTTGTTCATCTAATTATTTTTTTCATATTTTCCCTCCAACTCCCATTTAATTCCTTTAATTATATCCATTCCATTCCATTCACCCCAACCAAACACAACCTAAGAAAACAGTGGCCATCAAATTCAAGGAATAAAATATTATTCTGTTTTGTAAAGTAGTATGTAGAGTAGTAATAGGATACATAAGGATACACATGTATGTACCTTAAAATTTTTATGGAAACATGAAATCTATGGAAACAGAAATGTGATTAATATAACAAATAATTAATATACACGATATAAAGAGAGATTTGTGGTAGAATCATCACCTAGTGAAGATTTTTCCACAATCATATTTATACTCCTTTGTACCACAAATCTTGTTGTGAGCTTTTAAGGCCTAATGCACAAATTTTTTTCTTTTGGTGTTTTTGAGAGAAGTGCTTCTTCATACCAATCAAATCTCCAAGAGCTCTTGTAGGATGGTGAAAGTCACAACTGCGTTCTAGGCAGATGTACAACTTTCTCATCATCACTTCCTGTTGGTCTTTTGCTTGAACTTCCAAGGCAGATTGTGGCCTCTCCTCTTGCAAGTTTTTATTATTTTTGTAATTTAATAAAGATTTCACTTGAATTGTATATCTTGTATAAGGTCGCATATGTTTTACAAAGGTGAGTTGTATCTTTTTATCAAACTTACCACTATCAATTTGGTACCCAAATGTTTGAGAAAAAAAATTATATTTCTTATACTTCAAAGTTTTATATTTATATTATTTACTATAGATTTTACTTGGATTGTGCATCTTGCTTAAGGTAGGATATGTTGATCAATATCGGTGGGTCACTACAAGAAATATGGCATTTACCGACCGAAATTTCAGTTGGAAGAGGGCCAAAATTGGCCTATAATCAGAAAAAATGTCTAATTGGATTATCCATGGAGTTATTTACATTTTTGCCAAATTTTTTACCGACTGGCCCAGACTACTTTTACGTGTGCATGACATTTAACGGGGCCCATCTGACATATCATGCTCCTAGGTCCTGATATGCCAGTTCTACACGGTAGTGGGGTATATGAACACATGGCCTTACACCTCACTTAAGTATGCAAATTACTATAGACAATTGCGATATCCTCCAAATCTGGGGTCTAGATTTAGGAGTCACTGACTGATAAAGAATACTATGATATGCATAATAGAATAAAATAATAAATATGATCCCGGTATGCAACTACTATAATCCTAAATCGATCACATGTTATAATATGGAACAAGCACTACTATAACCCATAAGTTATTACAACCCATAACTCTATTTAGTTTTATAAACTGCTGCTAACACATGTTTTGTAAAGCAGTACATAGAATAGTAATAGAATATTTTTAGTTTTTTTAAATATCTTATGGTTCTAGGACGGAGTGGCATAAAGAATGGAGGACGCTCCTAAGAGAACAAGAACTGGGGACAACAACCGCAGGAAAGGAAGGAAATTTAGGCACAATGTCCATCAAATTTAAGCAACGGAATCCTATGGAGTTATTATTATTCTGTTTTGTAAAGAAATATTTACATTAGCAATATGATACATATGTATGTACCTTAAAATTTTTATCTCTTGTATAGGTTACTCTCAACTATAATGAGGTAAAGTTTATTTTATTTATTCCATTTATTTGTGTATATAAACTATATATATGAGCAATAATGTGTTTATCTTAATTTTTATTATAAATAAACCTTCAAAATTAAAATAACTAATAGTTACGTTATTAGTATAACTAAGTGATTCATGGTTATTTTAAGGGAGCCACTGGTATTCGTCAAGGAGACCCTGTGCCTCCATATTTATTTGCTTTGTGCATAAACATTCTATGTTGTTTCTTGTCTAAAACCCCTCCAGGTTTCAAACACCATTGGAGATGCAAAGAGCTTAATATTTCCCATCTTTTTTATACTGAAGATGTGCTTTTGTTTGCCCACGGTTCTAGGGACTCTGTCATGCATATCATGGATAGTTTGTCTACCTTTTCTGCTTGGAGTGGTCTCAATCCTAGTGTGCATAAAAGCACAAGCTACTTTTGCAACTGCGAGCACGATCTTATTAATTGGTTCGATGACACTGATTCTTTCCCGAGAGGGGAGTTACCTCTTTGTCTTTTGGGTGTCCCTTTGATCTCATCTCTGCGTTGTATTAACGATTGCATCCCTCTCATTCCTAAAATCACTTGAAGACTTAATTCCTGGGCCAACTTGCTCTGGTCCTTGACTGGTAGGGCTATGGTTATTAAATCAATCATACATGATATATAAGGATTTTGGAGCAACCACTTCTTGCTCCTTCCATTGTAATGAAAAACACCTACGCTCAACTTATGAATATACTAACTGTTTATTTGTTAAAACTAAAAAATAAGCTTTGCTCGGAATAATGTTCCCTTGCCTTCAAAAAAAATAAGCGATTACAAGAATTTAAAGTAGATAACCACACGCAGGTGGTAGCCAGAAAATAGTTAACTACATAACAGACTCCTATCTACAGGCCACTACTTGATGACTGCATCTTATTCTTCTAAAAATACTCTAACGACTAGACGACTGATTCAAACAACGCTCAACTACACAATTTATTCAAATAAAACATTATTCAGACACCAAGTTTAGATTAACTAATTTCCAACACATTCCCCCCGTAATCTAAACTTACTTGGCCAGGTTCTTTCTTCCCAGTAGTTTCCTCATCTCTTCGAACTTTGCTGTTGACATAACTTTAGTGAGAATGTCTGCACACTGCATCTCAGATCTGATATAACTAATCACAATTTCCCCACGATTCACACATTCACGAATAAAGTGATAACGCACATCAATGTGCTTACTCCGCCCATGGAAAACAGGATTTTTTGCCAAATCTATGGCTGACTTATTATCAATGTAGATTGTCATGGGTCCTGGAACTATATCTGTAACTTGACTCAACAATCTCTGCAACCAAATACCTTAGCATGCTGCTGCAGTTGCAGCCATAAACTCTGCTTCATAGGTTGATAATGCCACACACCGTTGTTTCTGCAAGATCGAAGTTATCAAGCTTTCATTGAGATAGAACGCCATCCCACTCGTACTTCTCCTGTCAGTACAACTGCTTGTATAGTCGCTGTCGGAAAACCCAATCAACATATGATTACCAGTGCCTTTCATGTACTTCAAACCATACTCCAGTGTTCCTTTGACATAACGTAGTACCCTTCTTGCTGCATTTAGGTGTAAAACGGTAGGTTTCTCCATAAACTGACTTATTAGTTCTACAACAAACAAAATATCAGGCCTGGTATGTGCCAGGTATCGTAAACCTCCAATTAGGCTCTTAAACATAGTTGGATCAACTGTTTTCCCAGTTTCATCCTTTTGCAAAATCAGCTTCGGATCCATAGGATATTTTGTTTCATTACAATCTTGCATACCTGCTTTTTCAAGCAACCTTTTTGCATAAGCCGTTTGCTTCAACTCAGTACACCCCTTCCTCTGTTCAACCTCGATGCCAAGATAGTATACCAGTTTCCCCATATCACCCATGTCGAATTCGGTACGCATTTGATCTTTGAATTTGATTATATTAGCAACACTTGTTCCGGTTACTAATAAATCATCAACATAAACACCGACAATAAGAGATTCATTACCTTCTCACTTTGTGTAGACGGTATGTTCATACGGACACTTTACAAATCCCAACTTCTCAAGGAATTTCTTCAACCGAGCATACCAAGCTCGTGGAGCCTGCCTTAAGCCATATAAAGCCTTTAACAATCTGTAGACTTTGTGTTCCTCATTTTCTTTTTCGTATCCTTGTGGCTGCTTCACGTAAACTTCCTCTTGTATGTCACCATTTAAAAAAGCTGACTTAACGTCCAAGTGGTGAACCTCCCATTCGTTTTTCGCAGCCAATGCTAACAATAAACGTACTGTTTCCATCCTCGTAACTGGTGCAAATGCTTCTTCGAAATCAATACCTTGTTTCTGAACGTATCCCTTGGCGACAAGCCTTGCTTTATACTTTGTAATCACTCCATTTGCATCCCTTTCAATTTTGAATACCCATTTTAAACCAATTGCCCTGTGACCTGGTGGCAAATCGGTCAGAACCCAAGTTCTGCTTCTCTCAATTGAGTCCAGTTCACTGTCCATAGCTTTCTTCCATTCAACTTCCTGTGTTGCCTCTTCATAGCTGCTAGGCTCCTCAATACTTAGTAACAATAGATCATCAGCAATCTCTATTTGTTCTGTGTCGTCATATATCTCGCTAAGTAATCTGAACCTCCCTGGTGCACTGCTAGTTGCAGATGATTCTGCACTTTCATTTCCGGCAGTCATCTCTGAATTACTAGACATATCAGAGTTTCGTGACACACTTGATTGAGTAGGTGTGCTGGCTCCGAAGTGTTTGCAGAAAACTGCTCATTTTCACTGCAATCACATTCACTGCAAGTGCTTTTGATCACAAAGTTCCCTGCAACATGGTCTGGAAAACTCACTTCACCTGCAATTCCTTGTTCTTTCCAATCCCAAAAATTTCCTTCTTGAAACACCGTATCTCTGCTTATGTGTAACGTTCCACTGCTAGGATCATACAAACGATCTGCCTTAGTTCCTGGTTCCTTACCCAAGTATACCACAGGCTTACTTCTATCATCCAATTTCCTGGTATACACCGCTGGTATCTTCATGTATGCAACACAACCAAACAATTTGATGTGACTAATATCTGGTTTTCGTCCACACCAAGCTTCATATGGAGTTTTCCCCTTCAGTATTTTAGTTGGCAAACGATTCAGAATATATATTGCATGTCGTGCTGCCTCACCCCACATATAAGACGCCATCTTTGAACCTTTGAGTAGACTCCTTGTCATAGCTGCTACTGTACGATTCCTTCGCTCCACAACTCTATTTTGTTGTGGAGTGTACGGAGCCGTATAGTGCCTTTGAATGCCCATACTTTCACAAAACGAATCGAACTCAAGGCCACGGAATTCTCCTCCCCTGTCGGTTCTCAGAATCTTTATTTTATTTTCCGTTCCTCTTTCAACCAGTGCTTTAAACCTTTTGAATGACTCGAAAGCTTCACCTTTTGTTTTTAACATATATATCCATATTTTGCGTGTACAATCATCGACAAGTAAAAGAAAGTACTTGTTCCCTGCTAGCGTTGAAGGAGTTATAGGTCCACAGATGTCTGCATGAATTAATTCTAGTGGCTTCTTTGCTGTGAATAGTGCCTGGGATGGGAATGATTTTCGAACCTGTTTGGACATTAAGCAACCCTCACATTTCCTCTTTGGCTGTAAAAAATTAGGAATTCCAACTGCCATCTCTTCCTTGGACATCAATTCCATTGCTTGAAAGTTAATATGTCCGAGGCGAGTATGCCACAGCCATGTTTCCTCCTCAGCCTTTGATAACCAACACATTGCCCTGTTTTCCTCGAGACTAATCTTATACAGTCTATTTGCAGATCTCTGAACTCTCATGAGCAGCGTTCCTCCTTGCTTATAAACCCTCAATTGATCTTCTTCCAGTACCACTTTACAACCCTCCTCAGATAATTAACCTAGGCTCAATATATTATTACACAATGTTGGTATATAATATACATCATGAACATTACATTCCTCGCCATTTTTGCACATAAATGATACTACCCCTTTGCCTCGAATAGTAACAATAGAGCCGTCTCCAAATCTTACCTGTCCCGTAACTTTTTCATCCAATTCCTTAAACTTTCCCCTTTCTCCAGTCATGTGTTGGCTAGCCCCATTGTCTAAGTACCACACCTGGGACATCTTGCTCTCATCATTCTTCTTACTGAGCGTAGGGGTCACCCTTTCTTCGTTTAACAGAACTACACCACCTTCCTTAATGTCACTCTCCATTAACAGCAATGCTGGTTCATCTTCTTTAGCTTGAGTCATATTCACCTCTGGTTTTTGCTCTTTCTCCTTCTTTGGTTTGCGACACTCATAGGCAAAATGACCATACGTCCCACAGTTGTAACACCTCAACGTACTCCTATCACGAGTTCCCCGACCACCATTCCTTCCTCGAGCATCAGCACTTCGAGTCCTTTGTGTCCAGGACCCTTCACCTCCGGTTTTGTTTACTTTACTGATCCACTCTTCTCTTGTTAACAGTAGTTTTCCACCCGTGTTTTCACGTCTTGACCATTCTTCTTCAGTAAGCATTAGTTGCCCCTTTCCACTATCACTCTGTCGTTTGGTTCGTTCATCATGTGTCTTGAGCGAGCCAACGGTCTCCTCGACAGTCATTTTGTTTAGATCTCCAAACTGTTCAATCGTTGACACAATCTGAAGATACCTATCTGGCATTGCACGAAGCAGTCTCTTCATAACACAACTTTCTGAAACAGTCTCACCCAGAGCACGAATATTTGTCACTAATCCATTCAATTTCATAAAAAACTCGTCCAGTTGATCTGACTCCTTCATATGCAAGTTTTCAAACTCACTCTTCATGGTCTGAACCTTGGCTTGCTTCGCACGATCCGCGCCTTGACACATAGTCTTTATCGCTTCCCACGCCTCTTTCGCAGTCTCTTTCTCAGCCACTGACAATAGTACATCCTCAGGTATACTTTGATAAATAGTAGCAAGAGCGATCTGATCATGCTTCTCATCAACTGTCGCTTTATCCTTTTCACTCACCTCCACAGCATCCCATACGCCGTGGGCTTTCATGAAGACCTTCATTTTCAGGGCCCAAGCAGTATAATTACTCCTGGACAATATGGGATAGTTCAAACTGATAGCACCGTCCTTCAGCTTAGTCTTCTCCGTTGTCATTCTTGGCATATACTTGGGCATACGTTATGTACACCTGCTCTGATACCAAAATAATGAAAAACACCTGCACTCAACTTATGAATATACTAGCTGTTTGTTTGTTAAAACTGAAAAATAAGCTTTGCTCGGAATAATGTTCCCTTGCCTTCAAAAAAAAATAAGCGATTACAAGAATTTAAAGTAGATAACCACACGCAGGTGGTAGCCAGAAAATAGTTAACTACATAACAGACTCCTATCTACAGGCCACTACTTGAGGACTGCATCTTATTCTTCTAAAAATACTCTAACGACTAGACGACTGATTCAAACAACCCTGAACTACACAATTTATTCAAATAAAACATTATTCAGACACCAAGTTTAGATTAACTAATTTCCAACACATTGTTCACCAATATATCAAATCTCTCCTAACTCGGTTTCTTTGGAAAGGTAATATTAATCATAAGGGAGGAGCCAAGGAGGCGTGGAATTTTCTTTGTCGCCCTAAGGAGGAGGGTGGTCTTGGCTTAAAATGGTACAATGGAACCGTGCCCAACTTATTCATCATTTGCTTAAGGTATGCACGAATTCTGGTTCTCTTTGGGCTTCTTGGGTCAACCACTCAATTCTCAAGCAAAGGTATTTCTGGGCTATTGATTTACCTAGTGATTGTCCTGGATTTGAAAGAAAATTCTTAGGCTTCAAGGTGTGGCACTCGAGTATATTACGTACCATATTGTTGATGGGAATTCGATCTCTTTGTGGTTTGATCCATGGTGGAGTCACTGTTTCCTTACTAACTCTATTAGTTCCCTATAATTGCTCAGTGCTCTCTCCCTAGAAATCAAAGGTAAGGGCCATTATTTGTAATGAGACCTAGGTTCTTCCAAGGCCAAACCCTAGAACTCATCATATTAACCCTGTGCTCACTCATTGGAAACAGGATTCCAATCTCCCTTCTATTCACTTCAAAGGACGTGATCACATTCTCTGGGATAGCCTTGATGCCTCTAAGGTTCGAATTTGGCATATCTGGAATTTGATTCATGACACGGGGACAATAGTCTCATGGCATAAGGCAGTTTGGCATAGGCTTTGCATTAACATGTTTGCTTATCATCAATGGCTCTCCTGCCATGACCATCTTAGCACTTTGGTTCAGTTACACAAGTTTGGCATCTCATCTACTCAGCAATGCTATCTATGTGTTTTAGGCCGAGAAACCACTAATCACATATTCTTGCACTGCTCATTTAGCCACTGGGTTCTTCATCATCTTTTCTCATTTATTGGTCTGGCTACCCACTGTGATTCTGGGAAAGGTTGATTTCCTTACAGGATTCTGCTAAGAGCACTATCGCTTTTTGCTTTGCCCGGGTCTTTTGTTACCATATTTGGCGGGAGCAGAATGCAGGGGCTCATGACAGAGGTGTTTCCAGGCCTGCAAAGCTACTTCAGGGAATTTTAGTTAACATCAAAGCCCGTCTCAGTGCTTCGAAGTGGTTTGATTCTATTATTTGTAATAGGCCTGATCTGAACATCTGTCTTCATTGTTGAGAAATCTTTAGCTGCTTTTTAGTTGTTATTGTAGTTGTAGTTGCTTTCTATCTCCAATATGTTGTAGATTGGTTATAGATAGTTCTGTCTATGGCTTGTCATAGATCGTAAGGTGCATCCCTCGTTTATTCTCTTCTCTTCTTTCTTCTATAAAAAATTCAATTTAGCAAAAAAACAATTACTTTATTTCAGAAAAAACTTCCAAATATGATTGATCCAGCATATAATTATTATCTCCCGTTCTTTTCTCATAAAATTTTGTTGAATCTACTAATTAAAGTTTAAAATTGTTTACCGCAATGCCAATAAATTTTCAACAGTTTCATCTTACATGAACTCCTTACCGGTGAATAAATTTCTCGCCGGAAAAAAAGCAACAAATGTAGAACTCTAAAAGAATCATGATTCATTAATATAATTATAATAATAACAGTGTAATATATTCGGTAGACAATAAGTTTGCAATTAACTCCCCATACATATCATTTTCATCACTTTAAGTCGTAAGTTGCAATTCAGTGAATGAAAATAATAAAATAAATGAAAAATAAAGAAGCTAGTGAAGAAATTTCTTGCTCAACTCGTGGTATTTTACTTGGATTCTCCTATAAATGTTTTTTCTTTAAATTTCACTCCTTTTACTACAAGAATAATGTCAATAGACATCACACATTACACATCGGTTAACTTTTCCACTGATGTTAAAAGAAGTATTGACATCATCCCGTGTTTTTGTGATGTCTTTGTTCTTTGTAGACATCAGTTATAATTAAACCGATGTCTAAAATTCAACGAAAAATAATAATTTCGCGCCCATCTTTTCTTTCCCCCCTTAGTCAAATTTTCATTCAGTTTTAATTCTAAATTCCCCCCCCCCCAATCCCAAAATTATCCCCCCTTAAATAAATTTTGGTTCCCCCAAATCAATCTTCAGACACAAAATCAAACCTCTCTCTCGATCGAACCTCTCTCTCGATCGAACCTATCTCCCCTCACAATCTCTCTGAACTCCGGCCATCATCTCACCATCACAATCTCTCGAACCTCTCTCTCTCGAACTGGAATCTCTCTCTCTCATTCTCTCAACCTCTCTCCGCTCTCAATCTCTCCGTTAAGCCTCTTTCAGTTAACCTCTGTACTTCGGTAAGTATTAACGATCCTTTCATCTCTACTGATTACATGGTATTTTTTAACTTTAATCCTCATTTGTTTGCTTTAGTTGTGATTTGTGATTTGATTTAGTGTTGTTTATCTAATTTTTCTTGTTATAAATGCTAATCTATTATTTTATTACAGATATGATTAGGTTTAGTTATTTTGATTTGGTACTTGGTGCTTGTTATAGATTTATCTCCTTTATTTTATAGACAAGTTATCGAAATTAAGTTGTTTGTATGCACGCTCTGCCCGGGTACGAGAGGCTCATGACAGTGTTACTATAGAGTTATTTTAAGTTTATATGTTCTAGAGTGGATGATTTACATTTTTACTTGTACAACTGCATAATGGAACTTTACTAGAAACTAATAAATTGCCTTGTCACTTGAAAGTCTTTGAACACAAATTTACTCTAACTGTTGAAATTGTCTTTAACTTCCAAGTTATTTATAGACGGTTATCGTTTTTATAAGGCTGGATCGAAACTTGAATGCAAAATTGAAAGATTATTATAGATATTAATTTTAACGATTGTGTTCTGGTCAAATCTCGGTCAATTTGAAATTGATTGTGTATGCTTACAAGTTGGTGTTAGTTTTGTAAGTTAACAAATAAGATTGATCTTCCTTGTTTGCTTTTGCGAAAGTGAAACTGATTATTGTTTGTTATTTATTGTTTGTCGTAGACATATATGTTCAAGTATGACAGTGTACATGGTTCTTGGAAGCATCATGAACTCAAAGTTAAGGATGAGAAGACCCTTTTATTTGGTGAGAAACCTGTTGCTGTCTTCGGTTCAAGGTATGGGTTAAATGATATAATGCTCAAAATATTGTTGTTAGCCGTACATGTCAGTTATTTTCAGGTATGTTTTTATGTATTGACATATTTTGAAGAGTGGTCAAAATAGGATAGTGAAAAAATGATCTTACAATTTTCATTAGACTGAATGTCTTCAGTTGGTTTCTGGAGAATGTAATAGTTTAAATTTCAGATCATATGTTTTACTATTTTGGTTGACGTTCTCAGACAATAATTACACAATTAGTGATGTAAAACTTTACACAATTTGGTCTATAAACTTCTTACACATCACTTTCAATTTAGAAAAGATGATGTCAAAAAAGATAATGTACATCACATTAAGGTAAAAAACTGATATCAAAGAAATCGAGGTTCAAGTCTAAATGAAACATACAAATCACTTTGTTTAAGATAAAACTAATGTTAAGTAATATTATAAATATCACTTTTAACCAAACAAAACTGATGTTAAAAAACACAATGTACATCACTTTCAGACAAACAACTGATGTTAAAGACTAACATGTTCAAGCATAAATGATACATAAACATCACTTCATTCTAGAAAATACTGATGTCTATACGCGAAATTAGACATCACCTTTCATTAAAGAAACTAATGTTTAATATGTCATTTTACATCACCTCTGTCAAAATTATCGATGTTTTTATGACAAAAAACATAGCTCAATATATGTTTAATATGTTTTAATCGGTGTAATTTTGGTATAGCCTTTTTTCTAAAAAATCATCATATAGACATCAATGTTTTTCACTAAAATCGATGTTTTTGTGACAAAAAAAATAGCTCATGATATGTTTAACATGTTTAATTGGGTGTAATTTAGTTAATAAATTATTTATTTATAGCATTTTATGTAAATAATCAACACATAGACATCTGGTTTTTAATTAAAATCGATGTCTAATCGAGTATAGACATCGGGTATTCACCGATGTCTAGAATAGACATCACCGACATCAACATCGGTTGGGAAACAACATAGACATCGGCCAAAAAGCGATGTCTATGGACTTTTTTCTTGTAGTGTTTGGATAAGTGGGCTAGTGTAATGCAAGTGTTACAAGGAGTGTTACATTAGGTAAGATATGTTTGTCCTATTATAATACCTCTCAATTAGTGTTATAATAGGTATAAAGTTATTGTTGCATAGAGATTCCACTGTTACATGATATGTAACACTAGCGCCTGGTTGTATATTAGTTACTTTTTATTTTTTAAAAGTATTAGAGTGAATATTTTATCAAAAACTATAATTAAAATTATATTCTAGTTTATTCATGACTCTAAAATTTAGCATGTAAAATAAAAAATTTAGAACGTAATGTAAATTAATACATAATATATTTTTTCAATTTTACATTTATTACATAATTAGTTTTAATAAAATAAATATAAAGCAAAAATTAAAAATTAAAATAGTATAAAATAGACATTAGTACCAGTGAAACTTTGGGCGGTATATTTCCCTCGTAAACGAAAAAAAGCGTTAGTAAATTCCTCCGGACAAAATACTTTGAATCTAGTATGTCTCTCGACTTTTATATCTCTGAAAATTTCTCTCTCACCACACACTATTTCATGAACAAGCTCAAAAGATGAAACGAAGAATAAATCGAAGACTTCTTAATTGAAAACACATGTTTATGGCTTCAATTTGAACAGATCCCCAATTGCCTTCTAATTATTTTAAGGTTCAGCCCCATAATCCTAGATCCCCAATTGCCTTCTAATTTCCATTCTTTTTCGCAAATTCAATTGAAAATTTTAAACAGATCTGCGCATATTCGCACAAATACTTTTATATTTTCGAGAAGAGGAAGACTTTGCCTGTTTGGTATCAGAAAAATGAGTTTTTAAGGCATTCAAGGAGAATCAGAGTCTCGTTCTTGTTGGAGAGACCGGGAGTGGAAAGACTACGCAGGTTAGCTGCTTTCGAGTTTCGTTTGTCTTGAATTTATATGGTTTGGAATAATAGGGTATTTTTAAGTGTTTGTGTATGAAATTATAGGTTATATGTTGTGTATTTTTAAGTGTTTGAGCAGATTATTGTTATGAGTGACGTGTGTATTTACAAATTTGTGGGAGTGGATTGTAGTTGATCTGAAGCTAGCTCATCACTCGAAGATGATTTCAAGTTTACTCGAAGCTGATTTTAGGTTTACTTAATTGATTGAATTAATTGATTGAATTAATTAAGTATTTACTTAATTGATCTAAAGCTAGTGGTGATGAGTGGATTGTAGTGTATTTACAAATGTAGTTAAAATAAAATTAATTGATTATGCATTTCCTCTTCTACAAGGTTGGATTTTTTATAAGAGAAAGATTTATTAAACTGGTGCAAATCCTCCAAATTTTACTTAATGCTCTCTTTTCTAAATTTGACAGGATTTGTTGCTACCATATATGTTGTACAGATATTGACATCGCAATTATGGTAGGTGGATTCCCGTACAAAGATGGGATGGAGAGGAAGGATGTAATGTGAAAAAATATATCGATATACAGGACTCAAGCTTTGGCCTTAGAGCAGCACGCTTCAACAAATTGCAAGGTCATATTCTTTTAATCTGAAGAATAGAACTTTTAGTTCTGTTTCTTGAAGTCAGAATGGTTCTTTTCTCAACTTACTTCAAAAAAAATATGAAGCTTGGTGCCAATTTCAAGTTCTTGCATTCGTTAATGACACGAAAACTTTACTTCTGTTAAGGTATCTTCAATTTATATTTTGTGCAAGTGCTCCTGGTAGCTAATCCAGCTAACACTAACACACTAATCTTTAAAGAATTTTCTCCTTTTAACAAAATCAAGTTGAATGTTAAAATTAGGGTTTTCAGTGTGCTATGTAGATAGTTTTGATTAATTTATTTACCAATTTTGTCATTAGTTGTGTAATGTCCACTGATTATTTGAATTGCAGGAGCTTGATGAGTCAGATATAAGTACCAAAGAAGGCACTAGGGTTATACTTGGAGGAGCCCAAATTGGTTTTACGGGAGAAAAGGTATAATAATTATTCTGCACTTACATTGTTCTGCACTAGTTTCAATTAAGAACCGGCAGAGCTAAAATTGGAAGAAATAACTGAAGATATCTTGAATATGGACCTTGATAAGGACCATAATACATGGTAATCTGTACTAGCTGTTAAAATATTCATCTTGAATTTGCAGTTACTGGTTTCAATTAGTCAGAGTATTTCCAGAGTTACCAGACCTACTTGCCTGCTTGGGTGGTATGAAGATACATGTATCTTTTCTATTGTGCTGCTTTTATTACTTTGTGAACTGCTACATTTTAACTTTCTGCTGAGAAGTGCGAAATGACTTGTTTACCTTTTATTTTATTTACATTCAGTCACCTAGTTTTCTATGGTCAAATCTAAATCCATTTGCAACAGACCTCTATCTTGTATCTTTGACTTGTCACTGCATTTAAGCCTGTACATGAAGCAATCCATCCATGTAAAACTACCCGACTCATTTAAATAATACCTGAAATAATTCTTATGGTTTTGTTAGCCACCGGAAGCTTGCCAACCATGAATTAAAAAGTATGGGAATGTTTTGGACGTGATGATGCTTTGGTCAATAACTCGTTTTATCTCCCTTTATAGGGTTATATTTTCAACTGTGCTACTAGGCAGATCTGCCCATCTGATGTGAACGCTCTCTTTTTTCTACTATGGAAATGAAAGATTTTTTTATGCTGTTTATCTTTTATGCAGTGTGAGGACTCACGATGCAATGTGGGGCAGCACAAAAATTGCGTCATTGTTCCGGAAAAAATATGTAGAACCAGTTGTTCCCGAGACCTTTTACTGTGAACTCTGCAGACTAAGTCCCATAAGTAATTTCCATGATTAATTTTAACATTGAAATTCACTGGCATAGTGGTATGTATATATAGCATCTACATTTGTAGCTGTGCTTGATCTCTGCATATTAAACTTTAATTTAAAAATCAATATTAACCTACATTGGTTTTCTTTTGATAGTCATATGATTATTCAACTTGTTTCCATCTTTCAAGAGTGTTAGTATATTTAAAAAAATATATAGTTTACGTATTTTACAGGATATACCAACTTGAACAATTGGAATCAATTTTGATTCCGCCAACTTGAACAATTCGATTTTACTTCAATGGGTTTTATGATATTTATATGCACATCTACCACACTTATTTACATACAAATGCATGTGTGAATTAGTGTTTTCTTTTCTTTAAACTGGTTGTCGTTCTAATATTATAATACCTTTGTCCCCTTTTGGTAGTCATTTGACTTCTTGGCACCTATTTTAAGGTGTTAACAAAATTATATTTCTTATTAAAACATAATTTTTCTATTAAACTAAATTACAAAATTTATACTTCTATTTGACATAAATATCAAAGTAATAATATATACAAACATATATCTTAAGGGACCACTAAAAGGGGACACCGGAGTACTTTTTTTATTTCTTTCTATTCCTTGGGTAGTTTGTTCCTTTTCCACGATGACCTTACTTTTTCTCGTCAATCTTTACTTTTGGACCATTACTGTGGTCAATGCATTTTATTTTGGGCAACATATTATGAGTATTTTTTAGAAAAGAAATGTCATAGCTAGGTTCTTTATATGCTATTTACTCAAAAAAATAATAAGTATGATCTTGAAAACCCATGCTAGTTTTGTGAGAGTTACTATGAAAACTTAGACCTGTGCAAATACCCAAAATTGAAACATCCTTTAATTTTTTTGAAAGGTATAATGGGTTATGTATTCAGTCACCAGTATAAAGAAGGCTTTAAGAGGGAACTTTAATTTTTTTTAAAGGTATAATGGGTTATGTATTTTTGAATTGTCGGTTCATGCTATTTCTGGAGAATAGTTATTTATTGTTTTATAACCATTTTTATCTGAAACTCCGTACAAAAAGATTGTGCCAGAAGCATACATTACACAAGATTAGCCGATTGCAAAGTATGTTCAACGTCTTCCAGCAACAATCGAGAGAGATTCTCCCCCTTTTCTTTTCAAGTTTAATGAGGTACACAATTATTATAACTCTAGTCTATGAATTTACCCGGTCAATAGTAGCTCGCTAGGAAATGAGCAATATATTATAGCTCTGGTTCAATACACATCCAGCAATATAAAGAGACTATTACACTTTTTTCAATTATAATCAGGTACATAGTTATTATATCTCTAGTCTACCAACTTACCTGGTCATAAGCCATAACAAATTGTGCTCACTAGGAAATAAGCAATGTGCTATATTTATGAATGAAGCAATATTCACATATACATTGCATCTATAGCAATTGTGACTATTTATCTTTACTCTGTCATGAGGAGCCCTGTTTTGTATAATGGACATATTCAAGTAAAAAAGGAACTTGACATGCATCACCGACTCAGCTTAGAGTTAGTTTTAGTTAGTAGTTGCAGGGTACATGTCTGACTATCACATTTAATCATTGATTTTTCTGAAGGATCCATTGCAAAGACATTGAGCGATGGAGCGGCATATAAATGAAATTTTTTTAAAACAGTAATGTATGTGGTTCACATGCGCATTCTAATAAGAATAATAAAAGTCAGTTACACAGTGGATATACCATGGTATTTGCCATGGTATATCCAATTTTTCTTGTCTTTTTATTCAAGTGTGTTGTGTACATTTTTCTTGCTCCATTCAGTAAATATTTGGCAATTCTGAATATTGTTGTGTTTATTCAATTGCTTGCATCCGTTTGAATGTTTCATGTTTTTTTATATGTTCTGATCATAATCTTAATTGACCTCACATTTTTTTTAATTTTCTTCCCACTTGTATATCAGATTACGTTGGCTTCATCTGTCAACATCTTTACACGATAATGTCTTTGTCACTGTGGTTGCTTCTATTCAATATCATGCTTTGGCAGAGAAAGTATGGAAGGATAAAAAGTGATTCTCTACATGGTTATTTTGTATAATTTTATATCTAAGAATAGTTGAAGAGTAGTTTTTGTATAGCTTGGATGTTATGTTATAGTACTTTGGTCGTCGTTGGCGTTGGGGATGGTTTGTAGAATTTATTGTTATGTAGTTGTTTGGTTTGCCGAGCTGAGACTCAAGTATGCAACTTTGATGTTTTTGTTGATTATGGATTATTCTCAAAATAGACCATATATTTCAAAAATGTTTTTAATAACTGTTACATTTGCTTGTTCTGGTGTAATATTTGTCTACATATAATGTTACACTACATATGTTATTAGTGTTACAATAGATAAAAAGATTGTTACAATACACATATTCCAATGTTGCCTAACTAAAAACTGGTATTACAATTGATAAAATCTACTGTTATAATAGGAAATATGGGACCCACAGGTGGGGTCCACGTGAGACCGCGTGGCACCAGTGGTCGAACTTATGCATTCTTGATCAAGATATTGTATCACTCATTTTGCTTTATATTTGGGCATGTTAGTGTAATAGTAGGTGCCTATTATAATGTTTTCCTCTCTGTTATAATAGATCAGTGATGTGTTATATTAGGGTGTCTATTGTAATGCTCGTATATGTAACGCCCCGTGGTGTTCCAATAGACCTATTGTAACGCTTTTGGGGCCTATTGTAACACCATTTAGGCATTACAATAGCCCACTTATGGCATAGTGATGGATCAGTGTAAATACCCTATAAGAGACGGCCATCTTAATTTATCATGAATAGCCGCATCAATAAGTAAATTCTTTTTAATTGTTTATTTACCAAACTAAATGCATATAAAATTATATAATTTGATTATAAACAACAGAAATTGAAGATCACCAAACTCATTGCTGGAAAAGATAAATCCTTAACGTGTCCCTCGTTGTATTAATACTATTACTACAAAAAAGGCAATATTCCGGCTATTTATATGCATAATTTATATAAATCCTGCTGAAAAAATGTCTGTATTTGCTGCATATATTTGGTACAAAGGATCTAAAAAAGGATTCGTACAAGCAGAGTAATTAGAAATCGTTGCTTCAGCATGCCTTTCAGGAGATCTAAAGTCGGATTATACAAATTTTGAACATAACACAAAAGCAATATTTCTAATATTAGTGCGGTTTAGCAATTAATATCATTAAATGATTCCCTGAAATTTAGTTTAAAGATATATACATATATATATAGATATATATATATATGTGTCAATTTTGTATTGAACATTATATATTTGTGGAAGTAATTAAATTATAACCATATGACTGTCACGTGTCCATTGGTTTGATCCTCATTTTCAACAGAGTATAACGAACCAATATGCACTACGCCATAAGTGCGCTACTATAATGCAAGTGTTATAAGCAGCGTTGTCGTATTGTAACACCTGTCGATTAGTGTTACAATAGCTATAAATCTAGTGTTGCACAGAAATATTAGTGTTACACAACATGTAACACCAGCACCTGGTGTTACATTAGTTACTATTTTATTTTTTATATATTTGTAATGAAGACATTTTCATAAAACTTGTATTAAAATTATATTCTCGATTATTAATGAATCAAGAATGTAGTAAAAAATATTTAATAAATACTAAATTTTATTGTACATAAATATAAAACACACTTTGTTAGTTCATTCTTTAATAAATATTAATTTAATAAGTAAAATAAAAATATCAAATATAAAAATTTTAAAATATGTACACACTTTACTAGGTAAAAAAATAGGCGTTATTTTACCCTCCTAAATTAAAATATATCTCGACTCGTAAAAAACACGCTCAGACAAATATACACAAACTCTCTCTCTCTCAAATGTTGTCTGGTCTCACCTTTATGAAACACTATTTATTGACACTCGAAAGATGAATTGGAGAAGAAATTACATATTTGGTATTTGAATACACATATATATGGATCTAATTTAAAGGTCGTTACTAACTTTTTGATTTATCTTACAGGTTTCGAGGGCTTCAAATTGGGGTTTTAGTCCTTTTTCTTAGGTTAGCCGGTAAATGTTTACAGATTTGTTCGGATTTAAACATATATACATATTTTCCCCGATTAACATATGTTTCATGGTGAAATTTCAGGTAACTAGGGCTTTAAAATTAGGGGTTAGGGCTTTTTCTCATATTTTATTGGGCGTTAAAGCTTTGGTTAAGGTATGTACTAATTTCAGTTGGGTTTTCATATTCGATTGGGTTTTTTGGATATATGTGTATGTATCCATTGGTTTTGTTATGAATTTGATATGTTATATATGTTTTGTTATTTTGTTTTTTAAGACTGTTATGTTATACTTGTTTTTATCATATTCGATTTGTTTTAACACTGATACAAGTAGATAATCAGGATAAACTTACGCATTCTCCATATGATGGGCAGTCTATTCATGGAGATGATGTTAATATTGAGAATGATGACGACGACCGAGAATTGGATCTGTGTGGAGGTTTGTTAGATGATGAGAAAGCACAGATACTTTGAATTAATGAGCATATTTAGGATCATGATCAGGTTTTTTAAGTTGTACGTGTATGTGGAGGTTTTAGTGTGTATTTCAAGTTTGAAGTACAATCATGTGTACATTTATTTGTTCTTAGTTTGTTTGTTCTTAGTACTACTACAGTAGTTCCTCCGTATCTCACTTCCTCAGTATTATAGTTTAAAAAAACTGAAGAGAAGCTTTTGCAAAGTGTTGCTGAGATGCATAATCTAGAAGTCCAGCTTGAGGCTGCATCTGATCATGATCGATGATTATCGATTGATATTAGTACCTCTCCTGAAATTATTCATCCAGGTGTGTAATGACTCGTGTTTTATGCATGATTTTCTCCGGTTTGTATCAACTTATGTTCTAACTGATTATCTGTACTAATATAACTATATTCACGAACACTTGGAGGATCTAGCAGAAAAGTATGCTATAGAGAAATCTGATGCTGTTAGAGAAGCATTTTGGCAGAACTTGCTCTTGATTCTAAAAAGCACATTGTCAGCGGAGACATGACAAGTCTAAGGAGAAGAAGAAGAATAAAGATTCAATAAAACAAAGGATGTCAAGGTCTGGAACATGTTCATCTCATTTGAAAAATGTTTGTATTTTTTGTTATTTACCTTAAGCATAAAGTCTGTAGGTCTAATAACTTGCTTATTCTGTAGACTATTGCTAACAATGAGCTGCATGTGCGTCCTAAGGAGATCGGCGAATTCAAGTATGCACCCTGATATTAAAGATCACACTCATTTAGATGTCCTTCCATTTTAAATCTGAATATATAACACATTCCGAATATATTGTGATTATTTAAATTTTGACTAACCTTGTCAGTTTTGGTGTGGCAGTAGCTCCGTGTCATTGGAATACGATGAAGGCCATCTTTACCATGGGCTATAGTTCTAGGAGACCCTCTGGACCCTGCTCCTATCCAGCATCTGGCTCAGGAGTTATGGTGAAGACTAGACGCAGAAAGGTATGTCGGTATTGACATGAAGGAGTTATCAAGTATGCCTGGAGTCAGTCGACCAAATTTAAATTACTACCAACAAACACCCCCTTAATCTAAATTTGGTTCTGCAGATTCCTGATACCGAGTAACCCGCACAATCTCTCAAACTTCACGGTAGCCATAGCTTTAGTTAACACGTCTGCACACTGGTCACCTGTTCGAACATGCTTGATCACAACTTCACCACGTTCAACACATTTCTTTTGAGCTTATACACCCATTTCAGACTAATCGGTCTGTGTCCTGAGGGCAATTCTACGAGCTTCCAGGTGTCGTTCTTTTCGATAGCTTCTATTTCATACCTCATCGCATCCTTCCAAGCTCTCTCTTTTGCAGCTTGGTTATATGTTGCTGGTTCCTCAATCACTACTAAAAATATGGGATCAGACATCGGTTCTGAACCGATGTTAAAAAAAACTGAACCGATGTCTTCGCGTGTGATGTTAAATGTCATCAGGCTTTGACATCGGTTCACAGCCGATCTCTATTACAGTGATATATATCGGTTTTAAGAATAATTCTGATGTCTTTGCAACAAATTTCAGCTTATATTACAGTATTTCTAGGTGAATATGAGTATATTATGGGGTAATTATCCATTAAAACATGAAACCTACAAGCTCTAAAAGGTATTTTTTTAAAAATCTTTCAAACAAACCGATGTGAAAATCTAGATCAGACATCGGTTATGTTGTCTGACCGATGTGAAATGGTCCATCAGACATCGGGTACTTTTATCAACCGATGTAAAATAATGGGTTAGACATCGGTTTCGTTCATTTGGTGATGTTAAATCCTTTTGTTTAACATCAGTGTTTTTTTCTAACCGATGTTTAATTTTTAATATTGTAAAATTTAAGACATCAGCTATTGAAAATTCGATGTTATTTGGCTTAAAATACATTGATTTTTTTACAGAACCGATGTCAAATGACTATTTGACATTGGTTTTTGTAGTTCTTTTTCTTTTAATATTATTTCACCTGATGTCTTTTGTTCATTTTTACATCGGTTTTAAATTACCATTCTGATGTTAATATATGTACTGTAAATTGCATATGCCATCCTGGTACTATTAATAGCCCAGGGAACCAATTGCATTTTCAACCAGAAAAATACCAACAATATGCAATACATCCAACCAAATTTATAAAAATATAGAGGTATACATTGATACCAAATTTACTAACATTCAATCCAACAAGAGCTCAATTCGGACATTACATTCCAAGTCTAAAATAAACATCCCAACTAAAAACAATAAAACCCAAATTCTCTAGTTATTACATCCAACATTCTAAACATGTTTGACTAGTTAATATGTACCACTTGTCAAATTTCGACAATTCCAAACATAAATCAGAATGATGGATGTAATTGTCACCAAACATCCCTTAATTAACCACCAACCACCAGCAAACACAATATCAATTCACATAGTTCAGAGGAAAGCTATATATATAGATACTTATCATTTTTACATCTTGTCTTGGATAAATTCAAGCACCTCCATCCGCACCTCATCCAACTCCTGCCTTGTGTAGGACTTTCGAGTTTTGGTTGCCCACTATAAAACACACGTAAAAATTAGCAACCAGAATATTATTAACCAGAATTGCCATATGTATAATTAAAAATAAACAGAACCAACTATTTATAATTTAACCAGAAGAGGACCTTTTCTATATTTAACCGTAATTTTCTTCGTTAATCCAAAACTATATACCAGATAGTTCCTTATCACTAATAAAAACAAGATCCATCTGGAAATCACTAATAATAAAAACTGATAATAAAAATGGCACTCATATTTATCTGTCCTGAAAAACTACACAAAAAAATTCTACATGCCATCTATCGGAAATGATTTGCATATATACCTTGGTAGTAAAAGATAGCTCCTTATCAGCAATGATATCTTTCATGTATCGCATTATAACATAGCCACATTCAACCCCTCCTGGTTGTTTGGGAGATCCCTGTTACAATATAAAATCTGAATTAGCACCAGAAATTAATTAAAATTACAAAGTGATAAAAAAATACAAAAAACTTACAAGAAGATTCTTTATCTGAGGAGCTTTATTTCCCCTTCCAGTTTGAGCATTGTAGGATTTCATCGCTCTACATTGCAGAACAACAATAATATACATGATTATTTTTCAAAAGGGAGAATATTTACTATATATATATATTTATATATAGTAATTAACAGAAATATATTACTCTGTTAATGATTTTTCCAACTCATCAAAATGTGTTGGATGTGGCAGAGGGTTCAGAATATAAATGTCGTCATCCCAAATTACAACCAAAATCCAGTGGCAACTATGTTTATAAAAAAGAAAAAATAAAAACACAAGTCAGAAATTTTAAAAAAACTACCTAAATATATTAATTTGTACAAGCATGTCTAAATTAAAAATACTTACTTATGATTATGTGGCATGAAGTACATGCGATAAGGACTACTCTCTTTCAACCGATTAACAAAATAAGAATGAAAAGATTTGTTCAACGTAAATGTAGCTCCTGGATCGAAAAATCCATATAAGACCACATCATCATTCTTCCTCTCAATCTTAATCAGTCTTTGCAAGAGCCTACCAGGGAGTGAATTACATTACTTATAATATCCGTATAAAACATGAATATTGAATATGTAACGATAAAAAAATTAACTTACGCCATATAAGCAGATATTGCAGCTTGGCCAATCATATCGAACTCCAACAATGCTTTCACATTTTCATGCAATATATAAATTATTTTCTCAGTCCCAAACACGTCCGAATCACACAGAATTGGTATTGACTCCCCAGTGGCTTTCATGAAGACTGCAGCATGTTTGTATAACACCTTGTACTGCTTTGGCACATTCTTGTTTAGCTTCATTTTTCTATAATCATCTTGAAGTTTCTGCAACTCATCTTTCCGCTTAGACTGCCCCTGCAACACTTCCTTTTTCTTTTTCTACACAGAATTAAATAAAACAAGAATAATCGGTTATTATTGACATAACTACTATAGAATGCAACAATCAATTCAGAGTATATTGACATAATTTTTATATAACATACCGCCACAGTTGGGTAGATGATCAATTCACGAGGCCATGCTACGTGAGAGCCAAGTGCTTGGCGTACAACGTCAATTTAACCAGGTATGGGCACTGGAACCGACGCCTCTGGCTGGATGTGTCCGTCAACCGACACACGAACATGTCCGGGCTTTAGAGGCACTCCGTGTACTGAAACATTCATCTCTTCGTGATCATCAAAAACTGTTCCAAAAGCAACCTTGTTCTCTATGTAATCCAGTGCAAGCTCACATGACTGTGGACCCTACATTATAGTGAGGGATCAATTTAATTTTATTTCATAAATCCCAAGTTTGTAGGCATATATCTAGTAGATCTTAATAATATTTTACCTTCTTTCCGCTCGGAGGAGAGGGGTCAAAACCAACAAAGTCTTCATCATTTACCAACAACTGTTTGGCACTCAGCGGTTTAACAGCAACTCCAACATTCCGCTTATCAGCAGCTCCCTCTTTATTAACAGGTACTTGATAACTTGATTTGTCAGAGAACATAGGAGAGTGACCATTCGAAGCATTAACCAAGGCCTTAAGTTCAGCCATCTCCCGCTGATTTCTTTCTAACTGATCCAACAACTCTGCCTTGGTAATTTTAGCCTTTTTCGCTTTCGGCAAATTGAAGAATGCTGTTGGAGTGACAAAGCCGCCAACCCCTCGAACCCTTCCTGCGTGCTCAGGAGTCTGAAGTGCCGTAGTCAACACATCTTCTGTTCCATGTGGAACAAATTCACCCTTCTCCTTTATTTCAAGTAACTCAGCCTGTAAAATAAATACAAACAATTAGTGCATTATTTATGACGCAATTATCTTTGAAGGGAATGCAGTATTAAAAATATCACTTATAATTCTCGCATTTATTTCTGCTTGCTCTTCAGTAAGCTCATCAGGATTCTTTGGCATCCTAGCCTTCCACCAAAAAATTGCACGATCAGGTTTCTCTTTCCGCTTTAAGTTCCCTTTCTTTATCTGTTAAAAAAGAGAAAATGTTTAAACTCCATTATAACTTAGAATTGCAAAGCCAAATAGATATGGTTCTTACTTCTTCTTCTCGCAAACCAATATACCCCTTCCTTGACAAGCGGTGATGATATTTCCGTTTACCCACTCTATTGCTCTGTAACTTACGTTGTTCCTGCACCAAAATAAATTAGTAAAAATTAATAAATATTATTTAACCAAAATCTATTTAATCATTTAGCAAGTAAAATGGCAATCATGTATATTTTATTAGTAGAATATATTCATACCAGCCATTTGGGGCTCGTCCTCTCTGCAACAAATTTCTTCCAAGGTTCTTTACCAACAAACGCATACTTCTTCGGAGGCTTCATCAATTTCTTCTTTTTTCCAATAAATGGCATCACATATTTTGCAGTTAAATCAGCTTTAAACTGCCTCCATTTTTTACCTGCCGATTGTAGCACAAGCTTCTCACTTTCTGGGGCAATTTTGAATGTGTCCTAAAGAGCCACATAATATAAATTAGCCACATAATTTACAGTCACAATTTAAATAAAATGAAGAAGTCAACAAGGGATATAATTTACCTGGACATCATCCCATAATTTTGCTTTTAGATCACAATCCACTTTTGGCCAGTTTTCAGTGTCGATTGGAATCATTGTCCTTGCGAGCATTCCTATGTAAGACTGTAAAGTAGGCCTGGTATTTCCGATGGGAACTCCAAAATCATTGTATCTAACTTTAAATTTCTTTCCCCGAGCTTTCTTCACCACTACTTTGTGAAGAGCTGAAACACCACGCGCACCTCCTAGCCTTTTTTTTGCAGATTCAGAAGTGGTCATCGTTTCTTCACAACTACTTTGAGTTTGATATTGTGGAGGGACTTGAACCAACTTTTCATTACAAGTCTCTGAAGTTTTGACATCAGGAACAATCTCATCATCAACCTTTTCAGAGTTATTCTTCCTGTCATTTTCTTCGAAAATTACTTTCTTGGCTTTTTGCTTCTTTGCCATTTTGCTCCCTTAGTCTGCATTAAATTGAATAATAAAGCCATCAGTTGAACAATATATTTTCAGTCCGTCATTAATTACAGTCAAGCATAAATAATAAATTGTAAAATCAGCAAGTACGAATACAACTATACAAGAACAATAATTTACCTAAACTGCAATCAGTAATTAATCACATTTGAAATATCTCTAAAGTATTTTATAGAAGTACAATTAAATAATGCAAAATAATTAAAAAAAAATAATGCCATCAATCAGTAATTATGGATGAACTACTTATATGATTATAACAATGCAAAACAAAAGAAAAAAAAAATAACAATATATTTTACACATTATAACACAATTAAAGGCAAATATATATGGTTCATTCAGTCATTCAAATTCCCATTTAGATATATATTTTACATAAAGCTACATCATCAGTCAGTAACGACATTAGGTGCAGGAGTTTTAGTAGCAGTATTTTTAATCCAAATTCCCTCAACATTAGGTCTAGCAGTATGAGCGACATCATCAGTAGTGACATCAGTTGCGGGGATTTCAGTGCAGAATGGGGGATGTTCCATGATCGTGTCTCCTAAGTCATCTTCATTATACAATTCTTGGTAGTCTCAAGTTGTGGAGGACAGAACAATAGACCAGGTAGCATCAACGGGATCTTCAAGGTAAAACACTTGCTTGACTTGGTCAACAGAAACATATTTATCTTTTTTGTGACCTTGTCGACTAAAATCCACAAGTGTGAACCCAAGATCATCAACCCTTATTCCTTTATCATTACTTGCCCATTTACACAGGAACAAGGGAGCTTTGAATGCATGGTAGTCTAATTCCCATATCTCTTGTATGATACCGTAAAATGTCAAATCATTTTCTATGGGGTTCAAATCCTTGGCACTAGAAACCTGGACCGCTTTAGCAATGACAGACACCCCGCTGTTTTGAACAACGCGTATGTCATCTTGTTCCTTTGTAAAATATCGCACTTCATTCACTAGATAACCTTGATAAGTTAGTACTGAAAATGATGGCTTGGCAGCGAGCCATCTTATCGTATCTGAAACACCTTTGTTGTTATCCCTTAGTTCATCATTCACCTACAGATATGATAAGAAATTTTAAATCCTAAATAGCTAATAGTCGTCATTACACTACAGATCAAAGAACCTAATACAACACTGACTTTATTTTGAAACCAATCAGCAAAGAGCCGATTGTGCTCTCTCATGAGCCAATGTAAGCTTTTCCTTTTCCCTCGGTGAATTTCTTCAAGATATTCCTTATGCATTCTGAAAAATGCATATGGAATGATATATTAAAGACACATTACAAGACTAATTACTGGATAATGAGGAATTGAAAACAACAAACTGCATAAACTCACAGAATATATGGAAACACTTCAGCATTGTTTAGAAGGACATGTAGATGTGCTTCATCTCGCTCCTTCTCTTCCACTGATTTTATTATCACAGCGGATAATGGACCTGATATCTTATTATCTTGGTCCTTTGGAAGACTGGCAGTGGAGTAATTCTGACTAAGAAACTCGGTGCAGAATTCTACGGACTCTTCTCCAAGGTAACTCTCTGCCATACAACCTTCGGGATAATAACGGTTTCGAACATAACTCTTTAGTACTTTATTAAACCGTTCAAACACATACATCCACCTATAAAATACTGGTCCACATAAGCGTAGTTCCTGGACCAAGTGGACTACTATATGTACCATTACATCAAAAAATGACGCATGGAAAACCTTTTCTAGATCGCACAAGGTTAGTATAACATCTGACTGCAGCTTATCCAGTTTTGACACGTCTACTACTTTGTTGCACAAAGCATTAAAAAAGAAACACAATCTAATAATTGTGACCCTAACATGCTTCGGAAGAACGGAGCGTATTGCAACCGAGAGTAATTGTTGGAGAAGAATGTGGCAATCATGTGATTTCAGCCCGTAAATATTCAAATCAGGCATGGAAACACAATTTTTTATGTTCGATGCATGTCCGTATGGAAGTTTCATCGACATTAATGATGACAAGAAAGTCCTTTTTTCTGCCTTTGACAAAGTAAAGGGAGAAGGAGGCAAATAGGTTTTCTTTACTCCTACTTGGGGAGCCAAATCAGATCTAACGCCCATTTCCATCATATCACGACGGGCTGCCGCACTATCCTTTGTCTTATGGCGCATATTTAGTAATGTGCCAATCAGACTATCACATACATTCTTCTCGACATGCATGACATCAATACAGTGCCTAATATGGTGAAATTTCCAGTATTCTAACTCGAAAAATACTGACTTTTTCTTCCATAGACTTTCAACCTTCTTTGCCTTCTTCATTTTCTTCCCAAATTCAAATTTGATTTGTTCTTGCTCTGCTAACACTTCTTCTCCGGATAGGGTTCGACGCGGCTGCCCAAACTCTTGTTGTCCATTAAAAGCAGCCTTCTGCCTTCTATAAGGATGATGTAGAGGCAAATATCGACGATGCCCTTGGTAGCACATTTTCCTACTATGAGTCAAAAATTTAGATACGGTGTCATCTCCACAAACTGGACAACACTTATAACCCTTATTAACGCAGCCAGATAAATTTGCGTAAGCAGGGAAGTCATTTATCGTCCACATTAAAACTGCTATTAAAGTGAAAAATGATTTGTTATACGCGTCATACATATTTGGTTCCGCTTCCTTCCAAAGCTTTTTTAAATCATCAATCATCGGTTGTAAGTAGATGTCGATGTTATTACCAGGCTCATGCGGGCCAGGGACCAATATCGACAACATCATAAATTTTCTTTTCATACATAACCAGGGAGGAAGATTGTAAGTCACCAATATGACTGGCCAGCAACTATATCTATTAGATAGGCCATTATTGTGCGGGTTTATACCATCCGCCGATAAAGCCAAGCGAAGGTTTCTCGGTTCACTACCAAAGGATGGCCACCTATAATCTATATTTTTCCAAGGTGGAGAGTCGGCTGGATGTCGCATTTTACCATCTTCTGTCCGCTGTTGCGCATGCCAACACATTAGTTTAGCGGTGGAAGGAGATTTAAACATACGTTTAAATCTAGGAATTATTGGAAAATACCACATGACTTTGGCTGGAAGATTAATCCTCTCTTCACCTTTCTTTGTCAACTTCCACCGAGAAAGTCGACACTTAGGACACCTGGTTGCATCAGCATGTACACCCCTATACAGTACACAGTCATTCGGACATGAATGGAACTTTATATACTCTAGACCTAAATTGGAGAGGGTTTTTTTGCTTCATATGCATTACTAGGTAACACATTATCTTTGGGAAGTAGAGACCCAACAGAAGAAAGGAGGTCAGTGAAGGCACTATCGGTAATACCAAACCTAGATTTCCAGTTATGCAACTTCAACATCGACTCTAACTTAGTACAGTCACTACCCTCATATAGAGGTTGCTCAGCATCGGCTACGAACCTCCTAAACTGATATGAATCATTATCATATTGACTCGAGTTATATGCCGCTTCACAAACATCAACAGTTTCCGAAGCAGCGACATGCTCCTGATCTTGCTCTGACGCTTCATCAGAGGCTTGCTCAGGAGGTGGGTCTGGAGCTTGCTCTTCAGGTGGAAAACTAGCACTTGAAGATTTAGGACCCGTAGAAGCAGTCTCCCCGTGCCAAACCCAATGCACATAACCTAGACAAAAGCCATTGTCATAGATATGGCCCCTGATTGTTTTTATAGAGAATTTTTTAAAATTGGCGCATCGTCCACAAGGGCAAGGAATTTTGTTACGATCTTCAGAATTTTCTTCAGCATATATCAAGAAGTTTTCCACCCCCATTTCAAATGCTAAAGAATCCCTATCTTGCAAAATCCATGTCTTATCCATTAAATTTCCCTACCTGATAGCCACTATAAATATTAAAAATCCAACACATACCTATTTATAATTATTTAATAAAAGGCATATCAAATTTGTGTTGGTTACTGTAGGGATTAATTATATAAACTTAGAAAGGAGTAAATACCTTGATATCCTAATAATTTATAGTACTAATTCATTACTCTAAGATCCTATACATATACCCAATTAATTACAAAACTAGACTAAATTTATAAACTAGACTAAATTAAACCAAGATAATTAAAACAAATTAAACCAAGATATTTGAAAATATCACATAATTAAAAACCAATAATTCCAACATTCACAGCCCAGATAATTGTTAAATTTCCTTCACATAAATAAAACTCAGTGAGAACTTGAGTATTGAAACAAATTCAGCCCATAAATAAATAAATTAAAATTATCTGTTACTTGTATCTGTGAGAAGGATAATTATACAAAACAATTACTATAATACAACACAAGTAACAGATAGTTCATATCAGGAATGCAGAGACTTGTTCATATCAGAGAAATGACTATCATACAAAACAAGAAATGCAGAGACTTGTTCATATCTGATACCTGTTCAAATGCAGCCCCAAAACCCCCCCCCCCAAACACACTAATATGTATGAACAACCCCCAGAAAACACATAATTAAAAACAGAACAGAAACATTTACATTTACATCAATGTACCTAAAACATTGATTTACATCAGTGTACCTAAAATATTTAACATGACATAAAATTCCCAAAAACAGGACATAAAACCCCCAAAAAGAAACAAACATAAAACCCCCAAAAACATAAACATTTACATGCACAAAGATGAAAAACAGTAAAGAAGAAAAGAAGATAAACATAAAACATTTACATGCACAAAGAAGATATTAAACATAAAAATGAGGGAGATAAACAGTAAAGAAGTAAAGAAGAATATACCTCCGGATGCTTTCAATGTTCCGAAACCCCAATGTTCTAAACCCTCAGTGCTCCAACCTCCAAATGCTGTCTACCTCCAGATACTAGCTCCAACCTCCAGATACTAGCTCAATTTCAAGTTTAATTTGCTCTAATTTGAAGCTCCAAATCTTGAATTAGAATTGGGGCTAAAATTAGGGTTTCAGAGAAAAGAGAGAAGAGACGGTTAACAGAGACTAAGGTAAGAAGAGAGAAGAAAGGTAATAAGAATAAGAGAGAAGGAGGGGAGAGATGAGAGAGACGAGAGAGGCGAGGGTCGGGGAGAGATGAGAGGCTCGTGGGAGGTTTTTTGGAAAAGGGGAAAATATGTTAAAGTGAATTTTTTGTTAAAATTAAAGGGGGGAAAGTGTACTGAAAAGCGGGGGGGGGGGGGAGTTAAGTAATTTTTATTTTTTTTAAAAGGCCATAGACAACGGTTAACAAAATGAACTGATGTCAAAGTTAAAAACAAATTTGTGGCCTTTTTAATTTCTGAAGATAGACAACGGCTACTAAGTGAAACCGATGTCAATATGCGTATTCAACATCGCTTTTTACAAAACCGATGTTAAACTGCATTTTAACATCGGGTGCATTACATGCCGATGTCTAAGGACCGATGTCGTATCTACTATTTCTAGTAGTGAATGGCCAGAAACAGCAGTTCTTCTTCAAGTTCCACCTCTTCCGTATTTTCATAAATGTCACTTAATGACCTGAATCTCTTAGATGTATTGCTTGCGTTGGATTCCTCAGAGTTGTCCTCAGTTGTTTCAGATGATGTTGATGACTAGATAGGAGTTTCTTTTGTCATAGCTTCTCCTGTGACCTCATCATCTAGTCCGTCAATAGAGAATTGAATATGAGCCTTTTCAGCCTGCTCATGTGCATTCTCTGTAGTGGTATTCCAGTTCCACGACTTAGACTCCAGAAATACAACATCACTGCTTACTAAGACTCTCTTCTCGTCTGGATCATAAACTCGATGGGCTTTTGTACCAGGCTCTTTTCCCAAATAGAGAACATACTTGCTCTGATCATCTAATTTTTTTTGTGTGAATGCTTGGTATCTTCATATATGCACAGCTGCCAAAAATCCTGATATTACTGATATCAGGCTTTGACCCGTACCATGCTTCATATGGTGTGTAAACCGACAGAGCACGCGTAGGTAATCTATTAAGAACATATACAGCATGTCGTACAAACTCAGCCCAAAACTCTGATGGAACCTGCTTCTCTTTTAGAAAACTTCTGGCCATTGCCACAACGGTTCTGTTCCTCCGTTCCACCATGCCATTCTGCTGCCGGGAATATGGAGCAGTATAGTGTCTGAGAATTCCAGCCTCTTCACAATAGCTCGTGAATTGTGATGAACAAAATTCACCCCCTCTGTCCTTACGAAAAGTCTTGATCCTTTTCTCAGACCCATTCTCAACGAGTGCTTTAAATTTTTTAAACATCTCAAAAGCTTCATCTTTAGTTGACAAAAAATAAACCCGCATGTTGCGACTGAAATCATTTACTAAAAGCATAAAGTACCTCTTTCCAGATGGCATTGGTAGTGATATCGGCCCGCATATGTCACCATGAACCAACTCAAGTGCTTTATTGGACATATAGTTCGACTGACATGGAAAAGAGTTCCTTGTTTGCTTGGCCATTAGACACCCCTTGCATGCTTCCTTAGGATCCACTAGCTTTGGCAGCCCCATTGCCATGTTATTTCTTTCCATCAGACTTAATGCATTGAAATTTACATGTCCCAGGCGAGAATGCCAGAGCCACGACTTTTCTTCCGTCTTCGAGAGTAAGCAAACACTATGTGATTCCTCTAGCACGACACCTCCAGCACTCTGTGAATCCTCTAGCAAAATCTTATACAAACGATTCGCTGATCTCTGAACCTTCACTAGCAGTCTTCCATCACAGTCATATACCCATAAGAATTCTCTTTCTAGCACTACCTTATTCCCTTGTTCTGACATTTGTCCAAGGCTCAAGATATTGCTGCATAAAGTTGGAATATATAACACATTATTAAAATCCTTTACTTCTCATGTTTTGCAGTTAAACGAGATTGATCATTTCCCTTTAATGTCTACAGTCGACCCATCTCCAAATTTTACTTTACCTGTCACAGCTTCGTCTAATTTCAAAAATTTTGTTTCGTCTCCCGCCATGTGGTTACTCGCACCATTATCTAAATACCACAATTGTGAAAGCTTTCTTTCTTTCTCAGTTGGCTCCAACTTGGGCTTAACATTTTCTTCATTTAGCAGTACAATCCTTGTTTTTTTATCATCCAATTCAGACAATAATAGCGTCGGTTCATCATCCTTGATTTGTACCAAGTTTGCTTCTGATCTGTGGTTCCTCTCTCTTCGTGGTCATTTGCACTCTGCAGCATAGTGCCTTGTCATGTTACAGTTAAAGCACCTCACAGTACTTCTATCACGTTCAGCACCATCTCCCCTATTCTGGTATGCCCGCCCACTTCGTCCCCTAAAGCTTGACTGACCATCTGCAGATTCCTTGTTGCTTCTCTTCAACCAGTCCTCTCGAGTGAGTAAAAGCTTGTCTTCACCCTTTCCGCGTTTAATCCATTCCTCCTCTGTCAACAATAACTTATTTCCTCCAGTCTCAGTTTTACTCTTTAATCTCTCCTTGTGTGCCTGTAGCGACCCAATGGCTTCTTCAACTGACATACATTACAAGTCCCCAAACTGCTCAATTGTAGAAGCAATCTGCAGAAACCTAGATAGAACAACATGAAGTAGCTTCTTGACGACATACGATTCGCCCATTTGTTCTCCCAAAGCTCGAATAGTAGACACTAGACCATTCAGTTTCATGTAAAAGTCTTCAAGTCGTTCACTATCATCCATACGAAGTGACTCAAACTCCGCCTTTAACGTTTGGATCTTGGCCCTTTTCACCCTATCAGCTCCCTGGCACATCAATCTGATAGCTTCCCATCCTTCCTTCGCTATTTTTTTCAGCTATTGACAACAGCATATCCTCAGGTATGCCCTGGTAAATCATAGCCAAGGAAACCTTATCAATCTTGTCATCCAGCGGCGCCTTTACATCACTTGGTTCCACAGCAGTCCATACTCCTTGAGCTTGCATAAAGAGTTTCATCTTCAATGCCCATGCTGTGTAGTTACTCTTTGCTAACACTGGATAGGTTAAACCTATCGATCCCGCCTTTTCCTTACCTGTGTCCATTTCTTAGTCTTTGTCGTGAGTATTTCTGATATCTTGCTCTGATACCAAATGTAGAATCAAGATATATAAATACACAAAACAAATGATAAAATAAACTGGGACAATTTTTAATGAACTGACAAAATACAGTCTCTAAGCTTCATGAAATTACATGTAAAGAAATATAAACTAGCTGACAGTTATCAACTCCTAAAAACAAGTAACTAGTCTTCTGCAACTACTTCACTACTTCCACGATCCTACAAATACTGAAACTAATCCTATGACCATTTCTCAGCTACACACAAGGACACCTACCGCTGACTTATTCAAATGATCAAAAGGGAGCCAAATTTAAATTACTACAAACAGCTTCCAGATGGGCCCGAGAAAAAGGTGGATGGGCTAACCCAGTATGAACTCAAGGAAAAGGAAGGTGAGCTTTATAATATAGGGCCTAGGGGCCGGCATATTGTCGGATGGAATTCCAACTATTGGACAAGGAGAGCCAGATCACAAAGTCAGGTGACACATTCGACATGTGTCATGTGTGAAAGGGGTGATTGTTAAGAATTGTCCCACGGGAGCGACATATTTCTATTAAATAAAGAGTCAGTGACCCGGTCCAAAGGGACAATATCATACCTGGATTATGGCCTGCTCAGCAATCCAAATATTAACAAATTAAAATTTTCAAATAAATTAATAAAAAAAAATAAAATTTTAGGAGTAAATTATTTCTTACTAACAGAATAAAGACTTAATTCAAGATCCACTTACATGGGCATATGCATTATACAATGATGAAAATTTTGACAGAATCACACAAAATGAAGGTTAATAAAAATATACAGATATATCTTTTACTCATACTACAATGTATAGAATTAACACCTTGTTTAAGAAAATTATAAGACATACATTTCTAGATAAAGATTTTATAAAACGCACATAGGAACACAAATTAATCACGTGAAAAACCTTGAAAACTGAGACAAAAAAGATAAATTAGCTGAAGTTCATTGGTAACTGGAGAATGTGTGGTATTTATATAAACAATACACATATGCATTGGAGGTGTAGATGAATAAATTTCAATTTCTATAAATGTTAAGGTATGCTATTATTTTTTAAATTTCTATGAGTGTTTCAAAACTAGATAGGGTGACATTAGTTTTTAAAATTATATGAGTATTTTTTTTAAAATTTTATTAGTGTTTTAAAGTAACGTATAATTTTTTAATATTTTCTAAATTTCTAAGAGTGTTTTCTAAAGTATGATTTATTATTTTTAAAATCTCATAGATTTTAGATTTTTCTTGCCTTCTTTATTTTTCCAAAAGAAAGTTTTAAAATTATAGTTTTAATATGGTATATTTAATAATGTAATTATTTCGAAGGAAAATATAACCGACAATAATTCACATGATACACTTGAAGATTTTCAAATGATACCATGTATAATAAATATTACTTTATAAATATAAAAAAAATAACTATTACTATTAGCCTTCAGGTCAGTGAAGTCAATACATCTCATCCACTGTTCATTAGCCTTCTTTATCATTATAGTAATTGCCAACCATTCCAAAATTTGTATCTCCTCAATAAAACTAGCCTCTAAAAGATTCTCAACTTCTTGCTTGATGGCTTCCTGCCTTTCAGGGGCGAAACTCCTTTTTTTCGCTTCACGGTCTTTCTATTAGGATCAACATTCAACTAATGGGTGATCAACTTAGGATTTATACTAGGCATATCTGCCGCCAACCATACAAACACATCACTACTTTCTTGCAAGAACTTGTTAACTTCCCTTTGAGGGCTCCTCAAGCGATGCTCCAGTGAAAGTTATCTTCTCAAAATCTTCAAGAGTTAAAAGAATCGGCATCAAATCCTTCGTCGGCTTCGCTCACTTCTCATCATACTCGCGGATGTCCATATCTTCAATGGGCTGAACCTGCCCCCGGCTCCATCTTCCCTCAGCGAGGCTATATAACAGCTTTTTTCCATCTTCTGGTCTTTCATTTCTTCTCCTAATCCATTCCTTTTTGGAAATTAATCACTGAATGGTAAGATGATGGGACTGCCATTAAGGCATGTATGCCCTTCCTTCACATTATTGCATTATACGTTGACCCAGCCTTAATCACCACAATGTCAATATTTGTGTAGCTTTCCTTATCTCCTGGCCCGTTGTCAAAGGTAGTTTAATTATCCTTTCAACGGGACATTTGAATCAAGTGATCCCGTAGATCGGCAAATCAGTCAAGGTTAATTGAGAATCGTTGTATCCCATCCTTAAAAAGATATTATAAGCAAAATATCAACTAATGCTCCATTATCTACAAGGACTCTCTTTACAGGGTTATTTCCTATGATATGTGTTATTACTAGAGAGTATCATGAGGAAAGTTCATCCCCTTCCAAATCAAATTCATCGAACGCCATTAGTACTCCAGTCTCGGCCCTTTCAGGGCTTCCCTAACTATGTGCATGAACTCTCGAGCATTAGACTTTATTGCATTTTTAGGAAAGTCAGCCGCATTTGGTTTTCCAAAGATCATGTTGATCATTGCACCTCGTGGTTGGGGGTTTCGCCCCTAATCATCTTCATCCCTCCTTCGCTCATCAAAATTTTTTCTCCCATTACTGTTCCTTTCTCCCCACTCACCATCTCTATTAGACTTACTCAATCTTCCTTTTCGAATAAGGAACTCTTTCAAATAGATAATAGTTTCTTGTATCCAACTTGGAAGGATCATCATTCAAAGGCTTTGGCCAGTGAACATCTCTATCCTTTTCAATTTCCATCAAGATCTGACTCCTAGGAGCATTGAATCTAGCATATTCAGTAAACTTTTACTCGGGTCCTCCCTTCTTTGGTGATGAATCAGAATAATTTTTAACCTGAAGATACTTGTCCTTTGCATTATATTCGTGGTCTGTGTTACGCTTCTTTTCACCAGTGGGCTCATTATTTACCAATGTCTTGTTCATACTTTCCTCAACTTGGAAATACTTTCCAGCTCTACTTTGGAGTTGTAGCGAGTTCTCTGGTAAAATTTTGCTAGAGACATTTTAAGGAACTTATCCTTGGTCCTTTATTGCAAAGTATTCATGGCCATCTTATTATCAAGATCAGGGACTTTCAAGGCCTCCTTTATGAAATGATTCAAGTAGTCCCTAAAGGATTCCTTTGCTCCTTTCACAATGCTCATAAGGGAAGCCGAACTTTTCTTATGCACCTTCTTGCTAATGAATTATTTGATGAAAAACTGATTTAATTCTCTAACGCTGTACTCCGGAGTTTGAAAATAGAGAGAAGAGAAGAGAAGAAACAATTTTAAAATTTTCCTTCCTAGACGTACTCCCGAGTTTTTTACCGAGAGAAGAGAAATGATCCGCATAGAACATTTCCAATAATTTCCCCCCAAAAATGTGAAGATTTGAAAAGATCCTCTCACAATATCTTTTTTTTCTTGGTTACTTTCTCTCCTTTTTTACACAAACTCGGGAGCACACGACTGATTTATTTTATTCTACTATTTCTCTTCTCTTCCCATCTCTTCTCCTCTCCTCTCTCCTAAAAAATCACTTGAGCATCACAAAAGATCCGATCAAATTCAGGGGAAAACAGTTATACTATCTTTGGGCCATCCCTGATAAGGTTTGAGAAAAAGCCCGACATTTTATTACATCATTTACGGGTTACAACATCAGTGCATTAGAGAAAGTTGTGACATGATTTTCCTTATCCCCGGTCCCATCATAGGCTTTTATGGTGGGCATCTTGAACTTTCTTGTGATATCGGTATTAATGATCTCCACTGTAAAAGGCAGGGCTGGATCATCAGGGTCTCCGAGGGGGAGCAATTCAAACGTGTTTCCTCGAGGGACATTCAACATTTTTCTACTTGAGTAGTTCCTCTAGTTCGTCTAACTCGATTATTTAAGGTGGCTGCTGTATTATCCCATAATTTTTAGAAATAGATTAATAATAGAAGAATAGAATAAAAAGAATTAAATTAAATAAGGATTAGGATTTAAAATTAAATTAGAGTAATGAGTTTAAAATTTGGATCAGATTCTGATATGGATAACTTGTAGGTTAAGACAAAGGATTTTATGCCAAAGATAATTTTGAATCTCTGATTTATGCCATGGTTTGTGAAAATATCGAATAAGAACTTAGGACCACAGTCACTGGATTGTAGTGATGGTTTTCTGAAAATTTACGACCATTATCACCGGGTTTTAGTGGTCATGACATGGATTATGGATTATGGATTTTGAATTATTGTTGTTTATGTGCTATGTGTATCGCATGTATCGAATAAAAATAAGAATATGAATGGAAAGTGTTTATTTCGCATTTTATATCGAATAGATTATCGTATTTTGTTATATGTGTGTGTTACTTGGCCTACTAGTTGGATTGATTGTTCTCTTGTTGGGTTGTATAGCTCATTACTTACAATTTCAGGTTTCTCTTAAGAGTTTAAGTTGGATAGCATTGGAGTTCGAGGACCTTAGATTTAGAGTAGATTGACTTTTAGACTTCTGTTAGCTGCGCATTCGTAATAGTACCTTTGTAATAGAATTTTTCAGTTTTATTTCAGATTTTGTTTGATTTTAAAAGTCCGGAAGTGCGGGCTATTATAGCAGCTTAGCCTGACTATTCTTCATATTTTCTCTTAAGCCTTAGGATTTCTGCTTCATAAGCATGTATCCCTTCCTCAAAAGTATGGGCTGCCATCCCTTGACTTTCCTGAAGCTTCGGGTACCTACCTTCAACGGGCTCGGGGTGCCTACCTCCAACGGGCTCTTTGTCCCTAAGTCTCCTCCTGTGATGAGCATCCTCATCAGTAGATACTCTGCTCTCTTTAGTTGCATAGGGTCTAGGGATATCTCGTTCATTATTAATTGGTGGCAGACCTCTAATAAAATTAGGGTCATTTCATGGTTGCGGTTGAGGCAGTAGGGGCATTGTACTTCCTCCAGTCTTAAAGTATAATGGCATTTCATATGTGGGTTTTATTGGCCTATGGTGCATAACAATTAACATCTCAAACCCGCTAGATTGTACCACCAAAGGAGCGGTCAGAGTCGAGTTTTAAGGATTCGTCATAGGTCGGGATTGGCTGAGATCCAGATTTTGGAATGATAGGATTCGCCATCCCTTGAGAGTAGGTGTGTGAGGTGAAATCTTCATGGAATATGAGATTGTTTGAGTAGTTCCAGTTGACACTCCTTCAGGAATGTTATTTTCGCTTTGTATGGTTACCATGGTTGATATCTTCTTCCCACAGATGATGCCAAATATTATTGGTAAAAACTTATTTGTATTTAATGCTAGGGTTCGTGAGCTCTAGGCCCTTGATTGACTACTCTCGTGTTTCGGAACTCAAATATGCCTTCAAAAGATGCGTACCATGATCTATTTTATGGATCAAGCCAAAAACGTAGTTCTTATCCGTGGGGTGAGACCCCTTATATAGGCATGGGTAATCCTGAATTAGATTTGGGTTAGGAGACTTGATGAACAAATCTCAGACTTTAATTGGACTTTGAAGTCCTAGAATGCATGAAGTTGATTCCTTGTCCCTATAGGTTTCTTGGAGGCCAAACTCTAGAGAATTATACACTCAATAAGATATTATTTAATAGTTGATTTTCCCAATATTTATTAATTACAAAATTAACAAATATTTAAGGTTTCATCCATTATCTAATGGGCTTCTCTTACGGGCCATATTAAGTCTAATTAATGCGATTTTAATTGCACAATTATGAATAATTTTATTCCATATATATATGTGTGTTTGTGTATTTACACTAAGCAACTTTTCATATAAATTACATATTTTGTTTCTGAAAAATTGAATTCTATTATTTATTTTTAACTCATGTAAAATGTTTACTTTAAAATGCAAGGAGCTTAATATTTCCCATCTTTTTTATACTGAAGATGTGCTTTTGTTTGCCCACGGTTCTAGGGACTCTGTCATGCATATCATGGATAGTTTGTCTACCTTTTCTGCTTGGAGTGGTCTTAATCCTAGTGTGCATAAAAGCACAAGCTACTTTTGCAACTGCGAGCACGATCTTATTAATTGGTTCGATGACACTGATTCTTTCCCGAGAGGGGAGTTACCTCTTTGTCTTTTGGGTGTCCCTTTGATCTCATCTCTGCGTTGTATTAATGATTGCATCCCTCTCATTCCTAAAATCACTTGAAGACTTAATTCCTGGGCCAACTTGCTCTGGTCCTTGACTGGTAGGGCTATGGTTATTAAATCAATCATACATGATATATAAGGATTTTGGAGCAACCACTTCTTGCTCCTTCCATTGTAATGAAAAACACCTACGCTCAACTTATGAATATACTAACTGTTTATTTGTTAAAACTGAAAAATAAGCTTTGCTCGGAATAATGTTCCCTTGCCTTCAAAAAAAATAAGCGATTACAAGAATTTAAAGTAGATAACCACACGCAGGTGGTAGCCAGAAAATAGTTAACTACATAACAGACTCCTATCTACAGGCCACTACTTGATGACTGCATCTTATTCTTCTAAAAATACTCTAACGACTAGACGACTGATTCAAACAACGCTCAACTACACAATTTATTCAAATAAAACATTATTCAGACACCAAGTTTAGATTAACTAATTTCCAACACATTCCCCCCGTAATCTAAACTTACTTGGCCAGGTTCTTTCTTCCCAGTAGTTTCCTCATCTCTTCGAACTTTGCTGTTGACATAACTTTAGTGAGAATGTCTGCACACTGCATCTCAGATCTGATATAACTAATCACAATTTCCCCACGATTCACACATTCACGAATAAAGTGATAACGCACATCAATGTGCTTACTCCGCCCATGGAAAACAGGATTTTTTGCCAAATCTATGGCTGACTTATTATCAATGTAGATTGTCACGGGTCCTGGAACTATATCTGTAACTTGACTCAACAATCTCTGCAACCAAATACCTTAGCATGCTGCTGCAGTTGCAGCCATAAACTCTGCTTCATAGGTTGATAATGCCACACACCGTTGTTTCTGCAAGATCGAAGTTATCAAGCTTTCATTGAGATAGAACGCCATCCCACTCGTACTTCTCCTGTCAGTACAACTGCTTGTATAGTCGCTGTCGGAAAACCCAATCAACATATGATTACCAGTGCCTTTCATGTACTTCAAACCATACTCCAGTGTTCCTTTGACATAACGTAGTACCCTTCTTGCTGCATTTAGGTGTAAAACGGTAGGTTTCTCCATAAACTGACTTATTAGTTCTACAGCAAACAAAATATCAGGCCTGGTATGTGCCAGGTATCGTAAACCTCCAATTAGGCTCTTAAACATAGTTGGATCAACTGTTTTCCCAGTTTCATCCTTTTGCAAAATCAGCTTCGGATCCATAGGATATTTTGTTTCATTACAATCTTGCATACCTGCTTTTTCAAGCAACCTTTTTGCATAAGCCGTTTGCTTCAACTCAGTACACCCCTTCCTCTGTTCAACCTCGATGCCAAGATAGTATACCAGTTTCCCCATATCACCCATGTCGAATTCGGTACGCATTTGATCTTTGAATTTGATTATATTAGCAACACTTGTTCCGGTTACTAATAAATCATCAACATAAACACCGACAATAAGAGATTCATTACCTTCTCACTTTGTGTAGACGGTATGTTCATACGGACACTTTACAAATCCCAACTTCTCAAGGAATTTCTTCAACCGAGCATACCAAGCTCGTGGAGCCTGCCTTAAGCCATATAAAGCCTTTAACAATCTGTAGACTTTGTGTTCCTCATTTTCTTTTTCGTATCCTTGTGGCTGCTTCACGTAAACTTCCTCTTGTATGTCACCATTTAAAAAAGCTGACTTAACGTCCAAGTGATGAACCTCCCATTCGTTTTTCGCAGCCAATGCTAACAATAAACGTACTGTTTCCATCCTCGTAACTGGTGCAAATGCTTCTTCGAAATCAATACCTTGTTTCTGAACGTATCCCTTGGCGACAAGCCTTGCTTTATACTTTGTAATCACTCCATTTGCATCCCTTTCAATTTTGAATACCCATTTTAAACCAATTGCCCTGTGACCTGGTGGCAAATCGGTCAGAACCCAAGTTCTGCTTCTCTCAATTGAGTCCAGTTCACTGTCCATAGCTTTCTTCCATTCAACTTCCTGTGTTGCCTCTTCATAGCTGCTAGGCTCCTCAATACTTAGTAACAATAGATCATCAGCAATCTCTATTTGTTCTGTGTCGTCATATATCTCGCTAAGTAATCTGAACCTCCCTGGTGCACTGCTAGTTGCAGATGATTCTGCACTTTCATTTCCGGCAGTCATCTCTGAATTACTAGACATATCAGAGTTTCGTGACACACTTGATTGAGTAGGTGTGCTGGCTCCGAAGTGTTTGCAGAAAACTGCTCATTTTCACTGCAATCACATTCACTGCAAGTGCTTTTGATCACAAAGTTCCCTGCAACATGGTCTGGAAAAATCACTTCACCTGCAATTCCTTGTTCTTTCCAATCCCAAAAATTTCCTTCTTGAAACACCGTATCTCTGCTTATGTGTAACGTTCCACTGCTAGGATCATACAAACGATCTGCCTTAGTTCCTGGTTCCTTACCCAAGTATACCACAGGCTTACTTCTATCATCCAATTTCCTGGTATACACCGCTGGTATCTTCATGTATGCAACACAACCAAACACTTTGATGTGACTAATATCTGGTTTTCGTCCACACCAAGCTTCATATGGAGTTTTCCCCTTCAGTATTTTAGTTGGCAAACGATTCAGAATATATATTGCATGTCGTGCTGCCTCACCCCACATATAAGACGCCATCTTTGAACCTTTGAGTAGACTCCTTGTCATAGCTGCTACTGTACGATTCCTTCGCTCCACAACTCTATTTTGTTGTGGAGTGTACGGAGCCGTATAGTGCCTTTGAATGCCCATACTTTCACAAAACGAATCGAACTCAAGGCCACGGAATTCTCCTCCCCTGTCGGTTCTCAGAATCTTTATTTTATTTTCCGTTCCTCTTTCAACCAGTGCTTTAAACCTTTTGAATGACTCGAAAGCTTCACCTTTTGTTTTTAACATATATATCCATATTTTGCGTGTACAATCATCGACAAGTAAAAGAAAGTACTTGTTCCCTGCTAGCGTTGAAGGAGTTATAGGTCCACAGATGTCTGCATGAATTAATTCTAGTGGCTTCTTTGCTGTGAATAGTGCCTGGGATGGGAATGATTTTCGAACCTGTTTGGACATTAAGCAACCCTCACATTTCCTCTTTGGCTGTAAAAAATTAGGAATTCCAACTGCCATCTCTTCCTTGGACATCAATTCCATTGCTTGAAAGTTAATATGTCCGAGGCGAGTATGCCACAACCATGTTTCCTCCTCAGCCTTTGATAACCAACACATTGCCCTGTTTTCCTCGAGACTAATCTTATACAGTCTATTTGCAGATCTCTGAACTCTCATGAGCAGCGTTCCTCCTTGCTTATAAACCCTCAATTGATCTTCTTCCAGTACCACTTTACAACCCTCCTCAGATAATTAACCTAGGCTCAATATATTATTACACAATGTTGGTATATAATATACATCATGAACATTACATTCCTCGCCATTTTTGCACATAAATGATACTACCCCTTTGCCTCGAATAGTAACAATAGAGCCGTCTCCAAATCTTACCTGTCCCGTAACTTTTTCATCCAATTCCTTAAACTTTCCCCTTTCTCCAGTCATGTGTTGGCTAGCCCCATTGTCTAAGTACCACACCTGGGACATCTTGCTCTCATCATTCTTCTTACTGAGCGTAGGGGTCACCCTTTCTTCGTTTAACAGAACTACACCACCTTCCTTAATGTCACTCTCCATTAACAGCAATGCTGGTTCATCTTCTTTAGCTTGAGTCATATTCACCTCTGGTTTTTGCTCTTTCTCCTTCTTTGGTTTGCGACACTCATAGGCAAAATGACCATACGTCCCACAGTTGTAACACCTCAACGTACTCCTATCACGAGTTCCCCGACCACCATTCCTTCCTCGAGCATCAGCACTTCGAGTCCTTTGTGTCCAGGACCCTTCACCTCCGGTTTTGTTTACTTTACTGATCCACTCTTCTCTTGTTAACAGTAGTTTTCCACCCGTGTTTTCACGTCTTGACCATTCTTCTTCAGTAAGCATTAGTTGCCCCTTTCCACTATCACTCTGTCGTTTGGTTCGTTCATCATGTGTCTTGAGCGAGCCAACGGTCTCCTCGACAGTCATTTTGTTTAGATCTCCAAACTGTTCAATCGTTGACACAATCTGAAGATACCTATCTGGCATTGCACGAAGCAGTCTCTTCATAACACAACTTTCTGAAACAGTCTCACCCAGAGCACGGATATTTGTCACTAATCCATTCAATTTCATAAAAAACTCGTCCAGTTGATCTGACTCCTTCATATGCAAGTTTTCAAACTCACTCTTCATGGTCTGAACCTTGGCTTGCTTCGCACGATCCGCGCCTTGACACATAGTCTTTATCGCTTCCCACGCCTCTTTCGCAGTCTCTTTCTCAGCCACTGACAATAGTACATCCTCAGGTATACTTTGATAAATAGTAGCAAGAGCGATCTGATCATGCTTCTCATCAACTGTCGCTTTATCCTTTTCACTCACCTCCACAGCATCCCATACGCCGTGGGCTTTCACGAAGACCTTCATTTTCAGGGCCCAAGCAGTATAATTACTCCTGGACAATATGGGATAGTTCAAACTGATAGCACCGTCCTTCAGCTTAGTCTTCTCCGTTGTCATTCTTGGCATATACTTGGGCATACGTTATGTACACCTGCTCTGATACCAAAATAATGAAAAACACCTGCACTCAACTTATGAATATACTAGCTGTTTGTTTGTTAAAACTGAAAAATAAGCTTTGCTCGGAATAATGTTCCCTTGCCTTCAAAAAAAAATAAGCGATTACAAGAATTTAAAGTAGATAACCACACGCAGGTGGTAGCCAGAAAATAGTTAACTACATAACAGACTCCTATCTACAGGCCACTACTTGAGGACTGCATCTTATTCTTCTAAAAATACTCTAACGACTAGACGACTGATTCAAACAACCCTGAACTACACAATTTATTCAAATAAAACATTATTCAGACACCAAGTTTAGATTAACTAATTTCCAACACATTGTTCACCAATATATCAAATCTCTCCTAACTCGGTTTCTTTGGAAAGGTAATATTAATCATAAGGGAGGAGCCAAGGAGGCGTGGAATTTTCTTTGTCGCCCTAAGGAGGAGGGTGGTCTTGGCTTAAAATGGTACAATGGAACCGTGCCCAACTTATTCATCATTTGCTTAAGGTATGCACAAATTCTGGTTCTCTTTGGGCTTCTTGGGTCAACCACTCAATTCTCAAGCAAAGGTATTTCTGGGCTATTGATTTACCTAGTGATTGTCCTGGATTTGAAAGAAAATTCTTAGGCTTCAAGGTGTGGCACTCGAGTATATTACGTACCATATTGTTGATGGGAATTCGATCTCTTTGTGGTTTGATCCATGGTGGAGTCACTGTTTCCTTACTAACTCTATTAGTTCCCTATAATTGCTCAGTGCTCTCTCCCTAGAAATCAAAGGTAAGGGCCATTATTTGTAATGAGACCTAGGTTCTTCCAAGGCCAAACCCTAGAACTCATCATATTAACCCTGTGCTCACTCATTGGAAACAGGATTCCAATCTCCCTTCTATTCACTTCAAAGGACGTGATCACATTCTCTGGGATAGCCTTGATGCCTCTAAGGTTCGAATTTGGCATATCTGGAATTTGATTCATGACACGGGGACAATAGTCTCATGGCATAAGGCAGTTTGGCATAGGCTTTGCATTAACATGTTTGCTTCTCATCAATGGCTCTCCTGCCATGACCATCTTAGCACTTTGGTTCAGTTACACAAGTTTGGCATCTCATCTACTCAGCAATGCTATCTATGTGTTTTAGGCCGAGAAACCACTAATCACATATTCTTGCACTGCTCATTTAGCCACTGGGTTCTTCATCATCTTTTCTCATTTATTGGTCTGGCTACCCACTGTGATTCTGGGAAAGGTTGATTTCCTTACAGGATTCTGCTAAGAGCACTATCGCTTTTTGCTTTGCCCGGGTCTTTTGTTACCATATTTGGCGGGAGCAGAATGCAGGGGCTCATGACAGAGGTGTTTCCAGGCCTGCAAAGCTACTTCAGGGAATTTTAGTTAACATCAAAGCCCGTCTCAGTGCTTCGAAGTGGTTTGATTCTATTATTTGTAATAGGCCTGATCTGAACATCTGTCTTCATTGTTGAGAAATCTTTAGCTGCTTTTTAGTTGTTATTGTAGTTGTAGTTGCTTTCTATCTCCAATATGTTGTAGATTGGTTATAGATAGTTCTGTCTATGGCTTGTCATAGATCGTAAGGTGCATCCCTCGTTTATTCTCTTCTCTTCTTTCTTCTATAAAAAATTCAATTTAGCAAAAAAATAATTACTTTATTTCAGAAAAAACTTCCAAATATGATTGATCCAGCATATAATTATTATCTCCCGTTCTTTTCTCATAAAATTTTGTTGAATCTACTAATTAAAGTTTAAAATTGTTTACCGCAATGCCAATAAATTTTCAACAGTTTCATCTTACATGAACTCCTTACCGGTGAATAAATTTCTCGCCGGAAAAAAAAGCAACAAATGTAGAACTCTAAAAGAATCATGATTCATTAATATAATTATAATAATAACAGTGTAATATATTCGGTAGACAATAAGTTTGCAATTAACTCCCCATACATATCATTTTCATCACTTTAAGTCGTAAGTTGCAATTCAGTGAATGAAAATAATAAAATAAATGAAAAATAAAGAAGCTAGTGAAGAAATTTCTTGCTCAACTCGTGGTATTTTACTTGGATTCTCCTATAAATGTTTTTTCTTTAAATTTCACTCCTTTTACTACAAGAATAATGTCAATAGACATCACACATTACACATCGGTTAACTTTTCCACTGATGTTAAAAGAAGTATTGACATCATCCCGTGTTTTTGTGATGTCTTTGTTCTTTGTAGACATCAGTTATAATTAAACCGATGTCTAAAATTCAACGAAAAATAATAATTTCGCGCCCATCTTTTCTTTCCCCCCTTAGTCAAATTTTCATTCAGTTTTAATTCTAAATTCCCCCCCCAATCCCAAAATTATCCCCCCTTAAATAAATTTTGGTTCCCCCAAATCAATCTTCAGACACAAAATCAAACCTCTCTCTCGATCGAACCTCTCTCTCGATCGAACCTATCTCCCCTCACAATCTCTCTGAACTCCGGCCATCATCTCACCATCACAATCTCTCGAACCTCTCTCTCTCGAACTGGAATCTCTCTCTCTCATTCTCTCAACCTCTCTCCGCTCTCAATCTCTCCGTTAAGCCTCTTTCAGTTAACCTCTGTACTTCGGTAAGTATTAACGATCCTTTCATCTCTACTGATTACATGGTATTTTTTAACTTTAATCCTCATTTGTTTGCTTTAGTTATGATTTGTGATTTGATTTAGTGTTGTTTATCTAATTTTTCTTGTTATAAATGCTAATCTATTATTTTATTACAGATATGATTAGGTTTAGTTATTTTGATTTGGTACTTGGTGCTTGTTATAGATTTATCTCCTTTATTTTATAGACAAGTTATCGAAATTAAGTTGTTTGTATGCACGCTCTGCCCGGGTACGAGAGGCTCATGACAGTGTTACTATAGAGTTATTTTAAGTTTATATGTTCTAGAGTGGATGATTTACATTTTTACTTGTACAACTGCATAATGGAACTTTACTAGAAACTAATAAATTGCCTTGTCACTTGAAAGTCTTTGAACACAAATTTACTCTAACTGTTGAAATTGTCTTTAACTTCCAAGTTATTTATAGACGGTTATCGTTTTTATAAGGCTGGATCGAAACTTGAATGCAAAATTGAAAGATTATTATAGATATTAATTTTAACGATTGTGTTCTGGTCAAATCTCGGTCAATTTGAAATTGATTGTGTATGCTTACAAGTTGGTGTTAGTTTTGTAAGTTAACAAATAAGATTGATCTTCCTTGTTTGCTTTTGCGAAAGTGAAACTGATTATTGTTTGTTATTTATTGTTTGTCGTAGACATATATGTTCAAGTATGACAGTGTACATGGTTCTTGGAAGCATCATGAACTCAAAGTTAAGGATGAGAAGACCCTTTTATTTGGTGAGAAACCTGTTGCTGTCTTCGGTTCAAGGTATGGGTTAAATGATATAATGCTCAAAATATTGTTGTTAGCCGTACATGTCAGTTATTTTCAGGTATGTTTTTATGTATTGACATATTTTGAAGAGTGGTCAAAATAGGATAGTGAAAAAATGATCTTACAATTTTCATTAGACTGAATGTCTTCAGTTGGTTTCTGGAGAATGTAATAGTTTAAATTTCAGATCATATGTTTTACTATTTTGGTTGACGTTCTCAGACAATAATTACACAATTAGTGATGTAAAACTTTACACAATTTGGTCTATAAACTTCTTACACATCACTTTCAATTTAGAAAAGATGATGTCAAAAAAGATAATGTACATCACATTAAGGTAAAAAACTGATATCAAAGAAATCGAGGTTCAAGTCTAAATGAAACATACAAATCACTTTGTTTAAGATAAAACTAATGTTAAGTAATATTATAAATATCACTTTTAACCAAACAAAACTGATGTTAAAAAACACAATGTACATCACTTTCAGACAAACAACTGATGTTAAAGACTAACATGTTCAAGCATAAATGATACATAAACATCACTTCATTCTAGAAAATACTGATGTCTATACGCGAAATTAGACATCACCTTTCATTAAAGAAACTAATGTTTAATATGTCATTTTACATCACCTCTGTCAAAATTATCGATGTTTTTATGACAAAAAACATAGCTCAATATATGTTTAATATGTTTTAATCGGTGTAATTTTGGTATAGCCTTTTTTCTAAAAAATCATCATATAGACATCAATGTTTTTCACTAAAATCGATGTTTTTGTGACAAAAAAAATAGCTCATGATATGTTTAACATGTTTAATTGGGTGTAATTTAGTTAATAAATTATTTATTTATAGCATTTTATGTAAATAATCAACACATAGACATCTGGTTTTTAATTAAAATCGATGTCTAATCGAGTATAGACATCGGGTATTCACCGATGTCTAGAATAGACATCACCGACATCAACATCGGTTGGGAAACAACATAGACATCGGCCAAAAAGCGATGTCTATGGACTTTTTTCTTGTAGTGTTTGGATAAGTGGGCTAGTGTAATGCAAGTGTTACAAGGAGTGTTACATTAGGTAAGATATGTTTGTCCTATTGTAATACCTCTCAATTAGTGTTATAATAGGTATAAAGTTATTGTTGCATAGAGATTCCACTGTTACATGATATGTAACACTAGCGCCTGGTTGTATATTAGTTACTTTTTATTTTTTAAAAGTATTAGAGTGAATATTTTATCAAAAACTATAATTAAAATTATATTCTAGTTTATTCATGACTCTAAAATTTAGCATGTAAAATAAAAAATTTAGAACGTAATGTAAATTAATACATAATATATTTTTTCAATTTTACATTTATTACATAATTAGTTTTAATAAAATAAATATAAAGCAAAAATTAAAAATTAAAATAGTATAAAATAGACATTAGTACCAGTGAAACTTTGGGCGGTATATTTCCCTCGTAAACGAAAAAAAGCGTTAGTAAATTCCTCCGGACAAAATACTTTGAATCTAGTATGTCTCTCGACTTTTATATCTCTGAAAATTTCTCTCTCACCACACACTATTTCATGAACAAGCTCAAAAGATGAAACGAAGAATAAATCGAAGACTTCTTAATTGAAAACACATGTTTATGGCTTCAATTTGAACAGATCCCCAATTGCCTTCTAATTATTTTAAGGTTCAGCCCCATAATCCTAGATCCCCAATTGCCTTCTAATTTCCATTCTTTTTCGCAAATTCAATTGAAAATTTTAAACAGATCTGCGCATATTCGCACAAATACTTTTATATTTTCGAGAAGAGGAAGACTTTGCCTGTTTGGTATCAGAAAAATGAGTTTTTAAGGCATTCAAGGAGAATCAGAGTCTCGTTCTTGTTGGAGAGACCGGGAGTGGAAAGACTACGCAGGTTAGCTGCTTTCGAGTTTCGTTTGTCTTGAATTTATATGGTTTGGAATAATAGGGTATTTTTAAGTGTTTGTGTATGAAATTATAGGTTATATGTTGTGTATTTTTAAGTGTTTGTGCAGATTATTGTTATGAGTGACGTGTGTATTTACAAATTTGTGGGAGTGGATTGTAGTTGATCTGAAGCTAGCTCATCACTCGAAGATGATTTCAAGTTTACTCGAAGCTGATTTTAGGTTTACTTAATTGATTGAATTAATTGATTGAATTAATTAAGTATTTACTTAATTGATCTAAAGCTAGTGGTGATGAGTGGATTGTAGTGTATTTACAAATGTAGTTAAAATAAAATTAATTGATTATGCATTTCCTCTTCTACAAGGTTGGATTTTTTATAAGAGAAAGATTTATTAAACTGGTGCAAATCCTCCAAATTTTACTTAATGCTCTCTTTTCTAAATTTGACAGGATTTGTTGCTACCATATATGTTGTACAGATATTGACATCGCAATTATGGTAGGTGGATTCCCGTACAAAGATGGGATGGAGAGGAAGGATGTAATGTGAAAAAATATATCGATATACAGGACTCAAGCTTTGGCCTTAGAGCAGCACGCTTCAACAAATTGCAAGGTCATATTCTTTTAATCTGAAGAATAGAACTTTTAGTTCTGTTTCTTGAAGTCAGAATGGTTCTTTTCTCAACTTACTTCAAAAAAAATATGAAGCTTGGTGCCAATTTCAAGTTCTTGCATTCGTTAATGACACGAAAACTTTACTTCTGTTAAGGTATCTTCAATTTATATTTTGTGCAAGTGCTCCTGGTAGCTAATCCAGCTAACACTAACACACTAATCTTTAAAGAATTTTCTCCTTTTAACAAAATCAAGTTGAATGTTAAAATTAGGGTTTTCAGTGTGCTATGTAGATAGTTTTGATTAATTTATTTACCAATTTTGTCATTAGTTGTGTAATGTCCACTGATTATTTGAATTGCAGGAGCTTGATGAGTCAGATATAAGTACCAAAGAAGGCACTAGGGTTATACTTGGAGGAGCCCAAATTGGTTTTACGGGAGAAAAGGTATAATAATTATTCTGCACTTACATTGTTCTGCACTAGTTTCAATTAAGAACCGGCAGAGCTAAAATTGGAAGAAATAACTGAAGATATCTTGAATATGGACCTTGATAAGGACCATAATACATGGTAATCTGTACTAGCTGTTAAAATATTCATCTTGAATTTGCAGTTACTGGTTTCAATTAGTCAGAGTATTTCCAGAGTTACCAGACCTACTTGCCTGCTTGGGTGGTATGAAGATACATGTATCTTTTCTATTGTGCTGCTTTTATTACTTTGTGAACTGCTACATTTTAACTTTCTGCTGAGAAGTGCGAAATGACTTGTTTACCTTTTATTTTATTTACATTCAGTCACCTAGTTTTCTATGGTCAAATCTAAATCCATTTGCAACAGACCTCTATCTTGTATCTTTGACTTGTCACTGCATTTAAGCCTGTACATGAAGCAATCCATCCATGTAAAACTACCCGACTCATTTAAATAATACCTGAAATAATTCTTATGGTTTTGTTAGCCACCGGAAGCTTGCCAACCATGAATTAAAAAGTATGGGAATGTTTTGGACGTGATGATGCTTTGGTCAATAACTCGTTTTATCTCCCTTTATAGGGTTATATTTTCAACTGTGCTACTAGGCAGATCTGCCCATCTGATGTGAACGCTCTCTTTTTTCTACTATGGAAATGAAAGATTTTTTTATGCTGTTTATCTTTTATGCAGTGTGAGGACTCACGATGCAATGTGGGGCAGCACAAAAATTGCGTCATTGTTCCGGAAAAAATATGTAGAACCAGTTGTTCCCGAGACCTTTTACTGTGAACTCTGCAGACTAAGTCCCATAAGTAATTTCCATGATTAATTTTAACATTGAAATTCACTGGCATAGTGGTATGTATATATAGCATCTACATTTGTAGCTGTGCTTGATCTCTGCATATTAAACTTTAATTTAAAAATCAATATTAACCTACATTGGTTTTCTTTTGATAGTCATATGATTATTCAACTTGTTTCCATCTTTCAAGAGTGTTAGTATATTTAAAAAAATATATAGTTTACGTATTTTACAGGATATACCAACTTGAACAATTGGAATCAATTTTGATTCCGCCAACTTGAACAATTCGATTTTACTTCAATGGGTTTTATGATATTTATATGCACATCTACCACACTTATTTACATACAAATGCATGTGTGAATTAGTGTTTTCTTTTCTTTAAACTGGTTGTCGTTCTAATATTATAATACCTTTGTCCCCTTTTGGTAGTCATTTGACTTCTTGGCACCTATTTTAAGGTGTTAACAAAATTATATTTCTTATTAAAACATAATTTTTCTATTAAACTAAATTACAAAATTTATACTTCTATTTGACATAAATATCAAAGTAATAATATATACAAACATATATCTTAAGGGACCACTAAAAGGGGACACCGGAGTACTTTTTTTATTTCTTTCTATTCCTTGGGTAGTTTGTTCCTTTTCCACGATGACCTTACTTTTTCTCGTCAATCTTTACTTTTGGACCATTACTGTGGTCAATGCATTTTATTTTGGGCAACATATTATGAGTATTTTTTAGAAAAGAAATGTCATAGCTAGGTTCTTTATATGCTATTTACTCAAAAAAATAATAAGTATGATCTTGAAAACCCATGCTAGTTTTGTGAGAGTTACTATGAAAACTTAGACCTGTGCAAATACCCAAAATTGAAACATCCTTTAATTTTTTTGAAAGGTATAATGGGTTATGTATTCAGTCACCAGTATAAAGAAGGCTTTAAGAGGGAACTTTAATTTTTTTTAAAGGTATAATGGGTTATGTATTTTTGAATTGTCGGTTCATGCTATTTCTGGAGAATAGTTATTTATTGTTTTATAACCATTTTTATCTGAAACTCCGTACAAAAAGATTGTGCCAGAAGCATACATTACACAAGATTAGCCGATTGCAAAGTATGTTCAACGTCTTCCAGCAACAATCGAGAGAGATTCTCCCCCTTTTCTTTTCAAGTTTAATGAGGTACACAATTATTATAACTCTAGTCTATGAATTTACCCGGTCAATAGTAGCTCGCTAGGAAATGAGCAATATATTATAGCTCTGGTTCAATACACATCCAGCAATATAAAGAGACTATTACACTTTTTTCAATTATAATCAGGTACATAGTTATTATATCTCTAGTCTACCAACTTACCTGGTCATAAGCCATAACAAATTGTGCTCACTAGGAAATAAGCAATGTGCTATATTTATGAATGAAGCAATATTCACATATACATTGCATCTATAGCAATTGTGACTATTTATCTTTACTCTGTCATGAGGAGCCCTGTTTTGTATAATGGACATATTCAAGTAAAAAAGGAACTTGACATGCATCACCGACTCAGCTTAGAGTTAGTTTTAGTTAGTAGTTGCAGGGTACATGTCTGACTATCACATTTAATCATTGATTTTTCTGAAGGATCCATTGCAAAGACATTGAGCGATGGAGCGGCATATAAATGAAATTTTTTTAAAACAGTAATGTATGTGGTTCACATGCGCATTCTAATAAGAATAATAAAAGTCAGTTACACAGTGGATATACCATGGTATTTGCCATGGTATATCCAATTTTTCTTGTCTTTTTATTCAAGTGTGTTGTGTACATTTTTCTTGCTCCATTCAGTAAATATTTGGCAATTCTGAATATTGTTGTGTTTATTCAATTGCTTGCATCCGTTTGAATGTTTCATGTTTTTTTATATGTTCTGATCATAATCTTAATTGACCTCACATTTTTTTTAATTTTCTTCCCACTTGTATATCAGATTACGTTGGCTTCATCTGTCATGCTTTGGCAGAGAAAGTATGGAAGGATAAAAAGTGATTCTCTACATGGTTATTTTGTATAATTTTATATCTAAGAATAGTTGAAGAGTAGTTTTTGTATAGCTTGGATGTTATGTTATAGTACTTTGGTCGTCGTTGGCGTTGGGGATGGTTTGTAGAATTTATTGTTATGTAGTTGTTTGGTTTGCCGAGCTGAGACTCAAGTATGCAACTTTGATGTTTTTGTTGATTATGGATTATTCTCAAAATAGACCATATATTTCAAAAATGTTTTTAATAACTGTTACATTTGCTTGTTCTGGTGTAATATTTGTCTACATATAATGTTACACTACATATGTTATTAGTGTTACAATAGATAAAAAGATTGTTACAATACACATATTCCAATGTTGCCTAACTAAAAACTGGTATTACAATTGATAAAATCTACTGTTATAATAGGAAATATGGGACCCACAGGTGGGGTCCACGTGAGACCGCGTGGCACCAGTGGTCGAACTTATGCATTCTTGATCAAGATATTGTATCACTCATTTTGCTTTATATTTGGGCATGTTAGTGTAATAGTAGGTGCCTATTATAATGTTTTCCTCTCTGTTATAATAGATCAGTGATGTGTTATATTAGGGTGTCTATTGTAATGCTCGTATATGTAACGCCCCCTGGTGTTCCAATAGACCTATTGTAACGCTTTTGGGGCCTATTGTAACACCATTTAGGCATTACAATAGCCCACTTATGGCATAGTGATGGATCAGTGTAAATACCCTATAAGAGACGGCCATCTTAATTTATCATGAATAGCCGCATCAATAAGTAAATTCTTTTTAATTGTTTATTTACCAAACTAAATGCATATAAAATTATATAATTTGATTATAAACAACAGAAATTGAAGATCACCAAACTCATTGCTGGAAAAGATAAATCCTTAACGTGTCCCTCGTTGTATTAATACTATTACTACAAAAAAGGCAATATTCCGGCTATTTATATGCATAATTTATATAAATCCTGCTGAAAAAATGTCTGTATTTGCTGCATATATTTGGTACAAAGGATCTAAAAAAGGATTCGTACAAGCAGAGTAATTAGAAATCGTTGCTTCAGCATGCCTTTCAGGAGATCTAAAGTCGGATTATACAAATTTTGAACATAACACAAAAGCAATATTTCTAATATTAGTGCGGTTTAGCAATTAATATCATTAAATGATTCCCTGAAATTTAGTTTAAAGATATATACATATATATATAGATATATATATATATATATGTGTCAATTTTGTATTGAACATTATATATTTGTGGAAGTAATTAAATTATAACCATATGACTGTCACGTGTCCATTGGTTTGATCCTCATTTTCAACAGAGTATAACGAACCAATATGCACTACGCCATAAGTGCGCTACTATAATGCAAGTGTTATAAGCAGCGTTGTCGTATTGTAACACCTGTCGATTAGTGTTACAATAGCTATAAATCTAGTGTTGCACAGAAATATTAGTGTTACACAACATGTAACACCAGCACCTGGTGTTACATTAGTTACTATTTTATTTTTTATATATTTGTAATGAAGACATTTTCATAAAACTTGTATTAAAATTATATTCTCGATTATTAATGAATCAAGAATGTAGTAAAAAATATTTAATAAATACTAAATTTTATTGTACATAAATATAAAACACACTTTGTTAGTTCATTCTTTAATAAATATTAATTTAATAAGTAAAATAAAAATATCAAATATAAAAATTTTAAAATATGTACACACTTTACTAGGTAAAAAAATAGGCGTTATTTTACCCTCCTAAATTAAAATATATCTCGACTCGTAAAAAACACGCTCAGACAAATATACACAAACTCTCTCTCTCTCAAATGTTGTCTGGTCTCACCTTTATGAAACACTATTTATTGACACTCGAAAGATGAATTGGAGAAGAAATTACATATTTGGTATTTGAATACACATATATATGGATCTAATTTAAAGGTCGTTACTAACTTTTTGATTTATCTTACAGGTTTCGAGGGCTTCAAATTGGGGTTTTAGTCCTTTTTCTTAGGTTAGCCGGTAAATGTTTACAGATTTGTTCGGATTTAAACATATATACATATTTTCCCCGATTAACATATGTTTCATGGTGAAATTTCAGGTAACTAGGGCTTTAAAATTAGGGGTTAGGGCTTTTTCTCATATTTTATTGGGCGTTAAAGCTTTGGTTAAGGTATGTACTAATTTCAGTTGGGTTTTCATATTCGATTGGGTTTTTTGGATATATGTGTATGTATCCATTGGTTTTGTTATGAATTTGATATGTTATATATGTTTTGTTATTTTGTTTTTTAAGACTGTTATGTTATACTTGTTTTTATCATATTCGATTTGTTTTAACACTGATACAAGTAGATAATCAGGATAAACTTACGCATTCTCCATATGATGGGCAGTCTATTCATGGAGATGATGTTAATATTGAGAATGATGACGACGACCGAGAATTGGATCTGTGTGGAGGTTTGTTAGATGATGAGAAAGCACAGATACTTTGAATTAATGAGCATATTTAGGATCATGATCAGGTTTTTTAAGTTGTACGTGTATGTGGAGGTTTTAGTGTGTATTTCAAGTTTGAAGTACAATCATGTGTACATTTATTTGTTCTTAGTTTGTTTGTTCTTAGTACTACTACAGTAGTTCCTCCGTATCTCACTTCCTCAGTATTATAGTTTAAAAAAACTGAAGAGAAGCTTTTGCAAAGTGTTGCTGAGATGCATAATCTAGAAGTCCAGCTTGAGGCTGCATCTGATCACGATCGATGATTATCGATTGATATTAGTACCTCTCCTGAAATTATTCATCCAGGTGTGTAATGACTCGTGTTTTATGCATGATTTTCTCCGGTTTGTATCAACTTATGTTCTAACTGATTATCTGTACTAATATAACTATATTCACGAACACTTGGAGGATCTAGCAGAAAAGTATGCTATAGAGAAATCTGATGCTGTTAGAGAAGCATTTTGGCAGAACTTGCTCTTGATTCTAAAAAGCACATTGTCAGCGGAGACATGACAAGTCTAAGGAGAAGAAGAAGAATAAAGATTCAATAAAACAAAGGATGTCAAGGTCTGGAACATGTTCATTTCATTTGAAAAATGTTTGTATTTTTTGTTATTTACCTTAAGCATAAAGTCTGTAGGTCTAATAACTTGCTTATTCTGTAGACTATTGCTAACAATGAGCTGCATGTGCGTCCTAAGGAGATCGGCGAATTCAAGTATGCACCCTGATATTAAAGATCACACTCATTTAGATGTCCTTCCATTTTAAATCTGAATATATAACACATTCCGAATATATTGTGATTATTTAAATTTTGACTAACCTTGTCAGTTTTGGTGTGGCAGTAGCTCCGTGTCATTGGAATACGATGAAGGCCATCTTTACCATGGGCTATAGTTCTAGGAGACCCTCTGGACCCTGCTCCTATCCAGCATCTGGCTCAGGAGTTATGGTGAAGACTAGACGCAGAAAGGTATGTCGGTATTGACATGAAGGAGTTATCAAGTATGCCTGGAGTCAGTCGACCAAATTTAAATTACTACCAACAAACACCCCCTTAATCTAAATTTGGTTCTGCAGATTCCTGATACCGAGTAACCCGCACAATCTCTCAAACTTCACGGTAGCCATAGCTTTAGTTAACACGTCTGCACACTGGTCACCTGTTCGAACATGCTTGATCACAACTTCACCACGTTCAACACATTTCTTTTGAGCTTATACACCCATTTCAGACTAATCGGTCTGTGTCCTGAGGGCAATTCTACGAGCTTCCAGGTGTCGTTCTTTTTGATAGCTTCTATTTCATACCTCATCGCATCCTTCCAAGCTCTCTCTTTTGCAGCTTGGTTATATGTTGCTGGTTCCTCAATCACTACTAAAAATATGGGATCAGACATCGGTTCTGAACCGATGTTAAAAAAAACTGAACCGATGTCTTCGCGTGTGATGTTAAATGTCATCAGGCTTTGACATCGGTTCACAGCCGATCTCTATTACAGTGATATATATCGGTTTTAAGAATAATTCTGATGTCTTTGCAACAAATTTCAGCTTATATTACAGTATTTCTAGGTGAATATGAGTATATTATGGGGTAATTATCCATTAAAACATGAAACCTACAAGCTCTAAAAGGTATTTTTTTAAAAATCTTTCAAACAAACCGATGTGAAAATCTAGATCAGACATCGGTTATGTTGTCTGACCGATGTGAAATGGTCCATCAGACATCGGGTACTTTTATCAACCGATGTAAAATAATGGGTTAGACATCGGTTTCGTTCATTTGGTGATGTTAAATCCTTTTGTTTAACATCAGTGTTTTTTTCTAACCGATGTTTAATTTTTAATATTGTAAAATTTAAGACATCAGCTATTGAAAATTCGATGTTATTTGGCTTAAAATACATTGATTTTTTTTACAGAACCGATGTCAAATGACTATTTGACATTGGTTTTTGTAGTTCTTTTTCTTTTAATATTATTTCACCTGATGTCTTTTGTTCATTTTTACATCGGTTTTAAATTACCATTCTGATGTTAATATATGTACTGTAAATTGCATATGCCATCCTGGTACTATTAATAGCCCAGGGAACCAATTGCATTTTCAACCAGAAAAATACCAACAATATGCAATACATCCAACCAAATTTATAAAAATATAGAGGTATACATTGATACCAAATTTACTAACATTCAATCCAACAAGAGCTCAATTCGGACATTACATTCCAAGTCTAAAATAAACATCCCAACTAAAAACAATAAAACCCAAATTCTCTAGTTATTACATCCAACATTCTAAACATGTTTGACTAGTTAATATGTACCACTTGTCAAATTTCGACAATTCCAAACATAAATCAGAATGATGGATGTAATTGTCACCAAACATCCCTTAATTAACCACCAACCACCAGCAAACACAATATCAATTCACATAGTTCAGAGGAAAGCTATATATATAGATACTTATCATTTTTACATCTTGTCTTGGATAAATTCAAGCACCTCCATCCGCACCTCATCCAACTCCTGCCTTGTGTAGGACTTTCGAGTTTTGGTTGCCCACTATAAAACACACGTAAAAATTAGCAACCAGAATATTATTAACCAGAATTGCCATATGTATAATTAAAAATAAACAGAACCAACTATTTATAATTTAACCAGAAGAGGACCTTTTCTATATTTAACCGTAATTTTCTTCGTTAATCCAAAACTATATACCAGATAGTTCCTTATCACTAATAAAAACAAGATCCATCTGGAAATCACTAATAATAAAAACTGATAATAAAAATGGCACTCATATTTATCTGTCCTGAAAAACTACACAAAAAAATTCTACATGCCATCTATCGGAAATGATTTGCATATATACCTTGGTAGTAAAAGATAGCTCCTTATCAGCAATGATATCTTTCATGTATCGCATTATAACATAGCCACATTCAACCCCTCCTGGTTGTTTGGGAGATCCCTGTTACAATATAAAATCTGAATTAGCACCAGAAATTAATTAAAATTACAAAGTGATAAAAAAATACAAAAAACTTACAAGAAGATTCTTTATCTGAGGAGCTTTATTTCCCCTTCCAGTTTGAGCATTGTAGGATTTCATCGCTCTACATTGCAGAACAACAATAATATACATGATTATTTTTCAAAAGGGAGAATATTTACTATATATATATATTTATATATAGTAATTAACAGAAATATATTACTCTGTTAATGATTTTTCCAACTCATCAAAATGTGTTGGATGTGGCAGAGGGTTCAGAATATAAATGTCGTCATCCCAAATTACAACCAAAATCCAGTGGCAACTATGTTTATAAAAAAGAAAAAATAAAAACACAAGTCAGAAATTTTAAAAAAACTACCTAAATATATTAATTTGTACAAGCATGTCTAAATTAAAAATACTTACTTATGATTATGTGGCATGAAGTACATGCGATAAGGACTACTCTCTTTCAACCGATTAACAAAATAAGAATGAAAAGATTTGTTCAACGTAAATGTAGCTCCTGGATCGAAAAATCCATATAAGACCACATCATCATTCTTCCTCTCAATCTTAATCAGTCTTTGCAAGAGCCTACCAGGGAGTGAATTACATTACTTATAATATCCGTATAAAACATGAATATTGAATATGTAACGATAAAAAAATTAACTTACGCCATATAAGCAGATATTACAGCTTGGCCAATCATATCGAACTCCAACAATGCTTTCACATTTTCATGCAATATATAAATTATTTTCTCAGTCCCAAACACGTCCGAATCACACGGAATTGGTATTGACTCCCCAGTGGCTTTCATGAAGACTGCAGCATGTTTGTATAACACCTTGTACTGCTTTGGCACATTCTTGTTTAGCTTCATTTTTCTATAATCATCTTGAAGTTTCTGCAACTCATCTTTCCGCTTAGACTGCCCCTGCAACACTTCCTTTTTCTTTTTCTACACAGAATTAAATAAAACAAGAATAATCGGTTATTATTGACATAACTACTATAGAATGCAACAATCAATTCAGAGTATATTGACATAATTTTTATATAACATACCGCCACAGTTGGGTAGATGATCAATTCACGAGGCCATGCTACGTGAGAGCCAAGTGCTTGGCGTACAACCTCAATTTAACCAGGTATGGGCACTGGAACCGACGCCTCTGGCTGGATGTGTCCGTCAACCGACACACGAACATGTCCGGGCTTTAGAGGCACTCCGTGTACTGAAACATTCATCTCTTCGTGATCATCAAAAACTGTTCCAAAAGCAACCTTGTTCTCTATGTAATCCAGTGCAAGCTCACATGACTGTGGACCCTACATTATAGTGAGGGATCAATTTAATTTTATTTCATAAATCCCAAGTTTGTAGGCATATATCTAGTAGATCTTAATAATATTTTACCTTCTTTCCGCTCGGAGGAGAGGGGTCAAAACCAACAAAGTCTTCATCATTTACCAACAACTGTTTGGCACTCAGCGGTTTAACAGCAACTCCAACATTCCGCTTATCAGCAGCTCCCTCTTTATTAACAGGTACTTGATAACTTGATTTGTCAGAGAACATAGGAGAGTGACCATTCGAAGCATTAACCAAGGCCTTAAGTTCAGCCATCTCCCGCTGATTTCTTTCTAACTGATCCAACAACTCTGCCTTGGTAATTTTAGCCTTTTTCGCTTTCGGCAAATTGAAGAATGCTGTTGGAGTGACAAAGCCGCCAACCCCTCGAACCCTTCCTGCGTGCTCAGGAGTCTGAAGTGCCGTAGTCAACACATCTTCTGTTCCATGTGGAACAAATTCACCCTTCTCCTTTATTTCAAGTAACTCAGCCTGTAAAATAAATACAAACAATTAGTGCATTATTTATGACGCAATTATCTTTGAAGGGAATGCAGTATTAAAAATATCACTTATAATTCTCGCATTTATTTCTGCTTGCTCTTCAGTAAGCTCATCAGGATTCTTTGGCATCCTAGCCTTCCACCAAAAAATTGCACGATCAGGTTTCTCTTTCCGCTTTAAGTTCCCTTTCTTTATCTGTTAAAAAAGAGAAAATGTTTAAACTCCATTATAACTTAGAATTGCAAAGCCAAATAGATATGGTTCTTACTTCTTCTTCTCGCAAACCAATATACCCCTTCCTTGACAAGCGGTGATGATATTTCCGTTTACCCACTCTATTGCTCTGTAACTTACGTTGTTCCTGCACCAAAATAAATTAGTAAAAATTAATAAATATTATTTAACCAAAATCTATTTAATCATTTAGCAAGTAAAATGGCAATCATGTATATTTTATTAGTAGAATATATTCATACCAGCCATTTGGGGCTCGTCCTCTCTGCAACAAATTTCTTCCAAGGTTCTTTACCAACAAACGCATACTTCTTCGGAGGCTTCATCAATTTCTTCTTTTTTCCAATAAATGGCATCACATATTTTGCAGTTAAATCAGCTTTAAACTGCCTCCATTTTTTACCTGCCGATTGTAGCACAAGCTTCTCACTTTCTGGGGCAATTTTGAATGTGTCCTAAAGAGCCACATAATATAAATTAGCCACATAATTTACAGTCACAATTTAAATAAAATGAAGAAGTCAACAAGGGATATAATTTACCTGGACATCATCCCATAATTTTGCTTTTAGATCACAATCCACTTTTGGCCAGTTTTCAGTGTCGATTGGAATCATTGTCCTTGCGAGCATTCCTATGTAAGACTGTAAAGTAGGCCTGGTATTTCCGATGGGAACTCCAAAATCATTGTATCTAACTTTAAATTTCTTTCCCCGAGCTTTCTTCACCACTACTTTGTGAAGAGCTGAAACACCACGCGCACCTCCTAGCCTTTTTTTTGCAGATTCAGAAGTGGTCATCGTTTCTTCACAACTACTTTGAGTTTGATATTGTGGAGGGACTTGAACCAACTTTTCATTACAAGTCTCTGAAGTTTTGACATCAGGAACAATCTCATCATCAACCTTTTCAGAGTTATTCTTCCTGTCATTTTCTTCGAAAATTACTTTCTTGGCTTTTTGCTTCTTTGCCATTTTGCTCCCTTAGTCTGCATTAAATTGAATAATAAAGCCATCAGTTGAACAATATATTTTCAGTCCGTCATTAATTACAGTCAAGCATAAATAATAAATTGTAAAATCAGCAAGTACGAATACAACTATACAAGAACAATAATTTACCTAAACTGCAATCAGTAATTAATCACATTTGAAATATCTCTAAAGTATTTTATAGAAGTACAATTAAATAATGCAAAATAATTAAAAAAAAAATAATGCCATCAATCAGTAATTATGGATGAACTACTTATATGATTATAACAATGCAAAACAAAAGAAAAAAAAAATAACAATATATTTTACACATTATAACACAATTAAAGGCAAATATATATGGTTCATTCAGTCATTCAAATTCCCATTTAGATATATATTTTACATAAAGCTACATCATCAGTCAGTAACGACATTAGGTGCAGGAGTTTTAGTAGCAGTATTTTTAATCCAAATTCCCTCAACATTAGGTCTAGCAGTATGAGCGACATCATCAGTAGTGACATCAGTTGCGGGGATTTCAGTGCAGAATGGGGGATGTTCCATGATCGTGTCTCCTAAGTCATCTTCATTATACAATTCTTGGTAGTCTCAAGTTGTGGAGGACAGAACAATAGACCAGGTAGCATCAACGGGATCTTCAAGGTAAAACACTTGCTTGACTTGGTCAACAGAAACATATTTATCTTTTTTGTGACCTTGTCGACTAAAATCCACAAGTGTGAACCCAAGATCATCAACCCTTATTCCTTTATCATTACTTGCCCATTTACACAGGAACAAGGGAGCTTTGAATGCATGGTAGTCTAATTCCCATATCTCTTGTATGATACCGTAAAATGTCAAATCATTTTCTATGGGGTTCAAATCCTTGGCACTAGAAACCTGGACCGCTTTAGCAATGACAGACACCCCGCTGTTTTGAACAACGCGTATGTCATCTTGTTCCTTTGTAAAATATCGCACTTCATTCACTAGATAACCTTGATAAGTTAGTACTGAAAATGATGGCTTGGCAGCGAGCCATCTTATCGTATCTGAAACACCTTTGTTGTTATCCCTTAGTTCATCATTCACCTACAGATATGATAAGAAATTTTAAATCCTAAATAGCTAATAGTCGTCATTACACTACAGATCAAAGAACCTAATACAACACTGACTTTATTTTGAAACCAATCAGCAAAGAGCCGATTGTGCTCTCTCATGAGCCAATGTAAGCTTTTCCTTTTCCCTCGGTGAATTTCTTCAAGATATTCCTTATGCATTCTGAAAAATGCATATGGAATGATATATTAAAGACACATTACAAGACTAATTACTGGATAATGAGGAATTGAAAACAACAAACTGCATAAACTCACAGAATATATGGAAACACTTCAGCATTGTTTAGAAGGACATGTAGATGTGCTTCATCTCGCTCCTTCTCTTCCACTGATTTTATTATCACAGCGGATAATGGACCTGATATCTTATTATCTTGGTCCTTTGGAAGACTGGCAGTGGAGTAATTCTGACTAAGAAACTCGGTGCAGAATTCTACGGACTCTTCTCCAAGGTAACTCTCTGCCATACAACCTTCGGGATAATAACGGTTTCGAACATAACTCTTTAGTACTTTATTAAACCGTTCAAACACATACATCCACCTATAAAATACTGGTCCACATAAGCGTAGTTCCTGGACCAAGTGGACTACTATATGTACCATTACATCAAAAAATGACGCATGGAAAACCTTTTCTAGATCGCACAAGGTTAGTATAACATCTGACTGCAGCTTATCCAGTTTTGACACGTCTACTACTTTGTTGCACAAAGCATTAAAAAAGAAACACAATCTAATAATTGTGACCCTAACATGCTTCGGAAGAACGGAGCGTATTGCAACCGAGAGTAATTGTTGGAGAAGAATGTGGCAATCATGTGATTTCAGCCCGTAAATATTCAAATCAGGCATGGAAACACAATTTTTTATGTTCGATGCATGTCCGTATGGAAGTTTCATCGACATTAATGATGACAAGAAAGTCCTTTTTTCTGCCTTTGACAAAGTAAAGGGAGAAGGAGGCAAATAGGTTTTCTTTACTCCTACTTGGGGAGCCAAATCAGATCTAACGCCCATTTCCATCATATCACGACGGGCTGCCGCACTATCCTTTGTCTTATGGCGCATATTTAGTAATGTGCCAATCAGACTATCACATACATTCTTCTCGACATGCATGACATCAATACAGTGCCTAATATGGTGAAATTTCCAGTATTCTAACTCGAAAAATACTGACTTTTTCTTCCATAGACTTTCAACCTTCTTTGCCTTCTTCATTTTCTTCCCAAATTCAAATTTGATTTGTTCTTGCTCTGCTAACACTTCTTCTCCGGATAGGGTTCGACGCGGCTGCCCAAACTCTTGTTGTCCATTAAAAGCAGCCTTCTGCCTTCTATAAGGATGATGTAGAGGCAAATATCGACGATGCCCTTGGTAGCACATTTTCCTACTATGAGTCAAAAATTTAGATACGGTGTCATCTCCACAAACTGGACAACACTTATAACCCTTATTAACGCAGCCAGATAAATTTGTGTAAGCAGGGAAGTCATTTATCGTCCACATTAAAACTGCTATTAAAGTGAAAAATGATTTGTTATACGCGTCATACATATTTGGTTCCGCTTCCTTCCAAAGCTTTTTTAAATCATCAATCATCGGTTGTAAGTAGATGTCGATGTTATTACCAGGCTCATGCGGGCCAGGGACCAATATCGACAACATCATAAATTTTCTTTTCATACATAACCAGGGAGGAAGATTGTAAGTCACCAATATGACTGGCCAGCAACTATATCTATTAGATAGGCCATTATTGTGCGGGTTTATACCATCCGCCGATAAAGCCAAGCGAAGGTTTCTCGGTTCACTACCAAAGGATGGCCACCTATAATCTATATTTTTCCAAGGTGGAGAGTCGGCTGGATGTCGCATTTTACCATCTTCTGTCCGCTGTTGCGCATGCCAACACATTAGTTTAGCGGTGGAAGGAGATTTAAACATACGTTTAAATCTAGGAATTATTGGAAAATACCACATGACTTTGGCTGGAAGATTAATCCTCTCTTCACCTTTCTTTGTCAACTTCCACCGAGAAAGTCGACACTTAGGACACCTGGTTGCATCAGCATGTACACCCCTATACAGTACACAGTCATTCGGACATGAATGGAACTTTATATACTCTAGACCTAAATTGGAGAGGGTTTTTTTGCTTCATATGCATTACTAGGTAACACATTATCTTTGGGAAGTAGAGACCCAACAGAAGAAAGGAGGTCAGTGAAGGCACTATCGGTAATACCAAACCTAGATTTCCAGTTATGCAACTTCAACATCGACTCTAACTTAGTACAGTCACTACCCTCATATAGAGGTTGCTCAGCATCGGCTACGAACCTCCTAAACTGATATGAATCATTATCATATTGACTCGAGTTATATGCCGCTTCACAAACATCAACAGTTTCCGAAGCAGCGACATGCTCCTGATCTTGCTCTGACGCTTCATCAGAGGCTTGCTCAGGAGGTGGGTCTGGAGCTTGCTCTTCAGGTGGAAAACTAGCACTTGAAGATTTAGGACCCGTAGAAGCAGTCTCCCCGTGCCAAACCCAATGCACATAACCTAGACAAAAGCCATTGTCATAGATATGGCCCCTGATTGTTTTTATAGAGAATTTTTTAAAATTGGCGCATCGTCCACAAGGGCAAGGAATTTTGTTACGATCTTCAGAATTTTCTTCAGCATATATCAAGAAGTTTTCCACCCCCATTTCAAATGCTAAAGAATCCCTATCTTGCAAAATCCATGTCTTATCCATCAAATTTCCCTACCTGATAGCCACTATAAATATTAAAAATCCAACACATACCTATTTATAATTATTTAATAAAAGGCATATCAAATTTGTGTTGGTTACTGTAGGGATTAATTATATAAACTTAGAAAGGAGTAAATACCTTGATATCCTAATAATTTATAGTACTAATTCATTACTCTAAGATCCTATACATATACCCAATTAATTACAAAACTAGACTAAATTTATAAACTAGACTAAATTAAACCAAGATAATTAAAACAAATTAAACCAAGATATTTGAAAATATCACATAATTAAAAACCAATAATTCCAACATTCACAGCCCAGATAATTGTTAAATTTCCTTCACATAAATAAAACTCAGTGAGAACTTGAGTATTGAAACAAATTCAGCCCATAAATAAATAAATTAAAATTATCTGTTACTTGTATCTGTGAGAAGGATAATTATACAAAACAATTACTATAATACAACACAAGTAACAGATAGTTCATATCAGGAATGCAGAGACTTGTTCATATCAGAGAAATGACTATCATACAAAACAAGAAATGCAGAGACTTGTTCATATCTGATACCTGTTCAAATGCAGCCCCAAAACCCCCCCCCCCCAAACACACTAATATGTATGAACAACCCCCAGAAAACACATAATTAAAAACAGAACAGAAACATTTACATTTACATCAATGTACCTAAAACATTGATTTACATCAGTGTACCTAAAATATTTAACATGACATAAAATTCCCAAAAACAGGACATAAAACCCCCAAAAAGAAACAAACATAAAACCCCCAAAAACATAAAACATTTACATGCACAAAGATGAAAAACAGTAAAGAAGAAAAGAAGATAAACATAAAACATTTACATGCACAAAGAAGATATTAAACATAAAAATGAGGGAGATAAACAGTAAAGAAGTAAAGAAGAATATACCTCCGGATGCTTTCAATGTTCCGAAACCCCAATGTTCTAAACCCTCAGTGCTCCAACCTCCAAATGCTGTCTACCTCCAGATACTAGCTCCAACCTCCAGATACTAGCTCAATTTCAAGTTTAATTTGCTCTAATTTGAAGCTCCAAATCTTGAATTAGAATTGGGGCTAAAATTAGGGTTTCAGAGAAAAGAGAGAAGAGACGGTTAACAGAGACTAAGGTAAGAAGAGAGAAGAAAGGTAATAAGAATAAGAGAGAAGGAGGGGAGAGATGAGAGAGACGAGAGAGGCGAGGGTCGGGGAGAGATGAGAGGCTCGTGGGAGGTTTTTTGGAAAAGGGGAAAATATGTTAAAGTGAATTTTTTGTTAAAATTAAAGGGGGGAAAGTGTACTGAAAAGCGGGGGGGGGGAGTTAAGTAATTTTTATTTTTTTTAAAAGGCCATAGACAACGGTTAACAAAATGAACTGATGTCAAAGTTAAAAACAAATTTGTGGCCTTTTTAATTTCTGAAGATAGACAACGGCTACTAAGTGAAACCGATGTCAATATGCGTATTCAACATCGCTTTTTACAAAACCGATGTTAAACTGCATTTTAACATCGGGTGCATTACATGCCGATGTCTAAGGACCGATGTCGTATCTACTATTTCTAGTAGTGAATGGCCAGAAACAGCAGTTCTTCTTCAAGTTCCACCTCTTCCGTATTTTCATAAATGTCACTTAATGACCTGAATCTCTTAGATGTATTGCTTGCGTTGGATTCCTCAGAGTTGTCCTCAGTTGTTTCAGATGATGTTGATGACTAGATAGGAGTTTCTTTTGTCATAGCTTCTCCTGTGACCTCATCATCTAGTCCGTCAATAGAGAATTGAATATGAGCCTTTTCAGCCTGCTCATGTGCATTCTCTGTAGTGGTATTCCAGTTCCACGACTTAGACTCCAGAAATACAACATCACTGCTTACTAAGACTCTCTTCTCGTCTGGATCATAAACTCGATGGGCTTTTGTACCAGGCTCTTTTCCCAAATAGAGAACATACTTGCTCTGATCATCTAATTTTTTTTGTGTGAATGCTTGGTATCTTCATATATGCACAGCTGCCAAAAATCCTGATATTACTGATATCAGGCTTTGACCCGTACCATGCTTCATATGGTGTGTAAACCGACAGAGCACGCGTAGGTAATCTATTAAGAACATATACAGCATGTCGTACAAACTCAGCCCAAAACTCTGATGGAACCTGCTTCTCTTTTAGAAAACTTCTGGCCATTGCCACAACGGTTCTGTTCCTCCGTTCCACCATGCCATTCTGCTGCCGGGAATATGGAGCAGTATAGTGTCTGAGAATTCCAGCCTCTTCACAATAGCTCGTGAATTGTGATGAACAAAATTCACCCCCTCTGTCCTTACGAAAAGTCTTGATCCTTTTCTCAGACCCATTCTCAACGAGTGCTTTAAATTTTTTAAACATCTCAAAAGCTTCATCTTTAGTTGACAAAAAATAAACCCGCATGTTGCGACTGAAATCATTTACTAAAAGCATAAAGTACCTCTTTCCAGATGGCATTGGTAGTGATATCGGCCCGCATATGTCACCATGAACCAACTCAAGTGCTTTATTGGACATATAGTTCGACTGACATGGAAAAGAGTTCCTTGTTTGCTTGGCCATTAGACACCCCTTGCATGCTTCCTTAGGATCCACTAGCTTTGGCAGCCCCATTGCCATGTTATTTCTTTCCATCAGACTTAATGCATTGAAATTTACATGTCCCAGGCGAGAATGCCAGAGCCACGACTTTTCTTCCGTCTTCGAGAGTAAGCAAACACTATGTGATTCCTCTAGCACGACACCTCCAGCACTCTGTGAATCCTCTAGCAAAATCTTATACAAACGATTCGCTGATCTCTGAACCTTCACTAGCAGTCTTCCATCACAGTCATATACCCATAAGAATTCTCTTTCTAGCACTACCTTATTCCCTTGTTCTGACATTTGTCCAAGGCTCAAGATATTGCTGCATAAAGTTGGAATATATAACACATTATTAAAATCCTTTACTTCTCATGTTTTGCAGTTAAACGAGATTGATCATTTCCCTTTAATGTCTACAGTCGACCCATCTCCAAATTTTACTTTACCTGTCACAGCTTCGTCTAATTTCAAAAATTTTGTTTCGTCTCCCGCCATGTGGTTACTCGCACCATTATCTAAATACCACAATTGTGAAAGCTTTCTTTCTTTCTCAGTTGGCTCCAACTTGGGCTTAACATTTTCTTCATTTAGCAGTACAATCCTTGTTTTTTTATCATCCAATTCAGACAATAATAGCGTCGGTTCATCATCCTTGATTTGTACCAAGTTTGCTTCTGATCTGTGGTTCCTCTCTCTTCGTGGTCATTTGCACTCTGCAGCATAGTGCCTTGTCATGTTACAGTTAAAGCACCTCACAGTACTTCTATCACGTTCAGCACCATCTCCCCTATTCTGGTATGCCCGCCCACTTCGTCCCCTAAAGCTTGACTGACCATCTGCAGATTCCTTGTTGCTTCTCTTCAACCAGTCCTCTCGAGTGAGTAAAAGCTTGTCTTCACCCTTTCCGCGTTTAATCCATTCCTCCTCTGTCAACAATAACTTATTTCCTCCAGTCTCAGTTTTACTCTTTAATCTCTCCTTGTGTGCCTGTAGCGACCCAATGGCTTCTTCAACTGACATACATTACAAGTCCCCAAACTGCTCAATTGTAGAAGCAATCTGCAGAAACCTAGATAGAACAACATGAAGTAGCTTCTTGACGACATACGATTCGCCCATTTGTTCTCCCAAAGCTCGAATAGTAGACACTAGACCATTCAGTTTCATGTAAAAGTCTTCAAGTCGTTCACTATCATCCATACGAAGTGACTCAAACTCCGCCTTTAACGTTTGGATCTTGGCCCTTTTCACCCTATCAGCTCCCTGGCACATCAATCTGATAGCTTCCCATCCTTCCTTCGCTATTTTTTTCAGCTATTGACAACAGCATATCCTCAGGTATGCCCTGGTAAATCATAGCCAAGGAAACCTTATCAATCTTGTCATCCAGCGGCGCCTTTACATCACTTGGTTCCACAGCAGTCCATACTCCTTGAGCTTGCATAAAGAGTTTCATCTTCAATGCCCATGCTGTGTAGTTACTCTTTGCTAACACTGGATAGGTTAAACCTATCGATCCCGCCTTTTCCTTACCTGTGTCCATTTCTTAGTCTTTGTCGTGAGTATTTCTGATATCTTGCTCTGATACCAAATGTAGAATCAAGATATATAAATACACAAAACAAATGATAAAATAAACTGGGACAATTTTTAATGAACTGACAAAATACAGTCTCTAAGCTTCATGAAATTACATGTAAAGAAATATAAACTAGCTGACAGTTATCAACTCCTAAAAACAAGTAACTAGTCTTCTGCAACTACTTCACTACTTCCACGATCCTACAAATACTGAAACTAATCCTATGACCATTTCTCAGCTACACACAAGGACACCTACCGCTGACTTATTCAAATGATCAAAAGGGAGCCAAATTTAAATTACTACAAACAGCTTCCAGATGGGCCCGAGAAAAAGGTGGATGGGCTAACCCAGTATGAACTCAAGGAAAAGGAAGGTGAGCTTTATAATATAGGGCCTAGGGGCCGGCATATTGTCGGATGGAATTCCAACTATTGGACAAGGAGAGCCAGATCACAAAGTCAGGTGACACATTCGACATGTGTCATGTGTGAAAGGGGTGATTGTTAAGAATTGTCCCACGGGAGCGACATATTTCTATTAAATAAAGAGTCAGTGACCCGGTCCAAAGGGACAATATCATACCTGGATTATGGCCTGCTCAGCAATCCAAATATTAACAAATTAAAATTTTCAAATAAATTAATAAAAAAAAATAAAATTTTAGGAGTAAATTATTTCTTACTAACAGAATAAAGACTTAATTCAAGATCCACTTACATGGGCATATGCATTATACAATGATGAAAATTTTGACAGAATCACACAAAATGAAGGTTAATAAAAATATACAGATATATCTTTTACTCATACTACAATGTATAGAATTAACACCTTGTTTAAGAAAATTATAAGACATACATTTCTAGATAAAGATTTTATAAAACGCACATAGGAACACAAATTAATCACGTGAAAAACCTTGAAAACTGAGACAAAAAAGATAAATTAGCTGAAGTTCATTGGTAACTGGAGAATGTGTGGTATTTATATAAACAATACACATATGCATTGGAGGTGTAGATGAATAAATTTCAATTTCTATAAATGTTAAGGTATGCTATTATTTTTTAAATTTCTATGAGTGTTTCAAAACTAGATAGGGTGACATTAGTTTTTAAAATTATATGAGTATTTTTTTTAAAATTTTATTAGTGTTTTAAAGTAACGTATAATTTTTTAATATTTTCTAAATTTCTAAGAGTGTTTTCTAAAGTATGATTTATTATTTTTAAAATCTCATAGATTTTAGATTTTTCTTGCCTTCTTTATTTTTCCAAAAGAAAGTTTTAAAATTATAGTTTTAATATGGTATATTTAATAATGTAATTATTTCGAAGGAAAATATAACCGACAATAATTCACATGATACACTTGAAGATTTTCAAATGATACCATGTATAATAAATATTACTTTATAAATATAAAAAAAATAACTATTACTATTAGCCTTCAGGTCAGTGAAGTCAATACATCTCATCCACTGTTCATTAGCCTTCTTTATCATTATAGTAATTGCCAACCATTCCAAAATTTGTATCTCCTCAATAAAACTAGCCTCTAAAAGATTCTCAACTTCTTGCTTGATGGCTTCCTGCCTTTCAGGGGCGAAACTCCTTTTTTTCGCTTCACGGTCTTTCTATTAGGATCAACATTCAACTAATGGGTGATCAACTTAGGATTTATACTAGGCATATCTGCCGCCAACCATACAAACACATCACTACTTTCTTGCAAGAACTTGTTAACTTCCCTTTGAGGGCTCCTCAAGCGATGCTCCAGTGAAAGTTATCTTCTCAAAATCTTCAAGAGTTAAAAGAATCGGCATCAAATCCTTCGTCGGCTTCGCTCACTTCTCATCATACTCGCGGATGTCCATATCTTCAATGGGCTGAACCTGCCCCCGGCTCCATCTTCCCTCAGCGAGGCTATATAACAGCTTTTTTCCATCTTCTGGTCTTTCATTTCTTCTCCTAATCCATTCCTTTTTGGAAATTAATCACTGAATGGTAAGATGATGGGACTGCCATTAAGGCATGTATGCCCTTCCTTCACATTATTGCATTATACGTTGACCCAGCCTTAATCACCACAATGTCAATATTTGTGTAGCTTTCCTTATCTCCTGGCCCGTTGTCAAAGGTAGTTTAATTATCCTTTCAACGGGACATTTGAATCAAGTGATCCCGTAGATCGGCAAATCAGTCAAGGTTAATTGAGAATCGTTGTATCCCATCCTTAAAAAGATATTATAAGCAAAATATCAACTAATGCTCCATTATCTACAAGGACTCTCTTTACAGGGTTATTTCCTATGATATGTGTTATTACTAGAGAGTATCATGAGGAAAGTTCATCCCCTTCCAAATCAAATTCATCGAACGCCATTAGTACTCCAGTCTCGGCCCTTTCAGGGCTTCCCTAACTATGTGCATGAACTCTCGAGCATTAGACTTTATTGCATTTTTAGGAAAGTCAGCCGCATTTGGTTTTCCAAAGATCATGTTGATCATTGCACCTCGTGGTTGGGGGTTTCGCCCCTAATCATCTTCATCCCTCCTTCGCTCATCAAAATTTTTTCTCCCATTACTGTTCCTTTCTCCCCACTCACCATCTCTATTAGACTTACTCAATCTTCCTTTTCGAATAAGGAACTCTTTCAAATAGATAATAGTTTCTTGTATCCAACTTGGAAGGATCATCATTCAAAGGCTTTGGCCAGTGAACATCTCTATCCTTTTCAATTTCCATCAAGATCTGACTCCTAGGAGCATTGAATCTAGCATATTCAGTAAACTTTTACTCGGGTCCTCCCTTCTTTGGTGATGAATCAGAATAATTTTTAACCTGAAGATACTTGTCCTTTGCATTATATTCGTGGTCTGTGTTACGCTTCTTTTCACCAGTGGGCTCATTATTTACCAATGTCTTGTTCATACTTTCCTCAACTTGGAAATACTTTCCTGCTCTACTTTGGAGTTGTAGCGAGTTCTCTGGTAAAATTTTGCTAGAGACATTTTAAGGAACTTATCCTTGGTCCTTTATTGCAAAGTATTCATGGCCATCTTATTATCAAGATCAGGGACTTTCAAGGCCTCCTTTATGAAATGATTCAAGTAGTCCCTAAAGGATTCCTTTGCTCCTTTCACAATGCTCATAAGGGAAGCCGAACTTTTCTTATGCACCTTCTTGCTAATGAATTATTTGATGAAAAACTGATTTAATTCTCTAACGCTGTACTCCGGAGTTTGAAAATAGAGAGAAGAGAAGAGAAGAAACAATTTTAAAATTTTCCTTCCTAGACGTACTCCCGAGTTTTTTACCGAGAGAAGAGAAATGATCCGCATAGAACATTTCCAATAATTTCCCCCCAAAAATGTGAAGATTTGAAAAGATCCTCTCACAATATCTTTTTTTTCTTGGTTACTTTCTCTCCTTTTTTACACAAACTCGGGAGCACACGACTGATTTATTTTATTCTACTATTTCTCTTCTCTTCCCATCTCTTCTCCTCTCCTCTCTCCTAAAAAATCACTTGAGCATCACAAAAGATCCGATCAAATTCAGGGGAAAACAGTTATACTATCTTTGGGCCATCCCTGATAAGGTTTGAGAAAAAGCCCGACATTTTATTACATCATTTACGGGTTACAACATCAGTGCATTAGAGAAAGTTGTGACATGATTTTCCTTATCCCCGGTCCCATCATAGGCTTTTATGGTGGGCATCTTGAACTTTCTTGTGATATCGGTATTAATGATCTCCACTGTAAAAGGCAGGGCTGGATCATCAGGGTCTCCGAGGGGGAGCAATTCAAACGTGTTTCCTCGAGGGACATTCAACATTTTTCTACTTGAGTAGTTCCTCTAGTTCGTCTAACTCGATTATTTAAGGTGGCTGCTGTATTATCCCATAATTTTTAGAAATAGATTAATAATAGAAGAATAGAATAAAAAGAATTAAATTAAATAAGGATTAGGATTTAAAATTAAATTAGAGTAATGAGTTTAAAATTTGGATCAGATTCTGATATGGATAACTTGTAGGTTAAGACAAAGGATTTTATGCCAAAGATAATTTTGAATCTCTGATTTATGCCATGGTTTGTGAAAATATCGAATAAGAACTTAGGACCACAGTCACTGGATTGTAGTGATGGTTTTCTGAAAATTTACGACCATTATCACCGGGTTTTAGTGGTCATGACATGGATTATGGATTATGGATTTTGAATTATTGTTGTTTATGTGCTATGTGTATCGCATGTATCGAATAAAAATAAGAATATGAATGGAAAGTGTTTATTTCGCATTTTATATCGAATAGATTATCGTATTTTGTTATATGTGTGTGTTACTTGGCCTACTAGTTGGATTGATTGTTCTCTTGTTGGGTTGTATAGCTCATTACTTACAATTTCAGGTTTCTCTTAAGAGTTTAAGTTGGATAGCATTGGAGTTCGAGGACCTTAGATTTAGAGTAGATTGACTTTTAGACTTCTGTTAGCTGCGCATTCGTAATAGTACCTTTGTAATAGAATTTTTCAGTTTTATTTCAGATTTTGTTTGATTTTAAAAGTCCGGAAGTGCGGGCTATTATAGCAGCTTAGCCTGACTATTCTTCATATTTTCTCTTAAGCCTTAGGATTTCTGCTTCATAAGCATGTATCCCTTCCTCAAAAGTATGGGCTGCCATCCCTTGACTTTCCTGAAGCTTCGGGTACCTACCTTCAACGGGCTCGGGGTGCCTACCTCCAACGGGCTCTTTGTCCCTAAGTCTCCTCCTGTGATGAGCATCCTCATCAGTAGATACTCTGCTCTCTTTAGTTGCATAGGGTCTAGGGATATCTCGTTCATTATTAATTGGTGGCAGACCTCTAATAAAATTAGGGTCATTTCATGGTTGCGGTTGAGGCAGTAGGGGCATTGTACTTCCTCCAGTCTTAAAGTATAATGGCATTTCATATGTGGGTTTTATTGGCCTATGGTGCATAACAATTAACATCTCAAACCCGCTAGATTGTACCACCAAAGGAGCGGTCAGAGTCGAGTTTTAAGGATTCGTCATAGGTCGGGATTGGCTGAGATCCAGATTTTGGAATGATAGGATTCGCCATCCCTTGAGAGTAGGTGTGTGAGGTGAAATCTTCATGGAATATGAGATTGTTTGAGTAGTTCCAGTTGACACTCCTTCAGGAATGTTATTTTCGCTTTGTATGGTTACCATGGTTGATATCTTCTTCCCACAGATGATGCCAAATATTATTGGTAAAAACTTATTTGTATTTAATGCTAGGGTTCGTGAGCTCTAGGCCCTTGATTGACTACTCTCGTGTTTCGGAACTCAAATATGCCTTCAAAAGATGCGTACCATGATCTATTTTATGGATCAAGCCAAAAACGTAGTTCTTATCCGTGGGGTGAGACCCCTTATATAGGCATGGGTAATCCTGAATTAGATTTGGGTTAGGAGACTTGATGAACAAATCTCAGACTTTAATTGGACTTTGAAGTCCTAGAATGCATGAAGTTGATTCCTTGTCCCTATAGGTTTCTTGGAGGCCAAACTCTAGAGAATTATACACTCAATAAGATATTATTTAATAGTTGATTTTCCCAATATTTATTAATTACAAAATTAACAAATATTTAAGGTTTCATCCATTATCTAATGGGCTTCTCTTACGGGCCATATTAAGTCTAATTAATGCGATTTTAATTGCACAATTATGAATAATTTTATTCCATATATATATGTGTGTTTGTGTATTTACACTAAGCAACTTTTCATATAAATTACATATTTTGTTTCTGAAAAATTGAATTCTATTATTTATTTTTAACTCATGTAAAATGTTTACTTTAATTTCTTAAAATTGCATTTTTCATAAAAAATTAGAATTTAAATTAGTTATAAAATTTAAAATTTGAATTATTCTTGTTGACTTTTAACAATTACAGTTGCACTTGTTACATCAAGAAATGATTCATATTCAAAATTTATCAATTGAATTGTGTTTTTATATAAATAAATAAAATAATGAACCAAATAGAACTTTGTTCGATTTTTATGATGCAACTAAAACAAACAAGCGAATTCTTTTTAAACATTAAAAAAATATGAGTGAAGATAAATAACAAACAATTAGAAAAAAAATAGAAAATCAATGAAAAATAAGAAAAATAAATTTGGAGGAAATTTCTCATATTTTACCAGCTGCCTATATAAGTTCGGGAGTGTTGCACATACCCCCATAAACCCTAGATCGCCGCTGCCACGGTACCATATTCAAGAACTTCATAATTTAGTAAATTGCCAATCAATTGAGCTTTGAAAATGATGAGGAGAGCGGATCTGGAGACGACATTATAGTCCATGTGCTAAAGGTACAACTAGTTTCTAACCGATTAGATTTTGATTTGATTTTTTAACGGTTGTCAATTCTAATCTTTGATTATTTTTTTGTTTCAAATATTTATATTTTTATCAGGGATTGTTCATGTTACATCAAAAGGGTTGCCAAGGCACAGAGGCAGAGGACTGGTGTCCACACTAATTCTCCTTTTAATTCTTTTATATTGCTTTTTATTTAATTGTATTGAAATATCTGAATGTTTTGTTCAGGATGTAATACGATAGATTACGTCCCTAAGTTGTTTAAAACAGACCCAGAGGAATCCGCGTAATTTCTGCCAATGGGACTGTTTCTAATCCCACGATTTGCCATCCCCATTCTTCTGTTGGTGTTATCATCTAGGAGGTATAACTCTTGTCTTCCTTACTACTGCTTTTACTCCAAAGATCAAGTGTGTGTGTAGTCCATACATTAAGCTTGATCCTAGGACGGAGTGGAAGACGGAATGGAGGACTCTCCTAATATTTTGTTTGGTTGGGGTGAATGAAATGGAATGGAATGAAATAAGATTTTAAGTGAAAAATGATCAAATTTTCTAAATTTTTCATTCTTTCACTCATTTCATTCCTAACCATCTACATTATAATTAAATACCCTCAATTTGAGATGGAATACTCCATTCCTTATTAACCCCATTTTCTTCACAATTTTTATCATAACAATTTTGTTCATCTAATTATTTTTTTCAAATTTTCCCTCCAACTCCCATTTAATTCCTTTAATTATATCCATTCCATTCCATTATCCCCAACCAAATACAATCTAAGAAAATAGTGGCCATCAAATTCAAGGAATGAAATATTATTATGTTTTGTAAAGTAGTATGTAGAGTAGTAATAGGATACATAAGGATACACATGTATGTACCTTAAAATTTTTATGGAAACATGAAATCTATGGAAACAGAAATGTGATTAATATAACAAATAATTAATATACACGATGTAAAGAGAGATTTGTGGTAGAATCATCACCTAGTGAAGATTTTTCCACAATCATATTTATACTCCTTTGTACCACAAATCTTGTTGTGAGCTTTTAAGGCCTAATGCACAGATTTTTTTCTTTTCATGTTTTCGAGAGAAGTGCTTCTTCATACCAATCAAATCTCCAAGAGCTCTTGCAGGATGGTGAAAGTCACAACTGCGTTCTAGGCAGATGTACAACTTTCTCGTCATCACTTCCTGTTGGTCTTTTGCTTGAACTTCCAAGGCAGATTATGGCCTCTCCTCTTGCAAGTTTTTATTATTTTTGTAATTTAATAAAGATTTCACTTGAATTGTATATCTTGTATAAGGTCGCATATGTTTTACAAAGGTGAGTTGTATTTTTTTATCAAACTTACCACTATCAATTTGGTACCCAAATGTTTGAGAAAAAAAATTATATTTCTTATACTTCAAAGTTTTGTATTTATATTATTTACTATAGATTTTACTTGGATTGTGCATCTTGCTTAAGGTAGGATATGTTGATCAATATCGGTGGGTCACTACAAGAAATATGGCATTTACCGACCGAAATTTCAGTTGGAAGAGGGCCAAAATTGGCCTGTAATCAGAAAAAATGTCCGATTGGATTATCCATGGAGTTATTTACATATTTGCCAATTTTTTTACCGACTGGCCCAGACTACTTTCACGTGTGCATGACATGTGACGGGGCCCATCTGACATATCATGCTCCTAGGTCCTGATATGCTAGTTCTACAGGGTAGTGGGGTATATGAACACGTGGTCTTACACCTCACTTAAGTATGCAAATTACTATAGACAATTGCGATATCCTCCAAATCCGGGGTCTAGATTTAGGAGTCACTGACTGATAAAGAATACTATGATATGCATAATAGAATAAAATAATAAATATGATCCCGGTATGCAACTACTATAATCCTAAATCGATCACATGTTATAATATGGAACAAGCACTACTATAACCCATAAGTTATTACAACCCATAACTCTATTTAGTTTTATAAACTGTTGCTAACACATGATTTGTAAAGCAGTACGTAGAATAGTAATAGAATATTTTTAGTTTTTTTAAATATCTTATGGTTCTAGGAAGGAGTGGCATAAAGAATGGAGGACGCTCCTAAGAGAACAAAAACTGGGGACAATAACCGCAGGAAAGGAAGGAAATTTAGGCACCATGTCCATCAAATTCAAGCAACGGAATCCTATAGAGTTATTATTATTCTGTTTTGTAAAGAAATATTTACATTAGCAATAGGATACATATGTATGTACCTTAAAATTTTTATCTCTTGTATAGGTTACTCTAAACTATAATGAGGTAAAGTTTATTTTATTTATTCCATTTATTTGTGTATATAAACTATATATATGAGCAATAATGTGTTTATCTTAATTTTTATTATAAATAAACCTTCAAAATTAAAACAACTAATAGTTACGTTATTAGTATAACTAAGTGATTCATGGTTATTTTAAGGGAGCCACTGGTATTCGTCAAGGAGACCCTGTGTCTCCATATTTATTTGCTTTGTGCATAAACATTCTATCTTGTTTCTTGTCTAAAACCCCTCCAGGTTTCAAACACCATTGGAGATGCAAGGAGCTTAATATTTCCCATCTTTTTTATACTGAAGATGTGCTTTTGTTTGCCCACGGTTCTAGGGACTCTGTCATGCATATCATGGATAGTTTGTCTACCTTTTCTGCTTGGAGTGGTCTCCATCCTAGTGTGCATAAAAGCACAAGCTACTTTTGCAACTGCGAGCACGATCTTATTAATTGGTTCGATGACACTGATTCTTTCCCGAGAGGGGAGTTACCTGTTTGTTTTTTGGGTGTCCCTTTGATCTCATCTCTGTGTTGTATTAACGATTACATCCCTCTCATTCCTAAAATCACTTCAAGACTTAATTCCTGGGCCAACTTGCTCTGGTCCTTGACTGGTAGGGCTATGGTTATTAAATCAATCATCCATGATATACAAGGATTTTGGAGCAATCACTTCTTGCTCCTTCCATTGTAATGAAAAACACATGGGCTCAACTTATGAATATACTAGCTGTTTGTTTGTTAAAACTGAAAAATAAGCTTTGCTCGGAATAATGTTCCCTTGCCTTCAAAAAAAATAAGCGATTACAAGAATTTAAAGTAGATAACCATACGCAGGTGGTAGCCAGAAAATAGTTAACTACATAACACACACCTATCTACAGGCCACTACTTGATGACTGCATCTTATTCTTCTAAAAATATTCTAACGACTAGACGACTGATTCAAACAACTCTGAACTACACAATTTATTCAAATAAAACATTATTCAGACACCAAGTTTAGATTAACTAATTTCCAACACATTCCCCCCGTAATCTAAACTTACTTGGCCAGGTTCTTTATTCCCAGTAGTTTCCTCATCTCTTCGAACTTTGCTGTTGACATAGCTTTAGTGAGAATGTCTGCACACTGCATCTCAGATCTGATATAGCTAATCACAATTTCCCCACGATTCACACATTCACGAATAAAGTAATAACGCACATCAATGTGCTTACTCCGCCCATGGAAAACAGGATTTTTTGCCAAATCTATGGCTAACTTATTATCAATGTAGATTGTCACGGGTCGTGGAACTATATCTGTAACTTGACTCAACAATTTCTGTAACCAAATACCTTGGCATGCTGCTGCAGTTGCAGCCATAAACTCTGCTTCACAGGTTGATAATGCCACACACTGTTGTTTCTGCGAGATCCAAGTTATCAAGCTTTCATTGAGATAGAACGCCATCCCACTCGTACTTCTCCTGTCAGTACAACTGCTTGCATAGTCGCTGTCGGAAAACCCAATCAACATATGATTACCAGTGCCTTTCATGTACTTCAAACCATACTCCAATGTTCCTTTGACATAACGTAGTACCCTTCTTGCTGTATTCAGGTGTAAAACGGTAGGTTTCTCCATAAACCGACTTATGAGTCCTACAGCAAACAAAATATCAGGCCTGGTATGTGCCAGGTATCGTAAACCTCCAATTAGGCTCTTAAACATAGTTGGATCAACTGTTTTCCCAGTTTCATCCTTATGCAAAATCAGCTTCGGATCCATAGGATATTTTGTTTCATTACAATCTTGCATACCTGCTTTTTCAAGCAACCTTTTTGCATAAGCCGTCTGCTTCAACTCAGTACACCCCTTCCTCTGTTCAACCTCGATGCCAAGATAGTATACCAGTTTCCCCATATCACTCATGTCGAATTCGGTACGCATTTGATCTTTGAATTTGATTATATTAGCAACACTTGTTCCGGTTACTAATAAATCATCAACATAAACACCAACAATAAGAGATTCATTACCTTCTCGCTTTGTGTAGACGGCATGTTCATACGGACACTTTATAAATCCCAACTTCTCAAGGAATTTCTTCAACCGAGCATACCAAGCTCGTGGAGCCTGCCTTAAGCCATATAAAGCCTTTAACAATCTGTAGACTTTGTGTTCCTCATTTTCTTTTTCATATCCTTGTGGCTGCTTCACATAAACTTCCTCTTGTATGTCACCATTTAAAAAAGCGGACTTAACGTCCAAGTGATGAACCTCCCATTCGTTTTTCGCAGCCAATGCTAACAATAAACGTACTATTTCCATCCTCGTAACTGGTGCAAATGCTTCTTCGAAATCAATACCTTGTTTCTGAACGTATCCCTTGGCGACAAGCCTTGCTTTATACTTTGTAATCACTCCATTTACATCCCTTTTAATTTTGAATACCCATTTTAAACCAATTGCCCTGTGACCTGGTGGCAAATCGGTCAGAACCCAAGTTCTGTTTCTCTCAATTGAGTCCAGTTCACTATCCATAGCTTTCTTCCATTCAACTTCCTGTGTTGCCTCTTCATAGCTGCTAGGCTCCTCAATACTTAGTAACAATAGATCATCAGCAATCTCTATTTGTTCTGTGTCATCATATATCTCGCTAAGTAATCTGAACCTCCCTGGTGCACTGCTAGTTGCAGATGATTCTGCACTTTCATTTCCGGTAGTCATCTCTGAATTACTAGACATATCAGAGTTTCGTGACACACTTGATTGAGTAGGTGTTGTTGGCTCCGAAGTGTTTGCAGAAAACTGCTCATTTTCATTGCAATCACCTTCACTGCAAGTGCTTTTGATCACAAAGTTCCCTACAACATGGTCTGGAAAACTCACTTCACCTGCAATTCCTTGTTCTTTCCAATCCCAGAAATTTCCTTCTTGAAACACCGTATCTCTGCTTATGTGTAACGTTTCACTGCTAGGATCATACAAACGATCTGCCTTTGTTCCTGGTTCCTTACCCAAGTATACCACAGGCTTACTTCTATCATCCAATTTCCTGGTATACACCGCTGGTATCTTTATATATGCAACACAACCAAACACTTTGATGTGACTAATATCTGGTTTTCGTCCACACCAAGCTTCATATGGAGTTTCCCCTTCAGCATTTTAGTTGGCAAACGATTCAGAATATATATTGCATGTCGTGCTGCCTCACCCCACATATAAGACGCCATCTTTGAACTTTTGAGTAGACTCCTTGTCATAGCTGCTACTGTACGATTCCTTCGCTCCACAACTCTATTTTGTTGTGGAGTGTACGGAGCCGTATAGTGCCTTTGAATGCCCATACTTTCACAAAACGAATCGAACTCAAGGCCACAGAATTCTCCTCCCCTATCGGTTCTCAGAATCTTTATTTTATTTTCCGTTCATCTTTCAACGAGTGCTTTAAACCTTTTGAATGACTCGAAAGCTTCACCTTTTGTTTTTAACATATATATCCACATTTTGCGTGTGAAATCATCGACAAGTAAAAGAAAGTACATGTTCCCTGCTAGCGTTGAAGGAGTTATAGGTCCACAGATGTCTGCATGAATTAATTCTAGTGGCTTCTTTGCTGTGAATAGTGCCTGGGATGGGAATGACTTTCGAACCTGTTTGGACATTAAGCAACCCTCACATTTCCTCTTTGGCTGTAAAAAACTAGGAATTCCAACTGCCATCTCTTCCTTGGACATCAATTCCATTGCTTGAAAGTTAACATGTCCGAGGCGAGTATGCCACAGCCATGTTTCCTCCTCAGCCTTTGATAACCAACATGTTGACCTGTTTTCCTCGAGACTAATCTTATATAGTCTATTTGCAGATCTCTGAACTCTCATGAGCAGCGTTCCTCCTTGCTTATAAACCCTCAATTGATCTTCTTCCAGTACCACTTTACAACCCTCCTCAGATAATTGACCTAGGCTCAATATATTATTACACAATGTTGGTATATAATATACATCATGCACATTACATTCCTCACCATTTTTGCACATAAATGATACTACCCCATTGCCTCGAATAGTAACAGTAGAGCCATCTCCAAATCTTACCTGTCCCGTAACTTTTTCATCCAATTCCTTGAACTTTCCCCTTTCTCCAGTCATGTGTTGGCTAGCCCCATTGTCTAAGTACCACACCTGGGACATCTTGCTCTCATCATTCTTCTTACTGAGCGTAGGGGTCACCCTTTCTTCGTTTAACAGAACTACACCACCTTCCTTAATGTCACTCTCCATTAACAGCAATGCTGGTTCATCTTCTTCAGCTTGAGTCATATTCACCTCTGGTTTTTGCTCTTTCTCCTTCTTTGGTTTGCGACACTCATAGGCAAAATGACCATACGTCCCACAGTTGTAACACCTCAACGTACTCCTATCACGAGTTCCCCGACCACCATTCCTTCCTCGAGCATCAGCACTTCGAGTCCTTTGTGTCCAGGACCCTTCACCTCCGGTTTTGTTTTCTTTACTGATCCACTCTTCTCTTGATAACAGTAGTTTTCCACCCGTGTTTTCGCGTCTTGACCATTCTTCTTCAGTAAGCATTAGTTGCCCCTTTCCACTATCACTTTGTCATTTGGTTCGTTCATCATGTGTCTTGAACGAGCCAACGGTCTCCTCGACAGTCATTTTGTTTAGATCTCCAAACTGTTCAATCGTTGACACAATCTGAAGATACCTATCTGGCATTGCACGAAGCACTCTCTTCATAACACAACTTTCTGAAACAGTCTCACCCAGAGCACAGATATTTGTCACTAATCCGTTCAATTTCATACAAAACTCGTCCAGTTGATCTGACTCCTTCATATGCAAGTTTTCATACTCAGTCTTCATGGTCTGAACCTTGGCTTGCTTCGCACGATCCGCGCCTTGACACATAGTCTTTATCGTTTCCCACGCCTCTTTCGCAGTCTCCTTCTCAGCCACTGACAATAGTACATCCTCAGGTATACTTTGATAAATAGTAGCAAGAGCGATCTGATCATGCTTCTCATCAACTGTCGCTTTATCCTTTTCACTCACCTCCACAGCATCCCATACGCCGTGGGCTTTCATGAAGACCTTCATTTTCAGGGCCCAAACAGTATAATTACTCCTGGACAACATGGGATAGTTCAAACGGATAGCACCGTCCTTCAGCTTAGTCTTCTCCGTTGTCATTCTTGGCATATACTTGGGCATGCGTTATGTACACCTGCTCTGATACCAAAATAATGAAAAACACCTGCGCTCAACTTATGAATATACTAGCTGTTTGTTTGTTAAAACTGAAAAATAAGCTTTGCTCGAAATAATGTTCCCTTGCCTTCAAAAAAAAATAAGCGATTACAAGAATTTAAAGTAGATAACCACACGCAGGTGGTAGCCAGAAAATAGTTAACTACATAACAGACTCCTATCTACAGGCCACTACTTGATGACTGTATCTTATTCTTCTAAAAATACTCTAACGACTAGACGACTGATTCAAACAACTCTGAACTACACAATTTATTCAAATAAGACGTTATTCAGATACCAAGTTTAGATTAACTAATTTCCAACACATTGTTCACCAATATATCAAATCTCTCCTAACTCGGTTTCTTTGGAAAGGTAATATTAATCATAAGGGAGGAGCCAAGGTGGCGTGGAATTTTCTTTGTCGCCCTAAGGAGGAGGGTGGTCTTGGCTTAAAATGGTACAATGGAACTGTGCCCAGCTTATTCATCATTTGCTTAAGGTATGCACGAATTCTGGTTCTCTTTGGGCTTCTTAGGTCAACCACTCAATTCTCAAGCAAAGGTATTTCTGGGCTATTGATTTACCTAGTGATTGTCCTGGATTTGAAAGAAAATTCTCAGGCTTCGAGGTGTGGCACTCGAGTATATTATGTACCATATTGTTGATGGGAATTCGATCTCTTTGTGGTTTGATCCATGATGGAGTCACTGTTTCCTTGCTAACTCTATTAGTTCCCTATAATTGCTCAGTGTTCTCTCCCTAGCAATCAAAGGTAAGGGCCATTATTTGTAATGAGACCTAGGTTCTTCCAAGGCCAAACCCTAGAACTCATCATATTAACCCTGTGCTCACTCATTGGATACAGGATTCCAATCTCCCTTCTATTCACTTCAAAGAACGTGATCACATTCTCTGGGATAGCCTTGATGCCTCTAAGGTTCGAATTTGGCATATCTGGAATTTGATTCATGACACGGGAACCATAGTCTCATGGCATAAGGCAGTTTGGCATAGGCTTTGCATTAACAGGTTTGCTTATCATCAATGGCTCTCCTGCCATGACCATCTTAGCACTTTGGTTCGGTTACACAAGTTTGGCATCTCATCTACTCAGCAATGCTATCTATGCGTTTTAGGCCGAGAAACCACTAATCACATATTCTTGCACTGCTCATTTAGCCACTGGGTTCTTCATCGTCTTTTCTCATTTATTGGTCTGGCTACCCACTGTGATTCTTGGAAAGGTTGATTTCCTTACAGGATTCTGCTAAGAGCACTATCGCTTTTTGCTTTGCCCGGGTCTTTTGTTACCATATTTGGCGGGCGCAGAATGCAGGGGCTCATGACAGAGGTGTTTCCATGCCTGCGAAGCTACTTCAGGGAATTTTAGTTAACATCAAAGCCCGTCTCAGTGCTTCGAAGTGGTTTGATTCCATTATTTGTAATAGGCCTGATCTGAACATCTGTCTTCATTGTTGACAAATCTTTAGCTGCTTTTCAGTTGTTATTGTAGTTATAGTTGCTTTCTATCTCCAATATGTTGTAGATTGGTTATAGATAGTTCTGTCTATGGCTTGTCATAGATCGTAAGGTGCATCCCTCGTTTATTCTCTTCTCTTCTTTCTTCTATAAAAAATTCAATTTAGCAAAAAAACAATTACTTTATTTCAGAAAAAACTTCCAAATATGAGTGATCCAGCATATAATTATTATCTCCCGTTCTTTTCTCATAATTTTTTGTTGAATCTACTAATTAAAGTTTAAAATTGTTTACCGCTATGCCAATAAATTTTCAACAGTTTCATCTTACATGAACTCCTTACCGGTGAATAAATTTCTCGCCGGAAAAAAAAGCAACAAATGTAGAACTCTAAAAGAATCATGATTCATTAATATAATTATAATAATAACAGTGCAATATATTCGGTAGACAATAAGTTTGCAATTAACTCCCCATACATATCATTTTCATCACTTTAAGTCGTAAGTTGTAATTCAGTGAATGAAAATAATAAAATAAATGAAAAATAAAGAAGCTAGTGAAGAAATTTCTTGCTCAACTCGTGGTATTTTACTTGGATTCTCCTACAAATGTTTTTTCTTTAAATTTCATTCCTTTTACTACAAGAATAATGTCAATAGACATCACACATTAGACATCGGTTAACTTTTTCACTGATGTTAAAAGAAGTATTGACATCATCCCGTGTTTTTGTGATGTCTTTGTTCTTTGTAGACATCGGTTATAATTAAACCGATGTCTAAAATTCAACGAAAAATAATAATTTCGCGCCCATCTTTTCTTTCCCCCCTTAGTCAAATTTTCATTCAGTTTTAATTCTAAATTCCCCCCCAATCCCAAAATTCTCCCCCCTTAAATAAATTTTGGTTCCTCCAAATCAATCTTCAGACACAAAATCGAACCTCTTTCTCTCGATCGAACCTCTCTCTCGATCGAACCTATCTCCCCTCACAATCTCTCTGAACTCCGGCCATCATCTCACCATCACAATCTCTCGAACCTCTCTCTCTCGAACTGGAATCTCTCTCTCTCATTCTCTCAACCTCTCTCCACTCTCAATCTCTCCGTTAAGCCTCTTTCAGTTAACCTCTGTACTTCGGTAAGTGTTGTATCTATTTGAATCAAACTGGTCTTCTCTGCATGAAGACCAGTTTAAAAGTTGAGGATTTTTGAATTCAAAACCCTAATTTTTTAAATTGGGGTTTTTTCTAATTCGAAACACTTATTTTTTTTATTAATTTAGTGTCTAAACTTGTTGCTAATGCTTTTCTTCTTGTTTCATACAGGACCTAATCTGAGAAAAAAAATTAAAGCTTTATTTGTTTTTGTTTTTTTATTTATTTTAAATTGTGTAAAGTTAACGATCCTTTCATCTCTACTGATTACATGGTATTTTTTAACTTTAATCCTCATTTATTTGCTTTAGTTGTGATTTGTGATTTGATTTAGTGTTGTTTATCTAATTTTTCTCGTTATAAATGCTAATCTATTATTTTATTACAGATATGATTAGGTTTAAATATTTTGATTTGGTACTTGGTGCTTGTTATAGATTTATCTCCTTTATTTTATAGACAAGTTATCAAAATTAAGTTGTTTGTATGCACGCTCTGCCCGGGTACGAGAGGCTCATGACAGTGTTACTATAGAGTTATTTTAAGTTTATATGTTCTAGAGTGGATGATTTACATTTTTACTTGTACAACTGCATAATGGAACTTTACTAGAAACTAATAAATTGCCTTGTCACTTGAAAGTCTTTGAACATAAATTTACTCTAACTGTTGAAATTGTCTTTAACTTGCAAGTTATTTATAGACGGTTATCGTTGTTATAAGGCTGGATCGAAACTTGAATGCAAAATTGAAAGATTATTATAGACATTAATTTTAACGATTGTGTTCTGGTCAAATCTCAGTCAATTTGAAATTGACTGTGTATGCTTACAAGTTGGTGTTAGTTTTGTAAGTTAACAACTAAGATTGATCTTCCTTGTTTGCTTTTGCGAAAGTGAAACTGATTATTGTTTTTTATTTATTGTTTGTCGTAGACATATATGTTCAAGTATGACAGTGTCCATGGTTCTTGGAAGCATCATGAACTCAAAGTTAAGGATGAGAAGACCCTTTTATTTGGTGAGAAACCTGTTGTTGTCTTCGGTTCAAGGTATGGGTTAAATGATATAATGCTCAAAATATTGTTGTTAGCCGTACATGTCAGTTATTTTCAGGTATGTTTTTATGTATTGACATATTTTGAAGAATGGTCAAAACAGGATAGTGAAAAAACGATCTTACAATTTTCATTAGACTGAATGTCTTCAGTTGGTTTCTGGAGAATGTAATAGTTTAAATTTCAGATCATATGTTTTACTATTTTAGTTTACGTTCTCAGACAATAATTACACAATTAGTCATGTAAAACTTTACACAATTTGGTCTATAGACTTCTTACACATCACTTTCAATTTAGAAAAGATGATGTCAAAAAAGATAATGTACATCACATTAAGGTAAAAAACTGATATCAAAGAAATCGAGGTTCAAGTCTAAATGAAACATACAAATCACTTTGTTTAAGATAAAACTAATGTCAAGTAACATTATAAACATCACTTTTAACCAAATAAAACTGATGTTAAAAAACACAATGTACATCACTTTCAGACAAACAACTGATGTTAAAGACTAACATGTTCAAGTATAAATGATACATAAACATCACTTCATTCTAGAAAATACTGATGTCTATACGCGAAATTAGACATCACCTTTCATTAAAGAAACTAATGTTTAATATGTCATTTTTCATCACCTCTGTCAAAATTATCGATGTTTTTGTGACAAAAAACATAGCTCAATATATGTTTAATATGTTTTAATAGGTGTAATTTTGGTATAGCATTTTTTCTAAAAAATCATCATATAGACATCAATGTTTTTCACTAAAATCGATTTTTTTGTGACAAAAAACATAGCTCATGATATGTTTAACATATTTAATTAGGTGTAATTTAGTTAATAAATTATTTATTTATAGCATTTTATGTAAATAATCAACACATAGACATCTGGTTTTTAATTAAAATCGATGTCTAATCGAGTATAGACATCGGGTATTCACCGATGTCTAGAATAGACATCACCGACATCAAGATCGGTTGGGAAACAACATAGACATCGGCCAAAAAGCGATGTCTATGGACTTTTTTCTTGTAGTGTTTGGAAAAATAATGCACTACACCATAAGTGGGCTACTGTAATGCAAGTGTTACAAGGAGTGTTACATTAGGTAAGATATGTTTGTCCTATTGTAATACCTCTCAATTAGTATTATAATAGGTATAAAGTTATTGTTGCATAGAGATTCCACTCTTACATGATATGTAACACTAGCGCCTGGTTGTATATTAGTTACTTTTTATTTTTTAAAAGTATTAGAGTGAATATTTTATCAAAAACTATAATTAAAATTATATTCTAGTTTATTCACGACTCTAAAATTTAGCATGTAAAATAAAAAATTTAGAATGTAATGTAAATTAATACATAATATATTTTTTCAATTTTACATTTATTACATAATTAGTTTTAATAAAATAAATATAAAGCAAAAATTAAAAATTAAAATAGTATAAAATAGACATTAGTACCAGTGAAATTTTGGGCGGTATATTTCCCTCGTAAACGAAAAAACGCGTTAGTAAATTTCTCCGGACAAAATACTTTGAATCTAGTATGTCTCTCGACTTTTATCTCTCTAGAAATTTCTCTCTCACCACACACTATTTCATGAACAAGCTCAAAAGATGAAACTAAGAATAAATCGAAGACTTCTTAATTGAAAACACATGTTTATGGCTTCAATTTGAACAGATCCCCAATTGCCTTCTAATTATTTTAAGGTTCAGCCCCATAATCCTAGATCCCCAATTGCCTTCTAATTTCCATTATGTTTCGCAAATTCAATTGAAAATTTTAAACAGATCTGCGCATATTCGCACAAATACTTTTATATTTTCGAGAAGAGGAAGACTTTGCCTGTTTGGTATCAGAAAAATGAGTTTTTAAGGCATTCAAGGAGAATCAGAGTCTCGTTCTTGTTGGAGAGACTGGGAGTGGAAAGACTACGCAGGTTAGCTGCTTTCGAATTTTGTTTGTCTTGAATTTATATGGTTTGGAATAATAGGGTATTTTTAAGTGTTTGTGTATGAAATTATAGGTTATATGTTGTGTATTTTTAAGTGTTTGTGCAGATTATTGTTATGAGTGACGTGTGTATTTACAAATTTGTGGGAGTGGATTGTAGTTGATGTGAAGCTAGCTCATCACTCGAAGATGATTTCAAGTTTACTCGAAGCTGATTTAAGGTTTACTTAATTGATTGAATTAATTAAGTATTTACTTAATTGATCTAAAGCTAGTGGTGATGAGTGGATTGTAGTGTATTTACAAATGTAGTTAAAATAAAATTAATTGATTCTGCATTTCCTCTTCTACAAGGTTGGATTTTTTATAAGAGAAAGATTTATTAAACTGGTGCAAATCCTCCAAATTTTACTTAATGCTCTCTGTTTTCTAAATTTGACAGGATTTGTTGCTACGATATATGTTGTACAGATATTGACATCGCAATTATGGTAGGTGGATTCCCGTACAAAGATGGGATGGAGAGGAAGGATGTAATGTGAAAAAATATATCGATATACAGGACTCAAGCTTTGGCCTTAGAGCAGCAGGCTTCAACAAATTGCAAGGTCATATTCTTTTAATCTGAAGAATAGAACTTTTAGTTCTGTTTCTTGAAGTCAGAATGGTTCTTTTCTCAACTTACTTCAAAAAAAATATGAAGCTGGGTGCCAATTTCAAGTTCTTGCATTCGTTAATGACACGAAAACTTTACTTCTGTTAAGGTATCTTCAATTTATATTTTGTGCAAGTGCTCCTGGTAGCTAATCCAGCTAACACTAACACACTAATCTTTAAAGAATTTTCTCCTGTTAACAAAATCAAGTTGAATGTTAAAATTAGGGTTTTCAGTGTGCTATGTAGATAGTTTTGATTAATTTATTTACCAATTTTGTCATTAGTTGTGTAATGTCCACTGATTATTTGAATTGCAGGAGCTTGATGAGTCAGATATAAGTACCAAAGAAGGCACTAGGGTTATACTTGGAGGAGCCCAAATTGGTTTTACGGGAGAAAAGGTATAATAATTATTCTGCACTTACATTGTTCTGCACTAGTTTCAATTAAGAACCGGCAGAGCTAAAATTGGAAGAAATAACTGAAGATATCTTGAATATGGACCTTGATAAGGACCATAATACATGGTAATCTGTACTAGCTGTTAAAATATTCATCTTGAATTTGCAGTTACTGGTTTCAATTATTCAGAGTATTTCCAGAGTTACCAGACCTACTTGGACGTGATGATGCTTTGGTCAATAACTCGTTTTATCTCCCTTTATAGGGTTATATTGTCCACTGTGCTACTAGGCAGATCTGCCCATCTGATGTGAACGCTCTCTTTTTTCTACTATGGAAATGAAAGATTTTTTGATGCTGTTTATCTTTTATGCAGTGTGAGGACTCACGGTGCAATGTAGGGCAGCACAAAAATTGCGTCATTGTTCCGGAAAAATATGTAGAACCAGTTGTTCCCGAGACCTTTTACTGTAAACTCTGCAGACTAAGTCCCGTAAGTAATTTCCATGATTAATTTTAACATTGAAATTCACTGGCATAGTGGTATGCATATATAGCATCTACATTTGTAGCTGTGCTTGATCTCTGCATATTAAACTTTAATTTAAAAATCAATATTAACCTACATTGGTTTTCTTTTGATAGTCATATGATTATTCAACTTGTTTCCATCTTTCAAGAGTGTTAGTATATTTAAAAAAAATATAGTTTACGTATTTTACAGGATATACCAATGCAGCAATTGGAATCAATTTTGATTCCGCCAACTTGAACAATTCGATTTTACTTCAATGGGTTTTATGATATCTATATACACATCTACCACACTTATTTACATACAAATGCATGTTTGAATTCGTGTTTTCTTTTCTTTCTGAAGTTGGTTGTTCTAATATTATAATCCCTTTGTCCCCTTTTGGTAGTCATATGACTTCTTGGCACGTATTTTAAGGTGTTGACAAAATTATATTTATTATTAAAATATAATTTTTCTATTAAACTAAATTACAATATTTATACTTCTATTTGACATAAATATCAAAGTAATAATATATACAAACATATATCTTAAGGGACCACTAAAAGGGGACACCAGAGTACTTTTTTTATTTCTTTCTATTCCTTGGGTACTTTGTTCCTTTTCCACAATGACCTTACTTTTTCTCGTCAATCTTTATTTTAATATTTTCAGATATGAGGTTTTGGACCATTACTGTGGTCAATGCATTTTATTTTGGGCAACATATTATGAGTATTTTTTAGAAAAGAAATGTCTTAGCTAGGTTCTTTATATGCTATTTACTCAAAAAAATAATAAGTATGATCTTGAAAACCCATGCTAGTTTTGTGAGAGTTGCAGGGTACATGTCTGACTATCACATTTAATCATTGATTTTTCTGAAGGATCCATTGCAAAGACATTGAGCGATGGAGCCACATATAAATGAATTTTTTTTAAAACAGTAATGTATGTGGTTCACATGCGCATTCTAATAAGAATAATAAAAGTCAGTTACACAGTGGATATACCATGGTATATGCCATGGTATATACAATTTTTCTTGCCTTTTTATTCAAGTGTGTTGTGTACATTTTCCTTACTCCATTCAGTAAATATTTTACAATTCTGAATATTGTTATGTTTATTCAATTGCTTGCATCCGTTTGAATGTTTCATGTTTTTTTATATGTTCCGATTATAATCTTAATTGACCTAACATTTTTTTAATTGTCTTCCCACTTGTATATCAGATTACGTTGGCTTCATCTGTCAACATCTTTACACGATAATGTCTTTGTCACTGTGGTTGCTTCTATTCAATATCATGCTTTGGCAGAGAAAGTTTGAAAGGGTAAAAAGTGATTATCTCCATGGTTATTTTGTATAATTTTATATCTAAGAATAGTTGAAGAGTAGTTTTTGTATAGTTTGGATGTTATGTTATAGTACTTTGGTCGTCGTTGGCGTTGGGGATGGTTTGTAGAATTTATTGTTATGTAGTTGTTTGGTTTGCAGAGCTGATACTCAAGTATGCAACTTTGATGTTTTTGTTGATTATGGATTATTCTCAAAATAGACCATATATTTCAAAAATGTTTTTAATAACTGTTACATTTGCTTGTTCTGGTGTAATATTTGTCTACATATAATGTTACACTACATATCTTATTAGTGTTACAATAGATAAAAAGAATGTTACAATACACATATTCCAATGTTGCCTAACTAAAAACTGGTATTACAATTGATAAAATCTAATGTTTTAATAGGAAATATGGGAGCCACAGGTGGGGTCCACGTGAGACCACGTGGCACCAGTGGTCCAATTTATGCATTCTTGATCAAGCTATTGTATCACTCATTTTGCTTTATATTTGGACATGTTAGTGTAATAGTAGGTGCCTATTGTAATATTTTCCTCTCTGTTATAATAGATCAGTGAAGTGTTATATTAGGATGTCTATTCTACTGCTCGTATATGTAACGCCCTGTGATGTTCCAATAGACCTATTGTAACGCTTTTGGGGCCTATTATAACACCATTTAGGCATTACAATAGCCCACTTATGGCGTAGTGATGGATCAGTATAAATACCCTATAAGAGACGGCCATCTTAATTTATCATGAATAGCCACATCAATAAGTAAATTCTTTTTAATTGTTTATTTACCAAACTAAATGCATATAAAATTATATAATTTGATTATAAACAACAGAAATTGAAGATCACCAAACTCATTGCTGGAAAAGATAAATTCTTAACGTGTCCCTCGTTGTATTAATACTATTACTACAAAAAAAAGGCAATGTTCCGGCTAATTATATGCATAATTTATTCAAATCCTTCTGAAAAAATGTCTGTATTTGCTGCATATATTTGGTACATAGGATTAAAAAAGGATTCGTACAAGCAGAGTAATTAGAAATCGTTGCTTCAGCATGCCTTTCAGGAGATCTAAAGTCGGATTATATAAATTTTGAACATAACACAAAAGCAATATTTCTAATATTAGTGCGGTTTAGCAATTAATATCATTAAATGATTCCCTGAAATTTAGTTTAAAGATATATACATATATATAGATATATATATATGTCAATTTTGTATTGAACATTATATATTTATGGAAGTAATTAAATTATAACCATATGACTGTCACGTGTCCATTGGTTTGATCCTCATTTTCAACAGAGTATAACGAACCAATATGCACTACGCCATAAGTGTGCTACTATAATGCAAGTGTTACAAGCAGCGTTGTCTTATTTTAGGTGTTACATTAGTTGCTATTTTATTTTTTATATATTTATAATGAAGACATTTTCATAAAACTTGTATTAAAATTATATTCTCGATTATTAATGAATCAAGAATGTAGTAAAAAATATTTAATAAATACTAAATTTTATTGTACATAAATATAAAACACACTTTGTTAGTTCATTCTTTAATAAATATTAATTTAATAAGTAAAATAAAAATATCAAATATGAAAATTTTAAAATATGTACACACTTTACTAGGTAAAAAAATAGGCGTTATTTTACCCTCCTAAATGAAAATATATCTCGACTAATATACACAAACTCTCTCTCTCTCTCTCAAATGCTCTCTGGTCTCACCTTTATGAAACACTATTTCTTGACACTCGAAAGATGAATTGGAGAAGAAATTACATATTTGGTATTTGAATACACATATATATGGATCTAATTTAAAGGTCGTTACTAACTTTTTGATTTATCTTGCAGGTTTCGGGGGCTTCAAATTGGGGTTTTAGTCCTTTTTCTTAGGTTAGCCGGTAAATGTTTACAGATTTGTTCGGATTTAAACATATATACATATTTTCCCCGATTAACATATGTTTCATGGTGAAATTTCAGGTAACTAGGGCTTTAAAATTAGGGGTTAGGGCTTTTTCTCATATTTTATTGGGCGTTAAAGCTTTGGTTAAGGTATGTACTAATTTCAGTTGGGTTTTCATATTCGATTGGGTTTTTTGGATATATGTGTATGTATCCATTGGTTTTGTTATGAATTTGATATGTTATATATGTTTTGTTATTTTGTTTTTTAAGACTGTTATGTTATACTTGTTTTTATCATATTCGATTTGTTTTAATACTGATACAAGTGGATAATCAGGATACACTTACGCATTCTCCATATGATGGGCAGTCTATTCATGGAGATTATGTTAATATTGAGAATGATGACGACGACCGAGAATTGGATCTGTGTGGAGGTTTGTGAGATGATGAGAAAGCACAGATACTTCGAATTAATGAGCATATTTAGGATCATGATCAGGTTTTTTAAGTTGTACGTGTATGTGGAGGTTTTAGTGTGTATTTCAAGTTTGAAGTACAATCATGTGTACATTTATTTGTTCTTAGTTTGTTTGTTCTTAGTACTACTACAGTAGTTCCTCCGTATCTCACTTCCTCAGTATTGTAGTTTAAAAAAACTGAAAAGAAGCTTTTGCAAAGTGTTGCTGAGATGCATAATCTAGAAGTCCAGCTTGAGGCTGCATCTGATCACGATTATCGATGATTATCGATTGATATTAGTACCTCTCCTGAAATTATTCATCCAGGTGTGTAATGACTCGTGTCATATGCATGATTTTCTCCGGTTTGTATCAACTTATGTTCTAAGTGATTATCTGTGCTAATATAACTATATTCACGAACACTTGGAGGATCTAGCAGAAAAGTATGCTATAGAGAAATCTGATGCTGTTAGGGAAGCATTTTGGCAGAACTTGCTCTTGATTCTAAAAAGCACATTGTCAGCGGAGACATGACAAGTCTAAGGAGAAGAAGAAGAATAAAGATTCAATAAAACAAAGGATGTCAAGGTCTGGAACATGTTCATCTCATTTGAAAAATGTTTTTATTTTTTGTTATTTACCTTAAGCATAAAGTCTGTAGGTCTAATAACTTGCTTATTCTGAGATTAACAAGTATGTCAACACATCCCATATCAACTCTGAGATTAACAACTTGGAAAAGGTCTTTCTTTTCTTTATTTATTGATTAATTAATTGTTGGTTATTTGTATGCGTAGTTTATGTGATTGGTTTTTTATGTTATGTTTGTTTTAATTGATTGGATGTTAATTGGTGAAAAAAGTATTGATCTTTATATTTAATTCTACTAAAATAAAAAGTTGAAACTAAAGATTCTTGTTTTCTTGATAGATTAAGTTATGTGTTTGATTCATTGGTGTATATTTTAGTTTTATTAATGGGGGTTTATCATACTTAAGTGTTAGATGTTTTTGTAAGCAATATTTTTTTTATATAGTGCAAGTGTTTTTCTCGTTATCTCTTGTGTCAATATTGTAATCTGTGTCGGTAAAGATTGTAAAGAACCAAAGAAGAACTAGGGACTTGAATGCATATTATCAGTCCAGGTCCTTTAGTACCAAATAGTTGATATATAATTCATTTATTGTTTTACATAAACCAGTGAGCTATCTTTGTTTACACAATACACTTGTAACGAAAAATTAGAGTTTACATAATAGAATAGAAAACACGTACACTCGTTTTGACGTGTGCACTGAATGAATTTAGTTGACATCATTTCAATTATATGTATTGGTTTTTTTGGTTGTTACTGCTAATTTAACGGTTGTGGTTTTGTGAACCGGAATAGGCAGAATAATAAACATGTTTCCATAGCTCTGTAAGACTACTTAAGAAAACACTTTTTTCATTCTAATATTGCAATGAATGACAATGGAATTTCATTCTAATACTGGATCTTGTGACCTTTGTCGAGGAGATTGAGGTTGTCCCATGACAAAGGTGGGTTGTCCAGCAGCAGCAGGTCGAGACCGAGAGTCGCTTCTGTTCTTTGCTGATTATATCATTACGTATGACAGGATTCCAAGAACGATAGTTGTGAGGGACAGAATAGCAGCTGCTGTAAATACTCCGGGCTTTATAATATAGCAAGAGTAGTTATCGTAGTACAGGTACTTTGCATGTTCACCATTCTTATCATTAAGTACCGCACCGCGTAGCAGTAGAAGGAATGCTACAAGAAATGTTTACCTGCAAAATGATTTCACTTACAAGCTCAAAATTCTTCATTATAGAACAATCCTTTATATTAATACCTTTAAAGTAAACATGATTACCATGACACACTAGAGTAGAATCGAGCCACCATCCAGCTACAGTCGGATTGATAAGGTACTCTTCTGCGTGAAAGAGAACTAGTCACAAAATCAATTACAGTGTGAGCCATCACAAGAGCCCCTGCAGCTATCAATCCTGGAGCTAGAGCTGGACTCCTGGGATGTGTGCAGTCAGATGAAGATGCGTCAAAGTGAAGTACCTCATTCATCTGCAATTTTATTCAAGAGATGTTATGATTCTCCATAACAGTTCAATCAACTTACAAAATATATAGCTCAAACTTTATGGTTGTCAATGTACTTGTAGTAATCTAGTAGAATTATCATTTACACTTGGTTTGGATGTTATGTTGCTACTCGTAATGTTTAAAAATAACATGTATTTCAAAAAATTTAAAATTAATCCTTATATTTGTCTATCCTATATGTTTAAATATAGTATTATATTACAAAAGCTAGTGTTGCTTAATTACAAAAAAATGGTGTTGTAATAGATAAAACATACTATTACAATATGCTATATGGGCCCACAGGTGGATCCCACTTATGCAATTTTGATCAACCTAATGTATCACTCATTTTGCGTTAGATTTGGGCCTTTTATTGTTACAGTAGTTGCCTATTGTAACGATCTCTTCTCTGTTACAATAGATCAGTGAAGTGTAACATTAGGGTGTCTATTATAATGCTCGTATACGTAACGCCCCTTAGTGTTACAATTGATCTAATGTAACGCTATTTGGACTTATTTTAACACCATTTAGGCATTACAATAGCGCACTTATGGCGTAGTTATGGTTTCTCGCAATTATGATCATAACCAATCAAGTACCAACCCACCAAAGCATTGATTGTAAATACTATCATAATCGACCTATTTTGGCTGGTTATGTTTTTTCGAAGGTCCATCTTAGGGCACAACGGTCATGTGATTAAAAGGCGACATAAATCGGTCGGAAATATATATTACCAGATATAAACGACTGAACTTGGTTGGGAAAGGATTGTTTGAAATGCATGGTAGGTGCATTTAATGCACTCATAAACACTATTGTATTGCAATAATTAACACTATTGGTGGATAAAGTGACATGTCACGTGCCTGTATTGATATAAATTCCATTGGTTTTGCTTCTGAGCCATACATAAGTTATTGTATCCATGTTTATTATCTTCTTGGTTGAGTATTTACAAAACAAAAATTCTAGAGAGAAAAGTTTGAAAAAAAATTCTTCATTTTTCTTTGTTGGATATAGTGTATTTTCGGCCAACTTATACTATTTATATTCTAGAAAAAGTGACCAATGTTGCCTTAAAATAATAAGTTATCATGAGTAGCCACATCACTAAATAAATCGTTTTTAATTTCTTATTTACCAAATTAAATGCATATGAAATTTCATATGATTTGACTATCAACAACAGGAACTGAAAATCAACAAACTCATTGCTGGAAAATATAAATCCTTAGCGTATCCCTTCTTGTATTAATACTCCTACTACTAAAAGGGCAACGTCCATGCTATTTATATGCATTATTTATGTATGTATTTTTTTAGCCATGAGTTTTGAAAAAGCGGAGCAATTAGAAATGGTTGCTTGAGCTAGAACAAGAGATGCTGCACAAGCTGGTATATTAGGCACATCCAAAGTCGGATCATATGAATTTTCAACCTGACACATAAACCATTCGTGAAATAGTGCTTGTTTTTGTTATTCATTTTAGATATTAATGTATCCACTCTATTGGTGAAAACCTCCAAAACCGTTGTTAAACTTATCGTAAACTCTCGAAGATTTTCTTTGTTAATTGAATCTTCCAAAATAAATTACATAATAAAAAGGGACATGAAAAACCCTTCCATAATTCTAATTGACAGACCACAAAATCCTAGAAAAAAATAAGAGCTAATTCTTAAAATAACTATTACATTGGGAATCCTTACACACCTTAGAGTCTACAAGACATTGAATCCAAAAGGAAGAATTCTTAAATGCACAAGAAAGAAAAGAGAAAAATCTTTTAGTTTTATATCCGGATGCTAAGCCATAAAATAAAATAAAAAAAATCTAAATTAGAATTAAATATTAAATAAAAATGAAAGATACTGCGGTCTTCAACATTAATCTTCAAAGTCTCTAAATGCTACATGCCAAAACATGTTGTATTTCTTTAGTTTTATATGCACATACTGTCTAAAGCAACAGGATCACACAATGCTACTATATTGTTCTCGTTGTGCTATTCTAGCTTAGTCTTCTTGCCAATCTTTGCGGCCTCGAATCACAACAACAATTTTCTTACATCAGATTTTATGTTTTATAGTATTTTTTGTTAAGAGACACTGATAATACCTTTACCATGGAAATGCATCTATATGAAGAGATAGAATTTTTTGGAAAAGAATTAAGTAAACATACTATTTTTTTAGAAGACGAGTAGCCTCTAAATTATTATGAAATGACATGGGACAAACAATCCTTTCATTTTATTTATGCTTAATATGTCGAAACATATATAGACTCTGCCATTTTAGCTTAGTGAATAATTTTCATAAAGAGGTAATTGTAAATAAATGTTTTAATATACGGGAGTTGCTTAAAGACTCCAATCAACAATTGAATGATTTGAGTTTCATGCAAACAGAAACATTATCATGCTATTAGGACACCTTCACATACTCTACTCAAGTATATCTTCATAATACTATTTTATAGTACTCATCATTTTTATTCGAGAAGTATAATCCATAAGTACAAAAAAAGTTATTGTTTAACTATAACCGAGAATCGCATATTTTAGATTTAAATATTGCATATCAATAAATATTTACTAGATTCATAATTTGAATGATTTATATTGGGTATAAAATTTTACTATACATACTTAAAAATTCAAGTTCTAAGCACTTGGCAATCACATATTTTATCGAACATTTATTGATGATTTTAATAGGAAAATTGGGGTATTTTGTTTCATTTATTTTGAAAGAAAATTCAAAGCCACTGGATGAGTTCATGAAATTTAAATTAATGATAAATAAGTGGCTAGTATTTTGTAGATAAGTAGATTAGAGAAAAGGGAACCCCTATACTTCAAGCTTATTTAAAGGCTTATATGTGGCACATGGAATGAATGTCAAAGAAAAAAGGGGAAGGCCTTTTGACTCCATAATCTAGTAACAAAGAATTTAATGGGTTAATGTAATTTAGAGATTGATGAAATATTTTTTAAAGATGGAGTGTAGCGACTCTATTCTTCTATTCTATCATTCTAATGCTAAAGATAATAACTCCTCACACGAAATAATTAGGGTTGCAAATCAACATAATGGTTCATGAACAAAATTGGGGATCAACGTGTTTAAATGAAACCTAGTTTAATTCATTTCCTTAAATGAGATGATCTTGAACATGAAATCAAGTTCAGATGAGTAAATGAGCTGAGACGCTCTTTCTCTTTGTTCGGTTCGGACTCGGCTCATTTGGCTTGAAATTGGCTCGGAAGATCTACTCGAACTCAACTAACTCAACTCAGATAAAAATAATAAATAATTACTAATCAAAAAATACAGATTTTTATCGCCATTTATTAATAATTTAATTATTTCAAAAAAAGAGTATGTTTCTAAATTAAACACCTGGTTTTTCCCCAAGGAAACTATTCAACATTTTTATCTCGTCTTTGCCTCCAACTCACATTTTTATAAACACCATAAGGTAATTTGTAATTTTCAAAAACCAAATTTAAGTAATAACATCTGAACTTAATAAAATTTCAACATCAAAAATTTAAAAAGTAATATAGGATTTTTAAAGTTATAAATGTCTCAATAATTTAAAATAATAAAACTGGTATGTTCTTAAACTCGGCTTGGCTCAACTTGTCTTAAAAAAGCTAACCTCGACTTGGTTCGGACAAAACATGACTCGGCTCGGTTCACTTGTATCTCTAATAATAGTTGAAAAGATAATATAACTTTTCAACAAAAAATCAATAAATTCCCAGGTCGACACCATTGATAAAGTAGAGTAAATAATAATAGTTCTAAATAAACACCAAAAAATGTGACGTCCAGATAATAACTTTGATTCAATAATACACATACCTTTGATTATTCTTTGTTTTAAAAAAACTTTAGAATAAAGTAAGTCGAACAAGGTCATGGAAGCCAAAATTGGTATAGTGAAGAAAAATAACACTTAGATACAAATACTTTCTAGAAAACATAATTAGGAAATGATCAATGCCAAAACAATGTGTTAAGCTGAAGTTTTGTGCATATAAATAAATTTAATGAAAATAAAACGGTTTTCCACAATTGTGATATAGATTCTGAGAATCATCCTTGATGGTGATATGTTTGTAATCAAAAGAGGAAGCGTAAGTGTATCTCGAAATCACTTAATTTTGTTAAAAAACTTTTTAGGATCCTTGTAATCAATTCAGTGGATCGTTACTAAAATGGTCAAACTAGAAGTATTTTTAAATTATGTACCCATGGAAGTAGTTTTTATTGGTTTCCTTTCTGATGGTGAAAAGACACGGTAAAGTAACTGTCGTACAACATATATAGGAGGTATATATATATATATATATATATATTGACCCAGACTTGAATGACAGTGTACTTTCACCACAATTTCTTTGGCGAACCCAAGAAAACTTATTACACGGGTACTCGGTTAAAAAATACTTCCATTATTAATGTTCTGGTAATGACTCAATGACTTGATCACATGGATAGACCCTAAGCAACTTTTTTTACCCAATAAGTAATTTTGAGGTACACTCATATTTCTTCTTTCGATTATAGATATCATTATATATTTCACTCCTAGAATCCATATTATATTTAACTATGACACCAATCTTTCCATAAAATATATAACTAAACAAAAGTCATGATCTCATTAGTTTGGCACTAAATTCTTACACAAATTTATGTCATGTCTTTATAAAATTATTTATATAGTAGTTATAAAGTGAAAATTAGTAATAAACCTAAGGGATGGCTGTTGAACGAGTAGCCAATCAACTGGTGAGATTATTGTAACATTTTTTATGAGATTCTTGTGATAGATAGTGATGGTGTTATTCATTTAGAGATCATGATGACTCAATAAATAATAGGGAATTGGATGACTAATTGTAAATATATGATGTAATGTAATTCTAATTAAGTTGGTCCTCCAAAGATCATGTTGATCACGGGGCTCATGGTTGGTGGTTTCGCCCCTGATCATCTTGATCCTTCCTTCGTTCATCAATTTTCTCTCTCTCATTATTGTTCATTTCTACCCACTCACCATCTCCAGTATACTTACTCAGTCTTCCTTTTCGAATAAGGGACTCAATCTCGTCTTTCAACTGTCGATACTCATTGGTGTAATGGCCAGCATCGTTGCGAGATCGACAATAATTTCTTGTATCCAACTTGGCAGGATCATCCTTCAAAGGCTTCGTCTAGGAACGTCCCTATCCCTTTCAATTTCAATCAGGATCTGAAAACTAGGAGAATTCAGACTAGCATATTTAGTGAATTTTTTCCTAGGTCCACCCTTCTTTGGTGATGAATCAGAATATGTGTTAGCCCGACGATACTTATTCTTTACGTCATATTCCTCGTATGTTTTATGCTTCTTTTCACCAGCGGGCTCGTTATTTACCACTGTCTTGTTCATACTTTCCTCAACTTGGATATACTTTCCAGCTCTACTTTGGAGTTTTAGCTTGTTCTCTGGTAGACATTTTGCTAGAGACATTTTTAAGAACATATCCTTGGTCCCTTGGTGCAAAGTAATCATGGCCATCTTATTATCAAGATCTGGGACCTTTAAGGCCTCCTCTGTGAAATGATTCAAGTAGTCCCTAAAGGATTCCTTTGCTCCATTCACAATGCGCATAAGAGAAGCCGAACATTTCGTATGCACCTTCTTGCTGATGAATTATTTGATGAAAGCCTGATTTAATTCTCTGGAGGATCTAATCAAATTCAGGGGAAAATAGTTATACTACCTTTGGGCCATGCCCGATAAGGTTTGAGGAAAAACCCGACATTTAATAGCATCATTCACGGGTTGCAACATAAGTGCATTAGAGAAAGTCCTGACAGGATTTGCCGGATCCCCAGTCCCATCATAGGCTTTTATGGTGAGCATCTTGGACTTCCTTGTGATATAGGTATTCATGATCTCCGCTGTTAAAGGTGGGGTTTCCTGGACGGAAATTCGTCATTTTTCTTCTGAGAGTGTCCTCCAAGTCGATGACTTGAATAACTCCTCTAGTTCCTCTAGCTTGATTTGTTCAAGGTGGCTGTTTATCTTGACTAATCTCCATATCTCTCTTAAGCGTCAGGATTTCTGTTTTATGAGCACGTATCCTTTTATCAAAAGTCTGGGATGTTATCCCTTGAGTTTTCTCGTCAGTTGATTCTCCGCTATCCTTAGTTGTATAGGGTCTAGGGACATCTCATTCATTATTGATTGGTGGAAGACCTCTATTATAATTAGGATCGTTCAATAGTTACGGTTGAGGAATCAGGGGCAGCCTACTTCCTCCAGTCTCAAAGTATAAAGGCATCCCATATGCGGGGTTTATTTTCCTATGGTGCACAACCGTTGATATCTCAAAACCCGTAGATTGTACCCCCAAAGGAGCGTTCAGAGTCGAGTTTTGAGTGTTCGCTCTACAGTCGGGATTGGCTGAGATCCATATTTGGGTATGATAGGATTCGCCATCCATTGAAAGTAGGTGGGAGAAGTGGAATCTTAATGGCAGATGAGATTGTTTGACAGATGAGCAATTTTTAACAGCAATCCGAAACAGAGATAACAAACAAAAGAATTCTTTTTCAACATTAAAAAAATATGAGTGAAGAAAAATAACAAACAAATTGAAAATATATAAAAAAAATCACTTGACTAATGAAAATTAAGGGGTGTAATCAATTCAGATTTTAGAGAATTTATAACAATGTATTGATTTTGAATTATTATTGTTGATTTTGGCTGATTTTATTTTCTATGCGGATTTTAGCGGAGTTGGTAAATAAATCTAGTAGAGTCTTGCTGATTTTTTGATTTGAATATTGATTTCTACAAACGCGTCAAAATCCATCAAAATATAAAATCCTTAGCCTATCCCTTCTTGTATTAATACTCGTACTACAAAAAGGGCAACATCCCTGCTATTTATATGCATTATTTATGTATGTATTTTTTCAGCCATGGGATTTGAAAAAGTGGAGCAATTAGAAATGGTTGCACAGGGGGTATATTAAGCACATCCAAAGTCGGATCATATGAATTTTGAACCTGACACAGAAACAAAATTTCTAATATTAGTACAGTTTAGCAATTAATATCATTAAATGATTCCATGTAATTTACTTTAAAGATATATATAATAAAATTTCACTGCTTAATTTTTGTATTGAACAATATATATTGGTGGAAATAATGAAATCATATTAAAAAAACCCATATATGTATATCATTATCTAGTCAACATATTTATACACGTGACGGGGGCAGAAAATAATTTTAAGGGGTCCAATTTGCTTAGAGGTTAGAGAGAATTTAACTCTGGTATGGAATAACATATATTGTCCATCTCTTGAACAAGATGTTATCTTATAGTAGTTTAATAGCCTGAACTTGCAAGTGGATAAAATTAAAATTTATCAGAACGTTTATCATTCCACCACACAAGATATATATTTAATAGCCAACACTACCGGTATTTGTGAACAACTATAATGCAACACCATCATACATATATTAGTACATAAATTCTCTTTGATATGCTTTAAAGTTAAAACTATATATTCACCAATAACATATATAAAACAACATACCTTAAAAAAATTGGAACATCCAATGGGGAGAGTTTTAATAAAAAACAAAATTATGACATGTATTATTAAGTATTCATGAAAGCACGCATTCACAAAGTGAGAAATATCAATAAGCTTGCAACACTTGCCTCTTAGCAAGCCCGGATCGAACTGTTGTCTGCTACCAAACACAGAACCCACTTGACAAGTGGGCTAAAGAAACAATGACTATTAAATTCTATACTACCTGTTATTTCTTCCCATCTCAGGGGGCCAAGGACCCCGTATGTTGGATTTAATCTAAACATATTTACCTATTTATTTTTTTTGATTATTAGTTTCTCAAGTATAGCTGTTGTCATGTGTATCCAGGGACCTAGGCTTCTGGTACATCGTGAGTTTAGCAGCTAAATAAACAGTAGCAGAGGTTATGTAGGATTCTGGTAGTGTAGTGGTTCCTGATTTGTACTAACTACTCTTTTCTTTTGTTTTTAAATCCCTTGTATGCTTCCGGTTTAATATAAGAACTTCCGTTTTATTTTCTTCCATTCAGAGCTTATACTAAGTAAGTGAGTATCATGTGATTTCTTTTACACTTAGTATCACAGCTTAGGGAAATTTCAGAGCAGATGAAGACTACTAGTAAACCCAAAGAAAGATCATTTGGCCTCAGTTACCCAATGCTAACGAAAACAAATTACACTGTATGGGCAATAAAAATGAAAGTTTTTATGCAAGCTCATGGGGTGTGGGAAGCCATAGAACCCAATGATCCTAAGGGCACAGTGGAGGATAAAATCGATAAACGGGCATTGGCTGTAATATACCAAGGTATCCCTGAAGATGTGTTGTTGTCGTTAGCAGAAAGGAAGACGTCCAAGCAAGCTTGGGATGCAGTCAAAAAAATGTCACTAGGGGTAGACAAGGTGCGAATGGCAAAGGCACAGACTCTCAAATGTGAATTCGAAATAATGAGCATGAAGGACACCGATCAGTCTGACGATTTTTATCTGAAACTCAATAATCTGGTCACTAATATCAGGGCTTTGGGAGAGAAAATAGAGGAAGTTTACGTTGTTAAGAAGCTACTCAGAGTTGTTCCCACTAGGTTCCTGCAAATTGCGTCCACTATCGAACAATTTGGAAACCTGGATGAGATGTCGGTAGAGGAAGTTGTTGGTTCTCTCAAGGCTCATGAGGAACGGGTGAAGGGCGTAACAGAGACAAGCCAAGGACAACTCCTCTTGACAGAGGAAGAGTGAAGGAAGAAAGAAAACAGTGAAGGTCATCTACTGTTAACCCGAGATGAATGGTTGAGGAGAACCAGTAAAGAGAGAGAACAAAACAACAACATGAGAGTGAGAGGTGACAGGAGCAAAGTACGTTGTTTTAACTGTCAAGCATATGGGCATTTCACGTCGGAATGTCGCAAACCCCGCAGAGATCGAGAAGTGCGGAAGGAGGCAAACCTCACTCTCATTCAAGAGGACGAGCCAGCTTTGTTAATAGCTGAAGTTGGACAAACGGAGATCGTATCCATGCTATTGAAGGAGGATTCAGTAGTGCCAAAATTGCATACGAGTAAAGAGAAATGAAGAGAATCACAAGTTTGGTACTTGGATAATGGCGCCAGCAATCATATGACTGGAGCACGGGGAAAGTTCAAAGATCTTGATGAACGAGTGACAGGAAAGGTACGTTTCGGTGATGGGTCCACAGTAAATATAATGGGGAAAGGGAGAATTGGATTTCAATACAAAAACGGCGAAGAAAGAATCCTGACAGATGTGTATTACATCCCTAACTTATGTAATAATATCATAAGTTTGGGACAACTATCTGAAGCAGGGAACTGAGTCATATTGGATGGTGAGTACATGTGGGTATACGAAGACAGTGGCAAGCTATTGATGAAAGTGAAACGGACTGAAAATTGCCTGTATAAATAAGCCTCGAAGAAAGTAAAGCCACTTGTTTCATGTCTAAGGCAGAAGAGGACGCTTGGGTGTGGCACAGTAGACTCGGGCATGTCAATTTCCAGGCCTTGGAATTCATGTCAAGAGAAGGAATGGCATACGGATTGCCAAAACTAGTACAACCACTCAAGAAATATGATGGATGCCTAATGTCAAAACAAGCCAGGAAACCATTTCCATCTCAATCCACTCTTGAGTCAAGGAAGTCACTCGAGCTGGTGCACGCGGATATTTATGGACCTATCTCGCCTGTGACTCCGGGAGGTAACCGCTATTTCCTGTTATTTGTTGATGATTATAGTAAAAAAATGTGGGCATATATGTTGAAAAAAAGAGTAATGCTTTTGAGATGTTTAAGAAATTTAAGGTGTTGGTTGAGGATGGTATTGAGAAAAGAATAAGAATTTTGAGAACTGATTGGGGTGGTGAATTTTGCTCAAAAGAATTTACCATGTTTTGTGAAAGCGTTGGGATTCAAAGACACTATATGGCTCCATACACCCCACAACAAAATGGTGTGGTGGAGCGTAGAAATTGTACGGTTGCAGCAATGACAAGAAGTTTTCTGAAGGGAGCTAAACTTCCTACATTTTTGTGGGGTGAAGCAGTGAAGAATTCAATTTATATCCTTAATCGATTGCCAACCCGTGTCCTAAGCGGAAACACCCCATTCGAAGCATGGTATGGAAAAAAAACCAGATTTGTCTCAAGTTAAGAAGTTTGGGAGTGTTGCATTTATGAAGGTTCCATCAGTTCACGTCAAGAAATTGGATGATATGGGAAAGATGGTGATATATCTTGGGAAGGAACCTGGAACAAAAGGTAGCAGACTATACGATCCCAAGACTGGAAACTTATATGTTAGCAGGGATGTTGTGGTATAAGAAGGTGACACCTTGGTGTGGGATCAAAATAGGGGAAATGAGGTTTCGTTTCATGGGCAGTACATTGAAATGGGAGAACAGAAGAATGTGATTGAAGCAGAGGATGCAAAAACTGAGTCACCAACTCCGTTACCGACACCACCTACGCAGCCGCCCTCTGTGTCGCCAATTTTATTGGAAAAACCATCTACACAGTCGTCTTCTATATTTTCAAAGACACCCACAACAGCTGCTATACCAGAAGGAACTAGTGGCATGTCCTCTACACAAACCAGTGAACCAAGGCGATTCAGGTCACTTGAAGATATTTACAATGAAATAGAAGTCATAGATATGATTGAAGATTTGATGCTTTTGAAAATTGAGGGGCCAACATCATTTGGTGAAGCAGTCACGGAGAATGAGTGGCAAGATGCAATGCAAGTAGAATTTGACACCATTGAGGAAAATGAAACCTGGATGTTGACAGATCTGCCACCTGGACACAAACCGATAGGTTTGAAATGGGTGTATAAAGAGAAGAAGGACCCTGGAGGAAATGTGGTGAACCATAAAGCACGTCTCGTAGCGAAGGGATACATGCAAAGAAAAGGAATAGACTATGATAAAGTAATTGCCCCAGTAGCTCGCTTGGACACAGTACAGTTACTATTGGCTCTCTCGGCTAAAGAAGGTTGGGAGGTTTACCATCTAAATGTTAAAGCTGCATTCTTGAATGGTGAGCCCAATGAAGAGGTGTACGTTACTCAACCAGAAGGATTTGTAAAGGCAGGACAAGAAAGTAAAGTTTATAAGCTCTCAAAGGCCTTATACGGATTACGACAGGCTCCTAGAGCATGGAATGCGAAGCTAGATAGTATATGAAGGAGTTAGGGTTTACCAGGTGTCTACACGAACAGGCAGTATACACAAAAATCACTGGAAAGGACATTGTAGTTGTGGGAGTCTATGTCGATGATTTACTTGTAACTGGCTCGAATATAATGCAGGCGGGGGAATTTAAATTGCAGATGAATAAGCGTTTTGAACTGAGCAACTTGGGTCTCTTGTCATATTAGTTGGGTATAGAGGTAAATCAAGGAGGTTTATTTACAACACTTAAACAAGCCGCTTTTGTAAAGAAACTACTGGAAAAAGCTGGAATGATGAATTATAATTCATCCAAATTTCCTATGGAACATAATCTACAGCTCGATAAGGATGAAGGAGGTCAAACATTTGATGCCACTGAGTACAGACGTATTTTCGGGAGCCTTCGATACTTAACTCATACACGTCCGGACATTTCTTTTGCCGTGGGGGTTGTACGTCGGTTTATGGAGAAACCCACGACGAAGCACCAACAGGCAGTAAAACAAATTTTGAGATATGTGAGAGGTACTGTGGACTATGGGTTAGTGTACATGAAGGAAAAGAAAGAGGAGACGTTATCTGGGTTTACAGATAGTGATCTTGCAGGGGATGTTTGTGACAGACGAAGCACTGGTGGGATGTGCTTTTACCTGAATAAAAATTTAATCTCCTGGGCATCACAGAAGCAAAGAGTAGTGGCACTATCATCGTGCGAGGCAGAATATATGGCAGCAACTATAGCAACATGCCAGAGTATATGGCTTCAAGTTTTACTCGAAGAAATTAGTGGAAAGTGAGTTGGACCTGTGGTACTTCATGTGGATAATAAGTCAGCCATTGAGTTAATGAAAAACCCTATCAACCATGGTCGAAGCAAGCATATCGATGTTCTTTTCCACTTCATTTGTGAGTGCATCGAACGGGGAAAGTTAGTAGTCGAGTACGTGACTACACAAGAGCAGCGGGAAGACATTTTAACTAAAGCATTAGGAAGAGTAAAGTTTGAAGAAATGAAAAAGGTTATTGGGGTCGTGGACTTGTTTGCAGTTTAAGTAACAGTGTGAGCTGGAAGCATGTTTAGATTAGGGGGAATGTGTTGGATTTAATCTAAACATTTTTACCTATTTATTTTTTTTTATTATTAGTTTCTCAAGTATAGCTTTTGTCATGTATATCCAGGGACCTAGTCTTCTGGTACATCATGAGTTTAGGAGCTAAATAAACAGCAGCAGAGGTTATGTAGGAGTCTGGTAGTGTAGTGGTTCCTGATTTGTAGTAACTACTCTTTTCTTTTATTTTTAAATCCCTTGTATGCTACCAGTTTAATATAAGAACTTCCATTTTTTTTCTTCCATTTAGAGCTTATACTAAGTAAGTGAGTATCAGGTGATTTCTTTTACACCGTACCCCTTAAATCTTCGTGTATATATTTAGCCATGGAGAGGTTTATGGGAAGACACTACAAGAAACAGGGTCCGTAGGCTACCATCACAAATGTGACTGTCACTTGTCCATTGATTTTGATCCTCATTTCTAATTAAGTATAACCAACCGATATGGATGATCAGAATTATGATCATAACCAACCAAGTAAAAACCCAATGTTGGTCATTTTTTTTCCCTATAGACATAAACCAATGGAAGCATGGGTTGGAAGTACTATCATAATCCACAGATTTCAGTTGGATATGATTTTTGTAGGTCCCATATTATGTCAAAACAGTCATGTGGCAGTACACATCAGATTAAAAGGAAACTAAAATTAGTTAAAAACCCTTAGTTGGAAATGCATGGTAGGTGCGTGTGTCGCCACACTATTGATAGAGAAAGTGAGATGTTGTAGAAAACCAGCAGTTGTTTATGCACGTTGCACACTAGCTGCTTTATATTTACTTGTAATCATTCATTTTATCATTAGTATGATACATTATTTAATATATACACCATGAGTTTTTGTCACAGGAAGCTGTGTCACTGATATACTTATATATATAGACACATAAACAGCTGCTGGTTTTCTACATTTGGTATCCGAGCTTAGGGTTCTTAATGGTGACCTGTTGGTGTTAAATATGGAAAAGAAATAGCCATACCCGATATGATGCTTTGTCTTTTGCTTGAGGTAGGCGTTGCACAAGGATGGTTGCAAAGCTGCATGTGTAGTATGGGATGCATGTGTAGTATGTGGCTGCCGAGAAAGATGAGACGGTGCCGGAGAAGCCTGCAGAAAGCAGAAAATGTGATACATTGGCAGGATGTCATGCAGAACGAGATGGAACACTTCTTGGAGGTGAACGTGCCAGAAGGGCAAATAAGTTGAAGGGCCGACGAGCAAAAGAGTGTTAGATGGGAAAACATTAGCCATACGGGCTCAGTTTATTAGCCATACGACTTAGTTTATTAGCCATACGGGCTCAACAATTTATTAGCTATACGGGCTCAGTTTATTTGCCATACGGGCTCAGTTTGAAAGCCATATGGGCTGGGAGGATTGCATGAGACTTTTTTATGTGTCTATATATATAAGTATATCTGCAGGAAGAGTGTTAGAAGGAAAACATTAGCCATACGGGCTCAGTTTATTAGCCATACGACTCGGTTTATTAGCCATACGGGCTCAGTTTGAAAGCCATACGGGCTATGAGGATTGCATGAGACTTGTTTATGTGTCTATATATATAAGTATATCAGTGACACAGCTTCCTATGACAAAAACTCATGGTGTATATATTGAATAATGTATTCCACTAATGATAAAATGAATGATTACAAGTAAAATTAAAGCAAACAACTAAACTTATAAAATAGCAACTACTCATGGTTTTTATGCGGTACTTCTGTTTATTACTGAGACTACTACTTATTCTCTACTAAATGCATGGCCTAGTCATACATGTACAAGCTGATCTAAAACAAATAAAATAAAACTTTAACACAATAAAACAAGTTTAGATTAATTTTCCAACAGATGTCAGGTTGGAGCCCAAAAATAACAAAAGAAGTATGTTTTAATACAGATTCATTTTGTTTGGCTTCTAACATAAATAAGTTATAGTACCTATGTTTATTATCTTCTTGGTTGAGTAATTTCAAAACATACATTCTAGAAAGGAAATTTTGAAAAAAAATCCTTGGTGGTCGTGGGATATAGTGTATTTTACACCAATTTTTACCATTTATATTCAAGAAAAAAACATTCAAAGCAAAATTGACTGTATGGCCTAAAGGACTATATTTTTCTAATATTTAATCATTTTTCCATCGGTTGGAAATAAGATTTATTTTGAATTTTCGAACGTTCTTCTCTAAAACCAACCAATTAAAATGATTAGATGAGAACCAACCCATATTTCAAAAGCAACTACCCAAAATCAACAGTTACGCTCTAGTTGGTTATTTATATTTTCAAAAGCCACCGATCTAAGTGACCAAAGTGGTCTATAAATAAGAGAGTGGATATTATTTTTTTCAATTTTTTGTTTAATTATATAAAACATAAAAAATATTATAAAATACAATAAATCCTCTCAAATATATTAAAGTACTGTAAAAAAATATAAAAAGAAATTTTATTTTATAATAAGTTAATATTTCACTAAATTGTGATAAAACCTTCTAAAAAATATTATGAAAATAATAAAATATTATTATGAAAAAAATATTTTTGTTACGAAAGGTCACATATTAAATGGAAAGATGATTATAAAAAAGTAAACAGAAATTTAAAAATATCGATTATATTTTGTGTTAGAGTATGAGTTTAGGAGACTATAACGATGTGCATTCAAACGATTTTAGTTTAGTCGCAAAAAAAGTTTTATCTTTCGCCAAATGTTTAGCGGAGAATTTAAATTTTCTTAAAAATTTGAATAATCCATCATTACAAAACCAACCACTTAATGACGAAAAGCAACCGAATTCTGTTAGTTTTAGTTTAGCCTGAAAATTTTGAATTTTCATGAATTTTTTTGGCTGAAAAATTAAATTAGCCGTTATTACAAAATAAATCGCATAATGATTGTAACTGACCAGATATAGTTATTTTAGTTTATCCTGTAAAATTTGAATTTTCATGAAAATTTGAATAAACCGCTAGCTATATAATCAACTGATTTTTTGAATCATTCAGTTGGATTTAATCCAAATTGGCATTTTAATATATTTTCTTTCTAATTTCTTTTATTTGTATATCTTCTAATGGATCTATCATATCATTATAATAACCAATTTTTGGTGTAATCAAATTCATCATGAGTGGGTGTTTGATTATATCCCTCTAGTTTTTTCATGTAAAGATATTTAACTTTATATTTTTACATATGTGAATTTGTATTCAAATATCTTAATATTACATGTATGTTTATATATACTAGTCAATGATCGGTTAATTTGGGCAACTCAAAAAATCACTTTGTTCAAACAAAATGTTGAAAACAATAATGGTGAAGAAGAAGATGGCTCACTTGTGAAGAAGGTGATGATTTTATCGATAAAAGAATTATACTATTTCGTGTTTAATTTAGTTCTATTGTAATTCATTTTATTTTTTTGTAATAATGTATTTTAATTTTAACTAATTGTACGTCACTTATTATTTTATGATGATAATGAAAAATAATTCTATGATTTTGTTATTTGCAATTAAAAGAATTTGATTTTGATATATTTTTTTGTAAATAACCAAATTATTGAACCGATTTTACCATACTTTTCTTTAAAGTGACCAAATTTAAGTTTTAGCCACCATTTTCACAATAAGTGCCCAAAATCTAAGTCATTCACTAACGTTTGCTTCAACATCGGTCAATTTTACACAATAGATTTGATTATTCATTTTCGGCCTACTGTTATATACACGACCAAATATAATATATAGCTTTTTTGTGTCTATAAACCACCGCAAATTGGTCATAAATAATTCTACATTTCTCACCAACCTTTTCCAACCAAAATATAGGTCATTTAGTGGGAAATAGTTGTGAAGTAGATTTCTACTGCGGTATTTGGGGTCACATGTTAAGATATCCAAATATTTTAAACAATTAAAAAGTTTGGTCGATCAAGTCGGTTTACGTTTTATTTCCAACCAATGGGTCAAAACCAACCCCGTTTTAAATGACCGATTATATCGGTCATTTGAGTGTCAGTTTTGCACTCATTTCCAATGTACAAGGGCAAATTGCGACCAATTTTTTCGGTTATTTATGACACTTTTTTCTTGGAGTGAGAATTTATTTGAAGTTCTTGGTCTAAAATAAATAAGCTAAATATTGAACATAATGTATTATTGGAGGAAGAAACAAAGTCCAAGTTTCCATGATATTATTTGTGAAAATAAAATAAACAAAATATCATGAATGACATATTTAGTGTGAAAATAAAGCATACATAGTATTTATGGTACCCTGTCAAAAAAAATAGTATTTATGGTATTCTATGTACTGCTAAAATTATGATGGACATGTGTCCAAGTGATGAATGTAGTTTATCATAATTATGTATCCACGCCATGAAACTTTCTTATTAGTCCTAAGGTGAAAACACGTAAATAATATGGTAATTAAGAAATTAAGAAATGAATATAAAACATAAATGAATACTATTTTCTTACATTTGCCCTTGAACTTGCTGCAGATTTTATTCTTGGCCTTGAGACTGTCCTTCTTGGACGTTGAATGTTTGGTATTTTCCTTGGTGTTGTTTTTGATATTGTTCTACAGGAAGAGTGTTGGGCATATCTCTTTTTCTTGTTTGGATCATTCTTTGATACAAGCCCGGCCTTGAACTTGTGACTATCTTTCTTGCAGGATGAATGATGTCACTGGGCTCGATTATTGTTCAGTATGTGATTGAAGGTGGTACCCAAGTATAAATCCACATACCATAAGTTAATTTTGTTGTCCGCTAATTTGATGAATAATACATAGCAGATGTTAGACCTGTTGTATAAAATTATCAAGAGAAATTAATTGGTTATGAAATTCTAATTAACCCTGTATTAAATTAAATTAGGCTAAATCATGTTTTCGTTCATATTCACGATCTAGAACTAGATATATTTATAAGTTAACATTCATTTAACTAAATTACTGACAATACCTACATATAATCATTATTTCCAAAAGTTAAAAAAACCCTTATTTTTGGCTAAATATGTATTCACTACAAGAAAAATTCAATGAGACAACACCGATTAGACAACACTCGACCGAAAAAGTGTTGCCCGAATTTGTCACACAATGGTTTTTTTGCAACCAAAAAATTGGCGTTGTCTGACGTTGATTACTACAAGCGATAAAAAAATGTTGTCTAGTAAAACAAATCAGACAAGTGTTTTCAAAATTAAGATGTTGTGTGAATGAGAAGGCTTTAGTATTACTACAACGCTTTAAAATCCATTGTCTAGTTGATGGAGACAGACAACCCTTTCTAAAGTGATGTTGTGCAAATGAGTAAAATCGTACAACGATTTTTAAAATACATTGTCTGAAAATGATTGAGATAACGTCTTGTTTAACGGTTGTGGAAATGAGACAAGTGTTTTTTCTACTAGTTATTTAAGCTCCAATCACACAATGTACAAATTAGGTGTTGTCTAAATGATACCTCATAGACAAGTGTTTTACATATATTGTATGTCACCAATATGAGACAATAGTCTAATTCTTAAAACCGTTGTCTTTCTTACTAAATTTACAAACGTGTTGCACAACAAAATATTCAAATAAATCGTTGTCTAGTTTATTACAATAAAAATAGTAATAATTTCAAAAAAAAAATAATTTCCAGACAATTCATTTTAAATTTTTTAAAAACAACAAACTGTAATTAAATCCACTTTCATCTAGATTAAATATTTAAGTTTTATATTTCAAAATAGTTTAATTATCTACATTATAATTAATAAAAAAAATAATCACAAGTGCTTCAAGTTTACATTGTTAATTGTTCAATCCAAATAAGTGTTTTTCGACAAAGCACGTTGTATTAATCTACCTTATACAAGTATTTTTAAAATAAAACACTTGTAACAGTTAGACAACCGTTATCGATATTTATAATCTGTTGTAAAATATGTAATACTACAACAGTCTTAAAGAAAAAACTGTTGTAGAATTCCAACAATATTTCCTGAAAAACACTTATGTAAAGTAACTTACCACAACATGATTTTAGAAAAAACCGTTGTCTATATTTTTACTAGTTTTAAAATTTTTTCGGAAAATTTATATGCCACCGTTAATTAATTTATATGAGTAACCAATAGCTTACACTAAATTAATTTGTGTGTATTAAGATTTGAAATAATCTTTTTCATAGAATTTTGAATTCATTTACCTATTAGTACTAGACGTTACACGTATATTAATAGCATCAACAGATAATCACATTGATGAGGATATAACGTGTATATTATAAATGTTCACTTGGATTGTTAAGTTGGTATAATAAGTGCCGTTGATTAAAAGTAGATTTAATATCAACCGTAAGATTTAAAAAAGTTGATCATCTAAGACAACGGTTTTTTTAAAAAAAACTGTTGTCACAATTTATTTCAGACAAGACATTTTCATAAAAAACCGTTGGGTGTTGCCTCGTACTAGATTTTTTTCATACCTGATGAAAAAGATAAATTTTTTAAAAGATTTTTTAGAGGATCCAACCGTACGGATGTTAAGAAATACTCTTTTTAGTCACATGAAAAAAGTATTAAAAAATTTCAAATTCATCTCGAATGTCAGGATTAGAAAAATCTGGTAAAAGTACCCCTCCCGACAACGAGACTCGTTCCCGATTTAAAGGATTAATTTTTTTAAATGATTTTTCGACGATCCAACCGTACGGATGTTAATATATATCGATTTTAGTCATAAGAAAAAATTATAAAATATTTGAAATTCATTTTGCATGCAAGGATTAGAAAAATCTGGTAAAAGTACCCCTCCCGACAACGAGACTCGTTCCAGATTTACAGGATTAATTTTTTAAAATGATTTTTCGATGATTCAACCGTACGGATGTTAAGATATATCGATTTTAGTCATAAGAAAAAATTATTAAAAATTTTGAAATTCATTTTGCATGCCAGGATTAGAAAAATCTGGTAAAAATACCCCTCCCGACAACGAGACTCGTTCCTGATTTACAGGATTAATTTTTTAAAATGATTTTTTGAGGATCCAACCGTACAGATGTTAAGATATATCGATTTCAGTCATAAAAAAAAATTATTAAAAAATTTGAATTTCATTTTGCATCTCAGGATTAGAAAAATCTGATAAAAGTACCCCTCCCGACAACGAGACTCGTTCCCGATTTACAGGATTAATTTTTTAAAATGATTTTTCGAGGATCTAACCGTACGGATATTAAGATATATCAATTTTAGTCATAAGAAAAAATTATTAAAAAATTTGAAATTCATTTTGCATGTCAGGATTAGAAAAATCTGGTAAAAGTACCCCTCCCGACAACGAGACTCGTTCCCGATTTACAGGATTAATTTTTTAAAATGATTTTTCAACGATCCAACCGTACGGATGTTAAGATTTATAGATTTTAGTCATAATAAAAAATTATTAAAAAATTTGAAATTCATTTTGCATGTCAGGATTAGAAAAATCTGGTAAAAGTACCCCTCCCGACAACGAGACTCGTTCCCGATTTACAGGATTAATTTTTTAAAATGATTTTTCGAGGATCCAATCGTACGGATATTAAGATATATCGATTTTAGTCATAAGAAAAAATTATTAAAAAATTTGAAATTCATTTTGCATGTCAGGATTAGAAAAATCTGGTAAAAGTACCCCTCCCGACAACGAGACTCGTTCCCGATTTACAGGATTAATTTTTTAAAATGATTTTTGACGATCCAACCGTACGGATGTTAAGATATATCGATTTTAGTCATAATAAAAAATTATTAAAAAATTTGAAATTCATTTTGCATGTCAGGATTAGAAAAATCTGGTAAAAGTACCCCTCCCGACAACGAGACTCGTTCCCGATTTATAAGATTAATTTTTTAAAATGATTTTTCGAGGATCCAACCGTACGGATATTAAGATATATCGATTTTACTCTTAAGAAAAAATTATTAAAAAATTCGAAATTCATTTTGCATGTGAGGATTAGAAAAATCTGGTAAAAGTACCCCTCCCGCCAACGAGACTCGTTCCCGATTTACAGGATTAATTTTTTAAAATGATTTTTCGACGATCCAACAGTACGGATGTTAAGATATATCAATTTTAGTAATAAGAAAAAATTATTAAAAAATTTCAAATTCATTTTGCATGCCAGGATTTGAAAAATCTGGTAAAACTACCTCTCCCGACAACGAGACTTGTTCCCGATTTACAGGATTAATTTTTTAAAATGATTTTTCGATGATTCAACCGTACGGATGTTAAGATATATCGATTTTAGTCATAAGAAAAAATTATTAAAAATTTTGAAATTCATTTTGCATGCCAGGATTAGAAAAATCTGGTAAAAATACCCCTCCCGACAACGAGACTTGTTCCTGATTTACAGGATTAATTTTTTAAAATGATTTTTCGACGATCCAACAGTACGGATGTTAAGATATATCAATTTTAGTAATAAGAAAAAATTATTAAAAAATTTCAAATTCATTTTGCATGCCAGGATTTGAAAAATCTGGTAAAACTACCTCTCCCGACAACGAGACTTGTTCCCGATTTACAGGATTAATTTTTTAAAATGATTTTTCGAGGATCCAATCGTACGGATATTAAGATATATCGATTTTAGTCATAAGAAAAAATTATTAAAAAAATTGAAATTCATTTTGCATGTCAGGATTAGAAAAATCTGGTAAAAGTACCCCTCCCGACAACGAGACTCGTTCCCGATTTACAGGATTAATTTTTTAAAATGATTTTTGACGATCCAACCGTACGGATGTTAAGATATATCGATTTTAGTCATAATAAAAAATTATTAAAAAATTTGAAATTCATTTTGCATGTCAGGATTAGAAAAATCTGGTAAAAGTACCCCTCCCGACAACGAGACTCGTTCCCGATTTATAAGATTAATTTTTTAAAATGATTTTTCGAGGATCCAACCGTACGGATATTAAGATATATCGATTTTAGTCTTAAGAAAAAATTATTAAAAAATTCGAAATTCATTTTGCATGTGAGGATTAGAAAAATCTGGTAAAAGTACCCCTCCCGCCAACGAGACTCGTTCCCGATTTACAGGATTAATTTTTTAAAATGATTTTTTGACGATCCAACAGTACGGATGTTAAGATATATCAATTTTAGTAATAAGAAAAAATTATTAAAAAATTTCAAATTCATTTTGCATGCCAGGATTTGAAAAATCTGGTAAAACTATCTCTCCCGACAACGAGATTTGTTCCCGATTTACAGGATTAATTTTTTAAAATGATTTTTCGATGATTCAACCGTACGGATGTTAAGATATATCGATTTTAGTCATAAGAAAAAATTATTAAAAATTTTGAAATTCATTTTGCATGCCAGGATTAGAAAAATTTGGTAAAAATACCCCTCCCGACAACGAGACTCGTTCCTGATTTACAGGATTAATTTTTTAAAATGATTTTTCGACGATCCAACAGTACGGATGTTAAGATATATCAATTTTAGTAATAAGAAAAAATTATTAAAAAATTTCAAATTCATTTTGCATGCCAGGATTTGAAAAATCTGGTAAAACTACCTCTCCCGACAACGAGACTTGTTCCCGATTTACAGGATTAATTTTTTAAAATGATTTTTCGAGGATCCAATCGTACGGATATTAAGATATATCGATTTTAGTCATAAGAAAAAATTATTAAAAAATTTGAAATTCATTTTGCATGTCTGGATTAGAAAAATCTGGTAAAAGTACCCCTCCCGACAACGAGACTCGTTCCCGATTTACAGGATTAATTTTTTAAAATGATTTTTGACGATCCAACCGTACGGATGTTAAGATATATCGATTTTAGTCATAATAAAAAATTATTAAAAAATTTGAAATTCATTTTGCATGTCAGGATTAGAAAAATCTGGTAAAAGTACCCCTCCCGACAACGAGACTCGTTCCCGATTTATAAGATTAATTTTTTAAAATGATTTTTCGAGGATCCAACCGTACGGATATTAAGATATATCGATTTTAGTCTTAAGAAAAAATTATTAAAAAATTCGAAATTCATTTTGCATGTGAGGATTAGAAAAATCTGGTAAAAGTACCCCTCCCGCCAACGAGACTCGTTCCCGATTTACAGGATTAATTTTTTAAAATGATTTTTCGACGATCCAACAGTACGGATGTTAAGATATATCAATTTTAGTAATAAGAAAAAATTAATAAAAAATTTCAAATTCATTTTGCATGCCAGGATTTGAAAAATCTGGTAAAACTACCTCTCCCGACAACGAGACTTGTTCCCGATTTACAGGATTAATTTTTTAAAATGATTTTTCGATGATTCAACCGTACGGATGTTAAGATATATCAATTTTAGTCATAAGAAAAAATTATTAAAAATTTTGAAATTCATTTTGCATGCCAGGATTAGAAAAATCTGGTAAAAATACCCCTCCCGACAACGAGACTCGTTCCTGATTTACAGGATTAATTTTTTAAAATGATTTTTTGACGATCCAACAGTACGGATGTTAAGATATATCAATTTTAGTAATAAGAAAAAATTATTAAAAAACTTGAAATTCATTTTGCATGTCAGGATTAGAAAAATCTGGTAAAACTACCTCTCCCGACAACGAGACTTGTTCCCGATTTACAGGATTAATTTTTTAAAATGATTTTTCGAGGATCCAATCGTACGGATATTAAGATATATCGATTTTAGTCATAAGAAAAAATTATTAAAAAATTTGAAATTCATTTTGCATGTCAGGATTAGAAAAATCTGGTAAAAGTACCCCTCCCGACAACGAGACTCGTTCCCGATTTACAGGATTAATTTTTTAAAATGATTTTTGACGATCCAACCGTACGGATGTTAAGATATATCGATTTTAGTCATAATAAAAAATTATTAAAAAATTTGAAATTCATTTTGCATGTCAGGATTAGAAAAATCAGGTAAAAGTACCCCTCCCGACAACGAGACTCGTTCCCGATTTATAAGATTAATTTTTTAAAATGATTTTTCGAGGATCCAACCGTACGGATATTAAGATATATCGATTTTAGTCTTAAGAAAAAATTATTAAAAAATTCGAAATTCATTTTGCATGTGAGGATTAGAAAAATCTGGTAAAAGTACCCCTCCCGCCAACGAGACTCGTTCCCGATTTACAGGATTAATTTTTTAAAATGATTTTTCGACGATCCAACAGTACGGATGTTAAGATATATCAATTTTAGTAATAAGAAAAAATTATTAAAAAATTTCAAATTCATTTTGCATGCCAGGATTTGAAAAATCTGGTAAAACTATCTCTCCCGACAACGAGATTTGTTCCCGATTTACAGGATTAATTTTTTAAAATGATTTTTCGATGATTCAACCGTACGGATGTTAAGATATATCGATTTTAGTCATAAGAAAAAATTATTAAAAATTTTGAAATTCATTTTGCATGCCAGGATTAGAAAAATTTGGTAAAAATACCCCTCCCGACAACGAGACTCGTTCCTGATTTACAGGATTAATTTTTTAAAATGATTTTTCGACGATCCAACAGTACGGATGTTAAGATATATCAATTTTAGTAATAAGAAAAAATTATTAAAAAATTTCAAATTCATTTTGCATGCCAGGATTAGAAAAATCTGGTAAAAGTACCCCTCCCGACAACGAGACTCGTTCCCGATTTACAGGATTAATTTTTTAAAATGATTTTTGACGATCCAACCGTACGGATGTTAAGATATATCGATTTTAGTCATAATAAAAAATTATTAAAAAATTTGAAATTCATTTTGCATGTCAGGATTAGAAAAATCTGGTAAAAGTACCCCTCCCAACAACGAGACTCGTTCCCGATTTACAGGATTAATTTTTTAAAATGATTTTTCGAGGATCCAATCGTACGGATATTAAGATATATCGATTTTAGTCTTAAGAAAAAATTATTAAAAAATTCGAAATTCATTTTGCATGTGAGGATTAGAAAAATCTGGTAAAAGTACCCCTCCCGCCAACGAGACTCGTTCCTGATTTACAGGATTAATTTTTTAAAATGATTTTTCGACGATCCAACCGTACGGATGTTAAGATATATCAATTTTAGTAATAAGAAAAAATTATTAAAAAATTTCAAATTCATTTTGCATGCCAGGATTAGAAAAATCTGGTAAAACTACCCCTCCCGACAACGAGACTCGTTCCCGATTTACAGGATTAATTTTTTTAAAATGATTTTTCGATGATCCACCCGTACGGATGTTAAGATATATCGATTTTAGTCATAATAAAAAATTATTAAAAAATTTGAAATTCATTTTGCATGTCAGGATTAGAAAAATCTGGTAAAAGTACCCCTCCCGACAACGAGACTCGTTCCCGATTTATAAGATTAATTTTTTAAAATGATTTTTCGAGGATCCAATCGTACGGATATTAAGATATATCGATTTTAGTCTTAAGAAAAAATTATTAAAAAATTCGAAATTCATTTTGCATGTGAGGATTAGAAAAATCTGGTAAAAGTACCCCTCCCGACAACGAGACTCGTTCCCGATTTACAGGATTAATTTTTTTAAATGATTTTTCGAGGATCCAACCATACGGATATTAAGATATATCGATTTTAGTCATAAGAAAAAATTATTAAAAAACTTGAAATTCATTTTGCATGTCAGGATTAGAAAAATCTGGTAAAAGTACCCCTCCCGACAACGAGACTCGTTCCCGATTTACAGGATTAATTTTTTAAAATGATTTTTGACGATCCAACCGTACGGATGTTAAGATATATCGATTTTAGTCATAATAAAAAATTATTAAAAAATTTGAAATTCATTTTGCATGTCAGGATTAGAAAAATCTGGTAAAAGTACCCCTCCCAACAACGAGACTCGTTCCCGATTTACAGGATTAATTTTTTAAAATGATTTTTCGAGGATCCAACCGTACGGATATTAAGATATATCGATTTTAGTCTTAAGAAAAAATTATTAAAAAATTCGAAATTCATTTTGCATGTGAGGATTAGAAAAATCTGGAAAAAGTACCCCTCCCGCCAACGAGACTCGTTCCCTATTTACATGATTAATTTTTTAAAATGATTTTTCGATGATCCAACCGTACGGATGTTAAGATATATCAATTTTAGTAATAAGAAAAAATTATTAAAAAATTTCAAATTCATTTTGCATGCCAGGATTAGAAAAATCCGGTAAAACTACCCCTCCCGACAACGAGACTCGTTCCCGATTTACAGGATTAATTTTTTAAAATGATTTTTCGATGATTCAACCGTACGGATGTTAAGATATATCGATTTTAGTCATAAGAAAAAATTATTAAAAATTTTGAAATTCATTTTGCATGCCAGGATTAGAAAAATCTGGTAAAAATACCCCTCCCGACAACGAGACTCGTTCCTGATTTACAGGATTAATTTTTTAAAATGATTTTTCGACGATCCAACCGTACGGATGTTAAGATATATCAATTTTAGTAATAAGAAAAAATTATTAAAAAAATTCAAATTCATTTTGCATGCCAGGATTAGAAAAATCTGGTAAAACTACCCCTCCCGACAACGAGACTCGTTCCCGATTTACAGGATTAATTTTTTTAAAATGATTTTTCGACGATCCACCCGTACAGATGTTAAGATATATCGATTTTAGTCATAAGAAAAAATTATTAAAAAATTTGAAATTCATTTTGCAAGTCGGGATTAGAAAAATCTGGTAAAAGTACCCCTCCCGACAAGGACACTTGTTCCCGATTTACAGGATTAATTTTTTAAAATGATTTTTCGACGATCCACCCGTACAGTTGTTAAGATATATCTATTTTAGTCATAAGAAAAAATTATTAAAAAATTTGAAATTCATTTTGCAAGTCGGGATTAGAAAAATCTGGTAAAAGTACCCCTCCCAACAAGGACACTTGTTCCCGATTTACAGGATTAATTTTTTAAAATGATTTTTCGACGATCCAACCGTACGGATGTTAAGATATATAGATTTTAGTCATAAGAAAAAATTATTAAAAAATTTGAAATTCATTTTGCATGCGAGGATTAGAAAAATCTGGTAAAAGTACCCCTCCCAACAACGAGACTCGTTCCCGATTTACAAGATTAATTTTTTAAAATGATTTTTCGATGATCCAACCATACGGATGTTAAGATATATCGATTTTAGTCATAAAAAAAATTATTAAAAAATTTGAATTTCATTTTGCATCTCAGGATTAGAAAAATCTGGTAAAAGTACCCCTCTCGACAACGAGACTCGTTCCCGATTTACAGGATTAATTTTTTAAAATGATTTTTTGACGATCCAACCGTACGGATGTTAAGATATATCGATTTTAGTCATAATAAAAAATTATTAAAAAATTTGAAATTCATTTTGCATGTCAGGATTAGAAAAATCTGGTAAAAGTACCCATCCCGACAACGAGACTCGTTCCCGATTTACAGGATTACTTTTTTAAAATGATTTTTGACGATCCAACCGTACGGATGTTAAGATATATAGATTTTAGTCATAAGAAAAAATTATTAAAAAATTTGAAATTCATTTTGCATGCGAGGATTAGAAAAATCTGGTAAAAGTACCCCTCCCAACAACGAGACTCGTTCCCGATTTACAGGATTAATTTTTTAAAATGAATTTTCGAGGATCCAATCGTACGGATATTAAGATATATCGATTTTAGTCATAAGAAAAAATTATTAAAAAATTTGAAATTCATTTTGCATGTCAGGATTAGAAAAATCTGGTAAAAGTACCCCTCCCGACAACGAGACTCGTTCCCGATTTACAGGATTAATTTTTTAAAATGATTTTTGATGATCCAACCGTACGGATGTTAAGATATATCAATTTTAGTCATAATAAAAAATTATTAAAAAATTTGAAATTCATTTTACATGTCAGGATTAGAAAAATCTGGTAAAAGTACCCCTCCCGACAACGAGACTCGTTCCCGATTTATAAGATTAATTTTTTAAAATGATTTTTCGAGGATCCAATCGTACGGATATTAAGATATATCGATTTTAGTCTTAAGAAAAAATTATTAAAAAATTCGAAATTCATTTTGCATGTGAGGATTAGAAAAATCTGGTAAAAGTACCCCTCCCGCCAACGAGACTCGTTCCCGATTTACAGGATTAATTTTTTAAAATGATTTTTCGACGATCCAACAGTACGGATGTTAAGATATATCAATTTTAGTAATAAGAAAAAATTATTAAAAAATTTCAAATTCATTTTGCATGCCAGGATTAGAAAAATCTGGTAAAACTACCCCTCCCGACAACGAGACTCGTTCCCGATTTACAGGATTAATTTTTTAAAATGATTTTTCGATGATTCAACCGTACGGATGTTAAGATATATCGATTTTAGTCATAAGAAAAAATTATTAAAAATTTTGAAATTCATTTTGCATGCCAGGATTAGAAAAATCTGGTAAAAATACCCCTCCCGACAACGAGACTCGTTCCTGATTTACAGGATTAATTTTTAAAATGATTTTTCGACGATCCAACCGTACGGATGTTAAGATATATCAATTTTAGTAATAAGAAAAATTATTAAAAAATTTCAAATTCATTTTGCATGCCAGGATTAGAAAAATCTGGTAAAACTACCCCTCCCGACAACGAGACTCGTTCCCGATTTACAGGATTAATTTTTTTAAAATGATTTTTCGATGATCCACCCGTACGGATGTTAAGATATATCGATTTTAGTCATAATAAAAAATTATTAAAAAATTTGAAATTCATTTTGCATGTCAGGATTAGAAAAATCTGGTAAAAGTACCCCTCCCGACAACGAGACTCGTTCCCGATTTATAAGATTAATTTTTTAAAATGATTTTTCGAGGATCCAATCGTACGGATATTAAGATATATCAATTTTAGTAATAAGAAAAAATTATTAAAAAATTTCAAATTCATTTTGCATGCCAGGATTAGAAAAATCTGGTAAAACTACCCCTCCCGACAACGAGACTCGTTCCCGATTTACAGGATTAATTTTTAAAATGATT